>NC_060119.1:282807587-283443356 GCF_021461395.2 Schistocerca americana | reverse complement strand
GTAACAGAAGGCAATATAATGGCAGAACAAATTTTCAAACGACAACCAGTGTCTTAGTACAATGCTACGGCCTACAATTACGACCTCAGAGCCAACCGAGTAAAACTCTTAGGGTTGGATAAAAACCAGAAAATAATAAGGAGGACAGGAAGACAATGACACAAATCACCACAAGGATTACATTATCTTACTCCCCTATTTCATCAAGCAGTTCCATGGATCCACGGTGCGTCGAAGCGGTTACTGACTGGTGCCAATGAATGCCAGGCAGAAGAGGGCACCCATGCCACGAACGGTCGTCCGACACGAATGTTGTCAACCAACCGACGGGATGTCGGCCTGCTGCTTGTAGTCGACGATGACCCCTAGAAGTATTCCGGTATCTTCGCTCTGCGCAGGCCCTCCTTTCGCAGCTCGTGGCTATGGCCGCTCGGACCTCGTGACTAGCTTTTGTCGCGACGCTGCCGCCAATCCCCAAACTTAGTCCTCTCTCTCGGACCAGCGAACCCCGTAGGTGTAGTATCGACTATCCCTCTTGCGGCCCCGTTGCCAATATGTATTAGGAAGAGTTGGTATCGTTAGAAAGCCTTTGCTTGCCGATATATATATATATATATATATATATATATATATATATATATATATATATATCGGCAAGCAAAGGCTTTCTAACGATACCAACTCTTCCTAATACATATTGGCAACGGGGCCGCAAGAGGGATAGTCGATACTACACCTGAGCCAGTGGCACCAGACAGGACAGTCTACTAACTATATCGCACCACAGCTCTTTATTATTGTATCAGTTTTCGTAAGATAATAGCACTGAGATTCAAATTATTTCAAAAAATGGTTCAAATGGCTCTGAGCACTATGGGACTTAACATCTGTGGTCATCAGTCCCCTAGAACTTAGAACTACTTAAACCTAACTAACCTAAGGACATCACACACATCCATGCCCGAGGTAGGATTCGAACCTGCGACCGTAGCGGTCGCGCGGTTCCAGACTGTAGCGCCTTTAACCGCTTGGCCACCCCGGCCGGCTTCAAATTATTTGCTCACAACATTCTGTAGCACCGTTACTTATCAAGTACTGGCATAAGATCCACATGCCACAATCAAAATTACGATTCCTAACTAGGAAAACGTCGAATGCGTTGCAATAGTTAATGTAAAGTATTCTCAGCTACAAACTGAGGAAGAAGAAGGTGTGTATCAAGAAATTTATGTATCCTCATGATGATACACGAATATGTTGATGGCAAAGTATGACAATTGGAGATAGAGAATTGTACAGGGGTTCAGGAATTACCTTTCCAAACTTGTAGGACTTGTAGAGGGGAGCAATATTTTGAACTATCATTTTCGTCCTACGACGATTTCAATTCAGATATATAACGCGTCCACGTCTGCTGAGGGAAAGAGAAAAGTCTCAGAAGTGGTCCAACCGCATGGCCACCGTGAACGCCAGATATAACTAGTACGCCGGCCGAAGTGGCCGTGCGGTTAAAGGCGCTGCAGTCTGGAACCGCAAGACCGCTACGGTCGCAGGTTCGAATCCTGCCTCGGGCATGGATGTTTGTGGTGTCCTTAGGTTAGTTAGGTTTAACTAGTTCTAAGTTCTAGGGGACTAATGACCTCAGCAGTTGAGTCCCATAGTGCTCAGAGCCATTTTTTATAACTAGTACGCACTAGATTTTGTTAGTTCGCATACAAAGTTCAATTTTTGATACTCCTATGGAGTCGGGAAATTGTCTTTGAGCAGGAGTTCAGGCTGCTGCATTAGAAATTGAAGATACCAGGTGAGACGGACAGTATGCACCAGAATATGCTTCGTAGGTGCAATGCTTGTAACAGCGTTGGTTATCACCACATGGAGCCACTGTTTTAATGCCTCAGTACTATACAGTATGTACAGTATGTTCGGTTCTTTTTTGTTTTAAAATAATGTAAATATGTAATGTTAAAGTATTAGTACAAACAATTGTGTTTAAACGATAAATGGATGTTTCCTAATATTTCCTTTCGAACTGTTGCCTAAATGCTACACTGGCTCACAGCTCATTCAGTTCCTTAGACAGAAATGGATGACTTAAATATTTGAACTGAAACCGTCGAAGAACGGATACGGTATGTCGCCGGTGATGGGTTCCTCTTCAAAATATAATGCACTCACTCTCCTCTAGAAGTACTAGAAATATGTAACGGGAATTTGCGAACTCGCTGTATAATCTTAAGGTGATTGTGTCGAAAGTTATAATCAGAGAATGAAGGTTTACTCTACCGATGAAAAAAATAGGACACATTTCTGTAAGAACTTTATTCGACCCGCACTGCGTACACAAGTTTTGTCGCTCTAAACACTTATTCAAAGCCGCTACAGCTCATGTTTCACGCAGGTATCATATCCTTGCCAAGTTATTTTTATACCCTAATAAATATCCTCTGGTTTCTACATGTCTCCACAAAAAGAAACGAAGTAGGGTCACATCAAGTGAACAAGTTGAACATGGAATCATTTGATTAAAATTCCTAACCCAACTCACAGGGTCCTGATTATTTGAACTTGTGAATTTTTTGTAGGTAAGTGTAAGGTTTGTAGCGAAAAATGTGGGGCGTATTCAATAGGTGATAGTTAGGAATTGTGTATTGCGTGCGCTCCGTGTTCGCGTTACGGGTCTTACACATATTGTCATAGCTGTTAAGAATCAATAGTTATAAATTCTGAGGGCTATCTGTGAGGGAGTTAGGAATCTCTATAGGGCTAGGAGAAGTTATTTTCGGTACTTTAATCAAATTTGAAAACGCGCTACCGTCGAAAGAGTTGAAGCGACCGCCTTTGGTCTTTAAACTTCGTAATTCTGAAACTAATATAATATACTCATTTTCATCGCAGTACACTGGTAATATGATGTAGTGATAAATTCATTGTCTTAATTATGTTTTACTCTAACAAATCGTAAAATTTAAAAAAAGAGTTGTGTCTTTCAACTTCATCCCACCTGAGGCTGAAGTTAACTGGTTGATTTATCTGTTATGTGATAACTCTGAATTGATTATAACTCTAGGGTGACTCCAATTACTCTGAATTGTCAATAACTAGACAATAAGTGTGGCCTTTTAATTAAATTTTAATACTAATTTTATAGTAACAGACAAAAAATGTTGAAAGCAAACGAACGTGGTCACAACTTTGATTTATGAGAACGCTCATCTTGTTTAGCATCAAAACCTGACTGATCACCTTGTGTTTTACCGTAAAGACAATGAATTCTATTTAGCAGGATTTCTTTAGAAATTATATACACTCGAAAAGTCTTGTTATAATCCATTTTCTCATTCAAAATCTCTGTGAGATTGTTACGATACATCCAGGCTATAATTGTTCAATTTATCCGATGTACGTTTTTACAACAAGCGGCATTTTCACACTGACATATTTAACGAACTCATCTGTGTGATGCCACAAACAGAACTGCGACCTACGTGAGAATTTCAAATTTGACGTACAGGAACTCACAACAATGATTGCCTCACTGAACCACCAGCTTTTATAAACAACTGTTGCTGCATCTACCGCGTCACAGTGTTACGGCGTTGCTGCATGATTATGCATAACAGAACCGCTAGAGACAACAAGGTCAGCTTCATCCCGATTCCATCAAAAACTTGCAAAGTTTCATTTATGAGTTATTGCTCTAGCTTTCGTTGTGCTTGATCAAGGAACGATCTACACCACACGTAGATACATCAGTTGTTTTATGCCAGTCACATGCTTAAACGTTGTTGCTCATTACAAACATCAAAAAATTGAGTCCTGAAAACAAGTAAATACTTTTCAGATAGAGGTTAGGAAATCTGTACATTTAGCCGTCGCCACGAATTAACACACGTGTACAGTAAATATAAAAACTAAAGTAAAAGAATTTTCATCGCCAATATGTTTTAAAAACATTTTTTTAACTTTTCGTTATAACTTTATCCCAACTGGCAAGGACACCCCCGTTTGACAGTACGTTTAAGATTAACTGTTAATTTCTGCTTCTTAGTGTTACCTACGCGAAATATCTCAGTGAATTATAAAAATTTTGGTTGTATTAACTGTATCACATCGCCAACAGGTAAATTAACGAGGTCCTTGGAGAAAATGGAAGCAGAAATATAAAGAACTCAGATGGGAAACCAGTCCTAAGCAGAACAGGGTAAGCGGACAGGTGGAAGGAGTATATAAGGGTCTCTACGTGACAATTTCAAATTTTGGGCATGTACTTTAGGACAATAATGTGGCAATATAGGAGGATATGCATGAAGATGAGATGGGAGATACCATACTGCGAGAAGAACTGACAAAGCCGCGAAAGACTCAAGGCGAAACAAGGTCCGGGAGGTAGACAGCATTCTGTCAGAACTACTGACAGCCTTGGGAGAGGTAGCGATGACAAAAGTCTTTCATGTTGTGTACAAGATGTTTGAGACAGGCGATATACCCTCAGACTTTAAGAAGAACCTAATAACTGCAATTCCAAAGAAAGCAGGTGCTGAAAGACACAAATATTACCGAACTACGTCTTTGATAAGTCTTGGCTGCAAAATGTGTATATAGGGTAAATCACCTAAAACTCGCACCACACATATTGCGGAAATGGAAAGTACTATTGACGAGAGGTTTTCACAGAAATGAATTGGTAGTCAGGAGCTCGAACAGTTAGCTAATAAATAGATTTTAATAATACTTAGAAAGTTTATTTTTTGTGCACTTTTTACACGGTACGATGCCTATTGACATTAACAAACTGAAAGTAGGGTAAATTAGAATGTCAGTGGAATCTGTTGCACGATTTCAGTGCGAGTTGTTTACGAAATATATTTTGAGAAGTTTGCACACAGAGACTATGATTTGTGCCATTCAGCCTGCACAATTTGCTAGGTACGATGTTGTTATGTTTGCTTGCGGTATGCTAGCTGAGGGCATTGCAACTTGGTAATCAGTGTGTGACAGTCCATGCAGTAGGCCGTGAGTGGAACAAAGGCTTTACCAAAGAAGAAAAAGTCGACTTACTTATGGTGTATGGAAAATGTAGGAAGACTGCGGTTGTTTCTTCTCCGGTGCATGCAGCAAGGCATCCCAATAGATGTCAACCATCTGTGAAATTGTTTGTCAACCTCTTCCAACAGTTATGTGGAAGTGGTAGTGTAGCACTTAGACAACGTAACAGAAAGAAACAAGTGGCGACATGGGGAAATTAATGTTCTTGCTGCTGTTGCAATTGATCGCACTTTAGCTCCGGCGCAATTGCACGAGGAAGTGGCATTAATGAGATAAGCGTTCTACGCATTCTGCAACGACATAGTTTGCATCCCTGTCACATGTCTCTGCACCGGGAGCTGCACGGATACGGTTTTCACTATCGTGTTAACTTTTGTACAAAGGAATTAAGACAGGATGCTTTAGATACTGCTGACGTATCAGGTATCATATTTAGTGATGAAGCCACCATTACCAATCATGGCCAGGAGTATCTGCGAAACTCGCACTATCCTTCTGTTGACAGTCCCTGTTGGCTTCGTCAGGAGGAATGTCAGCGTTCATGAAGTGTAAACGTGTGGTGCAGGATAGTGAACCATTAGCTCATAGGTCCGTTTTTCGTAGACGCAATAGGAACCGCTCAAGTATCCCAGCCTTCTAACAGACGGATGCCAAAAGACGTTCCCTTCCAGACGAGGAGGAACCTGTGGTATCAACAAAAAATGGTTCAAATGGCTCTGAGCACTATGCGACTTAACTCCTGAGGTCATCAGTCGCCTAGAACTTAAAACTAATTAAACCTAACTAACCTAAGTACATCACACACATCCATGCCCGAGGCAGGATTCGAACCTGCGACCGTAGCGGTCACGTGGTTCCAGACTGAAGCGCCTTTAACCGCACGGCCACACCGGCCGGCCATTGTATCAACATTATGTCCACGAAGCACTACAGTATATCTCGACGAATTGTTTCCAAATCGTAGGATTATATGCAGCGGGGCTGTACCTAGGCAGTCTCAGACTCCGAATTTGACGCCTGCGAACTTTTTTCTGTGGAGAAAGCTGAAAGATGGTATCTACAAGGACATACTAAGGATAAAGACGTTTTAGTGCAACCTCGTCGGACATATCTGCTGAATGCTAGCAAGAGTGCAGCAGTCTTTCCACACCACAGTGACAGCGTGTATTGCCACTGACTTTGGTCATTTCGAACACAACCTGTGATGGTCAACTGTCGCGTTACTGGTCAGATGCCACGTCTTGTTCTTCAGTGTGTACTACCACATGATTTGTACAATTGTCGTTGTGGGAACTTTTCAAAATACAGTATCTAGTAAACGACTAGCACTAGAATCCTGCAACCACTGATATATTATTTACTACACTTTTAGATCGTTAAAGTCAATAGGCATTGTTGCAACAACGTGGGAATTGTGAGTCCGACTTGACACAAAAAATTTTGTTATTTGTTTACTTTTTTTATTTCCCAAATTATTTACAGATACAAAAATCGCTTCCCGTCAGTGGGTTCTTTAACTCTAAGACCTGCAGAAAATAACATAGTTATACAAACGCTGCATCACATTATAAAATTTTTCCTGTTCGCTTTTGACATATAGTTTTTTGTGGATACTTTCGGTACTACCTTATTTATAGTACGTTATGGCATGTTTTTGAGAACTGTTGTCGCTGTTTGCGGCATATTTCCTGTACATTTTCTGTTTCCGTTTTTTCTCAGCGTATGTCATGTAGTTTTCAACTGTGTAAGCGGCTTTTAGTAAACAAATGCTAAAAGGTGAATTTACATAAGTCAGCGCTATGCATCTGGGATTTCGGTACTGTTATGTTTGCAGTTTTGGTGTGTGCTGGGCTGTTATTCAGTGTGACGTATACTCACGTTGGCTGGACGGTATGCAGCTAATTCTATACACAGAAAAACAAAACTTTCGCACATTGTTTATGATCCAAACACATTGCGCCATCTTGCTGTCAGCAAGTAGACAGATAAAAAAGTAAACAAATAACAAAGTGTTTTGCATCAACGCGGACTCACAATTCGCATATTATTGTCTTTCTTTTCAAACACGAACGAAATGGAAGACTTCTAAGGTAAAGGAATTGTTCCATTGAAAATATATATTTGCCCCTCAAAAAAATTCTACGTATTATTCCAATCCGATGATTGGTAAAAACACGAGCCCCTGACCAAAAATGGTTCAAATGGCTCTAAGCGCTATGGTACTCAACTGCTGTGGTCATCAGTCCCCTAGAACTTAGAACTACTTAAACCTAACTAACCTAAGGACATCACACACATCCATGCCCGAGGCAGGATTCGAGCCTGCAACCGTAGCAGTCGTACGCTTCCGGACTGCGCACCTAGAACCGCGAGACTATCGCGGCCGGCGAGCCCCTGATCGCCAGTCCATTACGTGAAAACCGTACATCAATAGCACTTCCCATTGCTGCAACATCTGTGTTTAATGTTTCAGGTGATTTCATCCTGTGTATAAGAGGTTAGTTCAATAGGTAATGCAACAGACTTTTTTTTCCTTCAAGCAGATTGGTTTTAATCGGAATTCCACTACACCGTATTTTTACCATATCTTTTTTCTGCGAATCCCTGTTTTCTAAGATAAACTCCATTTAGTGCGACAGCCTTACGTCATCTTATTGGGATGACGTGCGTGCCGGGATTGCACCACTCTACTGGTCGACGTCCACACCCCAATCTTGCAGCATCGATATACTCCACATTACCCACGTACTTCTTTCCTGGAGTGCATCCTTCATTGTGCAAAACGAATGGAAGTCGGAAGGTGCGAGATCCGATCTTTAAGGCGGACGAGGAAGAAGAATCCAAAGAAGTTTCGTGAGTGCAGATCTGTGTGACGTCTTACGTTTCTATGGAGAAGGAGAAGTTCTTTTGCATTATTGTGGTGGCGAACGCATACAGAGGTGACAAATGTCGTAGGAAAGGGATATGCACACGCTATCAATACGAAATAACTTGCAGCAGGGCTCCTGGACTCGTGATCACATCGCTTGGAACCTGGATAATTGGAAAACAGTACCCTGATCACATGCATCCCGATTTCAGTCGGTAAGAACTGATAGTAGGGTTACACTATGGTGCAAACTCCACGAAGCCATGGACCCATGTTGTCAACAGGTCAGTGTGCAAGCTGGTTGTGACACCATAATGGGCTGTCCTCAAGTGGATTGGACTGGATCATCTGCTCCAACTGAACCCATCATGGAAATGGCTTCGTTCAGCTACTTCAACACCACGACTCTATCTCACGCCCTTCTCTACCACTACTTCCTCTTAATGCCACTGGGGTCTTATAACTGCCGTCTGGTTTGCGTATAAGTTGTAAATGGCCCTTCGTTGCCAGTATTTTACCCTGCTACCTTCAGAATAACTAAGAGGGTTTCCAGGCACCATTTTCAGATCTTTCTTTACGTCTACGAACGCTATAAACGTGTTTGACCTCCTTATCTTCGGAAGGACGACGGTTCAATCCCAGGTCCGGCCATCCTGATTTAGGTTTTCCGTAATTTCCCTAAATCACTCCAGGCAAATGCCGGGATGGTTCCTCTGAAAGGGCACGGCCGACTTCCTTCCCCATCCTTCCCTAATCCGATGAGACCGATGACCACGCTGTCTGGTCTCCTTCCCCAAACCAACCAACCAACCTCCTTATCTTATTTCTGAAGAGAAATCATAAGGTCAGTATTGTCACGCGTGTTCCAGCATTTCTAAGGAAACCAAACTCGTCCTCCCCGAGGTCGACCTCTACCAGTTTTTATCAGACGTAGTTCGGTAATATTCGTAACTTTCAGCACCTGCTTTCTTTGGAATTGCAGTTATTATGTTCTTCTTAATGTCTGAGGGTATTTCGCCTGTCTCAAACATCTTGTACACAACATGGAAGAGGTTTGTCATGGCTGCCTCTTCCAAGACTGTCAGTAGTTCTGACAGAATACTGTCTGCCTCCGGGACCTTGTTTAGCTTTAAGTCTTTGGCGGCTTTGTCAATTCTTCTCGCAGTATGGTATCCCCCACCTCATCTTCATGCATATCCTCTTATATTGCCACATTGTTGCCCTGAAGTACTATAACGTTTCCTGGTAAAACATGCTTTATAACTATGCAGTTACAATTTTATTTATGTAGAGGCACTGATTACGGCTGTGGACTCTGAATAATAATAGAATAGAGACCATTATGTTATGTTTTGTATTTGTAAAGGATTAATTTCTAGATTTGTGAAATAAGATCTGTATCGATGAGTTCATAAACCGCCACAGAAAAGAGTTAGTAAAGAAAAGCTCTGTGATTTTATGACAATCAGCCATTGTATAAATAGTAGTGTAAGAATAATAATGTCGTGGTCGTCTTCATGGAGTCACTTAGAGAGGAGGAACCGGCGTCCTTATGTTTAATGCATAGCTTCGACCATAGATACTAGTAGACTGGCCTTGCTGTGCAGAAGCTATGGGGCTAGTGTGGCTCCAACATAAACCACGTGACTGTTGGCGAAACGTCGCGGGATTTCAAATCAGCGGTCTGCCATCCTATTCTTGTATCGTATTTTACCCACATTTCTCAATTGACTGCCAAACGCTTCCAACAAAACTTACTTTTTTCTTTGTAAAAAGTTATGCCAGAACTACATTTGACCTGGATTTGTTCACAGTACCATTTATAAAATCTAACAAATACATCGAACGCCACTCTGGCGGGCAGCGGGACGAAATTACTACAAACTATCAATTAAAGTAAAATGTCGGTAAAATTCTTTCAAACAGTAAAAGTGGGCTCGTGCCAAACTTTAAACATTGGATTCGCCACGTTTTGAGCTCTAGTCACTTATAAAAGAAAATGGGATATTGGAATTGTTGACTTTAGGAGCAGGTCCATTTTAGAGTATCAATTTTAGGTGCACTTCAAAGGTTCAGTTCCCACTATTTTACAAAAGTTTAAACTATCAGTTTTTTTTAAAATGATATTCTTGATGAAAGGTGAGACTTTGAAGTTTCAGAAAATAATTTTGGAGCCTAGGTTTAAAAATGACAGACACTGTAAATACAAATTATACATTACATTGTAAACAATAACTAACCTATCAAAACACTTCTCCACGAAGTGCTTCGAGCAAAGGCGCGTATGTGCAAATGGCTTACAGTTTTTCCGTTTCAGGGCCTGTATCCAAAGCTGCCTTCGGTTTTCATCCTTAGGGACCCTATAAGTAGAAACGAGAAACGATTATACTTACTTCGGTAACCGAATTATCACAGATTCTTTCCTAAATGTAATATGAGTCTGACTTTACAGGCATCACTTTCTACACTTTCATTTACGTGATACTCTATTTCAAGTATAAAAAACATATAAAAGTCACTTCAGCAGATTTCAATAAACGCATCTGCACTATCATAGAAACACTTCCACGTGAAATGTAATGCCATTTCCCCAGACAAAACGCTGAGTACAGCCGTAAGCGCAACACGAAACAACCATGTTTTGCCAACATTCATGTGACTTCAGCTCAGAGATGTTGGAGCCACGAAAATGACGTCAGGGCCAGTCTATTATATTTACGGTCGAAGACGCATAGATAGCTTTCATTTGTCAAGATTGTAAACAGGACGCCATTAGTCGCTGATTATAAAAAAAGGTGAGTGAACGTGTTATTATTCTAGTTTTATATAAAGTTATTTAATGAAAACTTTTATGGCATTATTAGAAGGGTTGCCTGGTATTTTACCCATTTATTTAAGAGATTTTCAGCTTTTTAAGTAGCGTTCGTGTTGCAGAGCTGCGACACGGCGGAACGAGCCGCCACCGCGGCAGATTCATATCTCATAATAAGGCCAATCATACCGCAATAAGCGGTCAGGTAAGAAGTGAATTTAAAATTATTTCTTACAGCAGTTCGAGATCGGAGTACAGAGCAGCAGATTTTACGTTGTGTTTCACAGGCGGACGCGGGTTGCTAATATTTTAAACTTTAAAAATGTCAAAGTTAAAATATTTTCATGTTTCAAAAGGATACATTGCTAAGCAAAAATTATGGACTGGTAAAAGTTATAGAAAAATCATTTTCAGGTTGATAATGATAGTCTCATGCTCTAATGTTAGCCGTGGCACTGATTAATAATTAATGTTGACGAAAAACCCACTGCAAGGTTTGAGGTTCTTTAAGCATTGCGTACTGTAACTTCATTATTTTTGATAACATAAATAATTTCAGAACATTTTTACGCTAGTTGTAGCAGAGATGGATATGTTCTGCATTCTATTGAGTTACAGTAACAAAACTATTCATTTAATAAGAAGCCAACTCCAGTATGATAATAATTAATCTCACAATTTCGCAACATAGAATTAACCAAAGTAAACCAGTGTACAGAAAAAATAGTGGAGCGTGAAAGTACATGCCCATCGTAGAGACCCTTAAATAGTCCTTCCACCTGTCAGCTTTCCCTTCTCTGCTTAGGACTGGTTTCCCATCTGAGTTCTTTATATTGGTACAGCTGCTTCTATTTTCACCAAGAACCTCGTTAATTTTCCTGTAGGTGATGTCTGTCTTTTCGTAGTGATATATTGTACGATTCTAAATCCTTACATTTGCCTTCTAGCCTGTCCTGGTTAGTCATTTTGCCCTTCTTTTATAGTCGTCTGTATTCTCTTTCGCGTGCTTCATTTACTGCATTTTTTATAGACTTTTGCATTTAAAACAATGCTGTTTCCTATTATGATGGGGAGTAAATATCAAGATACCTGCATGTGTCTACTCAGCGTACCAGGCAGACATGTTTTCGGCACAGGTATAATATTGCGGGTTGCATAAAACGACATCGTTAGAGGCAGCTGAATCGCTTTGTATATTAGTTGTATAACATCGGAAACTCTGCTAAGCTGTTCTTAGACGAGGCTGTTGTCTGTAGGAAAGTTATAACGCCAGAAGACATGCGAAAAAGAAGAAGAACTTCGGAGGATCGGCGATATCTTTAGGGCCTGACATTAGGGCCTGAGTGTTAATAAATGTAACATAATACACATAAATAAGTGAAAATATCTATTATTAGTCGATTATATTTTTATGGATAACTCACTGGATATTAGAAATCGTAACTATATGTGACCTAAAATTCGATGATAACATAAAGGAAATTGTAGGAAAAACAGATGCTGCGATGATAATCACAGATAGAATATTAAGAAAATGCAATTTATTGCGGTGAGAAGCGGCTTACAAAACATTTTTTCCACCGATTTTGTACTGTGGCTCATCAGTGTGGAACTTCAAACGATTTGATTAGTAGGAGATACAGCGTCAGCGTCAGCGGATCGTTGTGTCAGCGGAAGAGTGTTACGTAGACGCACAGCAGACTTCAGTGCCACGCGTTATAAGGGAGGCCAGATGTATCACGGGGAGGTCTGCTGTTGAAGCCCTAAGGGAAAGAGTCGGGTAACATTTTACTTTCTTTTGCAATATGTCGTGAAATGCTCTCAATGAGATAATGAGATGAATCACATATCAGACGTCATTTATCGACAATCGCTTTTCCCACGCAGCATTCGCAAATGGAAGGGTAGTGGGGAAATGATGGAAGTATGAGAAAATCTCTCCACCACAAATTATAAGGTGGTTGCCACACTCCTTATGGTTGCTTCCAGAGGAAAGATGCAGATGTAATCCTTGCATTTTCTGATACGTTTTAGCAGTAGGAGAATGGATGCAGTCCCCTGTCTTTTTCAGAAGGAAATCGGAAGTACGTTATCTGAGATTACTTGCGAATTAACTTAAGTTATAATTATTGGCGACTAATATAAATATATTGAAAAACAATTTGCAAAAAGGAATTTTTAAATTTCATCACCACCTACGATTAGAGGTTAGAAGTTAATAGACCAAGAACGTTAATGACATGAAAAAAAACGCTAATACATTATGTAAAACTTCAGAGCAGGAATACAGGTTAAGTAACAGATATAGCAACTGTAGATAGCTGTGGTAAAAATCCTGACATTTGTGTGAAAGGTTAGTGATGCAGGACAATTGTAATGCGCTGACCGAAAAGAAAACCAATATAAGCAGGTTAGAAATGTCACTAAGATCTGAAGTTTCGATTTAATTGTAACATAATTAGAAGTTTTATTGACTGGCGACTCCATGTTGGCTTGTGCACTACGACCAGATAACAGGTATACTTGAAAAAAGAGACAGCATTGGTCGTATATTTTTTGCTATTGCAAAATCGATTTTCTGTCACTGAGTGACCATCTTCAGTGCTAGAAGTTAAACATTTTTTCACATTACTATCAGAGAGTACAACATAGAAAATCACAATTACATCTGCATATGAACATAACACTTGTTAGAAACAAATCTATATTGTACAACTTAAATTGGGATGCACTGTTGTCACTAAGCTTACGGCAATCACATAGACTGAGGTCGCTGTTTACCTGCACTTGTTCAGCAGACCTCGGTGTGACGGGGCTTGACACGCCCTCTATGTGACATGTGTCACGTGAAGACATAGTATTATAGGTTTTGCGAATTATTAACACTAAATAACTCTTGTACTTTTGTGAATGGTGTAGTAATTCAAATTTAAAATGTACGTACAACACATAGCAGACGCAGGAGAATATCTAAAATACATTGGCATATTGTTTTTTTATAAACTATAAAACATAAAATAGATCGATGATAAGTTGTTAGAGTGCAGAACATATAAAAAGCAAAAGATAATGCCAAAGAATAATAAATGAACAACATAAAAAGAGGCGCAACACAGGTCTTTCTTAAAAAACGTAACACCCACCATCCGGCGTGGGAAGTCAAAAGTACAACGTTCGTAATTTATGTAACAAACGTTAATACCAAGGAGTCAATATATAAAAAATAATAACGTTAATACCAAGGAGTCAAATATATAAAAGATATAAAAAATAATCGCAGTACGAAACTGCCGTTACTTAATAATTAAAATGCCGCGCAAATGTAAGGTGCGAACAAGTAGTATACATCAATCATCGAGAAACCATCATGAGGAAGGACAAGTAATAGTGTCACTTATACCAAAATGTACATCGTACTTTAGAGAAATTAAACATAGACTATGCACGATATCCAGCACTTATTCAAATAGCAAAAGAATTGTTAACATACATTAAAAATAATTACGTAAAGTTATAACCGGTTTGTATTACTTTGTGTCAACGCCTACGAGATGTCGACTGTCGTAAAATTATGTTCAGCAGGCGTCCATAAGTTCTGTAAATTACAGAACAAAAAAGAAAGAAGCATCTTTTAAAAAACCGAAATTAGTAATGTTATTAAAACAAACTGAAAACATGTGTGTCAATGTGTTGAGATAGTTGAAATAGCGGCCATTATACGTGTTCTCGTAGCGACTATGACTGAGGCGTTGTATATAAGGGATAACAAGCAGCTGACTATGAATTGCAAATTGTGATAAATGACCACAAGTTGACTTTATTTCATAGTAAATCGGAGAAGCATTCCCAAAAAATGTGTGCTTCTCGATATCGTTTGCTCGTTATGCAGCGTGATATCTGGAGCTTTATTATAACAAAAGATCTCCATCTCTTCCATAAGGTCGAGAAGGCGACCTTTTCTACCCTTGTGCAACAATTCCAATTGCGATGTCAAATCTGGAGTTGTATGACCAGTTCCTACCAGATGGGCTACGAAATTCGATTTTTTCAGCAATATCTTTCCTCTCAAGTTTTCGCTTCCACACTACTAAAGTGATTCACAGTCCGTTTAAAAAAAATTGGTGTAATTTCAGGTATGTATTCTCCACGCAAACAACACAAACATGTTACGGCCTTCATAACACTAATATTCATTGGAATGATTTTCTTCCCTCAGGCAATTGCCTATCTAGAAGATGACGAACATATTCACATCCTGCTCGAATGTAGACCTCACACTTGTCTCTCGTGACACTGTGAACAAAATCCCATATTCAAAAATATTACATTCTCCTTCATTACCTGCCAGACTTCGATACTGAAGGGATTCCATGCCAGGCACAGCAATGAATTCAAATGTCTCCTCCGGATTTGAACACTATACATTTCTAGTGTTCAAATCAGGTGAGCATAGAGACCAAGCAAATGGACTACCACTAGACGTCTATCGATCAGTAAATATTCGATCCAAGGACCTGTGCCACGTGAGACTAAAGTGTGCAGCAGTGCCTTCCCGGACGAAGTGAACTTGTTGACGAATAATCATTGGAGTGGCTACAAAAAACATGAAGTAAAGTGTTTTGGTGTTTTTCAGGGCGTTTGTGCACGTGTGCTCCGTGGGTCTGTTTACAAGCACTTTGGTCCAAATATCCGATCACCAATGAAACTAGTCAACATGTTAAGGAAGAAACATACTTGGTGATGATATGGAACAACTGCATACGGCATTTAATATTCCCCTACAGGCAGATTGTTTCAGCTGGTACTACCATCTCGCGCTAAGAGTGCTTCATGAACGAACTACTTCAAATGAGCTATTCCGGGAAAGGACCTGTTCAGAGCCGTCCTTCTGTTAGTGAAATATTGTTCTTTTAATCCTCGCTTCTCCTACCTACTGTAATTTGGAATATTACTGCACGAATCTCTCCTCCATTGACATCGAGCACACGCCACACCCATTACATAGGCGTCCGTTATTCCGAACTCCTAACAGTTAACTACACGAACTACGTCTGGTCGGAATACCGAAGTCATTCCGTTAGTTCACTTACTGCATTTTCGGTCTCCGTTGATCCTGAGTGACCCCCACTTGTTAGAACGCAATTGCTGTCATGTCGCACTGGTATTGTTGTAAATTTACACACCATTTACCCTGCATCTGAATGTTGCTCGTGTCTTTAGAATTAGTTTGTACGAATTATTGAATCGCTCAGCCCATCATAAAAATGCATTTTGAAAAGAAACGTTCTTAGAAATTTGTAAATTTGTGTTTGTTCCTAAGGGCCATTCGATTTTTGTAGTCAGTAACATTTTACTTTGTGTTTTATGAACTTACGGATTTTCCTAAGTGCTCTTTCTTCTTGGTACTTTAACGTTAAGAACGAACTATGTAGTTCATTTGAACTATTTAATCGAACTGTGCTAATAGGACCCATGTGAATATATCCAGAACATCCTCTCCTACATATTTCACCTTGGTGGTACTCATTGCAAACCATACCGATTGCTGTAGAGATCTGCGGAAGGGTACCTGCACTGGTGCGAGTGAGGAGTCATCAAAGCAACGCCGTCCGGATTACCGCACGCGAAATGCACGTCCGGCAGCTCTTATTTGGAGCATATGTCGAAAGGTAGCACACAACACTCATTATACCTGTCGCCTGAAATAAACTTTCTTATGAAAGACTTCTGTTACGCAAATACCTAAGGAAAGAGGAACATCACAGTGAATATCACTGTTTTGAAAGCTATAACTCACAAACAAAGCCTTTCTCGACACATATATGCAATGAAATTTTTTTTCTGCATGTAAGGAATATCTATCTGAAATTATACGCTAGGTTTCTGGAACATCCTGTACGTCATATGTTAAAGTTATGAAATTTTGACGCGGCAAGTTAACCGATAACTTTCATCCAAGGATTCCGCCACGGAAGGCTTCGTGCCCATGTGGTATACGCCATTTTAGAATTAAAGGCTTGAAAAGTGAGTATGCACTGTGGGGACTAGATATAGAACGATTAAGATTATAGCAATTTTGTGTTGATTTGATAAACTTTCTCTTCGACTGTTACACTAATCCTTCTTCAACGTCGTTTAAAGTTTGTATCATGGTAACCGTGACATGTTCTATTTTATGAGCCACGACGGCAGGGGTACAATTAAATCCTCTTTTGTTAGTCTGACATGATCGACTCGTCCCTACAACTCTCCTCCCTCTCTCACTCTGTTCCTATACTATTTCAATATCCACCCACTGTCTAGCTCCAGTGGCCCAAATAACTCGATAATACATTAGTCGAACAGTTTGCGATATACGGATCCACAGTGACACCCCTATAATACGGTAATTACTTGTAACATTGTCACACAGAAATTTCATCGATGTCAAACCATTCCTTTCAGAGGCTGTTTTTGTCTGTCAGGGTATTAGAAACAGTCAACGAAGACGTGACGGAAAACCCTCAGATTCAGCAAGAAACAAATATCTAAAATTAATAGAGGAATAAAGAAAGAAAAATCAAGAAGAAGCAACGGAAGAGAAGTTTTGAGGAGAGATAAGATTACCTGCTTCCTCCCCTTTAAAACGTGTGACCATCCTCCCTTTTACTATTTGCGCCCAGGACCATGATATGAGACTGTTTGGCAGAAGGAATAAAAGGATAAATTTTAAAGTTTAGAGATAAAAATATTGTATTAAAACATGTTATAACTATTTACATTACTTGTTAAAGTGTAAGAGGTGGGGAAATTTATTAAAACATGTTATTGTAACTATTACAATACTTATTTGTAAACGACTCTTTCATTTGGTTATCCGTGGTATATTACGCACAAATCTTTCGAATTCTTTACTCGATAACAAACTGGGTATAGCTGACCCTGAGAGAAGCTGGAACCTTTGAGGTTGATGTCGTAATATTTTAAAGTTTGTCCTTTCACTTAGTTAACTGTAAAATTGTAGGCTAATTTGGTTAGAAATTGCAGTCTTCCATATTAGAATGGCAGTTCAGTGGTATTCTGGGCAAATATAGTGATTAACCTATGTACTTTCCAGTCACAAGTTATGCTTCGATGATGTTGTTCGACAGCTGCTTGACGATCAGCCCTGTTCCATTAGGTAGTTCTGGTGAGTTGAGACTTCTGAGTTTTATCGTCGGAAAGCAGTGTAATGACATTCCTGGTACTTGCAACCAGTTTAGAAATTCTGTAGGGAAGTTCACACTTTCTCCATCATGGTGTCGATCGATTTGTATATGCTCTCTTCAACGGGAATTTTCTTTCGCATTTCAAGATCTGAAACATGGCTGAAACAGCAACTGTGACACTCTCGTCACGATAGTTCTTAGGCGAAGTACTAATGCTAAAGTGTGTTCTCATTCACCCTGTGTTCATAACCATGTTGTATAAATGGAGATGATGTCTTAACTACTGACGACGTCTTTGGCACAATTGTTTTATTAATCTCCATTGCAGCATATAATTTTAGATATTTTACTTCTGATGAATGTACACTCCTGGAAATGAAAAAAAGAACACATTGACACCGGTGTGTCAGACCCACCATACTTGCTCCGGACACTGCGAGAGGGCTGTACAAGCAATGATCACACGCACGGCACAGCGGACACACCAGGAACCGCGGTGTTGGCCGTCGAATGGCGCTAGCTGCGCAGCATTTGTGCACCGCCGCCGTCAGTGTCAGCCAGTTTGCCGTGGCATACGGAGCTCCATCGCAGTCTTTAACACTGGTAGCATGCCGCGACAGCGTGGACGTGAACCGTATGTGCAGTTGACGGACTTTGGGCGAGGGCGTATAGTGGGCATGCGGGAGGCCGGGTGGACGTACCGCCGAATTGCTCAACACGTGGGGCGTGAGGTCTCCACAGTACATCGATGTTGTCGCCAGTGGTCGGCGGAAGGTGCACGTGCCCGTCGACCTGGGACCGGACCGCAGCGACGCACGGATGCACGCCAAGACCGTAGGATCCTACGCAGTGCCGTAGGGGACCACACCGCCACTTCCCAGCAAATTAGGGACACTGTTGCTCCTGGGGTATCGGCGAGGACCATTCGCAACCGTCTCCATGAAGCTGGGCTACGGTCCCGCATACCGTTAGGCCGTCTTCCGCTCACGCCCCAACATCGTGCAGCCCGCCACAATCAGGACTTCATACGACCGAGGCACACAGGGCCAACACCCGGCATCATGGTGTGGGGAGCGATCTCCTACACTGGCCGTACACCACTGGTGATCGTCGAGGGGACACTGAATAGTGCACGGTACATCCAAACCGTCATCGAACCCATCGTTCTACCATTCCTAGACCGGCAAGGGAACTTGCTGTTCCAACAGGACAATGCACGTCCGCATGTATCCCGTGCCACCCAACGTGCTCTAGAAGGTGTAAGTCAACTACCCTGGCCTGCAAGATCTCCGGATCTGTCCCCCATTGAGCATGTTTGGGACTGGATGAAGCGTCGTCTCACGCGGTCTGCACGTCCAGCACGAACGCTGGTCCAACTGAGGCGCCAGGTGGAAATGGCATGGCAAGCCGTTCCACAGGACTACATCCAGCATCTCTACGATCATCTCCATGGGAGAATAGCAGCCTGCATTGCTGCGAAAGGTGGATATACACTGTAGTAGTGCCGACATTGTGCACGCTATGTTGCCTGTGTCTATGTGCCTGTGGTTCTGTCAGTGTGATCATGTGATGTATCTGACCCCAGGAATGTGTCAATAAAGTTTCCCCTTCCTGGGACAATGAATTCACGGTGTTCTTATTTCAATTTCCAGGAGTGTATTTATATATACCGAAACCTTGGTCAAGAATTTTAATAAATATTTTAATATATATTCATCATTTACGGTGAAGTTTCTTTCGAATATTAACGTTGATACCGTCGACAACATTATTTTCAGTTGCCAAAGTTGCCCTTTCAAATAGCCAGTCCGAAGTAGTACAGTTGTCAATAATGTTTGGATAAATTTCACTGTGGTTAGCTTTCAGCTGTGGCTATGTTGCTGAAATCAGTTTTGAGTTTAATGAAGCCGGTCGTCTGGTCAATAGGATATGTGGCATCGTTTGTTTGTATGTAGTTGTTCAACAAAATGTGCTGTTGTTTCGTCTTTCGATAATTCAAGGCTTTCTTTCAGGAGTGCTAGTTCTGCAAGTTTCGCTGGAGCTTCTGTAAAGTTTGGAAGGTAGAAGACGAGGTACTGGCAGAAGTGAAGCTGTGAGGACGGGGCATGAGTCGTGCTTGGGTAGCTCAGATGGTAGAGCACCTGCCCGCGAAAGGCAAAGGTCCCGAGTTCGAGTCTCGGTCCGGCACACAGTTTTAATCTGCCAGGAAGTTTCAAGTCTCATTTTTGTTGTTAGTCGAAGTATTTGTACGTGTGGCCCGAGATGTGATATTTTTAAGCAAGTATAGATCTCGTTTGCTGACGTTGACTTGGGGATAACTGGTAATGTTTGTCGAAAATCTCCTGACACTATGGATAGAGCTCCTCTCATCACTTCAGAGTTCCCTCGCAAGTCTGGTGATGTTGTGCAATGGCTCAGTGTGATTCTTTTCTGTATTATTGTACATTCGCCCAATAGATAATTTTAGTTTGCTTTACAAGTTCACTCCACCCAGATGCTCTTGAGATCTTACATACTGGGGATTGTTCTTTGGGTATATTGAACGGTAGATGTAGGGCGAAAGGGCCAGTTAGTCCTCCTTGGTTTGATAAGGTATAGGATTGGTAACCAGGGAACATGGGCTGCTGGACTGGAATGCTGACCCCAATTGTTGATACAAGAATTTATTTTCACCACGTCAATTAAAAGAGAACACTGGTAATAACAAAATGATTAATTAGCATTTCCAAATTGCGGTGATCTACATGATTATTCAATTGCATTAAAGCAATGAAATAAGTTCAACAAATTTTAAAAGAAAAACAGCCTTATGCGCGCAGCCTCAAATTAATAAAAAAAATAATTTACACAAACATAGCCTTAACATAACTGCCGATCCGAGCTCACTAGTTGTGAAATTAAGTGAATTATCAGGCCTTGTGAACATGAAAAATAACAATTTTTAAGAGCTTTTCGGTTTCAAAAATACTCAGATAACAAGATCTCTCAAACATGTAAATTAACTATTATGGAAAACACTCAGGTATATGATGTTATGATAGCCTGAGAGATCTACACAGCTATCAGCACTTTCTCCACGTTTGGCGTTCACATTGACCGCGTGTCTGAATTCCGTGCTCGAGAGCTCAAGTGACGAGAACAGGCAGGAGGGCCTGTGCACACCAATAACAGCTAGAGCTCACAGACGCAGTATTAGTGCACAGTTAAAAAAAAATACTAAAACCAACAGCCAAACACTGGGTAGCGCCAAATGCAGGAACAGATGTTAAACGTTATAGTGTGACAACCGCAGCTACTATTAAAGCAATAGTTCATTAAACGTTCTCCATTAACGTGAAATTTCACGTCATAAATTTATAAACCACAACTAGCTCAACGTGATAATGACCAGACAATCCGCACACAATCTCAAATACCAAAGCACCATTGGACGGCGCAAAATTGTTACTATTATAGATGCCAACAAGGAAGAAGTTGGCATTTCCACTTTAAATTAGCGGCTGAAGTTTTATACAGAGAATAAACTTTGATTCATAAAATTTACCATTTAATATATTAACAATAATAATAATAAAAAAGGAATCGCCTATTATCGGCCACACTTGTAAGTCAAGATAAATGCAACGGAACCAGGGCGCAGCGCAGTTACATGGACTTGCAATACCAAGCACCAGGACCCACGTCCAAGTGGTGCAATGACTAGCGAAAATCAGAGTGGCTACACGGAGCAAACACTTCCAAAAGTTCCACTAGAAAATGGCTCACCATTTGAAGTTCGCCCAGGACCTCGCTGTTAACATGAAAGCCAGGCTTAACTCCCGCGCTTCTCCTGAGGATTCGAGATAGGCACGACTCTCAAACAGAGCCTATGTTGATCGGTGACTGCTTCCACACTCCAGTTCCGCTCGCCGCCAGACCCAGGCGCCGGAATGTCAACACGGTGCGTCCTCACGGTACACCAAGCGCCGACTGACTACTTGCGATGCTGCGTGCGCTGTCTTCCCGCTGTCACTGCTACCGACCGAGTCTCCGTCACTGTCCCCAGCACAGTTTTACCTCGGGATCCGCAGGCGTCCTAGACACAGGGCGCTAGCCAACCAGGACGCCGCGAAGCGCGTGACTTCGACAGAGAAATTATCGTGCCAAGAGCATCGCAGGAAGTCACGGTTCAGGCATAAATGTGACTTCAGTGCCGGATAATGCCAGTGCAAGAGCTCTGTATCGTGTAGCACGTATTACCGCCATCAGTATATATATTAGATACGTTTTCCGAGTGTCGCCTGGTGCGTCCAAGTAAGTCGTTTCGCCACCGTTGTTGTCGCTGCGGTCCACAATAACGTCGTAACTTTCCTTTTGATTGCCACCGAGGAGTGGTTTGTGTTGAGCAATGTACTGAAGTAGTTTGCTGAAGTACCTTTTTTTTCCTTTATAATTTCTAATTTCAGCTCACTGATAGCATCCTTTCGTGGTACTGGCAACCCAAGTTGTACAAAGGTCCCGTTGTATATTGCTAAATACACTACTGGCCACTAAAATTGCTGCACCGCGAAGATGACGTGCTACAGACGCGAAATTTAAGTGACAGGAAGAAGATGCTGTGATAGGCAAATGATCAGCCTTTCACAGCATTCACACAAGGCTGGCGCCGGTGGCGACACCTACAACGTGCTGACATGAGGGAAGTTTCCAACCGATTTCTCATACGCAAACAGCAGTTGACCGGCGTTGCCTGGTGAAACGTCGTTGTGATGCCTCGTGGTAGGAGGAGAAATTCGTACCATCACGTTTCCGACTTTGATAAAGGTCGGATTGTAGCCTATAGCGATTGCCGTTTATCGTATCAACACATTGCCGCCCGCGTTGGTCGAGATCCAATGACTCTTAGCAGAATATGCAATGGGTGGGTTCAGAAGGGTAATACGGAACGCCGTGCTGGGTCCCAACGGCCTTGTATCACTAGCAGTCGAGATGACAGCCATCTTATCGGCATGGCTGTAACGGATCGTACAGCCACGCCTCGATCCCTGAGTCAAGATATGGGGACGTTTCCAAGACAACAACCATCTGTACGAACAGTTCGACGACGTTTGCAGCAGCATGGACTATCAGCTCGGAGACCACGGCTGCGGTTACCCTTGACGCTGCTTGCGATGTTGTACTCAACGACGAACCTGGGTGCACGAATGACAAAACGTCATTTTTTCGAATGAATCCAGGTTCTGTTTAAAGCATCATGATGGTCACATCCCTGTTTGGCGACATCGCGGTGAACGCACATTGGAAGCGTGTATTCGTCATCGCCATACTAGCGTGTCACCCTTCGTGATGGTATGGCCTGCCACTGGTTACACGTCTCGGTCACCTCTTGTTCTCATTGACGGCACTTTGAATAGTTTACGTTACATTTCAGATGTGTTACGCCCCATGGCTCTACCCTTCATTCGATCCCAGCAAAACCCTACATTTCAGCAGGATAATCCACGACCGCGTGTTGCAGGTCCTGTACGGGCCTATGTGGAGACAGAAAATATTCGACTGCTGCCCTGGCCAGCACATTCTCCAGATCTCTCACCAATTGTAAACGTCTGGTCAATGGTGGCCGAGCAACTGGCTCGTCGCAATACGCCAGTCACTACTCTTGATGAACTGTGGTATCGTGTTGAAGCTGCATGGGCAGCTGTACCTGTACACGCCATCCAAGCTCTGTTTGACTCAATGCCCAGGGCTATCAAGGCCATTACTACGGCCAGAGGTGGTTGTTGTGGGTACTGATTTCTCAGGGTCTATGCACCCAAATTGCCTGGAAATGTAATCACATGTCAGTTCTAGTATAATATATTTGTCCAATGAATACCCGTTTATCATGTGCATTTCTTGTTGGTGTACTAATTTTAATGGCCAGTAGTGTATTTATCTTATAGACGATTGAATGACTCATTGAAGATCACGGCATTGAATTCGATAGTCAGTTCAGGATGAGCTATTCGCACGTGGTACAGTATCTCACCACTCATACTCCCTTTGAAGGAGTCCCATAGCTGTTTTGAATTCGATGAATTACATGTTCTTAGAATTGCGACGAATAAGTAATTTGTTCAGCTGAGGCTGTGAGTGAGGCTTCCTGTAGTGTTAATTCCCAGTGGTTGTCGTTTTTCAGTTGTCCTATACTTTGGCATTTTCCTCTGTACGTCTAGTATAGGTAACCGTTAACAGTCTTGAGGTCAGTGACACTTGTTGGTCCCCGTATTTGATGTGGGAACATCCGGAGATAGAATCATTCGGTTTTGTTCGGATGAACGTTGTATACTCGGCCTAGTACGCCAGTTTTCATGATTCCCGGTTGATATTCTACTGGACTTCCTTGTTTTCGCGAATGGATCCGTTTGGCACAGCTTGCAAAAAGCTGTTAATGTTGTGTTCTGCGGAGGTTAGCTTGTAATTTTCTTAGCGGACTCTTTTGTGAAGTAAACTCTCTGTCCAGTCTCCAAATGTACTGTCAGATCTTGCTGAGTTGGTTCGCGTGCGCGTATAGGAAAATCGAAAGTCCGCCACGCGACTTCGTAACTGCTGATGTATCTTTCCATTGTATACTTGAGGATCTTCTCGTTTCTGTTTTGCTATTCCTTGTCTTTGGCTATTTTAAATACTGCCGTGTCACTGCCTTAACGGCTCCCATTACATCACCGATGACACGTGCTGTCGACCTGGGCTAGCACTTGAGTGGGTGGCCATCCGGTCTGTCGAGCGCTCTTGGGAAATGGGGTGCACTCAGACTTTGTGAGGCAATCTGAAGAGCTTCTTGAATGAACAGTAGCGGCTCCGTTCTCATAAACTGACATACGGAGAGGAAAGATGTGTGCTGACCACATACCCCTCCATATCTGCATTCAGTGACGCCTGTGGGCTGAAGATGAAACAGCGGCCGATCGGTCCCGATGGCCTTTCATGATCTGTTCATGCGGAGTTTAGTATGTCGCTGCCTTCGTTCACATTCAGACATACTCGATCACTGAATTGCAGTGTTCTATGTCCATGTGTGCTTGGAACATTTTGGAAAGTAGTGTTATATGGTACTAACGATTATTCGTATTTCTGCTGTGAAGCCACCGTTTTTGGGGTATAGTCATCAGTGTTTGGGATATCCATAAACTCCGACGTGTATGTCGTGCAAGTACGGTTTCGGGCATTTCTGTATACATTTTCCATCACTCATATATAGCGAATTGAGGTTTAATGGCTCGCGTGGCCCGTGAATCATGTTTATCACGTCTATGCCGTACAGTTCCGGATGTTCTTGTAGATTGGGAAATTCAGTTTGGATGAAACTTTCTGGCAGATTAAAACTGTGTGCCGGACCGAGACTCGAACTCGGGACCTTTGCCTTTCGAGGCCAAGTGCTCTACCAACTGAGCTACCCAAGCACGACTCCTGCGCAGGAGAGCTTCTATAAAGTTTGGAAGGTAGGAGACGGGATACTGGCAGAAGTAAAGCTGTGAGGACGGGGCGTGAGTCGTGCTTGGGTGGCTCAGTTGGTAGAGCACTTGCCCGCAAAAGGCAAAGGTCCCGAGTTCGAGCCTTGGTCCGGTACACAGTTTTAATCTGCCAGGAAGTTTCATATCAGCGCACACTCCGCTGCAGAGTGAAAATCTCATTCTGGAATCAGCTTGGATGATTTTGTCGATATCCGTGGAATGAATTCTGCCCTGTAGCCATATGAGACTGTGTCACTGAAGCAGTTCTTAATTTTGCCATTCGATTGTGTACATACAGCATTTAACTGTTCCAAAGATGTGGTATTTTGTGATGACTTCAGTGAATTTCATTTGTTTTTGTCTGAAAACTCGGGTAATTGTGTACGAGGTGTGGCTAGAAAAAAACCGGACTAGTACTGGTGAAACAATAAAACGAATGCAATAAGGCTGAAAGTCGCGTGGCCTGTCACGTGACTCTCGCTCCGCCTACTGCTCGAGGTTTATCTGCCTCCTGCACTCAGTCTGCCCATGGCGTCTGTTTTAAGTAGTTGACGTTTTGTCTGTGCGTCGGAAAATGTTGAGTGTACAGAAAGAACAGCGTGTTAACATCAAATTTTGTTTCAAACTAGGAAAATCTGCAAGTGAAACGTTTGTAATGTTACAACAAGTGTACGGCGATGATTGTTTATCGCGAACACAAGTGTTTGAGTGGTTTAAACGATTTAAAGATGGCCGCGAAGACACCAGTGATGACACTCGCACTGGCAGACCATTGTCAGCAAAAACTGATGCAAACATTGAAAAAAATCGGTAAACTTGTTCGACAAGATCGCCGTTTAACAATCAGAGCAGTGTCTGAGTTAACAGGAGTTGACAAGGAAAGTGTTAGGCAGATTCTTCATGAAAGTTTCAACATGAACAAAGTGTGTTCAAAAATGGTTCCAAAGTGTCTCACAATTGAACAGAAGGAACGCCGAAGAATGATTTGTTCTGACATCCTGGAAATCATTGAAAGTGATCCCAGCTTCTTACAAAATGTTATTACTTGCGATGAATCGTGGTTTTTTACTTACGATCCCGAAACTAAACGCCAATCGATGCATTGGAAAACTCCTGGTTCTCCACGACAAAAAAAAGCACGAATGTCAAAATCGAAATTCAAGGCAATGATGATTGTTGTTTTTTTTTTGACATCAAAGGGATTGTGCACATTGATTGGGTACCAGAGGGACAAACAGTGAATCAGCATTACTCCATTAGCGTCCTGGCTACCCTACGTGAGCGAGTACGGAGAAAACGGAACGATTTGTGGAGAAAAAAGTCATGGATCCTTCACCAAGACAATGCCCCAGCTCACAGTGCGCTGTCAGTGAAGACGTTTTTGGCAAAACACAACATTCCCATCTTAGATCATCCACCCTACTCACCTGATTTGGCCCCCTGTGACTTTTTTCTTTTCCCTAAAGTCAAGTCAGCTTTGAAAGGAACTAGATTTGAGACTGTTGAAGCAGTAAAAGAAAAAGCGACGGAAGTAATGTATGGACTTACCGAAAATGATCTGCAGTATTGCTATGAACAGTGGAAAATTCGTATGGAGCTGTGTAGAGACCGAGGAGGAGAGTACATTGAAGGAGATAACATGAAATTGTAAATAATTGTAAATAAATGTTTTTTCCAGCATCAGTCCGGTTTTTTTCTAGCCGCACCTCGTAATGTCGATGGGGTCGATGTGGGGTCTTATCCGTATCTTAGTTGTTGTTTAATTTCTGGCAACGGCGAGTTGCTTGTGAATGTTATAAAGATATCAGGTCATCCATATTTTCTTATGTGGGTCATGGCATCTTGAGCGTATTCGTGCATGTGTCTCAGACTTCCTATGTATGATGACGGTCGTTAATGTTTCCTTCACTTACGACTGCTTTTCGAAGGTGGATGTACTCTTCCGAACGTCGTGTCTTCTGATTCAGTCTGAAGTAAATCATCCATTCCGCTTCTATTTTTGGACGCCTACCAACCAGGAATTGTTAGAACAAAAGATGAGTGTTGAGAACGTGATTGTATGTTCCACTGTCTCTAACCATTAAGCGATAGACATATAACTCCTTCGAAGTGATTTTTTTTTTTCGATTCTACGCCTGTTTCAGGTTGGATCTGATTCACATTAAAATGGTGTTTTCATTGTCCACAATTACGATGGCGACTTTGTCTATCTGGGGTGCACTGAACTGACGTTCGTGTTCTCCACGTGGTCTTTTGTCGGCTATAGTTATAACTTTATAGTCATCAGAAATCATTCGGTCCAGTGCTGTTGTGAATGTGTGAATCAGGTGATAGTATTTGGGTAACATCTTCTGTACATCTAGGTCTACTACTCGTCTCTACCCACTGATAATTGTGCATCGTTCATCAACTTCTGTTCCTTCGTTTCCGATTAAATACACTTGCAGAAATTTACGGTCTTCGTTTGGTAGTGGTAGTAATGATCCCATGTTGTGACAAATTTGTCTTTGGATGGAAGAAACATAATTGATATCATCTATGTTAGTGCTGATCGAAGTGACACCGAAAGAAGTCATTTGGAAACAAGCGGTGTACTTCTTATTTTTTGAAGAAACTGTTTTGATTCTGGAGTTTTCCCAGACATGTAATGTAAAAAATTCCTGCGGAGATGGTGTCAGTGGCGATAACAGAAATTTCCCATTCATGTAACAGAATCCTTGTATTCCACTACTGAATTTTCTTGCATTTCAGAATTGGCTCATATTATCAATTTTTCCGATTACGATGCGTTTGTGTTTATTATATTCTTTGTCGGTTCGTTGTGGAATTCTTCATTTGTTAGGATGTATTGTTTATTTGTCCACATCCGCGCTTCTCTTAAGGTGCTATTTTCACGGCTGGCATCAGTTTGCAGTCTTTTATCATAAGACTGTTCGCAATTCTTCGTTCTGTAATCCGTTTATTTCGTTGTTCTTCGGTTTTTCTGCTTTTCACGGTATTTCATCGTCAATCGTCCGTCCTCCTGTTGGTTTCTGTTGTTTTGCCTCAGAACTGTCAAGACATCCTCGTCTTTTACCTCTGGGAATTGTCTGATATAATACACTTAGTACACTTTTCACTTTTTATTTGCGGTTTATATTCAGTTATTGTATCACTTTCACAACTCAAACTGCACTATTCGTTTTATTCACTCACTGCACAAATTTTTCGTTTCCTCCCTTCGCCAGTGATAAGAAACTGACGTTCGAACCCACGACGGGTCTTGCTTTATATAGCCCTACCAGTAGGTAGCGCCACCAGTGGCGAATTGCAGAAAGCACCGAAAAGGGTTCGACTTGTCCAGAATGTTGCAGAACATTTCACAAAATTCAACAGTGGTCTGCAATGCTTCACAACGATCTGGGATGTTCCAAATTGCTCCCGTTTAGACTAGATTCTTGTCGAATATTCCAGAGAATTCCCGAACATTCAAGAGCATCCAGGATCATAGTGGAACATCCCAGAACATTCTAGAAATTTTTGAGTGCTGTCGAATACTCTTGAATGTTCTAAGAATTTATAGAGGGTGAAACTTCCCGGCATTTATACCTTCAAAAGCACGCGCTTTTGGTAAAAACGGGAACATTTTTCATGGACAGGAGATAGAGGACTACCACAGCGTATTACTCCCTTGACTGTACCGGGATTCGTTTATCAATTTTAGCGGCACGCACATTGTACTCTTACTTATATAATCCATATTGATCTCACAGCAGACCATTTCTGCGTAATTACGTAATTCTTGTCGTATTAAATGAGGATCAGTTGAAATATTTCCGTTATCTAAACATCTAACCTCACTTATGTTAGGAAACTAAGAAGAGGCATCTTTGTGTGGACTGTGTACAAAAATTTTCCGTATAATATAATGCACATATGACAATATTGCAGATTGGTCAAACTATTTACTTAGCAAATTAATTACTGCGGTTTTAATTGCCACTTTATTAAATTTCGTTTAATTATCTGCATTAGCGGCGCTGAACGTGGGAATTAATCCCTCAAAAAATGTTATTCCTGCAAGCAACAAATTTTTCAGAATTCAGGCCGCCACACCATAAAAGTCGCTTAACGAAAGGCAAACAAAAGAAAGAAATGCGTTTGCACTCAAATCGGCAACAACGACGTGTAACTAAACACCGGGCCTGTTAGCATTACTAAAAGAAATATTTATATTCCATCACAGTGCGAAATAAAGCAGAAATAAATTTCCACAGGCTGCATGGCGTGTACTAAATGCCTGATGGAAAGGGCTGCAAAATATTTATTCGTCGCAGCTTGTTTTTGGTTCCTTGCTTGTGTATAAATATACACACAACTTGTAACGTATACGTAAAAAAATTCTACTTTATGTTTAATTTATCGCCTTTGTTAATACAAGGGCATTGAGGCTGACTCATCATATGTATGGTAGATAGATTTTTCAACTTACCCCTTTAGGGTGTCTTTTAATCCAAGTTTAAGATATTTCCTTATTTCATACTTTTCATTGGTGACATTCACTTTCTATGTGCTGCAGTCTTTATCTGAAATTTTTAAAAAAATCAAAGTTTAAGCAAATGTGAAATCACTTTTCCATTTACTATATGTTACCTAGGAACAAAAGTATTAATGAAACTTAAAAGCGTTGAAATCGAGATAATTTTGTAAATACTGTATTTAGTAGTCTTCCTGGCATATTACTACTACACTAGACACTAATAATAAGTGAAGCAAATTAATCAGAAGTATTATCAAAAACAAATAACAAGTTAAGCATATTTTCGAAGCTGTTGGTAACTAGCTATTGGTAACTACCAATAGTTTTTATTTTCGAGATAGATAAATAATGGTTGTAGTAAAGTATGGCTACATATGTTAGTATGGCTATGTATGTTATGTAAACGTTTTAAAAAATGTATTGCATTTTACCTACCATAAAATTTGTACCCAAGGTTTAATAAAAAAAAATGGCTCTGAGCACTATGGGACTCAACATCTGTGGTCATAAGTCCCCTAGAACTTAGAACTACTTAAACCTAACGACATCACACACATTCATGCCCGCGGCAGGATTCGAACCTGCGACCGTAGCTGTCACTGAAGCGCCTTTAACCACACGGACACACCGGCAGGCCAAGGTTTAATACTACGCATCACTTTAAATGTTAGAATCCCAAATAAGTACATATTAGGCGCAAAAAACCTCAAGTACAACATCAACATAATGACGGAAACGGCTTATGGTGGTCCCTAGTGCGGGTTTCTTCATGTGATTCTAAAATCATTCACTAGACTGAGTACCAACTAAAAAACATGGTGTTTTTCCAACTAAAATATCCTCTCATGGTGTTTTCCCAACAACAATATCCTCTAGGTACAACATTTTCCCCCACATACTTCTTGTAGATGCTGAGACCACATATTTTTACTAGTATTTAAAATACGTGATTGTAAATTCATGTAGTGAAAGTTTCTATTTTACTGTCGGCTTAAGAGATATTCAAAATTAGTCAGATGGTGCTGGATTAAGCAATGTCGGTAAGTAATCTTCAGGCAATGGTCAATGATCACCATCTGAGCCAAGGCGGAATAAAACCACCTAATAGTTAATCTCTGTTGGTCCATCATGGCCAGGGGACATCGGCTGTTGAAGTACTTGCCAATGTCAATAAAATTCACCAACAGCCGTTCACTTTAAAGTATTACTTAGTTTTTTGTGAAGGCAACCAATTTCGGAATTTAATTATGCTATCTTCAGGCTCCATACGCATCTATCCAAATAAACGAACTTGTCGTATAGTGCCATGAATCACTGGATATTGTGAATACAATTGCTTCAGTCGAAGACTGACTGGTGTAACGTATTTTTTTGGTGGCCACGAACAAAATGTAGGGAACAACGTTAAGTAATTGAGTACCTTAACTTTAGTATAACTTGCACGATGTGAGCGGCGTACGGCAGGAAACTTTTCTGGAGGCATGTATGTTATGTGTTCCATATAGGCTTGATGGTGACGACGTGGATTAACTTAAGGAATTCAGCTATCTAGGCAGTCAAATAACGGACGGAGGAAGGAGGACATCAAAATCAGACTACCGATGGCTAAAAGGAGAGTCTGGTAGTATCAAACATAGACCCTAATCTCTGAGAATGTACGTTTTGAGTACAGCATTGTATGGTAGTGAAACAAGGACTGTGGGAAAACTGGAACAGAAGAGAATCACAGCATATGAGATGTGGTGCTACATACGAATGTTGAAAATTATTTGGAGTGATGAAGTAAGGAATGAGGAGGTTCTGCGCAGAATCGGATAGGAAAGAAATATGTGGAATACACTGATAAGGAGAAGCTTTTGTATGTTCATCCTTTTAGCAGGAGGTATCTGGGATGACGTCCATTTACTATCGTGAAAGTAAATAAAATGACCTACAGCCGTCCTCATGATTTTCTTTTCTTTTGTCGCTACCAGTTTCAACGCTTCAGTGCGTCATCTTCAGGCTGTTATTGATGCGATACAGGTTGATATGATCCCCATGCATACCACATCTGTTTTCAGTATTACTGGATACACAGATAATGTGACAGCACTCCAACTACAACTAGCAATCACGAAAAAGCTTCGGGAACTCAAACGGGAATATCTTGGTAGAAGGCGACGTTCTATTCGGAGAACACTACTGAAAAATATAGAGAACCCACATCTGAAGCTGCCTGAAGAACTATTCTCCTGCCACGAACATACGTTGGCGGAAGAACCACAAAGGTAAGATACGGGAAATGAGGGTTCATACGGAGGCATATAGGTCGTCGGTTTTCCCCCGATCTGTTTACTAGTAGAACAGGAAATGAAACTATTAGTACTGGTGTAAGGTACCCTCCGCCATGTGCCACTCGGTAGCTTGTGTAGTATCTACGTAAATGTAGATTTAATAACTAGAAATTTACATTATTACCAACTGCCTCATTATGTTCTTCACAATTGAGTACTCTAGAGGGAGAAGCAGATCTCTCAAGGAGAAACTCGAAGCAATCAGTTCTTGGGCGGGGCGTCTCAAGGAACAGTGCCTCGAGTTTTGAAGATTCGTTGAGCAAGCACTGTAAGTTCGTAGTAAGGACGTATATGAAAGGAGGGTGCCTACACTGTACACAGTCTCTTTAACGAAGCAAGAGACTTTTCGCAATAGGCGTGAAATAAAGCATAGGAGTATAAATAAAGAAATGCTTAATGAAACTCGTTTGACCGTCAACAGGGCAATGGCTGAGGCTTTCACCGACTGTCATATATAAATACTTAACAAAACCTAAGAAAATTTGCGTCACGTATAAAGACTACCGTTGGTATCAAAGATAGCGTCTAAACACTCATAGATAAAACGTGGTCTGAAATTGAGAGTATCAAGGCAGAAGTTCAAAGGAAATTTCAATGCCATTGGCCCCAATTATATTTCTCAGGAATATAGCGCAGATTTATCAGCATCATGACAACAGCTGAAACTGGTAAAACTGAACAACTTCTAGCACCCGATCCTCTCACTAATAGAACTGTGGCGTGACAGATACGCCACCGTTCCAGAGGTGCCCGTGTGGATTAAAAGTAACACCACTCTGCTATAATGAGGTCGTGGTTGTACCCGCACTTCCCAAGACGGAAGGACACGTACTGTGGCAGCTTAACCTTGGCCCCGAGGTCATAACTGTATACTGTCTTCCATGTGGCAAAAACTATTCGTCGTGTGTGTGGTAGTCTATATTATGTGTATAGTTTCAAATGTAAAAAGTGTTTTTATATTTTTACCGTTCTGGAATACAAGCCCTTAATAGCGCAACATCCACGATACGGGAATTTCGGCGGCGTCATTCCTCCCCCTCTCCGCTTAGGAAGTTTCGCCACAAGGAGAAAAAAATTGCCTACAGTTGCTTTTAAACATCAAGAATGGAATATATCCCTGAACAGATTTCTAAAGTATAACCTGTCGTTTCAAAACCGGTAACGGCGTTACTCTTGTAGCTAAATAACGTTATTAACAGTGGATGGTTGCTGTTCCCTTCTTTTCTTTGTACACAGATATTGTCTCAAAATGGCACTCTCCAACAAAATAGCAGTAAGTTTTGTATTTTACATTTGTTATGCTCTTAAAGAGCTTTTCTGCTTATTATCTCCGAAGTGAGTGTTACTCAAGAGTTACCAGGCTGCAAGATTGATTTTAGAGTGTGCTGTAGTTTTTAATAAATATTGCAAATATTCAACCTAGTTCTATTATTCCTCTACCGATATGTAACATAACGGTAGCAGAGTGCTTTGTGTGCACTGCTTTTTAAAATATGCTTATAAAAACATGCAGTACCTTCCACTTCTCACATATTTTTCGATCAATGGACCCAATGATTCAGACGCCTTTCTCTTTGCTGCAACTGTTTTCCAAGTGAACACAAGTGACAGTTGGTGTTCCGCAACGAAAGCTAGCACTTCTACTGTCCTACAACGTGGGATCTCTTATGAAGATGGCTGTTACTGCAAGCAGTAAGCTTTTTAGGTTTTATACTGGCACATGCACGTTCTGTGCTCGATTTCTTATCGCCTGTATCCACTGTTTTATTACCACATAATTGTACAATACATTGACACTTGTAGCCGGCCGAAGTGGCCGTGCGGTTAAAGGCGCTGCAGTCTGGAACCGCAAGACCGCTACGGTCGCAGGTTCGATTCCTGCCTCGGGGATGGATGTTTGTGATGTCCTTAGGTTAGTTAGGTTTAACTAGTTCTAAGTTCTAGGGGACTAATGACCTCAGCAGTTGAGTCCCATAGTGCTCAGAGCCATTTGAACCATTGACACTTGTATCCGGCCGGTGTGCCCGAGCGGTTCTAGGCGCATCAGTCTGGAACCGCACGACCGCTACGGTCGAAGCTTGGAATACTGCCTCGGGCATGGATGTGTGTATTGTCCATAGGTTAGTTAGGTTTCAAATGTTCAAATGTGTGTCAAATCTTATGGGACTTAACTGCTAAGGTCATCAGTCCCTAAGCTTACACACTACTTAACCTAAATTATCCTATGGACAAACACACACACCCATGCCCGAGGGAGGACTCGAACCTGCGATGGGACCAGTCGCACAGCCCATGACTGCAGCACCCTAGACCGCTCGGCTAATCCCGCGCGGCGGTTAGATTTCAGTAGTTCTAAGTTCTAGGGGACTGATGACCTCAGATGTCAAGTCCCATAGTGCTCAGAGTAATTTTTTGACACGTGTAAGTACAATTTTAGACTATCCGTTGTAAAATATAATTTTTTGCCTGTCAGTACGCCAAAATTATAGTTGCTGTATCTTTGTTCCATTTCATTGTTGACTGCGTCTGATAATAGATTTTAAAGGCGTAATTGGTCAGTCCTGCACGATGTGATAAAATGAACACCTGTCAAAAGCAGCGGAAGTGGAAAACTTCGAAATGTCTTTTAATATCGAACCATATTCGGGACGGAACCATTATTTTGACAGGATCGAAAATTTACTGACATGCAGCATGTCTTCTTGAATGGAGAGTCAACTACATACACTACATCAACCTTTGTCCAGAGGGGGGTGGGACATATCACACATTAATTTAGTAGCATATGGTATTAATCTATTGTCTTTCAAAGCGAAAAAGGCCGTAAAGCAATTATGTATATCAAAATATCAGTCAAGTGCATAGAACAGTGACTTGTGTTTAGGGGCATGAGGCTGACTGCAAGTTGTGTGTAGGCTCAAGCCCATATAAGCTTGGCGGGTGGACACCTGGCAACGAGACTAGGACCAAAGTGATGACGGTCATAGACTGTACACCTTTTCCCCGAACATCTGGAAGTTATTACGAAAGAAACATGCCATCGTACACTTCCCACCTTGGCATGTCACTTATCCAGCATGTTTATAGCATGTTTCGCTTGCTGCCAGCAGTGACTGACATAGCAGGAAATATGGACCTCCTGAACATCGAGATCTGCACTGTGGCGGTAAAGCTACGTATATAGAAACATGCCAGTAACTACCTCTGAGTTACTACAACAAATAATCAGGGATGCAGACAAATGGAAATTGCCGGCCAGGGTGGCCGAGCGGTTCTAGATGCTACAGTCTGGAACTGCGCGACCGCTATGGTCGCAGGTTCGAATCCTGCCTCGGGCATGGATGTGTGTGATGTCCTTAGGTTAGTTAGGTTTAAGTAATTGTAAGTTATAGGGGACTGATGACCTCAGAAGTCAAGTCCCATAGTGCTCAGAGCCATTTGAACAAATGGAAACTATTTAACAAACAGGTAGATGGTATCTCCAAAGTCACACACGCTATCTACGATAACGAGACTAATGGGTTTGTTCCAACGGAGAGTCTAGGACAGCGGACTGCTCTAACACTAACACCAGCGACGAGGCAAACGAAGAAAAAAGTACGCTGACATGAAAAACGTCCTAAAATCTTGTCTGACCTCAAAAAGTTGTTGAAAGTCCGCTGCAAGAATATTGAGCCATGGTGCCTCTATTGCCGTCCATAATTGCGAAAGTGTTGCCGGTGCACAATTTTGTGCACGAACTGACTTCTCGATTGTGTCCCATAAATATCCGATATGATTCATGTCGGATTATTAAGGTGGCCAAATCATGTTAAACACGAACCACTGTGACCCGGTGACATGGCGTATTGTCACCCATAAAAATTCCATCGTTGTTTGGGAAAATGAACTCCATGAGTGGCTGAAAATGGTCAACAAGTAGCCGAACATAACCATTCCCAGTCAGTGATCGTTTCATTTCAACCATAGGACCCAGTTCATTCCATGAAACTACAAGCCACACCATTATGGAGCCGCTACCAGCTTCACAGTGCCTTGCTGACAATTTGGGTCTACATCTCCGCGTAATCTGCGCCACACTCGAGGCATACCATCAGCTCTTAGCAACTGAAATCTCTACTTATCCGACCAGGCCACGGTTTGCCAGTAGTCTACGGTCCAGAGAGGCACTTCAGGTGATGTCGTGCTGTTAGCAAAGCCAATCGTATAGGTCGTCTGCTGCCATACCCCACTAACGCCATATTTCGTCGCACTATCCTAACGAATATGTTCGTCGTACGTCTCGGACTGATTTCTACGATTATTTCATGCATTGTTGCTTGTCTGTTAGCACCAAAGCATTCGGTGGTCAAGTGAAAGCCGTCGGCCACTGCATTCTCTCTGGTGAGAGGTAATGCCTGAAATTTGGCATTTTCGGCACGCTCCTGACTATGTGGATCTCGGACTATTGAATTTCCTAACGATTTCTAAAATGAAATTTCCCATGCGTCTAGCTCCAAGCGACAATACCGCGCTCTGTGTAGGTGCATACCGCCATCAATGACATTTGTTACCTCAGATCACATAACACAATCATACGTTAAATAATGAAGTAGTAACACACACAAACTAGAACTGAAACCTGTTAACCTATTATTACGACGGTTAGTGGCCGGTATTTGTACCAGACGCTACGTAAAACCTGTAGGTAGACTACTTTAACACAGAGAAACTATACCACAAGTAAACTAGCTAACTAACACACATGTAATGAAGAGACAAAACTAACGTTTAAACACACCAAAAATCGGCAATGACGTAGAAATTGTAACCTTCCGAAAGACAAACTTGTCAGTAGACTAAGTAGGATAGAGCGTGGCCAGGTATTACATCAGGCGCCCCGTTAAACATGTAATTAGCTTACACTAACATATAAAAGATGTATCACAAGTAATCCAGGTAATTATCACACATACGACATAAAACTGCCAACAGATACTGGAACACTTGTGCGAGAGAGAGATCGGCTCGTGACGTGCGAGACGTGAATTACGTAATGTAACAAACTAACATTAGGATGCTCTGCCCAATAACATCGGCCTCGATGACGCGTTCCAGGACCACCTCCCTGAGATGTACTACCAACGGGAACTTTCTCCAATATTAGTCTATTTGATGTTCTTTTATACGTCTTTTTCGACATTAATATTTTTTATAATTTTCGATTTTAAAATTTCATGTATTATAATTTAAAGAAGTAATCACTGATACGTCTCATACCAAAAATGACAAAAGGTCTCCACGGGGCTCCAACCTCCACGTGGTGCCCACAGCCTCAGCTGCATAATCAAATCTGATGGCGTGGTGGGCGTCATGGGTGCCGGCCAAGGCTGCGTTCAAAGTGCCGCAGACAACGGACGTCACATCCCGTCGCCAGAGGTCGCCCGGTAACATTGGCCGACAGTTCGGTCACAACGTGTCCGATCCCCTTCGTCAGTTTCTGCTTGGGTCAACAAGGTTAGGTTAGGTTAGAATTTGTTCTGTGTACGAAGTACATTTGTTCCCAGCCCTCAAGGGTGGGGGGAAACCACACTGCATCTGTGCCTGAAGATGAGTGCTAAAATGCGGCATTTATTATTGAAAAGATGACAAAAGCATGTGAATGAGCTATGTCTGTCTCAAAAAGAATGTGAAGAGTACTGTACACTCTGTCCTCAGTCACTGGAATTGCCAGACAAGTTTTAAGAATGTATAAGATGAAGGGAGGAACGTTCTGTTACATACTCTTGATGATACGTAGCGACCTTGAAAAGCAAGCGTACATATACTGTCCAGGTGAATTTACTTGAAGTTAGGCAAACATAGGTCAATTAACCTTCAATGACTGATATTCAGGGTGCGTGTGAATGACAAAGTTTAGATGAAGATACTCTGGACATCTAAAACGCTGTAAAGCGGAAAAACAACATCACGTTTGCGTGTACCTCATGTAACAGAATCACCACCCTACTGGCATAAAAAAAGTCAGTAAGCAGTAAAATAAATGTGTTGACACGTAATGTCTATCTAAGACAACCCGAAAGAAAAGCCACTACAATAGCCCTAAGCGTAAGATACACTGTCGTTGTAGTTTTAGTTTAGTTTAGTTTTAGTTACGTCATGTTCCGTACTAGCTTAAAATCATTTCTTTTAGACAATTCCTTCTACTCCATGGACGAGTTTCTGTTTCAGAATGATAAAAAAATAAATTGTACCTCTGAATGTAGTTGCACGTGTAGAACTAAAAGTTTGAGCTAGTTTTAAAACTTGACCTGCTACCGACCAGACAGTTGATGTTGTTGGGCAAATGATCAAAAAAAATTTTTGCTGGATAATGTACTCCTTTTTGAGCAACTGACAGCTTCAATTACGTATAGGAAAGCTCATTTTCCCCTCTAGTGTTGTACATATGAACATCACTGTTCTTGGCGAACTGAGATGGATTATTTGTAACGAATTTCATTAGCGAATATATGTACTCTGACGGTGCAGTTAAAACACCTAAACCATTGAAAAGGTGCCTACATGACGTCCTTGGGCGAACACCGCTAATTATTCTCACTGCTCTCTTTTGTGTAAGTGGTGACTTACCCCAGAAAACTATTCCACAAGACATTATTGAGTGGAAATACGCAAAGTACCTTAGGAGGCTGATCTGTTTATTACCAAGACTAGCGATTATACTAAGGGCGAAGGAAGCTGAACTTAGTTGATTGAGAAGCTCACTAATATACTTCTTCCAGTTCAAGTTGTCATCAATATGAACACCCAAAAATTTGGAGAAATGTACCCTGTTTGTTAACTGAGCCGTGTTAATATGTTACATCAATTGTCGGTATGACTATTCGGTGTACAGAACTGGATATAGTGAGTTTTTTCAAAGTTGAGGTAGAATCCATTTTCTGAGAACCACTCAATTATTCTTTGAAAGATATCCATAACAATATCTTCAGCTGCTTTTTCTGTAGTGATTATAACACTCGTGTCATCTGCAAAAGTACTTGTTCCGCTTGCTGAACGTTAAGTGGGAGGGTATTCACATGAATAAGGAACACCAGAGGACCTAAAATTGAATCCTGTGGGACTCCCTTTGTGATACCTTCCCATTCACTAGGATTTACCACCCTCCAAACAATATTTGTGCTATTCAGCACAAGTTTTTGCTACCTGTTCATTAAGTGTGATTCAAACCAGCTGTCTGGAACAGATTCTTTCAGGTTGTAATTTACGCTTCAAATTCAAAATACAGATTTCGACTACTTGTGGTTTGCAATACATTTACAGTTTCATTCCATAGGTTCCGAACTGTGTCCCGATTATATCCTCAGGATGCCAAAAAGTCCTACTTCGACTAAAATTATTAGCTCCTCACAATTCATATTCCGTGTTGTGTCGCCCAATATGACTGAAGAAGACAAACATTTGAATTTCATGGAATGTCATCCGAAATCTATATGTTTGGCCGATAAGATGTGCAACGTTGTGACTGCGTACTGATTTGAGAAGATCGAAAGTCTTCACTTCATGTCAGTAATCAGCGGAAGCCACCTAGATCTGTGCCACTGTGAGCGCAGTCGAGGAATTAGTGGAGCACTACGGACCGCCCAAAATTTATTAGATTCTGGGCCCTAGTTGTCTAAATGCAGCCTTGAAAAAAGAAGTCCCGTGGCGCAGGTTCCCACGGTACTCGCCTTGACTCTGGCTTCCTTCCCAAACGAATTATCGATGGCTCATGTATCGCTACGCAGGCTGACCTCGCCGAGTGGCCCGCAAGAGGCAGTGCCGCCCCGTCATCTCGACACGAGGTAACCCCGGTGTGTGCGCTGACTCATAGTGTCACTTAAAAACTAAACTAAGCCAGGACAGGCCGTGAGGACGCAACATGCTGATTGGCCGCTGTGTCATCCTCATCCCACAGACGTCACTGCATGCCGATGTGAGGAGCAGACGATCATGTGTCAGTTTACGAGACTGGAGCCGCTAATTCTCAATCAAGTAGCTCCTCAGTTTGCCTCACAAGGTCTGAGTCCATCCCACTTGCTTACAGCGCTCGACAGATCGGATGGTCACCCATCCAAGTGCTAGCTCAACACGACAGCGCGTAACTTCGTTCATCTGACGGGAACCGATGTTACCACTGCGGCAAGGCCGTTGGCTCATAGTGTTAATTACTTCGGCAACGCTACTAATCGACGAAAGCTGAGTGTTTTATTAGGTTTCCTTATAATGAACTATTATCACCCAAGTTCCTCATGAGAAAGATGTGCTGGCCCCTACGAATATTTTATTTGTCGTCTCTAAGTGAGGAATCTGGACCTAGCACAAGATGTGGTTGTCTAGAACACACATGGCGCTTCAGCAAGAAAAGTGAAATAAGCAAAAAAAAAAAAAAAAATAGACAATTCTTAGTTCATGTCACTGAAAAATATGTGTGAAGTATACCAATGTAAAAGAAAAATGCCACACATCCATTTCGAATTTTGTCCACTTCGAGGCAGTTTTTCCAGCATTGCTGTAGGTTACTTTGCCGGCCGGGGTGGCCGAACGGTTCTAGGCGTTACAGTCTGGAGCCGTGCGACCGCTACGGTCGCAGGTTCGAATCCTGCCTCGGGCATGGATGTGTGTGATGTCCTTAGGTTAGTTAGGTTTAAGTAGTTCTAAGTTGTAGGGGACTGATGACCTCAGAAATTAAGTCCCATAGTGCTCACAGCCATTTGAACCATTTGTAGGTTACTTCAAGATTCGCCATGGCAAGAACAGTGTCGCTTTACCGTTGTTAGTGGTGGGTGCGCATGGGTCGTTCAAGAAGAGTGACACACTCTCTGTTCTGGCACTTTCAGTGTATAAGGTGAAGGTAATTTTTAATGTCATTGATTGTTACAGTGTTTGTGTTGATACCTCGTATCTCATATTACAGTGTCCTTCAGATGTGAAAGACATGCATGCGTGTCACTGTTTTGACTGTTACAGCTGCAAAGAATATCGCGGTATTTTAAAAAAGGAAAACAAGAAGATTTCTACTATAAAGAAAGCTCACGTCGTATCCCATTTCTCGGCAACGAGTTTTGTATAGGCCCATTTACGATTTTGTTTCTTCGTAAACAGTATTCTTCAAGTTCTATCTAAATGGCATTTACTTTCATCATTTATGAATTTGCGTTTTCGTATTTTTCTAATAAAACAATTTCAACTTGATTCTCATTCTTCATTCTAACTTCAGTATTAATTTTACCTGATGGAATTTGGAATATAGTACTATTTTACTATAAATAAAAGACTATATATTGTTGTAACGTAGAATGGCGAAAGTATTGCATGAAAGGTTATAACAAAAACAAATATTTTTTAGGAAAGCAAGAAAAGTGACATGACTCAAAGAACTAATTAATAATTTCCTGACAACATCTCACATTCGACGAGAACTACATTCCGTATTACTGTTGTACGGAATGTGTTGCCTAAAATACTTAATTTAAATCTGAAGGAAGCTTATATTATTTTACTATAAGTTTAATATACTTCTTTAAGACGATGTTTCTCAAGTATTAGGTTTTCCAGTTGTGCTGCTGTTTTTTTAACGGTGTTCGATATGTACCGGAAGTTCTAGAGAGTGTTCAAATTAACTATCTGAAGAATAAACTAAGAACTATCCTAAAGGTGTTCTTCGGGGTGCTGTGCTTCGAACGCATGCACACACACACCACACACACACACACACACACACACACACACACACACACACACACACATACACAAATGAAACTGTCACTTAAATGAACAAACAGTCAACACGTTACTGATGAAAAAAGTACGCCTGCCTTCAGGTCTCCAGTACCGTGTCTGTGTGAACACACTGTAATTAATTATGCTGTTAAAATAATTGCTGTTCAAATACACAAGAGGCAGCCGTAGACACTGTGCTGCGTTAAAGTCAGTACATTATGAACTCTCACTGCTTACTGCAGCTACGACAAATGCGTGTCCATTGATGGCACACAACACACGGTACATTTATGACTGAACTAGATTCGACTCAACGACGGTAGGATGACACAGCCTACCGGAGATCGAAGTACAACATCAACTGGATTCGAGACGGAAAGACAGAACTGTAAAGGGAACTGAACTTGCGGCTCTTCTCTTACGCGGCGGTGTTTGAAGAGCATGACGCGGCAGCGGCACCTTCATCTAATGGAGGAATCGCTTACTGCTTCTTGCTGACTGGATCCTGTGACGCTGCTCGCTGAGAATCTTATTAGTTACCAGATTCCAGATCAGTGACATGGGACTTTTTCAAGATGCTATGGAGTCAGTACGACAGAAATTGTTCTCTTTCGAAATACTGTCGGTGGAATACAGATGAGTAAGATAGTCCTCCTTTATTAAAGGTCAGGCTCCGATGCCTCTACCTGTCTTCAATTACACTACTGACAATTAAAATTGCCACACCACGAAGATGATGTGCTACAGACGGGAAATTTATGCGACGGGAAGACGATGCTGTGATATGCAAATGATTAGCATTTCAGAGCATTCGCAAAAGGTTGGCGCCGGTGGCGACACCTACAACGTGCTGACTTGAGGAAAGTTTCCAACCGATTTCTCATACACAAATACCAGTTGACCGGCGTTGCCTGGTGAAACGTTGTTGTGATGCCTCGTGTAAGGAGGAGAAATGGGTACCATCACGTTTCCGACTTTGATAAAGGTCGGATTGTAGCCTATCGCGATTGCGGTTTATCGTATCGCGACATTACTGCTCGCGTTGGTCAAGATCCATAGACTGTTAGCAGAATATGGAATCGCTGGTTTCAGGAGGGTAATAAGGAACGCCGTGCTGAATCCCAACGGCCTCATATCACTAGCAGTCGAGATGACAGGCATCTTATCCGCATGGCTGTAACGGATCGTGCAGCCACGTCTCTATCCCTGAGTCAACAGATGGGGACGTTTGCAAGACAACAACCATCTGCACGAACAGTTCGACGACGATTGCAGCAGCATGGACTATCAGCTTGGAGACCATGGCTGCGGTTACCCTTGACGCTGCATCACAGACAGGAGCGCCTGCGATGGTGTACTCGACGACGAACCTGGGTGTACGAATGTCAAAACGTCATTTTTTCGGATGAATCCAGGTTCTGTTTACAGCATCCGAGCCTGACGACATCGCGGTGAACGCACATTGAAAGCGTGTGTTCGTCATCGCCATACTGGCGTATCACCCTGCGTGATGGTATGAGGTGCCATTGGTTACACGTCTCGGTCACCTCGTGTTCGCATTGACGTTACATTTGAGATGTGTTACAACCCGTGGCTCTACCCTTCATTCGATCCCGGCGAAACCCTACATTTCAGCAGGATAATGCACGGCCGCATGTTGCAGGTCCTGTATGGGCATTTCTGGATACAGAAAATGTTCCAGTGCTGCCCTGGCCAGCACATTCTCCAGATCTCTCACCAACTGAAAACGTCTGGTCAATGGTGGTTGAGCAACTGGCTCGTCACAATACGCCAGTCACTACTATTGATGAGCTGTGGTATCGTGTTGAAGCTGCATGGGCAGCTGTACCTGTACACGCCATTCGAGCTCTGTTTGACTCAAAGTCCAGGCGTATCAAAGTCGTTATTACGGACAGAGGTGTTGGTTCTGGGTACTGATTTCTCAAGATCTATGCACCCATATTGCGTGAAAAAGTAATCACATGTCAGTCCTAGTATAATATATTTGTCCAATGAATATCCGTTTATCATGTGCATTTCTTCTTGGTGTAGCAATTTTAATGGGCAGTAGTGTATGTTCTCCCGTCGGCATATAATGACTCGTTCATTACGGTACTTTTTAAGAGTAAACTCCCATTAATTGTACTGTTCGGCTCACGTTTCCTTTGCTAGCCTGTGGCAATAGCCTACAATTTTTTGCAGTGATTGCATTTCTTTTTGCCATTCATAATTTCACAGAAGGTGCTCCCGACAACACATTTATGCATATCATAAATGAAATATTAATTGCGTACCGTTTACTAACTCTACTTCAGGGCAGATACGTGACTCCTGCTCCCCACAGAATTTTCCCGCTAGTGACGGAATTAGCCTTCGCTTACCTATGCTTAGACCGAGCGAGGTGGCGCAGTGGTTAGCACACTGGACTCGCATTCGGGAGGACGACGGTTCAATCCCGCGTCCGGCCATCCTGATTTAGGTTTCCCGTGATTTCCCTAAACAGCTCCAGGCAAATGCCAGGTTGGTTCCTTTGAAAGGGCACCGCCGACTTCCTTCCCCATCCTTCCCTAATCCGATGAGACCATTGACCTCGCTGTTTGGTCTCTTCCCCCAAACAACCCAACCCTAACCCTATGTTTACTTGCACCAACCGTCGGCTTCTCTGTCGGCTCCACCACACGTTTCTCGCTCAGACTGTCAGTACAGTTAACGAATTTAACTCCAAGTTCTCGTGGATTCGTACGAAAGTATTGTCCACCATCACTTGTCGCGATTATCCGCCTCCGCAGCTCCCCGGTTCGCTTGCCTGCCTCACAAACAGGCGACTGGAGTTCGATATCCGGTACGGCGAGGTCATTTTCTTTGGTAGGCGAAACTGAAAGGGGTGCATTAAGTCTCGTGAGGCTAACTGAATCGCTATTTGAACGAGAAGCAGAGGCTCCAAAATCACGAAATTAGACAATTGCCGAGACTCTGGTGCACTGACCCCGCGCACCTCCATAGCGCGTCCAACGACGCGTTGGCAGATCATGGCAATGCGGTCCGTAGGTCACGAATGACCCTAAAAGCCACCGTACGGGGCTTTGCTTTAGGACCTTTGGTGATCACTTTTCGTGGGTCCACTGCGAGGTAAGTCTCAATTTAGGCGTGAGTGTACCCGGTAACATGACCAAATTAGTTCCCTCTGCGGCCAGGTAAACAGTTCTCATTACCGAGTCATACATGCACCACGAAGTTTAAATTATGAGATCAGATGTTCTCCTCATTCTACAGATTGCTATCCGAAATACTCATGTATCCGTCAAACCACATTTCGTCGCAAAGTAATGCCTTAATAATCAGTGTAAATCGGCAATGTCGTGAAATGCAGAAAAATGGAAGTCTCAAATATCATTCTGCGTCCGGTTGGTGACAACGTATTTTGGAGAAAAGACTTAATTTTAGTCAGGAGCTTTGAGTGAGGGGTATATCGAATCCCTCGCTGCTCTGTCTGATTACGAGTGAAACGTTTCCTGAAAGTTTTTGTGAAAGCAGATATAAGTTTTTACTTCCTGCAGCAAAAGGAAAAACAAAAAAGAAAGAAAAGACACAATTTTACAGACCATAAGAATAGATTACATCGTCTTATGTTTTAAACCGGTTGATCGACTTTTTCGAATTTTTAAATATTATGATAGATAAACAAAAATTATTAAAATCATATGCATAAGAATTCCTGATGACAAAAAGACAGCAAAAAGGAGCAAATACTAAAGTTAGGCATTTCAAATATTTCTTTTGTTAACCCACACATATTAAAACTTGATTTCATATGTATATGGCTTAGGATTTCCTTGCGATCTCAAAGGGAAGAAATACTCCTGATGAATGACGCGTATAATCTAGAATGGTAGCCAACAGGTCTTTATGTCTATTTATAGATATCGTTATTAGAGATTCTCCGAATTAGGCTCCCATTTCTTCCATTCAGTTCTAGGTACGCTAACTATAAAAATGAGTTTCGCAGTCTCCGAGAAGATACAAAAGTACCTTATATACAACCCTCTGAGCTGGAAAGAGTAACGGGAGTATGGCTGCGATTTATGCATTTCCATGTGTTAGTACTGGGGAACAGAGAAAGCTAGTCCCCATGAGTTGGACTAAATTTTCGAAAGCATCTATATAGTGATGTAGGTTACCGTCCCACGTATTTCACCTTGTCACCATTCACCCTCGTGGACCCTCTTTTGCAAGTAATCGACGAAAAAATTTTAGTAATTGAGTGACTGTTCCGGAGGTTTAAAACTAATAACAATAAAAAATGGTTCAAACGGCTCTGAACACTATGCGACTTAACTTCTGAGGTCATCAGTCGCCTAGAACGTAGAACTAAGTAAACCTAACTAACCTAAGGACATCACACACATCCATGCCCGAGGCAGGATTCGAACCTGCGACAGGAGCGGTCGCTCGGCTCCAGACTGTAGCGCCTAGAACCGCACGGCCACTCCTGCCGGCCTACAATAACAGCTTGGATGAAGTATGTATCAGAATGTTTGCTGCGAACTACTGTTGACGAAATAAACAGCAAGAAATTAATGTCATAGACGTAAAGATGTTTTCAGCATCCAACACAAAAGCACTCAATACTGCTAATAATCTGAAACAACACTTGAAAAACGAAAAACTTTTTCAACAATAAATGTGAAAGGGAAATTTTCAATTTTAAATGTGGTATTTAAACTCAGTGTAAAAGTTTACTGATATCTGTCGCTGAATAATATCATTAAAAGATGTGTAGTTGTTAGGATAAAAGCCTGATGTGTAAATTGTCGTGGGAAAAAACCCGGTCAGGTGCTCTAAATTTATTTTTCAAATCTTTATCGAAATGACTTTTATCGTTATTTTTATCTAGCTATCTCGTTTAAATGTATTTTTTTAATTTATAACCCTTTGTCACATCTTTTCAGTCACCGTAATAAATTTTACAGTTGTTCTCTTTATTTCTTCCTATCTTCCTTTTTTCATTTGAATATTTATGGTGTGGTTTTAATTACTCTTTTCTGTTGACTTGGATTTAATTTCTCCCTTTTGATCATCTTATATCGTCGTCGGTGTTACTGCTTTCATTATTTCCATTCTACATTTTGCTTTGATATCTTTTTTTGTAATCCCTAAATCCGTTTGCATCTTCGTCTACATTATTTTGCCCTTAGTGTTATGCGAACTTATGTTTCAATTGTTCGTGTGGCAGTTACCAAACGGAGAATTGTACATTTTGCCTGCAGAAGAAGGAAAAACAAAAAGAAGAAAAGACACAATTTTACAAACCATAAGAACAAATTATATCATCGTTTGTTTTGTAACCGGTTGATAGGCATTTTCAAATTTTTAAATATTATGGTAGATAAATAAAAATTATTATAATCATATGCATAAGAATTCCAAATGACAAAAAGACAGCAAAGAAGGACAAAATAATAATGTTATGCATTTCAAATATTTCTTTTGTTTACCTACGCATATCAAAACTTGATTTCTTAAGTATGTGGCATAGGACTTCCTTGCGATCCCAAAGGGAAGAAATACTCTTGATTATTGATGATTATAGTCTAGAATGGTAGCCAACAGGTCTTTATGTCCTACACCAACAATTGATTGTTCGAACTCTTTTAGGGATAAGGAATTCTTAATTGCCTTTCAAATACAGGTGCCGCGAGGGATTAGCCGAGCGGTCTAGGGCGCTGCAGTCATGGACTGTGCGGATGGTCCCGGCGGAGGTTCGAGTCCTCCCTCTTGCATGGGTGTGTGTGTGTTTGTCCTTAGGATAATTTAGGTTAAGTATTGTGTAAGCGTAGGGACTGATGACCTTAGCATACTTTTTCACACACATTTGAACAAATACAGGACACAGCGGTTCGATAGCATCCACAGAGTTAAGCGTGCGACATTATTGCAAACTACATACTTATCAACCAGTACACCTTACAACTTTTACTTCTCAAATTTCCTTCTGTTACCATATTGAGGAATCGTTGGTGTCTCGGGATGCCTCCTTCTACCGATATCTTCTGTTTCTCGAGTTGTACTATACATTTCTTGTCTTCACAATTCGATTCAGTGTCTCTGAGTACTCATCTCTCCGTATAGTATTCAGCATTTTCTGTAGCCCCTCTCTTCAAAAGACAGTAATGTCTTTTTGCTTTGCGTACACTGCTACCCTTCAAATATCTTCAGAAACGAAATAAAAATTCAACACTAATCAAGGCGACCCATCGGTTAGCACACTGGTCCCACATGCGAAAGGACTACGGTTCAAATCTGCGGTCTTACATCCAGATTTAGGTTTTCCTCCGTTTTTCTATATCGCTCCAAGAAAATACTGAAATTGTTCCTCGGAAAGGGCACCGCCACTTCCTTCCCCATTCTTGAAACGTTCTGAAGTTGCCCTCCATCTCAAAGGACCTCGATGTCGACGCGAACTGGAACGCTAATCTTCTTTCCTTGTTCTTCCTTCAGTTCAGAAACAGGTATGTATGACACTGAAATTTGTATTCGATGTTAAAATATCTGCTTTTCACAAACAAATTTCTTATTATTTACCAGTCTGCATCTTATATCCTGCCCGTAGGCCATCGTCACTTAATTTACTGCCCAAATAGCAAAGCCCATTGTCTACTTTTAGTATGTCATTTTTCATGTGTCATTTCTCACTCTAAATACATGTATTTTTGACAGACATCTATAAATCTTGAAAGCAGTTTATGAGATTAACCTCCAATATACAAAGAGAAATGTGGTAAGGGACTTTATATACATGTTCCAGTAGTAATAATTTCATGTGGCTCAATGGCTTGGTAAAGGTCTTGCATGTGGACGCCACTTCGGCCACTTGTGTGTCTTTACCCCACCCTAATTAGCCAACCAGGGAAAGAGGACCTACACTCTGAGTTGAAATACAAACCACGTGTCCTTTATGGCGAATTTCAACGGCACAAAGGCTGAAAAGCAGATTCGAGGAGCTTCGGCTTCCAGAAACGTTTATTACCGCTGTTATAATCATGCCCGACAAAGGATCTGGTCAAGCTTCGCTGTTCTCTATAATTGGGGCAGCTGTTTACTTTACTACATTTCCTGCGAGATGAAGCCTCCTCTATAGATTACCAGCTGGTACCTTGCTTCATTGCCAGGTGATGTCGCTCCAACACTGCCAGGTGATGTCACTCCAAACGTCAATTAAGTTTCGAACAGGTGATACAATATATAGTGCCCGAAGAAAACGGAAAGAACGCAGAAGACATTATTAGCGGGTAAGTAAATAATTATAATTGCATTTCCCTGTAAAACGTAGTATGACCACCAGAGGGCATTACTGTTGTTGCTCTTTATTGTTGTTACCGGAGTTGCTAGGGTGTATGTGGCGTCAACAGCGCCAGACGATGAGTAATCAATGTGAAAGGAACGGAGATGATTCGTACGTTGAAAGGAGCCTCATTCCGTGTCTCCATTTGGCCGGCTGGTCGAATCGTGCTGCAACCATATTTGTGGGGCATTCAGAAGTTACAGCGTACTGTATGGGAACGTGATACCTGGCATACACTTTGTCGAGTTTCCCATCAATCACTTCTGACCACCGCAGCGGAGGGTTCGCCGCACACCGTATGTGTCCAAATGACACCGAAATCCCTTCCTGATGGTGCCCACCATCCGTGTACAAGTAATGGATTCCTTGAAACATAGTAGCAGCTGGTAGAGGGGATTACATCCCATGCATAGGCTGTCGTCAATACTACATGACAAATAGCTGCGATGGTGTAGCGTCGTGACCAGGAAGCACGATGAGATGGCGTGGAGCTTCGTTCAGCGCAGAATCGCGAATCTGCATTACGTTAGATGAGGATTGTTGGCGATAACGCGAAGAGGTTCATTTCTTCCAGTGTTTTAGAGAGCCACAACGGTGTTAGTCAAGGCATCATGGTGCTAGGAGGTATCGGACATGACTTCAGGCAAAACCAGTAAGTACTGACGGTCCGCTGACGACAAAATGGTACGTCACCGAGAATTCTGCATTCTTATGTGTTACCTCACAGGCGACAGTATCATGGTGCGTTTATTCTACAGGACAATACACATCCACATATGGTAAGTGTCTCTGGACGCATCTGTAAGAACTGACTGCGTGATGTTGAAACACTTCCGTGACCACCAAGAGCCCCTGATTTGTTCCTCACACAACATGTATGGGTTCAGCTCGGACATAATGTCATCCCACTGATAGTATCCAGGATATCAAGGACCAATTACCACAGTTGTGGCCCAGAGTGTCGCAGGAGAAGTTACATCGGCTTTGCGATAGCGACACTCCTCCCACCCGAATTACTGCATGTAGACTGGCCAGATGTCATACTGATAACTGGCCTCGTACTGAGATATTCTTTGTAAATTTGACTCGACTTTTAATCACCAAAATAACATCACATATTCCAGCAACCCGTGAAGTTTCGTTGCGTTCCTCCTCTCCTTTAGGGTGGTGCACTTTTTTTGCCTGGCAGAGTATTTACGTCATTTCATCTTTTAATCTTTTCAAATATTTAACAATACTTCAAGAAATTTCTTCTGATAGTCCCTATAACGACATTATACTGCCATTTAAAACACTGCATTGGGTTTTGGATATAAGGCCACACACTAAGGCGTACGATGCATGTGTCGACATAATCTGGTAGTTCGGTGCCGTTAAAAGTAAGGATAACAGAGTTGGAATTAAAAAGATTGCCGTCCGCCTATTTCATGTTTTGCATTTCGACGGTGCCTTCCTGGAACCTCTCGGGGAATGTGAACTAGAGCCCTGCCAGTCACAACACCTTTGCTGTACTTCAAGGTGTTGCGCAATTCGGTTTCTATCGCATACTCTCCGAGGCATTGGGCTTTCTGAAGGTTTTTTACTTGTTGGAAACTAGCTGTTTCAACCAAGACAGTCCAGCTGCGGAAGCGCTTAACAGACTTAAGCGTACCAACATTGCCTTCTAACATTTACTATATTTAAAATGAAGAAACCTTCTCGAAACTACCTTATTTCCTTTTAACTATAAGAAACACTTTTTATGAAGCAGCATGCAGTTCGTTATTATTGCCAAAATCACAAGAACTGGCTACATTTGCCCTTTAGTTAGGTTGAGTGTTGTACTTTCCAGCTGCCCAACCTTTCCGCTAGGTGGAGGGAAAGAAAATTTGGACTATCCATTTCGGTAACACGAGCAGTTAGGGAAATAAGGATCCCCGTAGACAGATCCTCAAGTGCCTGAATAAGCCTTATGCAACTGAGGTATGGCAAGTTCCCAAGAGGTTACCACCTAACGACTGTTCCACCTTAACAGCAGTACATCTCATTAGTCCACAGCGCACTTTGAGACTGAGGCTTTTTTTGTAGAGTTTTATTCCATCCTCGTGGTCTGGGCTGTCAAGACGAGGTCCCCGTTCCCTGTGATACACAACGTTCTGCCGTCGTGCCGCGCAGTGGTCGCTGAAGTGTGTCCAGGGCTTATGGTGACAGAAGAATAGCGGCGCTTACCAGTCCTCAGCTCAGGAACCCTGGGGTCGCCAAGCCACTACCCAGCAAACGAATGGTGAGCGCCTGAGGTCAGTGAAGGTGGAAAACAACTAGTGTGGGTTTAAGGGTACAGTTAACCAATTCTGTTAGGAAGGCTGCAGGTACAATGGAATGATTACGGATATTACATTCTCTAATCAAAACGTTCTATATAAACAAAAAAGCAATTTCACTGACCACAGACTGAGGTTCTACGAGATCCAAAATTAGAAGAAGACGTTAGCCTGGTTTCTAACAGCTGTTCCGGCGGTCATCGTTTGATTGGAACAAGATACACAAATGGTAAATGCATAGACAACAACAAATGTATTTTACCACTATTCGCATGAGAAAGGGGGCCCAGACAACCCAAAAAAAACATCCTCCAATGGCTTCTCTTCATGGACTGAATGGAGAAGACCAAGACGAGTATTACGATTGGTCTATTTAAAGCAAAATCATCATAGAAGTCCGTGAGCATTATCACTAGCCAACGAAATTGTGCATCTTCATCACCTCGTATCTTTATCTTTTTAACTACATTTTAATGCATTTCAGCCGTAGACATCGGCAAAATCCGGCACATAAGCAGATGAAACATAAGTAATTTTTTCCACAATAATTATAATATTACATTGTATGGAAACAAAAATGAAGACATGCTTCATTTAAAAAACTTGATATACTGTACCAAGTAGTTCACACTTACTATTGTACCACGTGGAATGCTGTTCAGTGAACTCAGTGGCCCTTAGGTGGCATTAAACGCAACGAGACTTATCAACGTTAAATTCGAATTGACGTGTACAAACAAAGCACACAGTCACTTCATAGAAGAGAAAAAAATAACAATAGATTACCTTTACTCAGAACATAAATTTTTAAAGTGTATAAAATGTGTTGTGAAACTGAAAATACTGAATACGACATTCACTGTGAAAAGTTACACTTCTGCCACTTAATTTATCTGTTAATTTTAACTGACAATTTTTTAATAGTTATGGATGCTGGTAGGAAGGTTCATTAAAAGGAATAACTATGTTTCCGAAAATTTTGAAGTGTGAAGTACGTGAGTAGATTACAATATTTTCAAAAGGTGGGCACGGAGCAAACAAGCCGCCCTTCGTAGTGTGATGGTTGATAGACCACAGCACTCATACAGTTGAACTAATGGGGTACGCTAGCATTAGACTAGCCGGAGTTGGCCTATGGATCTCATGAACACCGGAATTAAGGGCCAAATTCAACCAAGCTAAGTATGTATCCCTCTTGGTTCGACAGCATGGAAAATAGTGGGGGTTTTAAGATTGACTGATTTGCGCAGAAGAATGAAAGGAGCCCCTTTAACAGTTCATTATTGGATACAGTTTTTTCAGGAATTAATGACGTGAATGTTCTGTGTCTTTTGATCTCCAGCGGGTATGTGCTTCCATCCCCCTTATGACACAGTGTACATTTAGGGGCCTCATCCTTAATACTAATCTATGGAGGCGTTTCTTAGAATCCTCATGGCCAATCATTAGTCCTAGCATCATTTTAATCTACCTCCTATTTAAGCCCACTATGACAGAACTTCTCTGTCTGCGATGTTTTTTTGTTTTTGGATGTTTGTCCAATAATCTGCAACCTGCTTCCTGATCCACTTACTTAGTTTTGGAATACAGTCGTCTTGGAAGTGGAGCCCTACCACAAGCACGCTAGCATGGTTACCATCACGAAAATATCTGCTGTCACTTCTGCAGTATGGTTAGTAATAAAATCTGCGAGTCACATGATGCGGGGCTGTGATGTTGACTATACGTCGGGGTATGATTACCCACTAATATGGGCTTCGTATTTAGTGATGGTTAGGAATGGTACCTGTCCATGATATGGAATCGTCCCCCATGTTCTGGCCAGCCTTTCAGCTGGTTTATTGCTACTGAGTGATCAGTGATTTACAGGAGCTTTACCCTGCTGCTTTCCCACGTATCCTCAGGGCTTCATGGCATTCCACAGCGTTCTTTGATGTCGTTGCAGAGGTGCATAGAAATTTCTGCGCTTTTGGTTATCTAAATGAATGCGATGTACCTTGTGGGGTCTCGTCAGATTCTCCACCACACACGGTATGATATCAGATATTTCCGCCTGACATACGGTGACCAGTTTCCCTAGACTAGGTTGTACATTATTTACTCTGACCCGAGAAACATCGTCTATTTCCAGCATATCAATAAACTATACTGCGTCTCCTGAAGGGTGTCGTGTTTATTCTGCTACTGAATTCTATTTAAAGTTGTTAACTTGAACAGTTTATTGAAAAAGCTCTCATTTCCCCGACCATTGTTAAACTTAAAATCTTCACTATATTTGTGTGGGATTCTGGATATCGTAAAGCCATCCAAGGATTTCCAGTTTTTAACCTTTATGCCCCAGCCGCTGCATTCATTGTGTCCCATGGTGGTAATGGGCCATTTCCTGCATAGCCTCCATCTGAACAACTGCTAATTCCGTCTTTTATTGGTAAGCAGACCAGCCTCTGCTCCTGTCCAAGCTCCTTCGCAGCCTCTTGTACTTCTACTTCATTCCACCATACCATAGTCCCATAAATATTTATCATAGGTCTTATTTCACTGATATGCCCAGCACGCACACCTAGGACTTAATTCGAAGATTTTACAATAGGCCCTTCTAGTGATCATTAGACCTTACATCACTTTGGAACATACATTCTTTGTACGGGAGTTCCACGATATATTCGCATTCCAGATTACACCCAGATACTTCACTGCCTCCTGTATTGACAGTTTCATCGAGGAGCTTCAGACTCTAGTACATTTGTTGGATTTGGGTCTTCATAAATGGCACAACAACAGATTTTTTGGCACTAACCCTTAGGTCCTGTTTTCTGCACCAGTTTTCCACAAAACCTAGTGAACATTGTGCCATTGTTCTAACAGTCCTAGCAAACGTAAAATGCGATACTGTGACTAAAGCGTCTTCGTATCCTTGGCAAAAGTAATCTCTAGTATTTAACTCTTGAATGAGTTTTCAAAGTGCGAAATTATAATAACAGACGTCATTTCCTCTGCTATTTCCTCGAGACTTTCCGGATTTATTATCGAAATTCTCACTTTAGGTAAGCGTGAGATTTCTCCATTCCTGTTTGAGTCCCAGTCTGTTTTCGTGGGATTCCTGTAGGCAATGGTCTCTTTAACACCCATTTGAATCTAAAGTTAATAGCATGAGGTCAGATAATAATGGTTCCAACTCCACATGCCATTGTTTCACAAAGCTATGCATTAAGGTGGACCTAAAACTCTGTCAATTACTTCTTTCTTTCCTCTTTCCCTCAAGTTAGGTTCGCTACACCTATTCAAGATCTCTAAGTTGCACTCGAGTAGCTTTCTGAGTATGCACTCGCCTCGCTGTTGCTGTCCCCGCTTACCCATATCAACTGTTTGGCACTGGCATCACAGCCATCCTACAATTGTTCATTCTGTGAGCAGTTGTTTACCAGCCTACTCTCTTCTTGGGATGCTGGGGCACTGTCCTCGTAAGGAACGTAAGCTGAGACCAATTTAATTTGCCTCATGATTACTTCCATGCGCTGTTTTGTCCCTTAGATTGCTAAGTCCCTCGAAGAAAAGTCAACCATTGGCATCAATGAAATTTCAGTCTTAATATAAATGCATGATCTGGAGTTTCTTAGGCATCTAGCATGCATCTTTTTACTTCCAATTCCTTCCAGCCCTGATACGCCTATTTAAACCGAAGGGTCTACTGTATTATAAATCCAATCATGGACTAAAAATGTTTATTAATCACGTTATAAGTTTCAGTCAACGACGACTATCTTCTGACCTAAAAATAAGCGTATAGAGGTAGCTTGACGTACAATATTTACTAATTACACAAAATCAGAAATCACTACAAGGAAATATGACACCATATCCATTTCTGAGTAAATCCTTATAGTCATTGCATAATTTAGTGGTCCAGCACATTAATCAGCCCTAAAACAATCGTCAAGACATTACTGCCACAGATATCATTACGTCATACACATTGACATGGAAACGCAGTATATTGCCATGCAGCGAGAAGTGGCACGTTAAATGTCGCTGTTGCACTTAACTTCAATTAAAATTTTCACTCTAATAAAACGTAGAAAATCTTTTCTGAAGAACTTAGCTCAAACAGATAGCAAACCGCAAACGGCTGTGCTTCTGTTATATAACCATACGTAACGAGGAAGAAGAGTTTATTAAAAATAATACTATGTTACAAAATTATACAGCAGTAGTGTACAATGTAGTCGATCAGAAATCAAAATCTGTAGTTCGTTAATAAAGCAAAAATAAATCTTTCAAGCACACACACTTGCACTCATGTGAACCATGCGCTACAAGTGACCTGAAAAATCGGCTTACAACCATACGCACAGAGAACAAGAATTGTCGTTGGGAATAATAAGAGCTCTTTGTTATACATCAACTTTCCTTGCGATATAGTAAAAACTGTAGCTAAGGATAATATATTCAAAACGAAAACCGTATGTATACCCTAAAGTTTTGGGAGAAAAGCATTACTGATGCAAATTCTAAGTTCCAAGAGCAATAGTCAAAAGCAGCATACCTTAAGTAGCAGAGATAGCGGTAAATATTAGTGGACCATATACTGGAGAAAACAAGGCAAGTATTTTAGATTCTGAGATGTAGGTTATAAATTAATTCTGTAAGTCATTAGAAGAAAGAAATGCTATTGTTATAAAGGTGGATAAGGGTAACTCAGCTGTGATAGTATGCAGTGCAAAGAAATTTTTCTATGAGGATGATATAAAAATGAGCACAAAAAGATCCTACTAAGAAATTTTAGGAGAACTTGTGCAAGGACATAAAAGTTCCCAATTCCTCTTTAACAAATTTTATAAAGTAAGAGCAAAACTGATGAAATACAAGCTCCCTCAATTACATTCTCAGGCCCATAAAGCTTAAAATTTGACACAGTCTATTATGAAAACCTAACGTCACCTACACATAAATTTAACGGGATTCTGAATAGGAAATTGAAAACTGGGTTCACTTTCAAGAATACTAATGCGGTATTAAAATGGTAAAGACTTAACAAATGAATTAAAGACGCACACGTTACTGATGTGGCAACTTCAGCATGCTTAGCTATAAAAGATGCATACAGCAATGTTCCCATTACAGAAAGTATCGACATTATTAGACGTAATTTACTGAAGAATGGAATGATTAGCCCGCAGAATCAAATGAGCTGATAGATTTTTCGCAGTGGCACTGTGGTACAGTTTTTTCTCGGGTTTTGTAACACGATATACCGGTAAAGAGATTGTCTAATTCTGAGAAGTTGTATAACTGGAATGATGGCAGGTATTTTCGTAGACTTCGAAACCAGATTCGTTGAAAAAATTTCGCAAATGAAAGGCAAAGCCATCTACTAGAAACGGTATTTGGATGACTGCCTAGTTTTGATAAAAGATGACAATAGGAACAACCGATGCTTAAAAAAGATTTTCGGAACTGATAGGTTGCATGCATTCGAAAATAGATTTCACCATAATACTAGGGAGGCTCTATTAATTATTTGAATTCCAGGAGCGGGCATAAATTCTTTATATACAGGAAGGCACATGTACTGGTGTGATCATAATGCATGTTCGTGCCGTCAATTGAAGTATAAGAAGTCCTTATTTATCTTGATAATTTATCGAGAACTTAGGTTTCTTTAAACAGTCGAGGAAATACGTGGCGAGATGAATACTTTAAAGCAAACAGCTATAGCTAAGGGGCATACTGAGAAAGGCGTGCTGCGACCCCACCATAAAATCAAGAAAAAAGAACTGAGGAGAATTTCGTTACCGCCAGCTGCCCTTATGACATTTAGTGTTGAAGTTTCCTTCAGAAGGTCGAACATCAGATGTGGCTTCCAATTAAATAATACAATGAGATTGAGAATTAGATATAACTTGGGAAAGAAAAGAAAGTTTTCAGAGTCGGTAGTGTGGTTGCGGTCAATGCGACCATTAGTGTACAGGTCAGACGTGCAGAACATTTGATGCTAATTTTAGCGAGAACTTGCGAGCAAAGAATGGATCTACACTTGTTACACATTTGTCTAAGGGTGAACACCATATAATATGCGCATCCTGCACAATGCTCCAAGGGTAGCACCCTCCATCGCCTGGGGAACTTAAGAGGTATATAGATGTGAGAAACAGCAGCTTGACAAAGTGCTTAATGAACAGATAGGTTTGGCACCTAGTGCACCTTTTGGTCTGTTCGACAATTTTCTGTAAATACCCGTTCATTTATCTTGGGAGTACTTTCGAAAAAAAAATGAATCTTAGAATGTAGTAGCCGCTCTGGTGGGTGGCCTAATATTTGCAGTTTTTATGTCTTTCTGTTTGCTCTTTTCTCTGTCTAGATACTTTCTATATTTTATCCGTTCATGTAACATGCACTAGATGAAAGTCGCAGACTATTAAGTGTAATTTGACAGTGTCCTTTCCCTCCATCTGGCTTCCATGAGTCATATACAGTTGGTATTCGTAGTGAATCTTGTCAGCTGTAGTTTTCGTATTTTCTGTGTGTAGGGTATTCTATATTTTACAGGACACAAACTTTTTCTATTTCAGTATTTCTGCTTTTAACTTCTCCTCGTGCCATTTGGTGGCTTTTGCGCCTTATGTGGGCCTTTTGTTGTCACAGTTCGCCTATGTGAATATCTCAATAAGTTCTTACCTTTGGCTTTATGCTTTATTGGTGTGTCGGTTATTTCTCCTTATACTTTGCTGTTTCGATCTACTGACTACATAAGTATTGAAGCTTTGGCTGATTCTTGGTTTGGCATGGCTCATATCAGATATTTCTAGAGCCTCAGTTTACAATTATTGAGTTACATCTGTGGCTCATACGATGCGTAGGACAGTATCGGTGGCTCTGTCCATTGGCTGTTATTTTTCCATTTCGTTGTAATCGAATACTACTGTAAGCTCGCGTTGCATGCTCCCGATTGATGAGGTGGATTGAGAGGGCATAGTCACTCTGCTAAAAAGTCTTTGCTCTACTTCACTAGCAAACTGCAGACCTGTTACTTTTATTATTACTTTTATTACCGACTCCGCAGTAGCACTGTGCTGCAAACTTTGTGAAAAATGGCTCTGAGCACTATGGGACTTAATGTCTGAGGTCATCAGTCTCCTAGAACTCAGAACTACTTAAACCTAACTTACCTAAGGACATCACACATATCCATGCCCGAGGTAGGATTCGAACCTGTGACCGTAGCAGTCGCGCGGTTCCAGACTGTAGCGCCTACAACTGCTCGGCAATCCCGGCCGGCCAACATTGAGGCATAGTTAGTTTGTTATTTATAGCAACATCTCCTTCATTATTACCGTTTATTGGTACGAATAGAATAGATGGCATTAGTTACAAATACGCTGATGATGTCCAATGACAATACTGTTTCTTGTTTTGCTGCACGTAAATAAGAGGCGGTTTTTGCGCTCCTGATTTCGTGATGTGCATTGTGCGGACAAAAATCCTTATTCGGGTTTGTTGGTAAACTGCAGACCTCTTGTTTCATCAGTCGAATGTATTGTACTGAGATAATATATATTTTTTGTAACAGGTTATTACACGAAGAGCGTTCAGTAGGTAATGCTACACTTTTGCTTCTCAGCCGATTTCACGTGAAAAGGTGCAGATTTCGTCATGGGATATGGAATAATCCCACTTCAGCCCATACAGTTTCTTGAAGTTCCGATACGAGGCGGCGCTATACGTAGGCTTCAAAAGGGTGTCTGTAATGGAGATACGTTCCTAACAGAGTGCTACTAATGAGTTTCGTTTGGGGCAAAACAAGACCATCGCAGTTATTAATAGGGGCTTGCATTAGAACCTCTCAAAACGGATCACAATACATTTTGGATTTGGTACCTGGAGAGTTGCGAAGGACTATGGGATCAGAAGAGGGAGAACTCCTGAAAGTACCGGAAAATGACACGGACAAGTTTCTTGTAGGACAGAGTTCAATTTTCCGTCTTAACGAGTGGGAAAACGGAAGAGAATCATACCATGCATACAAAATGCCGGCATCTAGGCAAATATGGTGCACCAAGGACCATAAATGACAGGGATGAACGACAGCTGGTGAAATGTATATGGGCGAATAGACGCCCAGACGAACCACGGAGCTATCTGCAGTAACTTCTCAACAACTACTCAGCCAACGTTGCTATGTATGCACCTCCGCAGCACATGCTTTGTTATTGCACGAGTGCTGACTGCTGTTCTTTGGCGTTAAAGGCTGCAATTTGCACCCCAATTTCGTAACTAGACGTCCAATCAGTGGCCTTTTACAGATGAATCTCGTCTTATGCTAGATCGGACAGATGTTCGTTGACACGTGTTTCGTAAAACGTCTAAAAGCAAGCACCCAGCGGCCAGGAGACTGAGGTCTCGCCATTCTGGAAGGCGCAATGGATAAATATAAGTGTGCATTTATCCATGGGAACCATATCCAGTAACATATGCAGTTTGTCAGAACAATGGCATCTGTGTCACACTTTTGACAGTGCACGTTCGTGTTTGGAAGAACAACAGTAGGATTTTACGGTGTTCTCATAACCAACAAACTCCCCGACAGTCGGAGGGAGACAATGATCGTGCTGTTGGCGCAATGGGTCCTGGCCCGAGAAACCAAGCGCAGCTGCGAAAAAGGAAAGAAAAATTAGTTTTTAATGCCGCGACAATTTCTAGGTATTTACAGACGGAACACAAACACAGAATGTTTCAGGTGTGGGGAAGGAAATCGGCAGTGCCCTTTCAAGGGAACAACCCCAGCTCTTGCCTGGGTCGATTTACGGAAATCACGGACAATATAAACCTGAATGCCCGGATGCGGATTAGAACCGTTGTTCACCCGAGTGGAAAACCTGTGTATAAACGTCTATGCCACCTCGCTCGGTCGCAGCGAACAATGGCACTTGAGACTGCATGGCTCTATATCCCTGTCGGTACCTAACTGACCCTCGCACTGCAGAAGGCGGTCGTTCAGTCTTTTGACAGGTGGTCACATCACTGTGATTCCACTGTGAATAACAATTCTAACGGAATACGCAGCCAGAGGCAGTCAGTGCTGCCATAACAGTGAAGGAGGAAATGAAGCTTGGAAGGGAAAATAAAAGTTAGCTAGAATTCATCTTGTACCACCCATGCAAGTAAACACACAAGTCTCTTCGCTATGATAGACAGAAGAGCTGCAAACTTTTGTTTTAAAAAATTTTCACCGGATTCAATTTAACTGGGATCCACTCTCAGTGCAATGCCATCGGTCTGCCTGGTCCTTCAGGATATAGTATTTACAGGCAGGTGCACTTAGATGAAGTACACCAAGTATGTGTACTACATGGAGGCAGAAGTTGGAGTCCGATTGCTAAGAGCTTTGCGGCTAGTAGACCTCAAGTCACTAAGCAAGGAACACACACTGAGTCTGAGACTGCGTACACAAGCGATGCATGCTGTACGGCCTCACGGAACGATCTAGTATTACTCATTACAGGATATCAAATTAAACACCTTTCAGCCGTCCGGTTCCTAACTTGTTTTAATTGGCTCCCAGTTTAAGCGCTTTACTACGCCATCTTCAGGCCCCTGACCACCGTGTAGGAAGATTCTACCACGGTTCTGATCGAAACACGGGGCAGTAATACTGGTAATAGTAGAGTTTTGCTACAGCGATCACTTTAACCATCACCTGCCATCCTCGTGATTCCCCGTTCCTGCTGCTGCCAGTCTTCGACGAATGGTTCGGGATGATCCAGAACGTAGCAGGGGGCCAATTATTTGTTCTCGAATGGGAGGCACATATGTGAAATGTGTACGATGTGCCTGTGGCACAATATGGTGAGCCCCACTTGTGGTGGTCAGAAGTATTCGAACAGAACATTGGCTAAAATATGGTTGAAATGGCTCTGATCACTATGGGACTTAACATCTGAGGTTATCAGTGCCCTACAACTTAGAACTACTTAAACCTAACTAACCTAAGGACATCACACACATCCCTGCCAGAGACAGGATTCGAACATGCGACTGTAGCGGTCGAGCGGTTTCAGACTGAAGGGCCTAAAACCGCTCGGCCACACCGGCCGACTGGAACATTGACAACAAATATATCTGCCCTCACGTCCCCGTGCTACCGAACGTCATTCCAGTGATGCATTCGAATTCGCTACAGATGTTAATATGGCAAAAACAGACTAGCCGACCAAATGGAGAACTCTCAAATTCTTTCAGGGGCTGATAACTTTGTCTCACGTAAGTACGTGGCATCTGCGTTCCATTCACGCCCCTTATGTACCCTACGAGTCCTGGCGACCACACTATACCATAATCATACGAAATTATTCTGGTAACCATTCTACTTGCACAGAGCATTACAACACCATTCATTTTCAAACGCGCCGATGGTGTATGCGTAAGAAGCTGCAGCCACATTCGAAGTGGCTGGGTCCTCTGACAGGTTTGATGCCGCCCGCCACGAATTCCTGTCTTGTGCTAACCTCTTCATCTCGGAGTACCACTTGCAGTCTACACCCTCAGTTATTTGCTAGATGTATTCCATTATCTATCTTCCCCTACAGATTTTGTCCTTTACAGATCCCTCTAGTACCATGGATGTCATTCCCTCATGTCTTAACAGATGTTCTGTCATCCTGTCCCTTCTCCTTGTCAATGTTTTCCACATACTCTTCCCTCTCCGATTCTGTTTCAAACCTCATCATTCCTTACCTTATCAGTCCACCTAATATTTAACATTCGTCTGAAGCACCACATCTCAAATCCGTCGATTCTCTTCTGTTCCGATTTTCCCACAGTCCATGTTTCACTACGATGCAAATGCTGTGCCCCAGACGTACATTTTCAGAAATTTCTTTCTCAAATTAAGGCTTATGTTTGATACTAGTAGACTTCTTTTGTCCAGAAATGCCCTTTTTGCCAGGGCTAGTCTGCTTGATGTCCTCCTTGCTCCGTTCGTTATTGGTAATTTTGCTGCCTAGGTTGCCGATTTCCTTAACTTCATCTACTTCGTGACCATCAATCCTGATGTTAAGTTTCTCGCTGTTCTCTTTTGCGCTACTTCTCATTACACTCGTCTTTCGTCGATTTACTTTCAATTCACACTCTGTACTCAATAGATTGTTCATTCCATTCAGCTTATCACGCACCTCTTCTTCACTTTCCCTCAGGATAGCATGGGATTATATATAGAATACTGTTAACACTTATCAGAAAGAGGAACTCAATATCAGAATATAGATTCTAGAAGTACTGTGTTCCTGAATGTTTCAGATTCAGTTCGTCTGTTAGTATATCTCAATGTGTTTCAAATTCAGTTTCCCTGTAACTATGTGTGAACATGTAATTGATAATCTCACCGTTGTATCCCTTGATTATGGACGTTCTGTGTAAGCTCGTCCATAGTTATTTAAATGCTCTATAAAAATAATCTGATAATAATTTATCATTTATTATGTCTCATTAAACACTGGGAATATCAAATATATAAATTATATTAGTCTTCAGTGAAATCAACTCTGTTGTTTATTATGAATGATGTCTGCACTAACCAGAAATACTATTGAACACTAGCACTTTAAAGAGTTTGGAAAACACTTGCAGAAAATATATGAGCCAGTGGTTTCCAACTTTCTGCTTTCTGTGAAGCTGATGGGAAAACTGATATTTTATGCTTTTTGGAAGATATTCATTTACTTAGTAATGTACATTGCACCACTTCAACTTCAGTATAGTCATTTGGATAATCAGTTACGTAAGTACAACACATAAATGTTGTAATTTTTGAATACATACTGCTTAGTTTGCGTTAATTTTGAAACACTCTTCAATTGAGAGGAAGATTTCTTGTTTGGATTGTATAAGAGTTTATTCACATCGTTACTAAATTTATGGCTACTCATAAATTTCGGTAACGTTCTGAACTCGAAACACAGTATCAGGGATCCCCTGGGCTATGAACTAATTGCATTTTTTGTTCTATTTAAATATTGTATCAGTTGTTATTTCTTCCTGCCCGTGCCATACTATCACACAAGAGACGTTCAGTTATGCTTAAAACTCGGCGAGTGAATTTTGGGAGTTACTTTATATTTCACTAGATTGATACAGAATTTAAGTCTATAGCTGAATCCGTGATCACCCCACACAATTGCTCATGAAATTCTCGTTCACATATCGAATGTCCTCCACTTTCTTTTGTGTTGAATTTCAGTAATCAGTAGTTTATAATATTTTAAAACTTCTTTTACGATTACTTGCTTCCTAAACTGCTGAACCGGTCTCTGTTTTCTTTAACGTATAAAAACAGTTAATGATGATGTGTTGCAAATGATGTAAACAGTGCATGTTTTACAGAAATTTACATTTATTTTGTATGAAACCGTGTGCAAATATGAGTCCACTTCACTAGTTTAGTTGTTTCGATGTGACTGCCGCCCGACAAAAGCGAGTGAAAACCTCCTCTCATTTTTTCTACCTGCGTCGTGACTGGCGAAAATAATTTGGAAGCAGAGACATTCTTTCTGGAGCGAGTACACAGTCGATAGCTACAGAGATATAAACCAAAAAATCATTAAGAATAACTCTACGTCATAACGAAGAAACCGAACAGACCCTGTTTTGCTATAGCTTGGAGATTTATATTTTCACCTACAGCACGACTTAAACTATCGGATAAACTGAAATCAACATACAGTTCCGTTGGAAAAATAAAAAAAGAAACAGCTGCTACATACGCAACGGACATAGCGTTAGCGCTAAACTATGCTACTGAAATTGCAGATTCGTTAATTTTTTTTGATTGTGAGAACACCATTGCCACAAGAAATTCTATATGGAAATAAAAGCCATCTGGTGACAAACATCTGTTTCTTTTCCAATCTTCATTGCCTTTTGCAGATTGTTTACAATATTTATCGTTGAATGTTACACATGAACTCGCCAACTCTCGTGATGTCTAGCTCCCTATATTGCTGATGTCCGTCGCTACAAGGACTCTCCTGCCACGAATCTGCATGGCATAGCAGAAAACTTCATACAGACAGATCCGTATAGGGGATAGCGTCTGTCTAAGTAACCTTTCTAATGCTTATAGAACAAAAAACCGCTTGACTTGCAAGTAATTTCTTAATTCATTGCAGGGCAGGTTTAGATAAATTAAAGTTATGTTTTTAGGTGTCACCAAATAACAGTGGGAACATTAATGCGCGGCGATCGGGCCAGTTAGTCATGGGGAATCACATCCTCGTCAAAACAATGCATTGGAGTGCAGGACCAGCTACCACAGTACCCGACTGGACAGTACGACATGGGCATTTTGTACATTTCTGAGGGTCAACGTAACTTCACCTAGTCCGGAAGATTGCTTTACTCCTATTTGATTATAATCTCGCCATGCCTGAGAGAAGGACTGCTTAGGGAACAAACTTCATTGATTTTATTTCGTTTTATTTCATGGCCATTATTTCATGGGCATTGCCTGTGTTATCCTTCGTCTATAAACTATTTGTTATGTCTGAGATGTATAGATATGTGGGTAACTGGGAGTACGGATGCGATTGTAGAATCATTATTGCTTCCTTGGTTTCCGTTGAAGAAGAATGAGAACGTCAACTGAGTTTTCAGCTTTCAAAGCTGGCTTGTGACTGGACAGCACAGCAGATGACATTCTTGCACCTCTCTTTTAAAAAGTTTGCCGTGTATCAGAGTCAGACCAACGCATGATCTGTGGAATATTCCGCCAGATTCCTGTTCGAGATTTTGTTCGGTAAACTGGTAGGAGACGGAGTAACGGGCGCTGGTAGTTTTAGCTTCCACACAATTGGGCGAAGCATTTGACGAAGCGGCATCGTTTTTCTTGACGATTTGTCGCCGGCAGCCCCCAGCTCAGTAGGGTTGCACCACAGCACAGCGTCTGGGAAGGTTTAAAAGGATATTGGAAACTTTTAGTCGCTGTCTAACGATGTGCCGAGTAAGACGGGCTGCATTAGAGCGCCCTTTCAATAAAAAGCTTTGGTTGGGAATGCTGTCAGTCGTTTCGGTTCGTAATGTAGGGCGCCCAATCGGTAATTAATTTCAGTTATCAAGACAGTTACGAATGCTATCCAGAAAGTAACAGATGTTTTGAAATAAAAATGGAAAATTATCATAATTTTAGTATACAAATTTTAAAGATACACTCTTAAGTTGGATCTCTACGTAACTGCCATTCGAATCGAGGCACTTATCATAACGTGGCACAAATATTTCAGTACCGTCCCTGTAGACACCTGTCGCCTGCGATTATACCAGCATGCGGTTCGGCGTCAGTATCAAAGCATTGTGTAAGTAACCATGTCGTCTTTGCTGGGAAGACGTGGTAGTCGTTCAGCGCCATATCTGGGTGGTATGCTGGATGATCAAACACCTCCTGTCCAAAACCTGTAGCCGGCCGTTGTGACCGAGCGGTTCTAGGAGCTTCAGTCCTGAACCACGCGGCTGCTACGTCGCAGGTTAGAATCCTGCCTCGGGCGTGGATATGTGTGATGTCCTTAGGTTAGTTACGTTTAACTGGAGGCGGTTCGAGTGTGTGAACACCGGCCGCTGTGGCCAAGAGGTTCTTGGTCTCCCTCTACGATTTTTACCCTCCACGCTGCCCTCCAATACTAAATTGGTGATCCCTTGATGCCTCAGAATATGCCCTACCAACCGATCTCTTCTTGTAGTCAATTTGTGCCACAAACACCTCTTCTCTCCAATTCTGTTCAATACCTCCTCATTAATTATGTGATCCACCCATCTAATCTTCGTCATTCTTCTGTAGCACCACATTTCTAAAGCTTCCATTCTCTTCTTGTCTAATTTATCGTGCACGTTTCACTTCCATACATGGCTACACTCCATACAAATACTTTCAGAAACGACTTCCTGACACTTAAATCTATTCTCGATGTTAACAAATTTCTCTTCTTCAGAAACGCTTTCCTTGCCATTGCCAGTCTACATTTTATATCCTCTCCACTTCGACCATCATCAGTTATTTTGCTCCCCAAATAGCAAAAGACATCTACTACTTTAAGCGTCTCATTTCCTGATCTAATTGCCGCAGCATCACTCGATTTAATTTGACTTCATTCCATTATCCTCGTTTTAGTTTTGTTGATGTTCGTCTTATATCTTCCTTTCAAGACACTGTCCGTTCTGTATGGTATTCCATTCAATATTCAGTCCCCTATTACTAATCACAGTCATTATCACAATTTGTTGTTACTAAGGAATGAGGCGGCGACATTACTTTTGTTGTCGATTGAACAGTAGAGGGTTGGTATGTTGCAGAGGCATCAGGCGCTCAGATATCAACATGTACCAAGTTTTTTGTTGAATGGTATAGCTGTTAACGTGCTGCAACATCTAGAGGCGAGTTATAGCAAACTAGATAACATCAAAACTTTCTAAATGAAAAAAATCATGTATGTGCCATCTTTCATGGTCGGAGTCCATTAACCTCAAACAGATATACTAACATCCATTTTTAATGTACGATCCATGCTTACTATATTTTTTAAAACAGGTGTGCAACTGCTGAAACCCAGTTACGAAAACCACGACTGTCTTCCACCACAAATGAAGTTAAACTAAAGTCAGCTGCAATATTGCCATTTATAGAAGGTAAAAGTAAATTGCTAACGTATTTAAGTACAAATTACGCGACATGTCATCAGAGTGTTGAGGTATGCGTATAAACTGGGGAGTATGAGGCCTCAGCACAGTAATGAAGATTGATGTAGGTTAATTCTTACAAAGAAGAAAACGCAACCAGCCACTATTAATACTGCTATTTATTTAGGTAAATAGCGCCGTTACCGGTTTCGAACGGGCAAGTTCGTCATCAGATGGCTGTTCACATGATTTCCAAGATACATTTTACATTATCGTCCGTTCTCGATTTTTACTTCCACTGTGGCGAAGTATTTTTGGTGTGTTGTTGCCCTACGGTGGAAAACAGTGTTAGAAGCGCCCTATGTGAAAATAACTGACCTCCAAACGATGAAATACAGCGTAAATAAATATGTGAGGTTTAGTGGTTATGGTACTTACGTCGAAAATTCGGCGCGATTTTGTTGCGAATTTGCTAGATTGTATTTTCTGAATATTCCAAAATATATCCAGATATTATTATATTCGAAAAATACAATCATCACATATTTTTTTACTAACTAACCTAAGGACACCATACACATCCATGCCCGAGGCTGGATTCGAACTTGCGACTGTAGCGGTCTCGCGGTTCCAGATGTAGCCCCTAGAACCGTTCGGCCACATTCAGCCGGCGGAATTTTTCCGCACGACCATTTCACGAGTGCACCGTGAATATCAGGAATCCGGTAAAACATCAAATCTCGCACAACGCTGCATCCGGAGAAAGATCCCGCAAGAATTGGACCCGTAACGACTGAAGTTCAACGTGACAGAAGTGCAACTCTTCCGGAAATTGCTCCACATTTCTATCAGTCAACAACTGTCAGCTTGCGATCCATTCAACGAAACATTATCGATATGGCCTTTCGGAGCAGAAGGCCCACTCGTGTACCTTGATGACTCCACGACACAGAGATTTACGCCTCCCCCAGGTCCATTATTGGACTGATAATGAGTGGAAACATGTTGCCTGGTTGAAAGAGTCTCGTTTCAGACTGTATCCAGACGATGGACGTGTACAGTATTGAGACAACCTCATGAATCTATGGACCCTGCATATCACCGTGCTACTGTTCACATATTTATATGAAATTTTTTACATATTTATTTACGCTGTATTTCATCGTTTGGCGGTTAGTTAATTTCACATAGGGTGCTTCTAACACTGTTTTCTACTGTAGGGCAACAACACACCAAAAATACTTCGCCACAGTGGAAGAATAGAAATTGAGAACGGACGATAATGTAAAGTGTATCTTCGAAATCATGTGAACGGCCGTCTGATGATGAAGTTGCCAGTTCGAAACCGCTAACGGCGCTATTTACCTAAATAAATAGCAGTATTAATATATCAGTTTTAGACACAATAGCAGAATGAAGGTTGAAACTGAAGTACTTTGCTTGTTCTCTCCCGGAGGACGTTGGGATATTAGTGTCGATCTTCGTGTGCGCCACTCTTTGCGGTTGTTTGCAACGTACAGACGCAGACACGGGGACGTGTTGCGGCAGTACAGACCCAGGCATCTACAGGGTGTCGCACAAAGCCTACAGGAGGCCCACCTCTGCGAGGGCCGTAGGCGCCGCTGCTTTGATACACAATGGAGCCGCCAGAGCGGCGTGTACAATGGCGGCCAACGGCGCGGCACGTTCCCGCTTGTAATTTCGGTGCGGGTCGCCCCTTGCTGCGCTGGTAGCGCGCCCACCTACCTGTTGTCCGTCGTGGCGTTTAAGGTAGCAGACCTTTAGATGAGAGTTCACTGGCCGCGTGGCCGCCAATTTCCGTTTAGCTTTGAATAAGGATGGCAGGGCAAACCACCATAGACGGTGACTCTCGTTGAAACGTTTCATTTATCCATCATCTCAAATTTCGACAGAGTAATATATTTCACAGCTAAAGACTTCTACTGTTTCTATCGTCATTTCGTGAAATTTATGCTTGTAATGTACACTACTTGCTATTATAATTGTTACGCCAAGAAGAAATGCAGGCGATAAACGGGTATTCACTGGACAAAGATATTACACTAGAACTGGCACGTGATTCAGTTTTCACGCAATTTGGGTGCATAGATCCTGGGAAATCAGTAACAAGAACAACCACCTCTGGCCGTAATAACAGCCTTGATACGCCTGAGCATTGACTCAAACAGAGCTTGGATGGCGTGTACAGGTACAGCTGCCCATGCAGCTTCAACACGATACCACGGTTCATCAACAGTAGAGACTGGTGTGTTGTGACGAGCCTATTGCTCGGCCACCATTGACCAGACTTTGCAATTAGTCAGAGATCTGGAGAATGTGCTGGCCAGGGCAACACTCGAAAATTTTCTGTATCCAGAAAGGCTCGTACAGGATCTGCAACAAACGGTCGTGCATTATCCTGCAGAAATGTAAGGTTTCACAGGGATCGAATGAGGGGTAAATCCACGGGTCGTAACACATCTGAAATATAACGTCCACTGTTCCAAGCGCCGTCAATGAGAACAAGTGGTGACCGAGACGTACCATCACGCCGGGTGATTCACCAGTACGATGATGACGAATAAACGCTTCCAATGTGCGTTCACCGCGATGTCACCAAACACGGATGCGACCATCACGATGCTGTAAACTGAAGCTGCATTCATCCAAAAAAATGACGTTTTGCAATTCCTGCACCCAGGTTCGTCGTTGACTACACCATCACAGTCGCTCCTGTCTGTGATGCAGCGTCAAGGGTAACCGCAGCCATGGTCTCCGAGCTGATACTCCATGCTGCTGTGAACGTCGTTGAACTGTTCGTGCAGATGGCTGTTGTCTTGCAAACGTCCCCATACGTTGACTCAGGGATCGAGATGTGGCTGCACGATACGTTACAGCCATGCGGATAAGATGCCTGTCATCTCGACTGCTAGTGGTACGAGGCCGTCGGGATCCAGCACGGCGTTCCGTATTACCCTCCTGAAACCACCGAATCCATATGCTGCTAACAATCATTGTATCTCGACCAACGCGAGCAGCAATGTCAAAAATGGCTCTGAGCACTATGCGACTTAACTTCTGAGGTCATCAGTCGCCTAGAACTTAGAATTAATTCAACCTAACTAACCTAAGGACATCTCACACATCCATGCCCGAGGCAGGATTCGAACCTGCGACCGTAGCGGTCACGCGGTTCCAGACTGAAGTGCCTAGAACCGCACGGCCACACCGGCCGGAAGCAGCAATGTCGCTAACGACAAACCGCAATCGCGATAAGCTACAATCCGAGCTTTATCAAAGTCGGAAACGTGATGGTACGCATTCTCCTCCTCACACGAGGCATGACAACAACGTTTCACCGGGAACGCCGGTCAACTGCTATTTGCGATGAAAAATCGGTTGGAAACTTTCCTCATGTCAGCACGTTGTAGCTGTCGCCACCGGCGCCAACCTTCTGTGAATGCTCTGAAAAGCTAATCATTTGCATATGACAGCATCTTCTTCCTGTCGGTTAAATTTAGCGTCTGTAGCACGCCATCTTCGTGGTGTAGCAATTTTAATGGTCTCTAGTGTATTTATTGCGTTTTGGAGCACTTTCAGCATCATTGTAATATTGGCTTGCAGATTGGATTATGTGCGTAATGGTGAAACGGTGCCTACGTGGTACGCGCTTGATAATGTACCGGCAATCTTTCACGTGTTTGTTCGGGATATGTAGCACGAAACTTTGAAAAGTGTATCAGTCGTGGCTCGCCAATACCATGGCCTGCCAGATCCCCTGGGATTATATCCTTTGCACTTTCGTGTGAGTGGATTTTTAAAAGCTTTGGTGCCCTCTATCCTTACTGACAGTGTCAGTGAACGGCATTGTGGATGACTGTCAATTCATTCAGAACATGCCTTGTATATTTAAATGAGTGTAAGGGCCCTAATAACCTCACAGTTTAGTACCCTTAATATCTAACCACACACACATAAACACACTCAAACACATACACACATAGTCTTCTTTGGACGAGTTTGGCCATCGATGGTGCGCAGAGGCGTGCGTTTATGGCCTGCCATTGTGGCCATATACAGTACATGTTGTATGATTTTATTCCTCACGTACATATCTGTCATTTGGATCCTGCGGAATGCTGTTCTAAGCTATTTACATAATCAGTCGTAATACAGTATGTCTTCCCTGGGAACCACTGGACTGAAATGTTTTTTAGAAATGCGTAAAATGGAAAAACCCACGCCAGTTGCTTAATCCTCTGTGTTTTGTAGTGTACGCGACCAGTTTGGAACACTTGAAACATCTTCTTGTGTAAAAAATATGACCACAATCATCTGAGGTCATTTCAAAAATATGTTTGAAATGGCTCTGAGCACTGTGGGACTTAACTTCTGAGGTATCAGTCCCCTAGAAGTTAGAACTACTTAAACCTAACTAACTTAAGGACAACGCACACACCCATGCCCGAGGCAGGATTCGAACCTGCGACCATAGCGGTCGCGCGGTTCCAGACTGAAGCGCCTAGCGCCGCTCGGCCACAAGTCATTTCACCCCAGTGTTATGACAGAATTAAAGGTTCCATGTCAAAACGATAAAAGGACATAACTGGCACAAAATACTGTTCCCGTGTGCTCCACAACTGGGGAAACACGCAGGTAAATACTGGAAGATTCCCGGTGGCGCAGGATAGGGCGAACAGTTTTTATGAATTTTATTACACTTTTATACTTTATAGGTAGAACCTATGTTCCCATTATGACAATGGCGGTAAGAATGACGTCAGACAAGATGGTAGATTTTTAAGTTCGAGAAGGAGAGGATAAGACGAGAAGTTGAAACCGTGATACCAGACCTCGTGCTTCCTGGGCAAATGCGGTAGACAGTGCATTACTGTTATCCTTGCGGCTACCACACCTTCCTAGTAATGAGGAGACCCTGGGTCCAACCTGAGCTGTAGGACAAATTCTAATTCAGTATTCCAACTTCTAACCTTATCAAATACTGAGTACAGACTGTCCAGTAAAATTTAATTACATCAGATCAGTAGATCACTTTGCCTGAACTATAGGCGGGATTTCCACATTACGCACAAAACTGAGGTACTATTTCAATGCCAGGAAGCCCCGCCAATAACGATGTGAGAAGGGGAAAATGGGCTGTAGGTTTGAACTGAAGTTTAGGGAGGGCACTGGGCTTCTGTGGTCCACATATGGGTGGCAGTTGAAGTGCTACTGTTGTGTAATGGCTGTCACAACTGCCTAATAAGCAGAAGACGTGGGTTCTGGTCTTGGCAGTGGGAAGGACTTTAAAGTGTTTCGGAACCTTTCGTGGACATAATAAAACTCCGTGGATTAAGCAACTGTTGGCGGTTTCTTGATTTCATAAACTGGACTTATATAGCTTCTGCCGCCCCATAAGAAGAAAACTTTGTGTTTATGAGGATCACTGGCTTTCTTCATTGGCTTCCAAGCGGCCCTTTAGTTTCTATGTATAAACACCCTGTAAATTTCTGTTCGCACCTTTATGGTGGAAGACTGTGTGAGGCAGTATATACGGTATTGCTGTTAATGATTAACTTGAAACGACTATTTTCATAGTCTACTAGTCACAGAATCAAACTTCGTTATAAACACTGAGTGTCATCATGAATGCGTCAGCAGCCAGGGTGTGTCGCACAACTGTTGTATACACACACGATGGATGATAGTGTATTTATGGTGACAGCCGGCCGCGGTGGTCTCGCGGTTCTAGGCGCGCAGTCCGGAACCGCGCGACTGCTACGGTCGCAGGTTCGAATCCTGCCTCGGGCATGGATGTGTGTGATGTCTTTAGGTTAGTTAGGTTTAAGTAGTTCTAAGTTCTAGGGGACTGATGACCACAGCTGTTAAGTCCCATAGTGCTCAGAGCCATTTGAACCATTTATGGTGACAGCGGCAGTGGTGAACTGTGATTAATTCTGCGGTCAATAGTCACTGAAAATGAAAGCCCCCCCCCCCTAGCTTAATAACAAAAACAGCCCACATTGCCACAAACTCGTACACAGCATCAATCACGTGAATATAATAAATACCTAACTTCACCATGCACCATCTGATGAAGAGGCTGTAAAGGATCTAAAGCTAATGTATAGAAATAAATCAATATTTCTAAAGCTACTGATGGCAATTATTTGCATTTTTATTCAGTTAAGTTATACTTCGCCTTTATCCTAGTTTCACAAACCCTTAGTACTTGTGCGCGCAGTTCCTCTGGAGTGTAAAATATTCCAGTAAGACGATACATATATCGTGGAATCATGAAATTTGTAACACACATAGTTCTTGGTCCTAAAAAATTATTTCATGAAGCACACAACATTATTCCTAGGAAACGTAATTAGTAAGGCAAAGCTGCCACCACCCCACATTGCACTGTTGCAAAATTATTTCAAGATGGCGGATCCAAGATGGCGGCATTAGATATGACAGTGTTGCATTGACATCATGGCGGGAAGCTCAAATTTTGGAGGGAAAATGGGTCGATTGGGCTACCTCCACAAACCTAGCTCCCTCCAACCTCCCACCTCTCCTCCACCAGAAAACGGCGGGAAGTTAAAGTTTTTGTAAAAAAAAGGTCACTTGGGTTACCTCCACTAACCTAAGAAATTGGTGGGAAAGTAGGTCACTAACGTAAGTCGTCCCACCACCAAGTCATCCTTGGATTTGGTGAGAAAAGGAATGTGCTTGACTGTGCTGCTAAACTGGATGGACGTAAGTCATTATTTTGCACATAGTCTTCATTTAAACAGTTTGAGGCACTAGCTCCATCCAGTGTATTCACCCTGAGATCTGGAGTCCAACTGACCTAGTACACAGTACTGCCCCCAGAGGACACTGTCGCCCATTCCGTGACATAATCCCAGATGGTGGACTGGGGGAAATGTGGCGAAAACGACTCAGCCTTTTTGGGCTGCTGGAGATGGGAAGGAGTGTACTTCATTTATTTTACAACTATTTATTTAGGGATGGCTTTCAAGTAGTTCATTTCTTACACTTATGCAATACATTAACTCTGACATGCTTGAGGTCACACTACATAGCCTACAGACCTGCAAACTACTCGTAAATCACCAAAATAAAGAAGTAAAATGCTCTGCAGACACACTCACTTCATACAGTTTATTTAGTGATGGATTTCACATAGTTTATTTATCACGCTTGCTGTGACGTGCTTGGGGTCACACTATATAGCCTACAGACCTGCTGACTACTCGAAAATCACTGAAATAAAGCAGTACACTGGTCTGCAGACACGAAAACAACTAGTAAATAGTCAAAATAAATGATGTAAAAAGCTCTACAGACAAGCTCACTAATTTTAAATTGCTAAAATAGCACAGTACACAGCGTACTGACCTGCAAATTACTCGTAAATCACCGAAATAATGAAGTACTTTGATGTACAGACATGCAAACAACTTGTAAATTACCGAAATTATGCATTGCACACCCTACAGAACTGCAGACTAGTCGTACATCACCGAAATAATGCAGGTAAAAGGCTCTGCAGACATGTTTGATAATTGTTAACTGTCGAAATAATGCAATGCACAGCCTACAAACCGGTAAACTACCTGTTAATCACCGAAATAATGCAGTTAACAGATGTGGAGACACGAAAACAACTAGTAAATTGCCAATATAATGCATGTAAAACACTATACAAATGCCCTCACTAATTATAAGATGTCGGAATAATGCATTGCACAGCCTGCACTCTTTTTCACAAAATAATTCAACAGACACGAAAAGAATTCGTAAATTGTCAAAAAGTAATATGTGTGCAACGCAATGCAAACACACTTAAAGCTTAAACTGCCGAAGATGATGCAGTGCACAAATACTCGATGCACATAAAAACACATTCGAACTATCATCAACCATAACATACAGCAAACTCTTCCCTACAGTTCCCCTAGGTAAGCAGACCAGGCGGCATGCTCACGCTGGTCTCACACGTGAGATGCCTCAGTGCCATGTGCACGTATTAACCAGACCACCATGGCTGGGGCATACCTGCCAGTCCAGTGCCGAGAGAGATGTTTGTATTGCAGCTCACACTCACAGATGCAGCTAGAACGTTCTAAACATTATACTGACGTCACAGACATCTGTTCCAATGCTTCTGAGAATAGGATTGGATGCATTGTTCCTAGTGATCCTAACTGGACATGCAAGGTGCGTCTAGCTGTGCATGCGTTTACCTGCCCAACATTGCTGACACAACACTGCGAAATTTTCATGTAGTGACTCGTCATCGCAGTCGCATTTAAAAGGTTCTTAATGTCACACTGAAGCCACATTGTTATGTAAAAATGAGAAAATTCTATCTCTCGTAAATTTGAAAGTGTCGCAGAAATAGTTAATGGTGGCTTTTGTAGTAGCTTTCGTGATGTCTCAGTTGGTCTGCATGGAAATTTTTGTCCTGACAGAACCTGTTTACAAAAATAGCCCAAAAATGCCGATTGCATTCCTCCTGATGGTCCTAACGTGGCAGCCTGTCCATCACATGTTTTCTACCTGCAGATCGTTAACTCCTGCTTTCAACAAACATCTCCTAAAGGCAAACGTTCCCACCACTATGTAGAGCCTCCTATGTCCCAGCATAAAGAATGTATTTGAAAGAATGGAGCATTATGATTGACTCTTACTGACTTTACCTGCCAAATTACTGGTGCTGCTGGTGTGGAAGCATTGTCCACCTTTTTCTTTCTGCAGGCAAGATTTTCAGTAGAAAAACTATTTTGTACAGGTCGCCATACTGCACTGACAGTTAAACCTAGCAAAAGTGGTTTACAGATCGTCAAATACAGAAAGACTTACACTGCTCTTCCACTGAGGACGGAAGTTTGAATATTAGAGCGTGAAACTAATCTCTCTTAATGACAAAATATCACCATGTACCATGTAAATGAAGTAAACATACAATTCGTATCCCGTCCCGTACAAAATCGCTCCTTTTTCATCATGCATATAGCAATTGACCGCCAGACACTCATACATGTACCACTAAGACAGACAGCATAAGCACATGCACCATATATGCTCCTGTCAACACTAGATCCTTCCCGCAAGATTGGGTGGTCACCCACCTCAGCCAATGGTCACAAGTCATCCACTCCCAGTGCATGACCAGAGAGCCCTCAGTGGACTGAAGTCACTCTCTGCAGTGTTGTACAAAGTCGGGCTCATTTTCCCTTGGCACAATGGCATTACTGTTTCTGGCTGCAGCCTGCTTCCTTGCGTGGTTTCTATATCCATTTCCAGACTCTGGGATTACAAGAACACTATTTTCACATGGATTGCCCGGTACTTCTCAATATTAAGCAGTAAGCAATTACGCTTGCATAGCAGTATCGCTCGCACAGCGTAATTCAGAAGATATAGACTCGAAACTATTTCTCTAGAAACTCGAAACTTTAGTGAGGTGTAGCGTGCTGTAAACCACTGAGTAACTAGAAAGTTATTCCGTCTAAGAAGAACTTTATGTCAAAGCACGAAAAAAATAAAAGGCACTGATATTTCCATTCGCAAATACCAATGTCGGTGATGTAACAGATTGCTAATTATTCTTATAATTTACGAAGTCAACTAAGGTGTTTCTCATGTCTGGAGAACCAGCAAACATATCTTCCATCTGTCTTTCACCTTTTAGATGTACACACCACAGTCAATGTCCCCTCAATTAAAAGCCGGCCGACGTGGCCGTGCGGTTAAAGGCACTGCAGTCTGGAACTGCAAGACCGCTACGGTCGCAGGTTCGAATCCTGCCTCGGGCATGGATGTTTATGATGTCCTTAGGTTAGTTAGGTTTAACTAGTTCTAAGTTCTTGGGGAGTAATGACCTCAGCGGTTGAGTCCCATAGTGCTCAGACCCATTTGCACCCTCAATTAAATAAAGAAGCAAAATGTGTACAATCAGAGTTGACAATTTACGTGGGAGGGAATAATGGTCCAGCGCAAAAACATGTCTGTCTTGAATCTTTTCAAATTTACGTGCAACTACGAGAGCTATCCAACACATACTAAGTATTAGTTAGCTATTTGGCCGTCTAGAGGACGACATGGTTAAGTCAGCTACATTCCTGTATCCCAACAAGACTCTCTATTTGGGCTGCTCATACCGTTCGCCGGAAACGTGAATAATTTCAACCAACAGGCCACCAGGGCAGACAAAATCATAATAGGAAACCTGTCAGGTATATCACTGTACTTACAATTAAATATAACGATTGCGGTCTCAATTGGATGACATTCGACAATGAACGAAGTATCGGAAAAACACCCTGGTGGCGGATTTGGCTCTGTAAACATAATTATATGTACCATTATTATGACTTGACATATTTGCTATCACACTATTCCATGTCAAATCCATACCTTCCTTACAACTGTACATAGTCATTTCCTTTGCACATGTCGGAACACACACATACCTTATGAGCCCGACACTCAAGGCGAACATATCACACATCCCCTACTACTAAGTATAAAGCTCTACCTATAACTGATTGCTGACAATACGAAATAATACTGACCGAAAATCAACGATGTGTGAAAATATCTCATAAGTTTTTCTTGCGAGTGGTACCACTGTGTCTTAGAAAGAGAAACATAATCGTCTTACAAACCTCCAGATGTAAAAAAACATGACCGTATTACTATCACAAGCGGTCTTGGTTCTACAGGTGCTGTATCCATGTTAAAACTATACCAGCTTTATAAATCAAGACATGGCATTACCTCCAAATGAATTTGTTGTTCCAGACAAATACTGTGACACTGAAGATATACAGTGATCGCCGGAGTGTATATTATCAGACCATCAGTCGATTTACAAGTCACCAAAGGCGCAACCTCATAATAAAATTACCCACTTTAGAAACTTGCTACGTGAGCTCGTGTTTGTGCCATTTGTTGCTTGACAACTTGTCTTTGCGGTACTGCCATCTTCTTTCCTATTCGATTTACTGGCGTCACCAAGTTGTATGCTTGCCTGCCCATGAGTGGCAGCAGTAGCGCTTATCGATAAGAGCACTGTCGTTCTATCTTTGGAGAGATAGCTAATACTTCCAGGTCGTCGTGTGTCAGGGAGTTCAGTCATGGATGAAACAGAAGTGAGGTCCGGACAGCCATGACTTGCCCGACCATTTTCGACGCACATGACTTGAGTGGGGGATGACCTTGGTTGGTCGTTCGGTAGGTCATCTCATCAGACGACGTGTGTTTGGTCGCCGATCGCTTTTGGGTTCTTGGTGTGTATGTCGATTTGTGATTCGTCTTTGTTGTTCCACAGTCACTGGTTTTAGTTCAAAAATGGTTCAAATGGCTCTGAGCACTATGGGACTTAACTTCTGAGGTCCTCAGTCCCATAGAAGTTAGAACTACTTAAACCTAACTAACCTAAGGACATCACACACATCCATGCCCAAGGCACGATTTGAACCTGTGACCGTAGCGGTCACGTGGTTCCAGACTGAAACACCTAGAACCGCTTGGCCACTCCGGCCGGCCACTGGTTTTAGTATTGTTCGAGTTGTTTGGGGAATTGCTTTCGTAGAACTGTGTGTAGCTTGTGTGGTTTTGACTGAGAAGCTATTTTAACGCTGTCTGCATGCTGCATGCAGTCGGTCAGTTGGGACACAGCAGCGAGGAACGCTGGTGGCGCGCACACGTGGTCGGATTGTAAGGCGCTTGCTGTGAGAGCTACAAAGTTCGTTGCCCGCCGAACCTGGACACTGAAGTTGAGTGATCATTTAACCTCTTATGAAACCTCAACTGCTGTGACATCTCTTCGTTCATTGCCAGTTGTTTCTTCCTTGGCCGTTCCAGCTAGCAGCAACGTATGGTGTCGTGGAGTAGGCGAAATTTTTCAGCCGTCTTTCTGTATGTTCTTTAACTATTAAATTAGTTGTTATTTATCAGTGAAGTGCACCAGCGGTATTTTCTGCCTTCTGACCATTAACACACCAGTTACCTGCCCTGGTCATTAGCGTAGTTTTCTGGCAGTGTGCTGTCTGGCACAGCGTGTACTTCAACAGCCTTTTAGTTGTTTGTTCATAGAGTGGTTATTCTGCCTTGGCTTCTTTTACACACCAATTTAGAAGATGTTATGCTGCTGGTATCTTCGTCCTCGGCTGATACTTTCTATTGTCATGCCATTGGTCAGGCGGAAGGGAATTGATTAAATTGTTGGTCGGTCCTTTAGTCATCACTGGGTTGGTTTGCCATCCGAATATTTAACCTTACTCTTGGCTGCCTGTCTCACCCCACATTACGTTAGAGCTACCTCCTCAGGCTGACCCTCGAAACACTTCTGAGCACCACTGTTCTGTTGATTTTAGTTTGTCGTTTTCATTTTATTTTGATGTACAATGCAAGGCCTTCAGCCATCTATTAATTTACTTTCTTTTAATTTTAAATATGGCCTTCAGCTTACTTAAATTAAAAATTTGAAGACTGATTTGTTTAACAACTAAATTTTGAAAGTTTATTCTATCTGAAATTCTTGTTATCCAGGCCCCAAGTCCGAGTTGTTGAATGTCTAGAGTGTGGCCTTCAGCTGAGCTTTAACGTGAAATATTCTCCAGATAAGGCCTTCACCAATATTAAATTAAAATTTTTAAAATTGATTTGCTTAAAATTAATTTTTTTTTAATTTGCTCCATTTGAAATTCTTGTTATCGAGGCCCTAAGCCCTTAGTTGTTCAATGTCTTGTGTGTGGCCTTCAGCTGAGTATTTACGTGATACATTTTTTTAAAATAAGCCCTTCAGCTGCGTGTATTCTTTAAAGCAATTTTTTATAACATGTGTTCAGGCTTTCTGCTGTTCTTGTTTTTGGTGTGGTCTTGGGCCTACAGCCCAAGAGGTATAGCAGTTTTTCTTAACTAGGCCTTCAGCCATAATGTTTTATTTTGATCCCTTTAAGGCAATGTGTAATTAAATGGTTCTTAGGAAAATAAAAGTTTGTGTATTTTGTGCGACTAACAGTAACTGATTACGGCCTCCTCCACAACCATAACCTGTTTTGCTCTGTCCTGCGGAACCAGATTTCGATTGGTAGCAGAGCGTGGTTATAATTGTGATATTGCCATTCCAGTTGCTGTTAGTTTGAATTTTATTTCAGTTAGTGTTGCGCCGCCATACTGGTTTGGTTGTTGGTTGTTTCGGGTGACTTATTTTAATGACGACTTATTTTAATGGCAGTTAGGCAGTGCCTGGGGATCAGCCTGTTGACGAAGGACCACCTTGTATGTCAGTTGGCAATAAGGCGCCAGCCTATTGAGGGCTGTGTTCCAGACTTAGTGGGCTATTTGTGTGCTACCGTTCTTCACCCTGTTGACGTCATGCAGGATGTGATGGGTGAGACAGAAGCAGCCAATGAGTTTTGTTTAGGGCTATTAGGGGCCTCTAGGACACAATTTGTGTTTTTGAAGGCACGCAGGGTGGGGGCTTAGTTATTCCATTCGTTCCAAGACATCATCTTGTTGCCTTAAATTCAAGTAACTCTTTTCGTTATCAACTTCGAACAGTTCTTTAAGTTGGTCATCTTGTGAGGCTTAGCTCGGTACCTTCTTCAGTGCAGGGATGTTGGTTTGCCTATCGGCATGTGTTTCCTCCGCCTGGTTGACTTTCAGCAGGTATCCCGCTTCTTTCCGTTGTTGAGCTAGCCATGGTACTTGAACTGGTCACCTTGCGGGACTTAGGTCGGTCCCTTCCTGTCGCAGGGATGTCGAGTACCTGTGGGCCGGTGTTCCCTCTGCATGGATGGGTCCGAGTGAGTGTCTCACATGTGGATTTCTCATGGCCATTGCCTTTTGCTTTCGTTAAGGAGCTGCCATTCAAGTTAATTTTGGCATCTCACCCCTGGATTGATGTTTGAGGGGGGGGGGGGGGGGGAGAGTTGAGCGATGCGCAGTTCGTGTTCATGCCATTTATGGCTAGACATCTTGTATTTGCGCTACTGCCGTCTCGTTTCCTATTCGATTTACTGGCGTGACTGTGAGTGGGACCAGCAGCGCTTGTTGATAAGAGCACTGTCGTACTATCTTTGGAGCGACCGCTAGTATTTCCGGGTAGTCATGTGTCGGGGAGTCCAGTTGGGGGGACAGAGCAGCTGTGAGGTCTGGACAGCCATGACTCGCTCGTCCGTTTGCGACACCCATGACTTGAATGTGGACGACGTTGGTTGGTCTTTCAGTTGGTCGTGTCATCGGACGACATGTATTTGGTCACCTACCGGTTCTGGGTTCTTCGTGTGTGTGTCGACTTGTGATTTGTCTCGTTGTTCCACAGGCACTGGTTTTAGTATTGTTCGAGTTGTTTGAGGAATTTTTTTCGTGGAACTGTGTGGTTTTGACTGAGCAGCTGTTTTAATGCTGTCTGCATGCTGCATACAGTCGGTCGGTTTGGACACAGGAGCGAGGATATCTTCGTGGAGCCAGGTCAGGCCGGGACCGCTAGCAGCGTGAATGCACTGTCAGATCGTGAGGCGCTAGCTGCGAGAGCTACCAAGTTCGTTGCCCACCGAACCTGGACACTGAAGTTGAGTGATCAGTTAACCTAATATGAAACCTCAACTAGTGTGACATCTCTTCGTTCATTACTGGTTGTTGTCTCCTGGGCCGTTAATGCCCCAGTAACCAACCCTGGTCCTTAGCGCAGTTTTGCGGCATTGTGTTTTTCCCCGCCGTATTAATGCTGTCCAGTACGGTGTGTACTTCAACAGCCATTTAGTTGTGTGGTCATATTTTTTTCTTAGAGTGGTTATTGTGCCTTGGCTGTTTTTAGACGCCAATTTTGAAGACATAGTGCTGCTGGTATCTTCGTCCTCGGCGGATACTTTTTATCATCGTGCCGTTGGGAGGGCAGAGAGGAATTGGTTAGGTTGTTGGTCGGTCCTTCAGCCGTCCCTGGGGTGGGTTGCCATTGGATTATTTAACTTTACTCTTGGCTGTCTGTCTCACCCCACCTAACGTTAGAGCTACCCTCTCAGGCCGACCCTCGCCACACTTCTGAAGACCACTGTTCTGTTGATTTTAGAGTGTGATTTTCATTTTAGTCGGATGTACTGTGTGACGCCTTCAGCCGTGTATTAATTTAGTATGTTTTAATTTTAAATAGGGCCTTCAGCCGACTTAAACTTAAAATTTTAAAACTGATTTGTTTAATAACTAAAATTTTGAAAGTTTGTTCTATCTGAAATTCCTGTTATCCAGGCCCTAATTTCTGAGTTGTTCAATGTTTGTTTGTGGCCTTCAGCCAAGAATTTTTTTTTTTTTAAGGCCTTCAGCCACATGTATTGTTTACAGGAATTTTCTTATAACTTGTGTTCAAGCCTTCAGCCGTTCTTCTTTTTGGTGTGGTTTGGGGCCTATAGAACACGAGATATCGGAAGATTTCTTAACTAGGCATTCAGTCGTACTGCCTTTTAAGGCAATGTGTAAATAAGTGGTCCTTACGGAAATAAAATTTGTGTGTCTTGTGCAACTAACAGTAACTGATTATGGCAGCTTCCACTACCTTAGCCTGATCCGCTGTGTCCTGCAGAACCAGATTTTAGTATGAAACTAGTATTTGCAACTCCCTCATTGCACCACTGAATATTTCTCAAATATTTGTAACACCTTCTGTCTCGGCGCCACGTCAGAGGTTCGGTGATATAACTGGGTTATATGCGATGGTTTATTGAGTAGGATCACAAATAGTACATTGTGTGCTAATTGAGGTTCTAAGAAATGTGCATTAGCTTTTCAGATCTCTAGTGCTACACTTTACAGTACAAATGATGTCTATTATTTGGAATCAAATCTTGCCGTTCAACCACATACCTGAGCTAGTGCAACAGGACCATGTTTGGACCATTTGGTGGAAATGGGAACAAATTGTCGTAGCTCCGTCAACAATTAACAATATGTAAGATGAGCACCAAACGAAGCCTGCTTCTGCAACAAAGATAGTATAAAAGACATTAAGGGAACTGGTAGAAGGTTGAGGATTTTGCTACTGTATTGTCATATATCCCCAAATTACATATGGATATTGCAGTCTCAAACAGATCCGCTTCACTCAGGGCCCATTCATGTCTATGACCCCAACATGCTATCATCATTATTCTGTACCATCCAACAGGGAAAAATTACGGGCTATAAAAGCTCCACTAACTTCATTGTCAGAGAACGCCACAAGATTTTTACTGCATCTCTCTCATCCCATATACAGAAACAAATACCGTCTGCATGCATCGAGAACATGTGACGATTCTATTAAATATACAGGTATTGATCCATTGCACAGACTGAGCGTAAAGTGGCATCGCCTGTACTGTAGGAGGATGACTGTATCCCAGAAACAATATTAAAAGTCGCAAGAGGCACTCCCTGATACCTATGTCGTTGTTTGAAACATTGGTTTTTCGGTTGTAACACACTGTGTACTCTGCCATACATTTTGTTTTTTTCTTCCACGACTTTGAGGCCTGTGTCAGGTTCTAAACTGACATTAACACGTTCTGATCTATTGATTCTCACAGAAAACTAGATGTCGCATGGTGTAAATCATGTTGCTACCATAATACCACAGACACTGGATTATTTTAAATAAGAGGAAGAACACAGGAAATAAATAAAAGGAACAACATAAGGGAAGTGGAAAAGTTTGGCAGCGTTTCCAAACTGCTGTCCGAAGGTGACTGATGACCTCTACACTTACACTCATCTGTCACAGTGACGGAAGGGCTGATGGCTCTGCGTTCCATTTTGACTGATTCCTCATATTGCATCCATGTACACAATCACTGTTTCGGTGCAGGCCATCCCCAGAAGGTGTTACCCCTCTACCAAAACTCTTTCTCCATCTCAGACAAGCGTTGTCAGTCAATCATTATGTGGTAATCAACAGTGTACCGTGGACAGATGGGATGGAAAAGACAGTTTGAATGTACGGTAATAATAAACATCACAGTTGATAGTGTAAACAATTTAGCAGCTTTGCAGTAATTTCAACACCCACCTATGATACAATGACATGTTTCCAAATATCAGTATCATCGCTAAAGCGCCTCTTCTCTACTTTGCGATTATCATTGCAAAGTGTAGATAGATGACTATGCAGTAGGTCCATTCATTGTTAATTCTCGAACATATACATCACCAAATTATATCAGACAGCAAACTACATATTTCTAGCACCTAGAGCATAGTGCATAATTTACGATCTATCTCTATGCAGATGGGAGTCAGAGAGCATTCTCGCCGTCTTAGGATAAAATTATTGACCAAAAGACCCCCTTGCACTGTCTTTTACCAACCTGCTCTGCAGCAACGTTACCAATTTAATCTGCGACTCATCAGAAGTAGATCGCTGCATTCCAAGTCTCGTGAATGCATGAAGCTTGCTGAGAACTTGCCCATCCAAGTGCACCAGATTTCTTCAGATGCGCCCATGTCAATGAGGTTAGCACTCCTTATCGGTGTACAGTAACAGTTTTGAAAGTATTGTGATGTAATAACAGACAGTTAAGAACAACAAGAAGTGTGTGATTTTCATGCATGATGGAGCTCCAGACAGATGGAGTTCGAAGCATTTTACGTAAATCAACTATGCTATCAATATTAAAATATTGTTTTAGTGTCTGGGATCAGTACTAGGATGGTGTTGGTAAGAGAGAACATAAACACGCACACACACAGTCTAAGGCTACACGGTTCTGCACTTAAAACAGGCTATAATGTTAGATCGTTTCAGTTTCTGACCTATGAGTTGTGTGGATCCAATGTAAGAAATGTATTTCCAGTGCATGACATACATCCTTCCTGCAGGTTTCCCTATGATAAATTATGGTAACAAACAGTAAAATGAAAAAACTAATTCCTTAAAACATCAGCTCGGTGTCATATATGCACAATATAACATTCCAGAGGTGTATAGCATCCACTGTTCACAGCCGACCATGGTTCTAAAATTATACTTTGCCCACATAAGTCCTATATAAAATGATCGTTAGTAAAAGACTATACCTGTTACAAGAAAACAAATAAACGCATAGCAGCAGCATCCGACATGTGAAATTACCCGTCATACCACCACTAGCTCTGCAAAAAGCACATCTCTCAAGGAGATGTATACACAGGGATTGCTGTACCTCACAAAACCACCTATCACTAACTTAGAATCATCTTAGTTATGAAACTGAAGTCTCGACTTTACATCCAAGATGCGACTGGGGAATGGAGTACATCTCATTAATTTTCGCTAGCTTAGAGGAATGTATCGAAACAGGATGGTCACACTTTCATTACACATGAGATGGAAGTCGTCTGCTGAACGTTAGGTTTGCTGTTAACGATCAGAAGTAGGCAGTGCTCTAAGAAATATACAGAACATAGGTTGTGTAGGAGTCAAATGCGTGCTATATCACGTGACTGATGCATCCTGGCAGAACTGCGGAAAAAAATGACCTGCAGCACGATCTCCCTCTCTATAACGCATCATCAGTCTGCCATTAAATCATACCTCGTTACAGCTCCATGTCAATCGGTCATACCGTCCACTCTCTGCTATCCTTTAACGCAGATATATGTAAGTTTAGAGGCAGAGGGTTCTCTGTTTTCCTAAAAAGCGTCAACACACTGATCAACTTGCGTGTATAACTGTTACCTCAATCGATTTACAGCAGAATTCTGCCTTAATGGAAAAAAGTGACTGTTTCCCTGGTTCCCTTCCCTTGTCGTTTTCTCAGATTCCTCTTGCTGTCACATACTTGTTCCCATGTACAACAGTTGTTCTGCGCCAACCAGAAGACACGCAAGTATTTCCTCAATTTCCCAACATTTCAGTGTATTTTCCCTCAATTTATACACATTTTCCGTAATTTTTTTGGGATTCTGTCGATTCTTCTATGTCACTTCTACCCATGGGATCATGACATAACTTCTTGTTCCCTTTTCTAAAATTGCTTGTAAATGTACTACAGCTGCCAACACCTAGCGCAAATGCACTATTTTTCTGATTGGGAGGCATAGTATAGCACTGTACTCGATTGCATCCAGTCGCCTCCACACGCATATTCCACATTTGCAGTGCATCTGCTCTATGTCTGTGTATGTGAATGGGTCACATTGTACAGCAGTTCGGAGAGTGACTTATATCTGCTGAGGGTGCTCTGGTCACGTGTCAGGAGTGGATCGCTTGATACTGTGGGCTGTGGTGAATGACAACTGCACCTTGTGGAACATATCTTGTGCTGTGGGGAGTATATATGGTGCATGTGTGTGTGCTGTGTGCCTTCGCTGTATATATACGAGTGTCTAGAGGATGATAACTATATGCATGATACGAAAGGGAAGATTTTATGTGACATAGGATACGAATTGTATCTCTACTACATCGACAGAGTACGTGGTGATATATTGTTGCGCTGGAGATTGGTTTCATGCTCTCATATTCAAGCTTCATCCTCAATGGCAGAGCAGTGTAACTGAGTAAGAGTCTTCCAGTATTAGACGATCTGTAGTCCACTTTTGCAGGGTTTAAATGTCAGCACAATATGGCAATCTGTACAAAACAGCTATGCCACTGAAAGTCTCGTATGCTGAAAAAAAAGGCAGACAGTGCTTCCACACCAGCAGCATCAGTATTCTGGCAGGTAAATTCAGTAAGAGCCATTCATAATCTTCCATTCATTCACAAGACTTTCTTCGTGCTGGGATGTAGGAGCTTTGACATAGCGGTGAAAAATTTCCCTTTCACAGATGTTTGTTGAAAGCAGGACTTAACGATTTCCAGGAAGGGTAACACATAATGGACGGGGTGCTCGTTAGAACCATCAGGAGAAATGCATTCGGCATTATTCTGCACTATTTCCGTAAACAATTACCCTTAGGACAAGAATTTTCATGCAGACAAGCTGTGACATCACGAAAGGTCCCACAAAAGCGACCATTAACTATATCTGCAACATTTTACAGTTTCTGAGAGGTAGACTTGGCTCTTATTTACGTAAGAATGTGACTTCAGTTTAACACTGAGAACCTTTTGCATGTTTCTAAATTGGTGAGTCATTATGCAAACAATTCACAGTGATGCGTCAGCCACACTGGGCAGGTAAATGTGTGAGGAGGTAGATACAGCTAGCATGTCCCGTTAGGACCACTAGGAACAATGCACCCAGTGCTGTTCTCGGAAGCATGAGAGATTAAAGGGCACTCTGACTTCTGATAGTGTTATGCAGCGCAATCTCCTTAGACAAGTTGATCTTTACAATATGCATGCTATACCTGAATACGATCTGACTTCATTTATATGATGAAATAGTTGGCAGTAGTTAGTGCTCTTGCTTTTGTGATCTAGTGAAGGATTAGCAGTAAGCTTTAACGGTGTTCAAAGGAAGAGAGAGCCGATTTAAAAGACAACAGTAAAAGCGTTCGGCAGCTCAGGGCCGAAGGGAGTGGTTTTTCTGGGAATCTGTGTGAAAAAATTGCAGACTGCCTGGCTCCTCAGTCTCATTTTGCAGACACGTTAGATGGCGCCGGTCAGTTGGCGGCCGCATCCAGGTAGGCTGACTAGCGTTGACGAGTCGCTGTGGGCAGAGCATTAATGGCTGGCAATAAAGCAGAGGATGGCCCCTTGCTTTTAGGGAGTTTATGGCCGTTCTTTGGAAAGTTCGACATGGATGCAATCTGGGAGATTACGATCTTTTTATGGAGGGCTGCGGTTCCATCCAGGTCATGCTTTCAGCGAGAAACAAGGCATAAACGCGTGGAAAAGAGGCTACAAAGCAAAATCTTTTTTCCTTTCCTCCGAATTAATATTTAAAGCCGCTGATTGGTCATATCCATGTATGCAGAGTAAGGGGCGGTTTCCCTGCTTCGAGTGCCATGCTCCAGCTCATAATTGGCCTGGGCTAAAGTGGGAGTAGTCTGAGCTGTAAATGTGCTAGGCTACCAGGCTGGCGAGGAAAGCTGAGAGAAAGAGAACATTCTTCTTCCAATGCTCTTCGATAGTAAATCACTGATGTCTTTACCTAAACAGCGAGACTTGTGTCCTTTGCTCGTGTGCCACTTAGAGCCTGTTCCAGTCAACATCTGAACCGTCAGAGGTATTGCATCTAACATCATGCACGCAAAGGATGATTCATGAGTGTACTTACCAGTTTTGTGTAGGCCATGTAAACATTTGACATATTCTGTCACACATACTTGTGGCACGGAGTCAGATTGGTTTGGCAGACCAGCAAACGAGTCCACCTGCACCCTAGAACACAGCAGGGTTTCAGAGGCTCATAGGGAAGACCGCATACTTGATTATTTCACACGCGCGCCATTAATAACAGATTGCTGCCGTCCATGACTCCAGTCGTCGAAAGTACCGTGGTGTGCCGTCCTGAACCAGCAGAGGGTAAAGTATTCGCTGCTATGGCGTAAGGCTCCAATATATGCTTCTCAGCACCCTGTTCCTTGGATCCATAGTTTTGTAAATGGAAACGCAGAGTATAGATGCTGGACAGTAACATAGTTTTTGGGCCATACCACGGATTCACATGTATGAAGTCAGGTAAAGCGTTCAGTTCTGGTTAGTGTAGTGAACACCCCCCCCCCCCCCCCACCACCCCCATGAACCATGGACCTTGCCGTTGGTGGGTAGGCTTGCATTCCTCAGCGATACAAATAACAATACTTTAGGTGCAATCACAATGGAGGGGTATCTGTTGAGAGGCCAGACAAATGTGTGGTTCCTGAAGAGGGGCAGCAGCCTTTTCAGTAGATGCAGGGGCAACAGTCTGGATGATTGAGTGATCTGGCCTTGTAACACTGTGCTGGTACTGCGAATGGCTGAAAGCAAGGGGAAACTACAGCCGTAATTTTTCCAGAGGACATGCAGCTTTACAGTAAGGTTAAAAGATGACGATGTTCTCTAGGTAAAATATTTCGGAAGTAAAATAGTCCCCCATTCGAATCTCTGGGCGGGGACTACTTAGGAGGCAGTTCTTATCAGAAGATAGAAATCTGGCGTGCTACGGGTCAGAGAGTGGAATGACAGATCCCTTAATCGGGCAGGTAGGTTAGAAATTTTAAAAAGGGGAATGGATAGGTTAAAGTTAGATATAGTGGGAATAAGTGAAGTTCGGTGGCAGGAGGAACAAGACTTCTGGTCAGGTGATTAGAGGGTTATAAATACATAATCAAATAGGGGCAATACAGGAGTAGGATTAATAATGAATAAAAAAGTAGGAATACGGGTAAGCTACTACAAAAAGTATAGTGAATGCTTTATTGTGGCCAAGATAGATACGAAGCCCACGCCTGCCACAGTAGTACAAGTTGATATGCCAACTAGCTACGCAGATGACGAAGAGATACATGAAATGTATGATGAGATAAAAGGAATTATTCAGATAGTGAAGGGAGACGAAAATTTAATGTTCGTGGGTGACTGGAATTCGGTAGTAGGAAACGGAAGAGAAGGAAAAGTAGTAGATCTATATGGAGTGGGGGTAAGGAATGAAAGAGGAAGCCACCTGGTAGCATTTTGCACAGAGCATAACTTAACCACAGCTAACACTTGATTCAACAATCATGGAAGAAGGTTGTATACATAGAAGATCCCTGGAGATACTAGACGGTTTCAGCCTGGAGATAATGGAAAGTTTCAGGTAGATTATATAATGGTAAGAAAGAACTTTAGGAACCAGGTTTTAAATTGTAAGACATTTTTTTGGGCAGATGTAGACTCTGACCACAATAAATTGGTTATGAACTGTAGATTAAAATTGAAGAAACTGCAAGAAGGTGTGTATTTAGGGAGATGAGACTTGGATAAACTGACAGAACCAATGGTTGTAGAGAGTTTTAGGGAGAGCATTAGCGAAAGATTGACAAGAATAGGGGAAAGAAATACAGTAGAAGAATGGGTAGCTTTGAGAGATGAAATAGTGAAGGCAGCAGAGGATCAATTACGAAAAAGACGAGAGCCAATATAAATCCTCGTGTAACAAAAGAGATATTGAATTTAATTGATGAAAAGATAAAATACAAAAATGCAGCAAATTAAGCAGGCAAAAAGGAATACAAACGTCTCAAAAATGAGAGCGACAGGGAGTACAAAATGGCTAAGCAGTGATGGCTAGAGAACAAATGTAAGGATGTAGAGGCGTATATCACTAGGGGTAAGACAGATACTGCCTACAGATAAATTAAAGATGTACTTCAGGACAATATTATGGAAATGGAAGAGAATGTAGATGAAGATGGATTGGGAGATATGATACTGCGTGAAGAGTTTGACAGAGCACTGAAAGACCTAAGTCGTAACAAGGCCCCGGGAGTAGACAACATTGCATTTGAACTACTGACAGCCTTGGGAGAGCCAGCCCTGACAAAACTCTAGCAACTGGTGAGCAAGATGTATTAGACAGGCGAAATACCCTCAGACTTCAAGAAGAATATAATAATTCCAATCCCAAAGAAAGCAGGTGTTGACAGATGTGAAAATTACCGAACTATCAGTTTAATAAGCCACGGCTGCAAAATACTAACACGAATTCTTTACAGACGAGTGGAAAAACTGGTAGAAGCCAACCTCGGGGAAGATCAGTTTGGATTCCGTAGAAATGTTGAAACACATGAGGCAATAGTTACCCTACGACTTACCGTAAAAAATAGATTAACGAAAGGCAAACCTACGTTTCTAGCATGTGTAGACTTAGAGAAAGCTTTTGACAATGTTCACTGGAATACCCTCTTTCAAATTTTGAAGCTGGCAGGGGTAAAATACAGGGAGCGAAAAGCTATTTACAATTCGCACAGAAACCAGATGGCACTTATAAGAGTCGGTGGACATGAAAGGGAAGCAGTGGTTGGGAAGGGATTGAGACAGGGTTTTAGCCTCTCCCCGATGTTATTCAATCTATATATTGAGCAAGCAGTAAAGGAAACAAAAGAAAAATTCGGAGTAGGAATTAAAATCCACGAAGAAGAAATAAAAACTTTGAGGTTCGGCGATGACACTGTAATTCTGTCGGAGACAGCAAAAGATCTGGAAGAGCAGCTGTATTGAATGGACAGTGTGTGAAAGGAAGATATAAGATGAACAGCAACAAAAGCAAAACGAGGATAATGGAATGTAGTCGAATTAAATTGGGTGATGCTGCGGGAATTAGATTAGGAAATGAGACGATTAAAATAGTAATTGAGTTTTGCTATTTGGGGAGCAAAATAACTGATGATGGTCGAAGCAGAGAGAATATAAAATGTAGACTGGCAATGGCAAGGAAAGCGTTTCTGAAGAAGAGAAATTTGTTAACATCGAGTATAGATATAAATGACAGGAAGTCGTTTCTGAAGGTATTTGTGTGTAGTGTAGCCATGTATGGAAGTGAAACATGGACGATAAATAGTTTAGACAAGAAGGGAATAGAAGCATTCGAATTGTGGTGCTACAGAAGAATGCTGAAGATTAGATGGGTAGATCGCGTAAATAATGATTAGGTATGGAATAGAACTGGGGAGAAGAGAAATTTGTGGCACAACTTGACTAAGAGAAGGGATCGCATCGCTTGGTATGACATATTCTGAGGCATCAAGTGATCACCAATTTAATGTTGGAGGGCAGCGTTGAGGGTAAAAGCCGTAGAGGGAGACCAAGAGAGGAATACACTAAGCAGATTCAGAATGATGTATGTTGCAGTAGGTACTGAGAGATGAAGAATCTTGCACAAGATAGAGTAGCATTGACAGCTGCATCAAACCAGTCTCAGGACTGAAGACCCCAACAACAACAGTGTAGTGCGTTGATCCCCAGCTGATCACTTTGTTCTCCAAAGATCGTATTTCATTGAAAGCATTTGTCCGATAAGAGATGTTTGTGTGCCATTTGTTTAGCTTTTTTTTTTCTTGTGAAGTTCTGAATGAATGAATGTATTGTTATTTAGATCACGTCTCCCTTCTGTGTTCTGATTAACATTACCATTGGCATTTTTAATTAAGTCTTGATTTCAGTCGAATCGTGCAAGAATTGGATCTGATTTCTATATCGCAGTGCAGATTTATAGGTAGTGGCAATAACACTGACAGATGTTGGCGCCGTGCCCAACAATGCTGGCTGCCCATTGCCGCCCCCTCTCCAAACGATCCTACCAGCTAACTGTATTTACATCGATCAAAGTTAAAATTTAGTTTTTTATGGAAAATATGAAAGCGTCAAATACTGGCTTGCCGCATTAAGATTTTTAACTGCTCCATACAGCTGTAAGTTATTCACAATAATCCGTAACGTACAAGACAGCCTCAAATTCGAATATAAAGATTTCAGAGGACATGTATGTATTTCTTCCACTCTCACTGTCTATAAATATGATGTCTATTGTATTTGCTTGCCACAGTACTCGTAATGGCAAATTATCCGCTCGATAGTCCTTCTCTAAAAGAAACGGTGACACAAGCAATTATCTCCACACTCGAGACGCTCACCTTATATATTCTGCTACCAAGCAGAGCACAATTACTAACTACTGTTCTAGGCCTATATCACGAAGTTTTGAATTCGAGACCACTTACACTGGTCTATTCTGGGTTCGCCAAATTATTCCTGTCTTTCGGTACTGCACATCATATGCTCATATAACTTCCCTGCAGTATAAATTTTATGACTTTGACACCTGCCATCGCATAACTGAAACCACGCCCTGAGCTGTCTGAGGACTCCATCATTTCATGCGATAGCTACCGCCTGCGGAACACAAACTTGAAATTAAGAAAGTTTCAACGTAAAAGCTGAGAAGCCGCAACGAAAAGAACTTGTTATCGAATGAAGGTCTCGTTCATATGGAAGAAGTGTAACCACAAGTGAAATATAAGGTTCCTTACATAACTTACACAGGCATTAAGACAGAAAATCAACTCTTTTTGACTTCGTCTACAGTAAACTTGTAAAATATTAGTACTACTCTTTCTATGAAACTGCTGATTAATAATCTGCCTTTAATCGATACCCAGAAGGCAGTGTTTTTCATTTGTATTCTAGAAGGGGTGTTTTCAGCTGTTTAATCCTCAATACATTTATGAAAAGAGTGCCTCTTCCATTTAAAGTAAAGTATTACTCGCTACTTATGTAGCAGTTGCACATTCTGTAGCAATTTATGATTCAGTTGACGAGCTAGGGACACAAACTGATTGTATTACATTTCCTTTCTTTTTTTCGAGTCATCGGTCACCCGAATGGTTTGATACTGCCCGGCAGCAATTCGCCTCCTCTTCATCTCACAGTAGGACTTGCAACCTACGACATCAGTTATTTGCTGGATTTATTATAATCCCTATCCTTTTCTCGCCAATTGTGCGCAGGAGTTCCTCATCCCTTACCTTATCAGCCCACCTAATACTCAGTATCCTTCTGTGGTACCACTACCCAAATGTTTATATTCTCTTCTGCTCTATTTCACCCAAAGTCCATATCTCACTGCCATACAATGCTGTTCTCCGAATGTACATTCTCAGAAATTTCTTTCTCTTATTAAGACTACATATGAATCTAGTAAACATCTTTTGGCCAGAAATGCCATATTTGCCAGTGATAGTATGCTTTTTATGGTCCAGTTGCCCCGTCCGTCTTGGGATATGGGTAGCAGAATTCCTTAAATTCATTTTCCTAATGGTGGTCAATCTTGATGCTAAGTTTCTCGGTGTCCTCATTTCTGCTACTTCTCGTTATTTTCGTCTTTCATCGATTTACTCCTAGTCCGTATTCTATACTCATTAGACTATTCGTTCCATTCAACAGATCCTGTAATTCTTTTCCTATTTTCAACCGCTATGTCAGAACTGCCTTTATCTGTCCCAAAGCCAAACTGAGCGTCGTCTAATACAGGTACATGCTCAATTTTCGTTTCTTTTCTTCTGTATAATATTATTGTCAGCAACTTGTCTGTATAGGCTATTAAGCCGACTGTCGGATTATTCACACACTTGTCCGCTCTTGCAGTTCTTCGGAATTTTAATAATGCCTACGTTTGATACCAGTAGGCTTCTCTTGATGTCCTGCTTGTTCCAACCGTCATTGGTTATTTTGCTGCATAGATTACCGAATTCCTTAACATTAACTGTTCCGTGACCATCAGTTCTGATGTTAAGTTTGTCACTCTTCTCATTTCTCCTACTCCTCACTACTTCCATCTTTCTTCGACTTACTCTCCATATTCTGTACAAATTAGATTGTCCATTCCATTGGGAAGATCATGTAATTCTTCTTCACTTGTGATAGCAATGTCATCAGGAATCACCCCACTGATATCCTTCCACCATTAATTTTGATTTCACTCCGGTGCCTTTCTTTTATTTCCGTCATCGTTTCTTCGAGTACAGAATCAACAATAGGGGCGAAAGACTACATTTTGTCTTACACTCTTTTTAAACCGAGAGTTTCGTTCTTGGCCATCCACTCCTATTATTCCGTCTTGGGTGTTGTATATGACCTGTCTCTCCCTATAGCTTACCACTATTTTTCTCGACAAATCCTATGAACGTGTCTTGATTTTTCTTCAGTCTTGCTTCCATTATCAATCGCTATATCAGAATTGCCTCTCTGGTGCCTAATCTGATCGACATCTAGCATATCTTCAATTTTCTTTTCCACTCTTTTCTATATTATTCTTGTCAGCAACTGGGATATATCAGCTGCTAAGCCGATTGTGCGATAATTCACGCACCTGTCAGCCCTTGCAGTCTCCGGAATTGTGTGGATTATATTTTTTCGAAAGTCAGATGGTTATCGCTAGACTCATTTATTCTACACTCCAACGTGAATAGTCGTTTTGTTGCCACTTCCCCTAATGATTTTAGAAATTCCTTCTGTCTTACTTAATTTCCTTCTGTCTTACTTGATTTCAAGTCTCCGAAGCCCTTTTAAATTCTGTTACTAATAGTGTATCACCTGTCTCTTCTAAATCGACTCTTGTTTCTTCTTTCATCACTTCAGACAAATCTTCCCCCTCATAGAGGCTTTCAATGTACTGTTTCCACGTATTCGTTGTCTCCTCTGCATTTAACACTGCTATTACCGTTGCTCTCTTAATGCTACCACCCTTACTTTTAATTTCACCTATGGTTGTTTTGTCTTTCCTGTATGCTGAGTCTTCTGACAATCACTTCCTTTTCGATTTGTTCGCATTTTTCATGCAGCCATTTCGTCTTAGCTCCGGTGCACTTCCTATTTATTTTACTCCTCAGCGACTTGTAGTTCTATATGCCAGAGTTTCCAATAACATTTTTGTAATACCTTCTTTCATCGATCATGTGATGTATTTCTTCTGTTACACATGGTTCTTTCGAAGTTCCCCTCTTTGTACCTATTTCATTCTGACCTTGTTCTTTTGAGAGATGTCCATTCTTCTTCAACTATACTGGCTACTCAGCTATTATTTATTGCTGTATCCATAGCCTTAGACAACTTCAAGCGTATCTCGTCATCCCTTAGTACTTTCGTATCCCCCTTCTTTGTGTATTGACTCTTACTGACTGATCTCTTGAACTTCAGCCTACCCTTCATCTCTACTACATTCTCATCAGAGTCTACAGCTGCTCCTGGATTAGTCTTACAATCCAGTATCTGATATCAGAATCTCTGTCTAACGATGATGTAATCTAAATGAAATCTGCCCGTATCACTCGGCTTTTTCCAAATATACCAATTCCTGTTGTGATGCCTGAACACAGTATTCGCTATTACTCGCTGAAATTTATTACAGAACTCAATTAGTCTTTCTCATTCTTTGTCCCAAGCCCATATTTTCCTGTAACCTTTTCTTCTACTCTGTCCCTAACAACGGCATTCCAGTCCTCCATGACAATTATATTTTCGTCTCCCTATATGTGCTTTATTACCCTTTCAATATCTTCATATGCTTCCTCTATATCCTCATGATGGCAAGCACACCTGAACTATCGTTGTCGGTGTTGGTTTGCTGTCGATTCTGATAAGACCAACCTTATCACTGAACTGCTCACAGTAAGTCACTGTCTGCTCTACCTTCCTATTCATACGGGCAGTTTCCCACTCCTAGGGCAAGAGTGTGTCCTGAATCTCGGTCTTCTCCTCAGCCTCCATTGAGAAGGCTGTTGGCAGATTGAGGGTGACTTCTTATGTCACAAATCTTCGTACGCCAAATGTGACTATTAATCAAAATTTAAGCGATGACAGGTTCGAAAACACGACCGAGTGTGTTTCGCTAACCCTAGATCACGAGGTCTACGTAAGATATGTGAAATAGTGCCTCAGAAACAATTGACTTAGACCTGATAAAAGGTGAAAGTTCAGCTGTGCACTTTTAGGGGAACGTAATCAAGAGACATCGGAATGGAAATTGCATAATGGTTTCAAAGCGCTCATTGTTGTGTATAAACTAGCAACAGTTTGCCGCATACTCCTCGATTCTGCGGAGGATCTCATGTCTAGTACCTACTCCTAATTCTAGATCTCGCTCTTACGACAGTAGACCAAAAAATTACCTTGAATATCTTCCGTAAAGAAACCAGTTCTGATCAAATTATGCCATTCACGTCAGTACACTCGCAATGGCCTATTTTCATTCAGCTATTCATTGAGCCACCTCCAGCCCCTTTCTTCTGAAAATCTCAATTCTGAAACCAATCTGATTAAAACTGCTGCTGTCAATAATTGCTATGATTCTTCTATATTAGATACCATTTTTAGTAGGAAAACCAATAAGGCAGTCACCACCCTAGCACTTTCTAATAAAGAAAGTAATGAAAAGAAAAAAATTTTCTGTACACCATTTCTGGGTCCAATTTCTTACAGGATACAGCGTTTACTTCAAAATAGATGCAGCTGTAGACTAGCTTTCTCCACTAATAGTTCTTTAAAAATTAACATCATACACAACTTGAAACCTACGATTTACCCTCCGCAGAATTTTGGTGTCTATAAAATTATTTGCGGCAACTGTTCTGCCTATAACATAGGGCAAACAGGCCGAAGTATTTCGATAAGATTTAAGGATCACTATCCATTCAAAAAAAGGCACCAATGTCCACACTTCAACTTCATCTGACCATTTGTTAATCACAGTACACAATCCTAAAGATGTGCAAGACGTCCAGATCTTGCACTCGGAGGAAAAAAGTTCAGGCTTAACATCTTAGAAGAGCTAGAGATTTTTAAATTCTATCTCTGAAGGACGGTCTCATTCTTAATGATCAGTTGCAATTACGCAACGAAAACATTTTTCAACGTATAGAGCCGCTAATTAAAAGTGGTCTGAATGACGATACTCTCCTCAATGTAGACTCTTACAAGTCGTTTTCCTTTCCCTCGTATATTTTCCATGTACATTTTTTAACTATATTTCTTTTCTAAAACAAGACCGTTACGGTATGTTGTAACTTTCATGCACTGGTTCCTGTTGTTGCCTCTAATGTTAGTTGTCTATGCTGTGCCTCATTTGCTCTTATCTGTAATTCGATCACTTCTTGCTAGATGGCGCGAATCTGTTCGTGCCCAACTCGTGGCTGCCTTGGCCTGTTAGCCGTCCAGTGGGACGGTAGAGGCGGTTTGATGCAATTCTTTGCCCTAAGCGACACCACGACTGCCATTGTATTTCGATGGAACACTTTATTCCAATTGACAAACATGTTATAATTTTACAGTTTAATTTTTATTCTTGAGATAATTTCAATCTGACAATAGCATTTTTGCTCAGATGTTTTTCACCTATGGTGTGATTACATGTAAGTACTCTGTACATTTAATGGAAGCAACCGTATTAAGTTTATTGTATTTTTGAGCCATGTCATTAAATTTTCTAAGTAATCCCATTTAATTTTTATTTTGAAGAACATCGCCGTAGTGTTGTCGAAACCATGGTCAATTTGACAACATTCTTATGCAGTGGAGGTGACTATAAATATATTTTGTAATTAAGTTAACGAATTGTTCTGTATTTCAGCCAATAAAAATGTCTAAAAATTCTTAATTTTCGTTGTTTTTTGATAATGCCACACCTCTAACGTTTTGATTCTCTGTGGTTTAAATGTATAGTGTCAGTAATTTATTTTTTAGATTAAAACTATGAATGATGCTTGTAAAACCTTAAAAAGGGAAAGTCCCCTTTGCCTGTACTGGTCTGCTTCATAAATAATAACTGCTCAGCCTGTCATGAGTTGGTTCGTTTTCAAGGTAGAAGAATTTCTTCCTTTCGTCTAAGTGTTCACCGCTTTACATACCGAGATCATCGCTAATCCGATTTATGATATTCCTCATTACTTTCGTCTTTCTCTGATTTATCTCAGTACGAATTCTATGCTTTTTACACTGTTCCTGTAATTCTTCGTTCTCTTTGATAACAGCCGTATCACCAGCGCAGCTTATCGTTGATATCTTTTCACTCTGTATCTGAATACTTCTACTGAACATCTTTTGCTCCTTTTTTATGTTAAATTGATTGGTTGAAGACTATAATTTGCCTTACGTCTTTAATAATCCGAGCATTTTTCTCTTGATATGCCATTCTTGTTTTTCTTTCACGATTCTTATTTGTTTTGTCTTGATGTTAAGACGTTCTTCATGTAACATTTGGGTATATGTGAGTGTAATCAGTTTCCACAGAAAACAATGTAGTGATGGAGCCTTTAAACAACTGTGACCAAGGTCACTGTCCTCATAAAAGGAAAGGAGTTCATAGTGAGCTAACTCTTAAAATAATTTAAGCAAAAATCGCGATAGTAGTGAAAAATTAATTGAATAATAAGGGTCCTGGAGGAAAATGTTGTCTTTGCTAAAATACCGCAGGACTGCAGTCACAAGTGAACAGAAGGTAGCAGAAAATTATTTACTCTTTTACTGAAATGATTTGTACATTTTTCATTTAATTATTATGTGGTGCAAAGGTTATTTCACTCAAATATGAAATTTTCACCCTCAACAGAATCTGATTTCTTCTCATTATTTTGTTTGAATGAATGGAAAGACATTACTTGAATTTAGGTTTATTAGTAAAAGTCGCTATAATGTTTTCTAACGATTGTCTTTAACAATTAGTTTTGAGGGTGTGTGAGCTCTTCATTGAAACTCACAAATAATGACGCTGGTCTCCTCCATTCATGGTCTATGGCATAAAATTATTAGATTTCATATGAATAGGGATCAGATGCTGCGTTAGTACACTTGTGTCCTTTGATTATTCACTGTTTTAATGTGCTAGTTACAAAAACTTTGGTTTAACTAAGTAAGAGACTTTGGATGAGGTTCTGTGTAATCCGCATTTCCTACTGTCTTGAAGCAACCTTCAAATGACTCTCCAATAAAATCTTTGCAAGTGCCTATATCTACTAGCATGTTTTTACACTCAGACGAAATGTCTGTAGGAAGGAAATCGTCGTTCGGAACTATGAGATGAGAGCTGCAAACATTGTGTAGCAAATTTGAACTGTGACCATCACGTAAACCCATGATGTCTTCAAGCCCCACTCCTCACTTAAACCCACACCCACCCTCCCCTTCTTCTTTCCCAGTTTTCTAATTCTTCTTTATCGTGCAATTAGTTATTGACGCTTTATGAAGTTGATACTAATTTTGTGTATTAGCTATCGATCATATGTATCGAGCCGAAAAGTATTTTCCGCTGATTCGAGACACCCATTCCGACTTGCATAGAGAGGGAAAGGACCTCTCATTCTACTGGATACCAGGGCCCGTCGGCGTTCAGGGTAATTCAGTAAATAAGGATTCCTGCAATGTATTGCCCTGTCCATACAATTACATCACTACTGAGACACAGCCCCATGCGTCTGTGGTAAGAGGACTGGTTGGGGCTGAGGAACTGAAACCTAAGTCACAATCACGACGTTCCTCCTTCCCGCGACTGCAGCAGGTGCCAGGACTTTTAATGCGCCTCTGGCTAGGACACTGTCCTCTGATGCAAGAATTCCTCCTGGCCAGGATGCGCCACGGGTGCGCAGTGCTCGTGGTGTTCAGTTGCCTGTTCTGGAAGAAACAATGGCTAACTGTGGATGTACTGCATGTTGCTTTTAGACCACTATTAACATATACCATGCATCCACTTCTGTCTTCTGAATTAGCTGTATTTCGGTGCAGGGTGACGGCCAGTTGCAATACGCACCTAATTCGTATAGACAGGATTGTAAAAGAAGGCTTTCCCTCTTAACGACCTTCCCGATTGCTTACCAACCGCCGGCCGGTGTGGCCGTGCTGTTCTAGGCGCTTCAGTCTGGAACCGCGTGGCTGCTACGGTCACAGGTTCGAATCCTGCCTCGGGAACTGATGTGTGTGATGTCCTTAGGTTAGTTAGGTTTAAGTAGTTCTAAGTTCTAGGGGACTGATGACCACAGATGCTAAGTCCCATAGTATTCAGAGCCATTTGAACCACTTGAACTTACCAACCGTTTAATATGCATTCCATCTCGTATTTAGAAACAAGTAAATTTTTTGGTGGAATAAACAATATGAAACTGAATGTTTACAAATAAAACACTTAATCTCTGCGGCTCTGAGAGGTAAAGTCGCTGAGTAGTAGTATCTACAAATATTTTTCCTATTACTTTTCCACTATTGATTCACTTCAGATTTATATCCAAGTAGGTGTTCTAATACAACATCGTTTACTCTCACGGTCTATTAGTCCCGGTGAGATGTCCTATCCCACGGCTACTTCTTCACAGTATGCATAAATACAGATATATTAGTAACCTCTAATACAATATCTCTTACGTACTGCTAATGAGATTTTCAGATTCTTGTTGGAAACTCCACTCCTCTTTGCCTTATTTGCTGTGCTATGTTCATTTTCGACATTCAGTAAAAATATTGACAGAACTGTTCCGAAACGTTTGGGCTAATACGAGAGACTGTGTGAAAATGTGTTTTGATTTCAGCAATTTTCCTCGTTTTCGAGTTGTTTATTACTGATATGCGTCTCCACCTTCCTGAGGCCTGCTCCTAGCATTATGGTGGTATTTAACCACGGTGGAAAGGGTTTTTTGGTATTTCGTGTTAAAGAGACACGGTTGTCACGGGGGTTGTTGACTGTAACACTGGAGAAACCTTTTTGCAGTAACTAAAAAACAGGAACGCATGGCCCGTGTCCAACTGCATTTATTTTCATCTCAGTAATTATGGTCTAGTTACAGACCCATTAATTAACAGAGCGTGTCATCAACCCTGAGCTGGTTATTACACGTCACTATACGTACGTGAAACTATAACTAATAGAGTGCTGAAGACCACTCGCTGACAGCCACCCAAAACGCTTAGGAAATATTCCACACATAAACACACAGTGGTAGGTGTAGACATGAACCGATCAGGTTCAGGCTGTACGCCTCCTACGGTGTACAAGTCGAACCGACAGTATGAAAAATGACTGTCGAAATAGCACACGAAAACTGTACGTGGCTAGCAGCTCCGCAGTAATAATATACGAAACAAGATTGCAATACCATAAATGTTCCCTATCTGCTGTCTTAACATAGGTTAATGTGCTGATATCTCGAACTCATCGTGCTCTACGGACTATTTATCACAATATCCGTTATTTGTGGAACGCTTGTTTAAAGAAAATGTCGAAAGCTGTATCAAGAGCAGATGCACACGATGGTGAATGACACTGCGTGGGAAGGTACGCAAACAGAGACTCACTATTGATTGACAAACTGATCGCATACACGCAAGGCTACCAACATTTGTTATCGAGTTAAACTTTAGGCTGAATAAATGATGCGTCAAAACAGCTGACAGTGAAGATAGGAATGAAATTAATGTTTCGGAGTGTTGTGTTTGCAGTGGTCGGACTAGCCCCCTATAAATGGAGGCGGACGCGATTTTTCACGTCGTCCTACAAGCAGCGCTGGCAGACTGGATATTAATCTCTGTTCTCTAAACAGAGGACAGCGGGCAGACCAACGTATGTTTGAAGAGACTGCCTTCGATCGAATTAAAAAATACTGCAACTAATGAATAAACTTTGAGTACCAATTATTATACCACGACAACTATCTCTTAAATATTTTTGTGTGATCCTGATTGTCAGCTTCTTTTCTGTTTTGGTGTTTACCAGTTATCATCGATGCAGATATGTTATTTCGAATTTAACTACCCATCATGTCCTATTTATATCAGATGTAATAGCAGGTGGACATTAAACTATTTTTTGGATATTGTTAAGCGTGGTGTAATGAAGTCGTGTTACTGTAACAAACCGTAACGCGACTTACTATGATAATTTAACCGAAAGGATTGTTATGGTACTACTGTAATGATATGAATATTGATGAAGTGTTACAAAAGCGAGATGAAACAGTCAAACTAGTATAAGTTTTTTGAATCGAAATTATCGAGTGACTAATAACTTCTGAATTATATTATGTCTTAATGAATTAAAAATTTTCGTTTTCAAAGCTACACTGGTCAAGAAAACTTATTGATTCATCGGGAATAGAGCTGCATTCCGCTGTTCACACTACACTAAGTCGAAATGTTTAGTTATAGAATTATTAATATGATTTGAAACTGTGCCACAATATGACTCATCTTGTGGAACAAACCTTTTTGCCAATAAACAGTATTAGTGATTCTTGCTATCCCATCATTTTACTCTGAAAGTTGATGAGGGGAGTATGGGATATTACAGTGTTTCAATAATTTTCGTACTAGAGGGATTGAGAAATATTTTAATGTAGAATACCTTCTAATGCACCAGCATTATTATAGATTTGCTGTACATTTTCCTTGTGCTCAGATTCCGGAAAACCACTGGCTTGACGTTATTTCCAGTTGTGGCCACTGTAATAATTTACCTCACAATCTTGCATGTTATTGCCGCGTTTGTAGTAAGTTGTTGCAGTTGATATAGTCTGTCAAGCACTAATAAAAATATTACAGTTTTCTACTATTTGTTGTTGTTTTTCACTTATGCGGAATTTGTTATAGGTATTATAGAAAAGTCTTTTTTTTTCTACAAATTACTGGTAATCTGGCGTTTTCATGATAGTGTATTCTGATACACTAACTCGAGTTTCGTCATCAGAACTGAAGTTCTTGCAGTTGTAAAACAACTGGCTCCAATGTGAGAGTAACAAATTGTCCCATACATGACTATTCCACATTGGTTTGCAGATGAACGTAAGTTTAGAGCTATAGAGAAATGTCACTAAATGTTAAGGTTTTCACACTATACAGCTCCTGAACTGCATTAAAAACACTCATTGGAGAAAGAATTACGAATAGATACAGGAACAACGTTTCCTCTCGCAGCACTCGATATTTCAGAACTCGCATGTCACAACTTGGCCTCTCTAATACCTAGCCCCAGTCTTCCATATTTTCTTTCTAACTTTCTAATGCGCCTTTTATATGTCAGAAATTTCCGAAGCTGTTCATCAGCTTCATATTGTCTTTGAAGAAGGTATTTATTTTCTGATGGTGGAGTTTTATGCAAAAAAGGGCACAAACTAAGGAAATGTTAGAGAAGGCCCATACATTGTGTTTTCAGTTGTCAATTTTTACATTTTGATATGAAAGACTGGCTTAAGTATCTACAAACATAGAAAGAAAGGTATGAACCTTCAAGTAGAATTAACTTTATAGTATTCGGGTAACACAGATTAATGACATACTAAGATTTTCATTGCAGAAAACGTGGAGGAATTCTGGTAAGTTGAAAGCAAATTACGTAAGTCTAAGCAGGATAATATGAGAATGAAATTAATATCGAAAGAGAGATGTATCTTCAAAGAAATAAATCTATTTCTCTCCGTTTTGTATAAATATTGTGACTAAAATTCTGTATCTCCACCTAAAGTAAAAAATTTTATCGGGCAGACCGGAGAATGACTTAAAACAAACTAGCAGTTTGTGAAACGTTACTTGAAAGGTAAGATGTATATTGGAAAAATGTTACTAAATATATGAATCGTTTAACGGGGCTGCCAAGAGATGTTCAAGGGAAAAGTGCAAAATATCATGAAAAGTAGCGTATAATAAATATCAAATGTTTTTGGTTTTTCAAGATGGAAAATCTCATACTAGTGTTTGAGTGAATGACTTCTGTAGGACGTCTATGGGCATTCTGTATAATACAATGAGGTCGGAAGGCATTATGGACCAAAATTATACTTTTGACCGTTGGGTTGCCTCCATGCAGGGGAAGGACATAAACATGATGTCATCGTGCTGGAGACCTCTCCCAAACGTATTCATGATGTCACTAATGTTTCTTTACTGTACATCAGGGGCCAGAATCGGTGAAGCGTTACCTCATGAGCTTCCTTAAAGAATATTTCTGGCTTATTTTGCTAGATTTTATGTTCTTCGTATAGTTACTTTCGGAGCAGTACGTGGTTGAAGAAATCAAATTTTGACTATTGGGGTACCAAAAATAAATGCTTCTTAATACTTTAGTTGGCGCATTTCCTATTTTAATGATTTTAGAGACCATTTCCACAGCAAAGTAAATAACCTACTTTTGTATTGGTATCTTATAAAATATTTGTGAGTGTAATGTAAAATTGTTTGTTGAGTTACTGTACATTGCAGTTTGGGGCCCTTAGGTCACATATGACAAGGAAAAGGTGCTGAACTTCGGTGTTAGTGTTGTCACTGAATGAGGACAGCATCATTTATTACAAATAACGTCCAAAAAACCATGGATAAGAAAACAGAACATTAATCACATAATATGCTTAGAAATTTGCCAGCAATGGTTTCCTCCACTATTTAGAGGACGTAATTGTAATGTGTCATGATCTACACCGAAAAAATATAGATTGCGTTATTAACTTGGTAATGGAACTTTTATTTATTTTTTTAATTTTAGGCCTAGATGGGGCTATATCCACTGGGGCAGATAAGGTTTGCCCTTCTCTATAAGGTAATCATGGTTGAAGTAGCAACTGAGGAATAATGGCAGCCGATATTTACATTGTCATTTCTGCCTGTCGTACATCTCAGTCACCTACAATATCACCTACAATACATACGAGGGACACTCCAAAAGAAATATACACTACTTTTGTAAAAATACAGTTTTCATTCTGCATATGTGAAAGTTTTGAAGTGTCTAGATATATCCTTCCCGTTTGTTTTCAAACTTATTTCAACCTGTTCCCGTGAGTGGTGCCGTCACAGCATGTCTTCAAGATGGCTGCAACACTTGACGTTCGTCAGAAGCAACGTGCTGTCATAGGATTCCCGTGCTGTGAAAACGAGACAGTGGGAAACATCCGCAAGAGGATGAAAAAGGTGTATGGAGATGCTGCTGTCGATCGCACTACAGTTAGTCGGTGGGCAAGCACGTTATGTGATGAAAGCGGTGGCCAAGCGGCTCTAGGCGCTTCAGTCTGGAACCGCACGACCGCTACGGTCGCAGGTTCGATTCCTGCCTCGGGCATGGATGTGTATGATGTCCTTAGGTTAGTTAGGTTTAAGTAGTTCTAAGTTCTAGGGGACTGATGATCTCAGATGTTAAGTCCCATAGTGCTCAGAGCCATTTGAACCATTTTTTGATGAAAGCGGGCACGGCAATATTGAGAATTGTCCACACAGTGGCAAGCCTCGTACTGCACACACTCCAGACAATGTGCAGAGAGTTAACGAATTGGTGAGTGCTGACAGACGCATCACAGTGAACGAATTGTCACGCTACGTTGGGATAGGGGAACGAAGTGTTTACAGAATACTGAATGTGTTGGCGTTAAAAAAGGTTCGTGCTAGGTGGGAAAAAAATTCAAAACCACACCTTCTGCTGCAAAAGTTATGGATGTGGTGTTTTTCGATTGCGAAGGACTCTTGCTCGTGGACTTCATGCCAAGTGGAACCACCATAAAATTCTGATGCATATGTGACGACACTGAAGAAACTTCAAGCTCGAGTGAGTCGTGCTCGACCACATCGGCGAAAGCAGGACGTTTTGCTGTTGCACGACAATGCACGGCCACATGTCAGTCAAAAAACCGTGGAAGTGATCGCAAAACTCGGATGGACAACACTGAAACATCCACCTTACAGTCCTGACCTGGCTCCATGTGACTATCAACTCTTTGCGAAACTGAAAGGCTTTCTTCGTGGAACGAGGTAGGAAGATGATGACTCCTGTGTGCACGCTGCCGAACAGTAGCTCCAACAGATTGGTCCAGAATTTTACTGTGCGCGTATACAGGCGCTGGTTCCAAAATGGCGTAAGGCAGTTGAAAGGGATGGAAATTATGCGGAGAAATGAAAATATTGTTCTTAAAGGATGTATCTACACACTGGAAAACTTTCAAACATGTAGAATAAAAGATGGCTTTTAAGAAAAATAGTGTGAATTTCTTTTGGAGTTACCCTCGTACAAGAATACCTCCAGTGAACCCCAGGAATCACAGGAGAAGGAATCAGATGACATTGAATAAAACTGCAATCATCTTGACGTATTGAATAATCTGGATCTCTGCCGGATATACGAGTCGTTCTCGTACAACATTTAGACGGTATAACTCCTGTCACCTTCTGATGCTATCCAGGAATGCTCGTTGCGTGGATTGAGCCCAGCATTTATGTGTAGACGGTGCTGGGCGGTCCGTAATCGGTGCGTGTCGCATGGAATGTTCCGCCCGCGGTCCGCGGCCGCCATGAGCGACTTCAATGATCCTCCCTGGCCTCTGGTGCTCCGACTGCCGTCCGCACCCGGCCGTCCTCAGGGGCTCTGGCCGTCGTCTGAGCTGTGTCAGATCGGACGTGTAATGTCTGGTGCTCTGTCTCATGACTGTTTTCTGTGTCTGCACTGTCCTACGTTGAGGTTTCCGAAGCTCAGGAGCCGGATTCAGGGCAATACTGAGTTGGTATCAAGTATCACGGTTGATGAGATTCTCCGTGACTATCTGATGGATTCTTTTATGACGCTGTCCCAATATTATGGCGTCTGTGTGATAGTCTGGCCTCACTGTAGTTCGTCAAGTGACCAAGTTCTAGACAGTGTTCCGCTGTGGCTGATTTTGTTGCCTATCTAAGTTTGGTCTGCCTCTGGTGTTCTTTACACCTGATGATCACAGTCCTGATGGTCCGGCCGTTATGAAATTCCACACTGACAAGGGATGTTGTACATGCCTGGCTTGCGCAGCCCCATGTCATACTTACATTCCCGAGCAATGTCGCAATTTTAGTTGGTGGGCAAAATACGCTCTTGATGTAATGATTAATGAGAGTTCTGCTGATCGGCCCAGTATATGGCAGGTTTGACATCTTCTTCGCCTGTTCTGATTCTTCTCCTGGAACCTGTGGCTGACTGGCAGGTCGAAGTGCCTTCCTTATGGCTCTAGAGGGAACCCCATTTTTGGTGAGCACCGATTGTAAGTGCGCTATTACCGTCGCCGAACTGTAGGGATCTGACGAAATATGTGCCCTGTGGACTAGAATTTTGAGCGCCCCATTATTCAGTGCTAGATAGTGGCACCCATTGGCTTGCAGGTATGTCAGTGGGAGGTGGTGCTATCTGCCTTCGTCTTGACTAGTACATTCAGGAATAGGAGTTGTTCATCATTCTCCATTTCCATCGTGAATGTTATATTCGGGTGGCGTGAATTGAGATATTCCAGAAAATCATCTAGCTTCTCCATGGCATGGGGCCAGAAGACAAAGGTACCATCTTCCGTTGATTGCAAAATCCATTTATGTAAAGTAGTGAGTCCCAGGTAGTGCACATAGCTAAATTAAAATGTTTAAATGTGTGTGATACCTTATGGGACTTAACTGCCAAGGCCATCTGCCCCTAAGCTTACACACTACTGAACCTAAATTATCCTAGGGACAAACACACACACCCATGCCCGAGGGAGGACTCGAACTTCCGCCGGGACCAAAGCTAAACTAGGAGCACGTACACAGATATCGTGATTTAATAATGAAACTGAATGACAGTATGCAAAATATCCGAAATAAGTTGACAAACAAAAAACTGTACGATTTTCACCTGCAAATAGCAACTTACCTCACCAATGCTACAGTTTTATGCCACATAATGGATAGGGCACAGCAGAACGCTAATAAAATGGCAACAGAACAACACGAAAAGAACGTAATTAGATGCCATCGGGATAAAACAGCTGCAAGAGAACACACACACACACACATAGGCAAGACTTCCAACGCACGTTTTCCTCAAAAATAATTAATCACACTAACATACAACTGCATAAGGTGAAAACATGATTTTCGGAGAACGATATTACATCTAACATCGAGGGAAACAATTAAAAATGCTGCCATTATGGACATCATGATAGAAACAGAACATATTGTAACCATGATATGAATACTGGACTGATCAGGAACGAATACTAAAACAAGTACTTGCATTCATCAAAAACTAGAAAACTCACAGAAACAAGCAAGAAGATAACGAATAGGCACTAACATTCAAGTAGACAAAGGAAATACTACAAGAATGAGAGAAATAGCTACTAATATGGCCATGGATACACAGGCCTCTATGAATATAACAAAGAACTATAATAATAATCCAACTTTTAGATTGAAAATTAAACTGAGAAACAAATTTAAAACGTTAAAAACTTGACCCTCAAAAACGGGGAAATGAAACAAAACTTAGCACCAACGTTCAGAAATATGTCCAAAATACGTCGAGACAGTTGTGTCACGAGAAAGTTTATTAATTTCAAGGAAATTTACACACTAATGCATAGATGGTCATTGAACTAAAGAACAACAAATAATTGTTTAGTGTTAATTAAAAAAATTAAATATACACACATCACACCAACCGCTGAGCTCCTTTCTTTTGTTGTCCAACAGGTGTATACGTTAATATCACGTATGGACACTGTCATTATCTTAAGATAAGAGTTGGCAAGAAACTAGCAAAACACCAAAAACCACTATAGAAGAACTAAAACGAATCATTAATCACTGCCGGCCGGTGTGGCCGAGTGGTTCTAGGCGCTTCAGTCTGGAACCGCGAGACCGCTACGGTCGCAGGTTCGAATCCTGCCTTGGGCATGGATGTGTGTGATGTCCTTAGGTTGGTTAGGTTTAAGTGGTTCTAACTTTTAGGGGACTGATGACCTCAGATGTTAAGTCCCATAGTGCTCAGAGCCATTTGAACCATTTTTGAACCATTAAACACTTAGAAAAATTAAATTTTATTCAAAAATTTATATATTAAAAATTGAAGGCCACCCAATGCACACCCAGCCTCACACATTCTCGTAAATATGTTACTGAATCACAATGAAAGCAAATTTAATCAGAAAAAAACTGTTTGAAGATTTTTGGTGGCACGAATATTTCTTCGATACCACGAGCGTCATATCCGATCACAAAAACATGCGAATAATTTAACATATAAATATATAACATACAAATTAATATTCAGTACACTGTGGAAATGGAGGCGGATGAAACAATACATTAACTTGGAGTTAGAATCACAAAATATAACAAGAGACACAGCTTCGACATATTAAGAAAGAAGCAGTTATGCACATGATAAAATACAAGATATCAAATCTTCTACATTCTCAAAAAGTTGCAAATATCCGTCATAAGGTACACATACAATGTTGGAGACCTCTTAGCAGAATTAACTGTCAAGAAAAGCTAAGCCTGATCATCGACACAGCACGAAAGAATGGCTACAACGGCAAGACAGCACACAAGCTGCTAAACAATATTAAAATCAGATACAAACCATACAGCGAAAATAAAAACAATCCACATGTACTAAGACGTATCTGTAAGACACAAAGCAGACTGACATCGGAAAAAATTGCACAACTTAATTACAAAATGACACACCACCACACATAATCGTCTGGAAATTGGTGGTCAACTTCTGAAGCCCTGTTAATGAAGTTCTCCCAGGATGTGACGCCTCCAAGTAGTCTTATAGGGCCTCTCAAGATCAAAGAAGTCACCTATGAGGTGCTGCCTTCGTAGAAAGGATTGTTGAATTTCCGCCTCCTGCAGCATGATTTTGTAAAGGATTGAAGAATAACTGCAGAATCTCTCTGGAAGTTACTCAGTAGTTCTACGACCCAAAACAGACAGCGGCTAACCATGCACTCTAGTGCCTCTCCCATGCTGCTAGTTAGTATCCTGATACAGTGATTATTAGGAAACATGCGATCCTTCACAGCCTCCCTCCACGACTCGGGAAAGTCTCCAGTCACCTATATCACTTTGAAGAGGGACAAGGGTATCTCCTTTGAGGGGTGGCATATCACTCTCTCACAATAACAACATAGTCAGATTAACATTCATATTTTAGGGAGGGGGGGGGGGCAAGCAGAGGCAATGAAGAACAGGGAATGAGATGAATTTGGGGGCACAACTGCTTGCCCAGCGACCTGGCTACGTGAGTGATTCCGAGGCACAGTGTTCTGTGGTCCTTACCTGCAGAGTGACTTCTGGCTGAAGATCCCTCATCCTTCAGCTTAGAAGGGCAACAGGTGGCAAAATATTTTACTGGGGCCGGGCCCCAGTCCATTGTGGAACATGGCTAGATGGCTGCAAATGGGTGGAGTAAGCAATCTGAGACTGCTGTAAACTGAGAATTTTTGCAGATTGTGGGAAAGTTATCCTCCATGCATTCTCAAGATTGAAGCTGGGACAACACATGCAGAGCTGCTGGAATATCTGTCTAGTGAAGATAGGATTGTAAACCACCACCAGGAAATCGCCAGTTTCTTTTAGTGAGCGGCAAATCATGCATTTCACGGCCACACCTGTCTCTGAAGCTTTCTCTCAGAAACTGGATACAGTCGGCCCAGAAAGATTAGATCGCTCATTAAATGAGGGACTGTAGTCGCATCCAGGTAGCTGCTTTTTTGCCAAAACATGGCCATTCTTACCGTGAGAACGACGCTTCCCTTGTCTAAGAGCCTTTGAATCGCTGATTTTCTCCTCTCAAGATCTGCGAAGTAGCTGCTCCCCAAGCGTGGGAACCCCAGTGCTGTTTACGGGTAGGTTATCACGCCAACAGAGGAATCAAGAACAGAGATTTAATGAGTAGAAGATAGTTTCAATGACCTGTGCAATTTGAGGTGCTTTCGTTTGGTCAATTCGGCTCCAGTACCGAGGCTTGGTGGGAAGTGAGACCTTTGTCTTCTGGTCCTAACACGTCTTTCCCTAGTGGGTGAGACTTGTGATCTGTGTCTCGTGGTAAACTAAGAACCTGTGGCAGTTTCCAACTGTATCGACGTATCGACAGTGGAACTCCTTATCACATTGGATATATCATGTGCCACGAGGGTAAACTCGTTAGTCCTGAGTCGTTCACCTGACCTTTTGACAGTTCCAGCATCCACCATCGTGTTAACGAGTCAGATTGGTTTTACCAGACGAGCGAACGGGGGCACCTGACTCTGAAATGAGCCGGGACTTCAGGGCTCCGATAGGGAAGTTTCCCCAGTTCTGCCGACGAGATCTCCGGATCGCGTAGTTTGCATATTTTCACGTCGATACATTGCAGCTGCCGTAGCGACCGCTCCTCGCCCACAGCGCGCCATTTGCTGCTGCCACCTGTGTCAATGTGAAAGGTTAAAGTACTGCCGCACTGATTAGGGTTGTTAAAAGATATTCACAGCTAACTTTTCTCAAGTGAACCATAGTTCGCGATGCAGTTGATCATAGTTAATTCCATTTGAATGCAGTTGAGCCTCAAGGTGGATTCATGTAAACCAAGTCAGGTAGGGTTGTAAAAGGGACTATTTCGGAGGAAAATTTGTCTAGCTTTCACAACAATATGCGACGTGCGACAATTAAGTAATGAGACTGAGTTTCTTCGCAAGATGTGGCAACCGTGCGGGCTTGCGTAGGAGCAATATCATTGACCTTGGTCTGTAAGCTGCTTCTAATCCAAGGGGCACATCGATGCAACTGGTCAGTCATGAATTGTGCTGCAATTAGTTAACACGTGTTTTTGTCTTTCGTCACGAAAATGGAACCGCATAATATTGCGCAACTGTATGCCATTTCTCTTTGCATTAAATTGGGTGAAAACGCGACGACAACTTACGGTAAGCTTCAGAAGGCTTTTGGAGAGGAGGTTAAGTCTATGGTTCTGAGAAGGATCACCCAGACCAAAGAAAGCTCGCATGCCAAAGTCAAAATTGAAATGCATGCTGTGCGCTCTTGATTCTTTGATTCCAAGGGAATTGTTCATAAACAGTGGGTGCGTCCTGGACAAACAGTTAACCAATATTACTACAAAGAAATTTTAGAAAGACTTCGTAAAAGAGTTCTTCGTGTCCTTGCAAACATTGCTGATAATTGGATTCTACATCACGATAATGCGCCATGACATACTGCTCTGTAGTATGGCAATTTTTAACCTCAAAACAAATTTCAGTACTACCACATCCGCCTTATTCACCAGATATCGCTCGGTGCGACTTTTTATATTTCCAAGAGTCAAAAAGGCGGTCAAGGGACACCACATTCAAACAACACAAGATGTCCAAATAGCTGTGACGAGGGTCTTGGAGAATATTACAAAAGGTGAGTACAGAAATGTTACCATCAATGACAGAAGCGCTGAAAAAAGTGTGTGCAATCAGAAGGGAACTACTTTGAAGGAGACAACACTAAACTTGACCAAAACGCTAAGCAACATTTTTTTTCACGTCAGTCTCATTACTTTATTGTCGCACCTCTTATGGTTTGCCTATCAAACGCCATTTCTTAACTCATTTTTGTTTGTCATTTTCTTTGTAAGATTTATCAGCTGTTTCTCCAGAAAATTGTAGTTACTAAAGGTTAAATAAAACGTATTATTTTGTAAACTGAAAGATGTCACTTTTTTCGTTCATACTCCCTCTACTACTCACATGTTTATATTTTATTGTCCTGCCTCTTTTCCTCTTTGTCTTGCTGTTTCTCAGTTTCCTTAATTTCATTAACGAGGCTCTCCTGTCTTTGGTCTCCTTCCTGCCGTGTCTTTTCCTCCCAGTCCTTATTCTGTATTTCCTTCTAGTGCAGTCCCTTCTCTGCTTCTTGAATTAATTGAACGATCAATTCTAAAAGCATGCTTCCAGTAACATACCCTTAACTCAACTGCTGTATGACGCCTTGCCCGTGAAATCGGAATGTAACTTTCCTTGACTGTGCCTCTTTCTGCATTTACAGAACCTACATGATGACCTGCCGCCTCAGCCAACAAGTCAAAATTTGCTATTATTATTACTTAATGTGTTTATTAATTTGACATCTGGAAGAGATTTATGCATAGAGCAAAAAAAGTGCCATGACTATGTTCTGTAGTTCATTCAGAACTATCATTTGAGTAGGAAATGATTTAATGGTACTGTCAAGATAATACCATTCTTTATTTAAGATAATAACATTTAGTGAGAGATGACTTGCAATTGACAACCCAGGCAGGATCATGGCACTTTTATGAGATAGTTAGTGCGTTAGCTTGTGGAAAAGGAGCTTTTTTTTTTCTTTCCAAAGTGAGACTATGGTGCTCTAAGAACATTTAGTCGCCGGTTGGCGGTATGCATTGTATCTCAGCAGTCTGCAGTATGTTGTAGCCATTTCATTTAACAGTACGTACTGTTTGTGCGTATTTTTTGTTTTTGCCGGCCAGAGTGGCCGAGCGGTTAAAGGCGCTACATTCTGGAACCGCACGACCGCTACGGTCGCAGGTTCGAATCCTGCCTCGGGCATGGATGTGTGTGATGCCCTTAGGTTAGTTAGGTTTAAGTAGTTCTAAGTTCTAGGGGACTTATGACCACAGCAGTTGAGTCCCATAGTGCTCAGAGCCCATTGAACCATATTTTATTTTTTGTTTTCTCACTGTGTCTTGTCAGCGACTTCTGCGTCACTTGTTGTCTGATGTTACGTCTCCAAACAGGGCACTAATATCAAATGCAGAATACTCCGATAATGAGGGTTCCGTTCACCCAGGAAATGAAAGTGGAAACGATGTCGAGGTGGCATGTCATGTAGGTTCTTAAATACGGAAAGAGGTACTGTCAGGGAATGTAACATTTAGATTTCTCGGTCAAGGCGTCATAGTGAGGTTGAGTCACATGCGTCTAGTTCACTGTATGTTACAGGAAATACGCGATTAGAACTGATCGTTCAAGTAATCCAAGAGCCAGAGAAGAGACTGCTCTAGGAGGAAAAACACTGTAGGGAAGGAAAGGACACGGCAGGAGGAAGACCAAAGACAGGACAGCCTCATTAATTAAATTAAGGAAATTGAGAAGCGACAAGACAAGAAGGAAAAGAGGCATTAAGAAGTAATGGAAGAAATTAAGGAAGTTTAAAGGACGGCTGGTGAGTTTTTCGAAAGCGTAAATCAGATCAGGAATGAAACTAAGGGTGAAAAGCAGAGGTTATGGAAACGTCAGATGAAACGCGAGAAGCAACGATGGAATAAAAACGTGAGAGTAGGACAACCAGATTAGTAGTACGAGATGCGCAAAAGAAGCCCAAATTGTGCGAGGTCAGGAAGCGCTGTCAAAGGTCGAAGTGAGCGCAACCAAAAAGCCTAATTCTGCTCTTAAAAAACAGAGACAGTAAGTAGCTGAGAAGACAAAGGAAGAAATGTTAGAAATTGAAGCCAAGCAAACGCGCCTCACTACGCAACAGAATGAGATGGCTGATGATTGGTTGGTTGGTTGTTTGGGGAAGGAGACCAGACAGCGTGGTCATCGGTCTCATCGGATTAGGGAAGGATGGGGAAGGATGTCGGCTGTGCCCTTTCAGAGGAACCATCCCGGCATTTGCCTGGAGTGATTTAAGGAAATCACATGGCTGATGAGATGAGACTAATGTACGAATGGGTCGCTAGAACAGAAATACAGCCAGAAGCAAAAGTCCGACTTCTTTCGTCACCAGGAATGCCAAAGACAAAATTTTGCAGCTGAAACTGTATCCACATTCGTGGCACAGGCCGATGATCGGCAGGAAGCCCTCTTAACGATGTATGGCGTTCGACGGAAACATCGAGTATAGATTTAAGTGTCAGGAAGTCGTTTCTGAAAGTATTTGTATGGAGTGTAGCCATGCATGGAAGTGAAACATGGACGATAAATAGTTTGGACAAGAAGAGAATAGAAGCTTTCGAAATGTGGTGCTACAGAAGAACGTTGAAGATTAGATAGGTAGATCACATAACTAATGATAGGTTACTGAAAAGAATTAGGGAGGAGTTTGTGGCACAGCTTGACTAGTAGTATTGATTGGTGGGTAGAAGATGTTCTGAGGCATCAAGGGATCACCAATTTAGTATAGGAGGGCAGCATGGAGGGTAAAAATCGTAGAGGGAGACCAAGAGATGAATACATTAAGCAGATTCAGAAGGACGTAGGTTGCAGTAAGTACTGGGAGATGAAGAAGCTTGCACAGGATAGAGTAGCATGGAGGGCTGCAGCAAACCAGTCCCTGGACTGAAGACCATAACAACAACAACCACCATGAAAGTGACATTTCATTTTATCTCAAGTCATGGACTGTTCATCATATGGGACACTAACTGAGTCATGACCACTAGAGTATAAATTGGAATTAGTTTGTGGATACCTGGAAGGTTCAAGAACACAGCGAACTGTCACAGCTACGGCAAATTCCGAGAGACTTTCCTAAAGACCTACTGATCACAGGACACGTGATAGTGGATTCAACAGGAGATTATATTAGACAAGGATTATGAAGCATCGGTGTACAGCAGTCCGGTAAAGTTTTTCGAGATGCTTTTAAACAAGAACCGTTTCCTGGATCAACCGTATAGCGATAAGGATGAAGCTCGACATTGCTACATGAAATTGCCATTGTGGTACCGGTGACTGCTCATTGGCTAAAGCAATTAAAAAATTCTCTACGAGAGTTCGATTTTGTTGAGCAAGCGCGAAACGTAAGTGACCGAAGCAAACATAATGAACGACATTCACAGAGTCCATCTGGTGGAAATAATAACTCGTCAAATACAAGCAGCAAGAGGGCAACAAGAAACCACTATCGATGGCAAAGAATAATGAGCCTCAGTGGAATGACAGAAGTAGATGGGGGACGTGTAGTGGTAACTTTCAAGAAAAAAGAAATAATAACAGGAAGGAAACGCAAAATTCTCAGCAGTTTATGCAGCTGGTCTGGAGATCCAGGTAAACAAGGAATAATGAAGGAATTGGTAGCCGAAGTCGACAACAAGATCATCAGAGTGACATAGTGGAGATCAGGGATCCAAACAGAAACCGCAGCTGAAGTCCGTGTAGGATTTGACAGTCGGCCAATGTGGCCTCAGCCCAAAATCAAGTCACATATATTATCGGTAGGGCAAAACTGGTTTGCACCCGAGGTCTAGAGTTAGCGTCTTTGATTAGTAATCCTTGGTCCCGGGCTTGAATCCCGTCACTGCATCAATTTACTTTAATAATAAGCATTCGCGTCCGAAGACTTCCAGCATAAGAAGTAATGTTCATTCTGCCAGCGGCCAGAGAGTGTAAGAGCGGACAGAGATTTAGTGCGCTCTCTTCTACTAGTCGTGGGAAACTGTCACTAAAGGCGGAAGAATTAACAACCATCAACGGCATGAGGATGCAGGAGGCAATGGTAACCATTGCAGTAAATGCACGTGACGTGTATCCATAGGAAATGTGGCCTGTAATTGAGAAAGTGTCATGAGATTTCTGCGACAGCAAAAGATTCCAGAGTAGTCCCCCATTCGGACCTCCATGAGGGGATTGCCTAGGGGGACGTGACAATGAGAAAAAGATTGGATAATCAACGAAGGAATAACGTTCTACGACTCGGAGCGTGGAATGTCAGAAGCTTGAACTTAGCAGGGAACCTAGAAAATCGCGAAAGGGAAATGCAAAGGCACAATACAGATATAGTAGTGGTTAGTAAAGTGAAGTGGAGACAAGGATTTCCGGTCAGATGAGTCTAGGGTAATATCACCAGGAGCAGAAAATAATATAATGGGAGTAGGATTCGTTCTGAATAGGAAGGTGGGGCAGAGGGTGTGATACTGTGAACAGTTCAGTGATAGGGCTGTTCTTATCAGAATCGAAGGCAAACCAGCACTGACAATGATACTTCAGGTATACATACCGGCTTCGCAACCTGAAGATCAAGACACAGAGAAAACTTATGAGGATAGTCAAAGAATAATACAATACGTAAGGGGAGATGAAAGTCTATTAGTACGGGGGACTAGAACGCCGTTGTAGGGAAAGGAGTAGAAGGAAAGGTTACAGCAGAATGTGGGCTTGGCACAAGGAATGAGACAGTAGGAAGACTAACTGAGTTCTGTAATAAATTTCAGCTAGTAATAGCGAATGCACTGGGGAGAGTGATACGAAAGATTTCAGTTACATTACATCATGGCTAGACAGAGATTCCGAAATCATTTACTGGATTGTAAGGCCTTTCCAGGAGCATATACGGACTCATATCACAATACAGGTGTGATGAAGAGGAGGCTGATGTTTAAGGTATTTGTCAGGAAGAATCAATACGCAAAGAAGTGGGGTATGGAAGTACTAAGGAATGGAGAGATAGAGTTGAAGTTCTCTAAGGCTATAGATACAGCAATAAGGAATAACTCTGTAGGCAGTACAGTTGAAGAGGAATGGACATCTCTAAATAGGCCCACCACAGAAGCTGGAAAGATAAACATAGGTCCAAAGAAAGTAACAGCGAAGAAACAATGGGTAACAGAAGAAATACTTCAGCTGATCGATGAAAGGAGGTGCCACAAAAATGTTGCGGGGAATTCAGATATACAGAAATACAAGTAACTGAGGAATGAAATAAATAAGAAGTGCAGAGAAGCTAAGAACAAACGGCTGAATGAAAAATGTAAAGAAATCAAAAAACAAATTATTGTCGGCAAGACAGACTCAGCACGCTGGAAAATCGAAACAACTTTCAGTGGAATTAAAATCAAGGGTGGTAACACTAAGAATGCAAGTGCAGTTGATAATGGAAGCAAAACTAAAGAAAAATCAAGATACGTTAGTAGAATTTGTCGACCTGGTAAAAGCGTTGGGAAATGTACGAGGGCTATTTGGAAAGCAAGGAATGATAGTTCACGAAATGGAAGCCACAGTGAAAATCAAAACTGTTATATTTGCAACGGTTAACTACACCTTCCAGCTACTTCTCTACACAGTCGCCGCTCATACTTACACGTCTGTCATAGCGTTGTACCAACTTTCAATTCCTTCATTACAGAAACCAGCCGCCAGTGCTTTTCGACAATTTTCTACTCTGGAATGCAGCTCGTTGTCTGTGTCAAAATATTTTCTTTGTAACCAGCGGTTCATTTGAGCAGAAATAAACCTCAGGGGTAGCCAATTACGGACTGTATTGTTGGTGATTAAACACTTCCCACCGAAAACGCTGCAGGAGCATCTTCATTGCCCCTGCAGAGTGAGTCCAAGAATTGTCGTGTGGAACGAACCGTATGGCAGTTATGTTATGTGGTTTGCATAGCTTCAGGCGAAATCTTTCGCCAGGCCCTCATACTTGGCGGTAGAAGCTAGGTTATAGCCATCTGTAGGTTCTCACTGTGAGCTTAGAACTGAAAAGAGCGACATGAAGCGGCCGATGGGCGTACTAGACACACTGCCTAACGCATCTGTACAAATATTCATCATATTTTCATCATTATTCGCGACCGATCTTCCCTTACTTTCGGAATAACCCTCGTAATATGGTGCAAGATGTTCGAAATTCTGAAAAAAGTAGGGGTAAGCTACAGGGAGACACAGGAAATACACAAAATCTATAAGAGCCAAGAGGGAATAATAAGAGTGAACGACCAAGAACGAAGTGCTCGAATTAAAATGGTTGTACGTCAGGGATGTAGCCCTTTGCCCCTACTTTCGAATGTGTACACCTAAGAAGCAAGGATAGGAATAAAAGAAAATGTTTAAGAGTCGAATTAAAATCAATGGTGAAAGGATATCAATGGTACGATTCGCTGATGATATTGTTACTCTGCATGAAAGTGGAGAAGAATGATATGCTGAATAAAATCACCAATATAATGAATACGGATTATGGACTGAGAGTAAATCGAAGAAAGACGAAAGTAATAATAAGTAGCAGAAACGAGAACAGTGAGAAACTTAACATCAGGATTGATGGTCACGAAGTAGGAGATGTTAAGGAGTTCTGCTACCTAGGCAATATTAATGACACATGGCCTGTGGAAAAACCGAAGCAGAAGAGAATCGAACCATTTGAGTTGTAGTGCTACAGGCGAACGTTGTAAAATAGGCACACTGATAAGGCAAGGAATTTGGAGATTTTGGGCAGAATCCGACAGGGAAGGAATATGTGGAAAACATTGATAAGGAGAAGGGACAGCCGGCCGGAGTGGCCGAGCGGTTCTAGGCGCTTCAGTCTGGAACCACTACCGTCGCATGTTCGAATCCTGCGTCGGGCATGCATGTGTGAGATGTCCTTAGGTTATCTAGGTTTAAGTAGTTCTAAGTTCTAGGGGACTGATGACCTCAAATGTTAAGTCCCATAGTGCTCAGAGCCATTTTAACCATTTGAGAAGAGACAGGATGATAGGATATCTGTTGAGGCACAAGGGAATGACTTTCATGGTATCACACAGAGCTGTGGAGAGCAAAAACTGTAGAGGAAGATAGAGGTTGGAATACATCCAGCAAAAAAATGAGGGACGTACGTTGCAAGTGCTGCTCTTCGATGAAGAGATTGGCACAGGAGGGAAATTAGTGGCGTGCCGCATCAAACCAGTCAGAAGACTGATGATCCAGGAAAAAAGGATGGTGAACATTTAGTAGCGCATGAGGACACAGAATTTTTGAAAAAAGAGGTGACTAGGAGACAGAATTTACACCCATACACTTATGTAACTGTAGATCAGGTTGGTCTGATGGGCATTATTGACAATGAGAGGCATATTACCGCCACATCGAGAGTGTATATTATAGATGCATTGAAAACCACCCATGGTCTGTGGTCAAAATCACTGAAATGGGGAAGCATACTCAGGTGCAATTTCAAACGATACTGGTGCGTAATTGCCAAGGGCATTTGCTTAAGATGAATTTCTTTGTCATACCCGCACTGTCTCTCGAAATAATGTTTGGAAAGGACTTCTTAAAGGCCTTTCTCGATGAAGGACGAAGTGAACTTAACCTGCAGAAAGAGAACATGGTTAGACTATCATCTGCAGATCACGCAATACGAGCAGAGGTCATGGTAGAATGTTTAAACCTGAGGTACACTACCAATGGGGAAGGAGATGTGGGGCCTCTGCATCGTTAAGGAAGTAGATGGTCAGCGCAAATTCAGCAAGAGAAGGACGATGCAATAGATAGCATTCTGAGCAACCTAGACAATACCGTGTTAAGAGAGAATGAAGACATATTTTTCCAGATGCAATTAGAAATTTCGAATCTGTGTTCTGGGTATGGAAACATAAATACTTTTTTGGATCTCCATACTCAAAACCACTGGCCTACCTGGAGCTGTCTACTTCGAGATTAAGAAAATGTTGGACGATGATATTATCAATCCAGTTGAAACGAAACATCCCCTTAGAAAAATTATTGAATTACTGTGCTGATAAACCTCTTACATTATTTGCTTTTCAAACAGCTGATCAAAACTGAACGTTCTCAGACATTACTGTCTTTACTTATTCTGATCAACACTAAACTGACACACAATATTTTTAGCGCAACGCAATCTGATTTTTAATAATCGTTACAAAAGAAGGACCCTGACTAAATTAACCTATACGTTTCACAAATCACTTGCCTCACAAAAATCTTCGTTATTCGAACTACTGCAATACAGCGAGCGCCACTACTGCCAGCTAAATAAAAGATTCAAACTACTGAAGGCACTAACTACTGACAGGCATAGTTAGCAAAAGAAAGATTTTGATAGAGAACAAACAATGTATTTTCCTTAATAGTGTTCAAAAGTCATAATATATATATATATATATATATATATATATACATATATATATATATATATATATATATATATCAGTCCACGATATCCAATATTACAAATTTACTGTCTCTGATGGACACACGTCCAGATCGTCCTCTCTCAAGATTCCGCCGTCTCTGGCCCCACATCCACCACTGCTGGCGGCTCACCTCCAACTGCGCAACGCTACGCGCTGTTAACAGCCAACTGTTACTAAAGACAACAAAGCAGATCAGCCACAGACTGCAAGAAGCACAGCCAGTCATTTTCATACAGAGCGCTACGTGGCGGTGGCGTTACCAATATTAGAACCTAAACAGCCTACTTACATAGCCCCCATGCTCCCCACAAAAAATTTTACAAATTGTTTTGGGCAGTGGCCAATACAGATTTGAAAATTTTTTTCACAATTACAATAACAAATAAATCAAATGAACACACTTATTGATACAACGTTGGTCAAAAGCTAAAATTTTCTCTCAGTCCATAAAGACAGTCCTGATCATCCATCATAGTAAAATTGCAGTTTTTTTCCTCAAAGTCTGAGCAGTAAAAGAAAATGCACGCGGAAGTAGAGGATTTCCGTGCAGTCTTGAAGAAGTAGTGTTGTCCTTCCAACGGAAAGACAGTGCTGACTCTTGACATGCAGACAGGTAATGGGCCACAACAGAGCAAACCCAACGCAGCATCAGTCGAAGTGTTGAAGAATATTGGTAGATAGGTCATCACAGAGCAGACCCACTGTAGTCCTGGTAGGGAGTATGGTATTGGTGGGCCACCAGAGGTGCAGATCCACTGCAGTCCTTGTAGAAATAATGGTATTGGTGGGCCATCAAACGTGCAGACCCACTGTAGTCCCTGTAGAGACGGCCAGCAGCCATCTGTTGCGACTGTGCAGGTGTACAATCACCATCGAAGAGTCTTGCGGAGAATATAGCAAATCCATAAACCACCACTTGTCCACGCACAAAGTTTTTGGAATTGTTCTTAGAACCAGCAATGCTGTTAATCAGTCCCTTTCTGAATTATTAACACACGTGCAAACAGTAACAGTCCTCTTTTTTTTCACATATTGTGCGTATACTATGACAAACGGAAATGTCTGCAGTGAAATGTATGCTTACAAGTTCCTTAATTTGATGAACTGGTGTCCATTACAATTTTATAACATGAGAATACAATTACAGAGATACAGAAAACATCACGAAAACATAATGATACAGATAACATTTGTAGTAATACAGGCTTTACAAAAGAATAGAAACAGACGTATACATCAGTGTTACAGGAATTATGACATAAGTAAATATATAAAATAATGAGAATAGTTTTAGAAACATTAATTTCACACATGAGCATTAAAACAGAACAGAATAAATAATATCTAAACATCTTCACAGAAAAAACGTATTACTTGAAAAATTCTACAACATAAATCTTATTAGCTAAACACATAAAGATGGGAAAAAGACAAATACACAGGGGTACATAAACACATAGCGGACTAATACAAAAGGAAAGACAGGGTTCGTTTTCAGTGTAACATTTGGTACTGCAGTCCAACCCTAAACTCCATTCCATAGATCTTTCGTCTTATTTCAACATTTGTTTCCACCAAAAAAATCCTATCCAAGCATGCTTTCTGTATTTATATGTTCACATATGTCTTACCTCATTATTTATTTTCCATTATCTTACCTCATCATTTATTTCCAAGAAAATCCTACCTAAACCTGTTGACCCTAAACCCTACTCTTTTGTTCATATCCTCTTTCAAAATACTTTTTTGGCCAAACCATTTTCTTATAGCTTCTCAATGCATTTCTTCCAATTCATCACAACTCGTTGTTTTAAATAGCCAATCCCATCTAAATCTAACTTAAATCTACTGAGCTCAGATGGTAAACTAAGGGACGAGGCAATGCAGTAGCACAAAACAATTAACACACACAGCAATGACAAAAAAATGGAAATTGGCAAAGCAAGCAGCAAAAATATCTAAATTAGCAAAGCAATTGCAATATTACAACTAATATAAGGCAATTTGCAGCAAAAAGAAAAATAAATCAGTAGTAAAAAGGCACTGTTGGTCCATACTGTCCACTCCTTAACGTCCATTCAGCATAGATCGCTCAGAGTGGTTGGTGGGTCACATAGTCAATAAACAGCCCTTTTCAATCTATCCCCGGCACTTTCGTTCATGTCTGGAGAACATGCTTGCCACTCTAGTCGAGCGACATCGTTATACTGATGGACGTCATTCACAGAATGAGCATCATGGAGCCGCGAATTGTCGTCCATGACGACGAATGCCTCGCTAATATGCTGCCGATATGTGTGCACTATTAGTCGTAGGATTGCATTCATGTATCGTACATCCGTTATGGCGCCTTCAATGACCACCAGCGGCGTATATCGGCCCCACGTAATGCAAACCCAAAACGGCAGGGAACCTCCTCCTTGCAGACAGTGTGTCTGACTGTGTTGCCTCCAAATACGTCCCCGACGATTGTCTGGTTGAACGCATATGCGACACACATCGGCGAAGAAAACGTGATGCCCATCCTGAGCGGTCCACTCGGCATGTTGTTATGCCCATCTGTGCAGCGCTGCATGGTGTCGTGGTTACAAAGATGGACCCCGCCATGGATACCGGGATTTAAGATGCGTATCATGTAGCCTACTGCTCACAGTTTGAGTCGTAACACGACGTACAGTGGCTGCACGGAAAGCATTACTGAACATGGTGGTGTTGCTGTGAGAGCTCCTATGAGCCACAATCTGTAGGTAGAGTCATCCAGTGCCCTTCCATATTCACTTTGTCTATCACACATTATTACGTCACTGTTCTCGTTCAAACTCTCTCTACTACTCACTGTTTTTATTTCATTGTGGTGGTACATGGGTACGCCAGAAGTTAAAATTCAAAATTACTTAATTAGTTAATAATTGATTTGACTTTTGAGACTGATTAAATGCATAGAGCAACGAAAGTGTCGTGGGTGTATTCACTAAGTCATGTAGGAGACTCACGTGAGTAGTACGTGATTTGAAGGTACTGACAAGATAATATTCTTCTTTAAGTAAAGATAATAACACCTAGCGAGCGACGGGTTGCATCTTTGCATTCTGGCGAAGGAACTGTTACATGTTGCGCGGGATTTGATTCTTATCTGGGCCAATGCTCAAGCTCCCACATGGAAAAGCCGAATTGTAGTTCTCAGCTTTGGGAGAAGTAAAATTACAACCACCCCTAGGGGCTAATGTCCGATGGCGGCAGAAAACTGGATCTTGGGACGCGTGGCAGTGTTCGAATCGAAGTAATCCGCCATGGCTTTTGCTATGTCCCCAAGTGTAAATTGTTGACATCTACACTGCAGTACACTTGCTATAGATTTTCTTCCAGTTACTATGGTTCCGCATATCTTCGAAGAGACCTACTAGGGTCACGGGTGTGTGTGTTGTTCTTAGCATAAGTCTGTGTGTAAGTCTCGAGACTGATGACCTCAGCAGTTTGGTCCCTCAGGAATCCACACAAAGACCAGAAGCACTTTCCAATACATATACTTGTTCTCTTAGACTTTCTGTCGTGCCTTTCCAGTCCCGATTCGAAAGACTGTCAGGTTCGTAGCAGCTGATTGACATTAAAACCGCTGGAAGGCCATGTGTCTCTCCCTGACGGCAGAGTGACACCCATCGTTCCACTACGCGACATGTGGCCTCCGAATGACGTCGTGGATGACTCAATGTCATCCACCCAGCCCTAGACACAGCATCGAATATCAAAATCAGCTAACTGGCTCTAAAGTATCCAGTTCACTCTCCTAAGCATACACCGCTCGATTTATTTTCAGGAATAGCTTTACCTGAGAGGTGGATCCAGACAGGGAAGTGGTCACAGCAATGCATGTCATTACCTCATCCCACGGAGCAGCATCGAGAATGCCAGTAAAACAGAATGGACGATAGCGCTTAGGTATGTGTTACCACAAGCGTCAAGAAAGCGTAACTCCTCCCACACATTAAAGATTTCAACAACCGACAAATGGAGCACGTTGACAGAGATACTCAGAGCAAAGTGTGAGCATTAAAATCACCTACAAGTAAAACAAGTACTTATTTCCAGATGAGTAAAGGGTAATGTTAAAAGCAGCAGAAAACGATATAGCAGGTGTCCGATTTGTTGTAAATAGGAACGCAGGGCAGATAGTGAGTTACTGTGAACAGTACAATATGTGGACAACAAACCAACATGGACAGATAGTTCAGGTACACGTACCGACATCGCAAGCTGAATATGAAGAGACAGAGAAAGCATATGAGGACATTGAATGCGGATTAAGTACGTAAAGAGAGATGAAAATCTAGTCGTCATAGAGGGCTAGAATACGATTGTAGGGAATGAAGTAGAGGAAAGAATCACTGGAGAATATGACCTTGGTACCAGGAATGAGAGAGGAGAAAGACTTACTGAATTCTGCAAAACATTTCACGTAGTAACAGCTAATACTTTGTACGTGGTTCACCAGAGGAGGAAGTATAGTTTGAAAAAGTCGGGAAGTAGGGGAAGATTTCACTTACATTACAGTATGGTCAGGTAGAGATTCCGAAATCAGTTTGTGGATTGTAAAGGGTACCGAGGAGCAAATATTGACTCATATCACAATTTAATGCTGATGAGGCGTAAGCTGAAGTTTAAGAAACTAGTCAGCAAGAAGTAATACGAAAAGAAGAGGAATACAGAAGTACTAAGGCTATAGATACCGCGATAAAGAACAGCTTACTAGGCAGTACAGTTGAAGAGGAATGGACATCTATAGAACGGACAGTCATAGAAATTGGAAAGAAAAATATAGGTACGAAAAAGGTAAGTGCGAAGAAAGTTTGGATAACAGAAGAAATACTTCAGTGTGATCGACGAAAGACGGGAGAACAAAATCGTCCAGGGAAATACAGAAATGCGTGTCACTTATGAATGAAATAAAAAGGAAGTTCAGGGAAGTAGGAATGAAATGGAGGGAAGTGAAGAATTCGAAACGTAAATCATTGTCGGAAGGACGAACTCATACAAGAACATTGCGTGAAATTAAATACAAAAGTGGTAACATCAACATCCCAATGGAGATTGCCGCGAGGAGTGGCCGCGCAGTTTGAGGCATCATGTCACGGATTGCGCAACCTCTCCCGCCGGAAATTCGAGTCCTCCCAGGGTCACGGGTGTGTGCGTTGTTCTTATCATTAGTTAGTTTGTGTGTAAGTCGAGGGACCGATGACCTCAGCAGTTTGGTCCCTTGCGAATTCACACGAACACGTCCAATTGAGATTATATAGTTAAATGCAGTGGGGAAAGGGGAGGGGTGGAAAGAGTACACTGAAGGACTCTATAGCGGGGAACACTTAGCTGATGTGACAGAAGGAGAAACAGCAGTCCATATAGAAGAGAGAAGGTCTCTAGTATTAGAATGATAATGTAAAAGAGGACGTAAGATAAAATAAGGCTGAAGAGATACGTAATATTCTATCGGAAGTTCTAAAATCAGACGTGGAAGTGGAACAGCGAGAACTTTAGGACTGATGCTCACGAATTAAATGAAATTAGGGTTTCCTTCTATTACGGCAGCAAAATAACCCACGCCGGATGGAGAGAGAAGGACATCAAAAGCAGACTAGCACTGGCAAAAGGGGCATTCCTGTCCAAGAGAAGTCTACTAGTGTCAACCATAGGCCTTAATTTGAGGAAGAGGTTTCTGAGAACGTACGTTTCATGCACAGCACTGTATGATAGTGAAACATGGACTGTGGAAAACCAGAAGAGAGGAGAATGGAACGTATTGCTAGAGAGGGACGTTGAAAATTAGGTGGTCTGACAGAGTAAGGAATGAGGAGGTTCTGCATAAACTCGGAGAGGAAAGGAATACGTGAGTAACACTGAGAAGAAACAGGGACAGGATGATAGGATATCTGTTAAGACATCAGCGAATAACTTCCATGATAGGAAAGGGAGCTGTAGAAAATAAAACTGTAGAGGAAGACAGTGATTGGGATACACCCAGCAAATATTCGATAACGTAGTTTGCAAGAGCTTCTCTGAGATGAAGAGGTTGCGCAGGAGAAGAATTCGTGACGGGCCGCACGAAATAATAAAGATTACTGGTGACTCAAAAAATAAAAGAAACAAAAAAAAGTACATATTGTGGAGTGAGTTGTGAAATCAGGTCACCGACAGCCACTCTATCCAGTCATTCAGTGGGCGACAGATACACACTACAGATGGTAGCATCAAAGGAATATGCACCGCGACAGCTGTTGCCTGGGTAGCTATTCTGAGGGAGACAGAAGTGAAATTCTAAGTATAATTCACACAGATAACGACACCACCTTTAGCCCTATTTCCACTTTCCAATTAGGGCTGTCTCCCCTGACCACAGCGGTATCACTATGCTGAAAATGCGTTTCCTGTACACACAGCATGGGGATCCCTCTGTGCCTATAGTTTCAGCTCCTCCACACGTGTTTTGTAACCATTCATGTTCCATTGAAACACGCGATTTATCTGGAACGTTTATGTTTGCGCGTTGCTCCCTGTGTGTAGGAGAATCCACTTCAGAAGGTAGAGAACTAAGTGGAATCAAGGGTTCATCGAAGCACAGTTCAAAGAGAATGGCCGAGTCGTCATCCTCTAATATTTCCTGGCTCTGACGAACCACCTGTTTCAATTATCCTTCCTGACAGTGTCCTTAACGATAGTCTTCTCCACTAGATACTACTAAAACGAGGTAATCTGCGTTAACCCAGCATGCAGCACTTGCCCTGTCAAAGTAGCACCAACAGGGCCGGATGTAGTGATTACTTTTGGAGTTTGCCTGGAGACAGCAAAAATTCCATCTGAACCGTGGCTGCTACAGGTGCATTTGCAAGAGCATTTCTAGGTATCAAGCTCCATAGATAATGGCTAGGTGGAAACACTCACAGTAGCAGGTTTCTTCATGAGTACAGCTGCAAATGAAGTGGAAAAGATCTGTACACATTTTTTGCTTCAGGATAAGATGCGTGCTTAGTCACTTTTAAAGCGTGGATTTTATTTCCTTCGTTTAGTACCATATATTCTCTGCTCCAAGCTGGGTGTCTATCTGAATCTGAACAACGCAAAGTTCAGTGGAGATACACGTAATCCACTAGGGCAGTGGGTCCCAACAGGTGGACAGCGGACCCCCAGAGGTCCGCAAGCTATGCCAGAGGGGTCCGCAAGGTGCTATTAGAATGAAAAATATATCAAATATATTTCGTATGATAACAGATTTTTTTGTTTTGGCCGCTTTCTGCATGAGCAGAGCATTAGCGAACGCTAACTTCTGCACTTCAGCGTCTAGCGTCTTCCTAGAGCCAACTGACAGTAGCACACTCTAGCGCAAAACTAGAACTTGATAGAGGCAAATAGTTGACAACAATGATGGCTAAATTGAAAAAGTTTTAAGCTCAATAGTTTTTCATTAATGAAACTGTCAATGTTTTTTTCGAAGTACCAAAAATAGACTCTTAATCTGGCTTTTTAGGCACTTGATACTGTGATATGACAAGGTACCAATCATGCCCGATGGAGGGGGTCCTCGAGATAATTTTGTTGGGAAACACTGCACTGGGGTGTGCAGCCACACCACACCACACGTAGCTCGTCCATTAGACCTAGAGTGGTGTGCCCGAATTCCTATCGATTGAAGCCCCTCATAGAGCAGGGGAAGTATGATCTCACTTTTAGTCTTAAAAATCCAGCTTTAACATGATCTTCCAGATCTGGCGAATCAAACGTCGATATCAATGAATGTGATATTTCCAGTTTTTTATCTACATGACGCATTACATGTTTCATCTCAATGAGCTCTTCATCAGCTCATTCCACCTTTAAGTCTGAAGTGTCTGTATGCATGATATCACTAGTCACATAAACATTTGGACTTCAAAAGGTTGTTAACTTGCTGTGACATTACTTTTTCGGCCAACAATGTGCCATTACTCAACATTTTAACAGATCTATGGGTTCTAGCCAAAACCATCAAAACAGTTTTGGATAAAAAGAGCGACAGCTACTCAAACGCATAATTATCCGTCCTTCTCACAAGAAACACCTTGAAACTCCCGGCGCGGCCTGTTACAACTCCTGAACTTTAGAGGAAGATTGCTCAGGTGGACTAACCTCCCGTGCTTGTTTCTAAAGATTAGACTCATTACTACCCAACGGCCCACCTCAACCGTTGGGAGTAAGTGAGTGAGAAGTCGTGGATACCATAGTGACCCAACGAGCAGTAGTCGGCTCAGATAGAGCCCCGATTGCCTGAGTAAGTCTTATACAACTGAGGTGGGGCAAATTCCCAAGATGGTGCCCACTAACTTCACGTTAACAGCTCAACAGCCATGCATCTCATCGACGTGGAGCACATCTCAAGACTGAGTGGTTCTTGGGGGTTCCTCAAAGACGTCTTTACCATCGTCGAATCCAGGCAGTCAAGACAAGATCCCTGTTCCCTGTGACACACAACGTTCCACCGCTGATCCGCACTATGGGCACTGAAGCCTGCCCAAGTGACTGGGGGTACTTACCACTCAAAAGCTCAGGATCATTAGCGTCGCGATGCCCGTACCCGGGAAATGAATGCTGAGCCCCTGCGGGCAATTCTGATCACCCAAGGTAAGAACCATGCACTATGTGCAAACACATGGTACAAACGAAATAGACCAATAAAATGCTTTCTCTATCATTAACGTGATTTACATTTTACCCACTTCAAAGTGTCTACCCTTTGCCCATATAACACTTTGCACTCTGGAAATAAATTTTTTAGTGCTTTTGCTGATATTGTTCCATAGGTCTTCAACATCAGATGACCTCAATTTTCTGACCTTACTTTAAGTTCATCCCGTAAGAGTTCAGTAGGATTTAAGTTTCGTGACTGACTTTGTCAAGTTACATTCTTCAATTCCCTAAATTTCTCTTTCCTAGTAACACACCATCCTCACAATATAGAAACTTGTTTTGGATCATTGTCCTGCTGTGGTAAATCCTATGACCAATAAGTTTCTTCACAGATGGAACTGCATTATTGTTCATTATCCTATGATATTATTCAATAATTTTTTATCAATACTCACTATGTCTATGATTTTATCAGACTCAAAACTTCCCGAAACCACGCTCGACCCTAAATTATGCTTCACCGCTGGCGCCACGTATGTTCTTCTTGGAGTCTAGGAACAAACATTCAAAGATGGCTTAGAATTTCTTCACACATAGATTTGTTCGTGAATATTACTTTGGACCATTGCTGCACCCTGTCCTATTTTTATGTTGCTGTAATAATTGCAATCTTTTCACGTTATTTTGTTTGTGTCATAAAGGCTTTTTGCTGCTCTTCTCCTCTGTAAACATTGTTCACCAAGACAGTGTTTAATTGTGGAGACAGATATTGAAGCTGCTTGCATACTATTTGCTCCCTCGCGAATTTCAGGTGCAGTACAAGTCCTCTAACGTTAGTTGCATACACGAATGAACTGATTTTCCCTACATCGTGTTACTCAGGTCTTCGAGATAGAGAAGCACTAGCATTGGCAGCAGTGTGCTTCAACCGATGCAATTTATACACTACTGCAGTCAGTGCTACACTAAATTTGCTGCTGTTGTTCTATAACGACAGTCTTCCTGATGGAGAACTACAACTACGGTGTGTTTTTCAATTCCTGTCTCCTGTCTCAGTCCCATCACGAGGTAATATCATGTGAACCAGGTCAGGTATACAAATATACTGCTGGACAAGGCACACAGTATTCCGTAAAATAGTGCAGCGAATGCCACCCAGACAGCTGAAGGAATGTCGTCTATTCGAATGCAAGTGTTGCAGATAAACTATCAGTCAAACACAAAAGAGTGTTGCGCAGCCCTTGGTAGTTTTTATTTGTTTTATTATCAGGACGGGGATGTTGCACCGAACCCTCACCATTTTTCACTATTAGTTCAGTCCAAACTTTTTATTAGTGACAAACTGTGGAAAAATCTCATCAAATTCTTACTTTAACGGTTAAAAAATTACTGTTGTTTTGCACCCGAGAGATCTTATATTTTGTTTGTTGTTTCAGTTAATATCGTTTCGTTAAAGAGGTCGGATTTGAGTTCCTATTTTTCGTAACGACAAGTCACATTCTATGCCCTTGATCACTGTGCCCTGTTCTTTGTCTCTCCTACCGTTAGCTCGAACTGTGGCGGCGTGCAACCTTGTCCTCGCCTTCATTAATCGACACACCGCCACCATTAACATCTAGCAAATAATGATATCAACTTTGCCGCATTACGATTTATCCGTGTATGCCCTACTTCTATTGTTTCAAGCGTAATAAAGGCGATCGACCATTTACTGCAAAGCGACTAGTAGATATAGGGATTCGACCCTCAGCTACGTCCACTGTGGCATACAAAGCATTGTGTTAATCTTAACACCGCCTACCATTGATAACGTTTTGATATAGTGATTATATTGTCCAAACCACTGTCAGAGATTCCAGATTAGGAAAGCTTAGTTTGTGACGCACTTGTACTATCCTCCCGTAAAAAATATTGTTACTAAACACTCTCTTGTTCTGCTTGCGGTCGCCAAACACTAGTGGTGATATTTTAATTTGTTTCGATTTTGTATTAAATTCTGATGGTTGCTGGATTGTAATTCTAGTTAATGTTAATTGCTCTGATTCATTCATATGCTTCAATTTTTAAGTATCACTTTGTGGAAGTCAATTTTCTTTAGCCAGAATTTAGCTTTCGGTAAAACGTTGAAGTTAATACACCAAAGTCTTAACGTCAAAAAGAATTGCATCACAAAGCGTACAATGTAGTCAATGAAAACTGGCTTTCTCTCTGTGACAATAACCAAAATCACATTAGCAGACTCAGTTAGCTGTTTTCTAAGAACACACTTTGGTTTAAAATAAACTGTAGGCGTTCTGAAATTGCCTTGGAACTGCTAGTTTAAATTGATATTAACGTCCTCTTTAATAATTACTTACATATAATTCACCAAACCTCTCATAACAGAAAATTGTAGTCATCTCCGGTAAACATCTTGTCTTTAAGAAAATTAATTGGAGAGTCTTGCCGTGTCGTGTAGTGACGTTCGTTATCGCGTGCGTCGTTTAGATGAGCGGTGGACAAGCCACGACTGCACTGCTTTTTCACGTCTCCGGTATGTTAATTTCTTAGCGACTAGTATGACGCCATTTACAGCCATTGTTCCTTTGGGAACCATTGCTCTAAAACTTCGCAGCATCACTGGCATGAAAATTCTTGCGTCCACATTTTACAAATTTCTGATATGACTTAATAGCCTGCAAGTTGACACCCGACCACTTTATAGTTGTTCTATTCCAATTTATAGCACAAAATTATTTTTTACATCACCAGCCAATAGACAAGACGGCAACTCAAGTCAAAGCCCAACTGTCTTCCGTAGTCTCGTTATTATAGCTTTTCAAGTAGCTATTTTATAAGCCGTGGGAGTTATGCAAAAAATACATTCACAAAAATAATTATTACACTCTTTCTCAATAATAACTAAGACATACTCGGAAACTCGGTTTTACCTAAGAGACAAATCTGTCTGCTTACAGTTTACGTATAGACATGAATCGAAATTTTTCGACCGATCACATCATATAGAAGACACTTACGAAAAAAATTAATATTATTATATTTTGTTGTAAAGTATACTTGCTCCGTTACAATACGATAAAATATTCAAAATTAAATTCATGTTTTAACGACGAATCCATAATTGCGATTGTTGTTGTTGTGGTCTTCAGTCCTGAGACTGGTTTGATGCAGCTCTCCATGCTACTCTATCCTGTGCAAGAAGCTTCATCTCCCAGTACCTACTGCAACCTACATCCATCTTAATCTCCTTAGTGCATTCATCTCTTGGTCTCCCCCTACGATTTTTACCCTCCACACTGCCCTCCAATACTAAATTGGTGATCCCCTAATGCCTCAGAACATGTCCTACCAACCGATTCCTTCTTCTGGTCAAGTTGTGCCACAAATTTCTCTTCTCCCCAATCCTATTCAATACTTCCTCATTAGTTATGTGATCTACCCATCTAATCTTCAGCATTCTTCTGTAGCACCACATTTCAAAAGCTTCTATTCTCTTATTGTCCAATCTATTTACCGTCCATGTTTCACTTCCATACATGGCTACACTCCATACAAATACTTTCAGAAATGACTTCCTGACACTTAAATCTATACTCGATGTCAACAAATTTCTCTTCTTCAGAAACGCTTTCCTTGCCATTGCCAGTCTGCATTTTATATCCTCTCTACTTCAAACATCATCAATTATTTTGCTCCCCAAATAGCAAAACTCCTTTACTACTTTAAGTGTCTCATTTCCTAATCTAATTCCCTCAGCATCACCCGACGTAATTAGACTACATTCCATTATCCTCGTTTTGCTTTTGTTGATGTTCATCTTATACTTTCCTTTCAAGACACTGTCCATTCTGTTCAACTGCTCCTCCAAGTCCTTTGCTGTCTCTGACAGAATTACAATGTCATCGGCGAACCTCAAAGTTTTTATTTCTTCTCCATGGATTTTAATACCTACTCCGAATTTTTCTTTTGTTTCCTTTACCGCTTCCTCAATATACAGATTGAATAACGTCGGGGAGTGGCTGCAACCCTGTCTTACTCCCTTCCCAACCGCTGCTTCCCTTTCATGCCCCTCGACTCTTATAACTGCCATCTGGTTTCTGTACAAACTGTAAATAGCCTTTCGCTCCCTGTATTTTACCCCTGAAACTTTTAGAATTTGAAAGAGAGTATTCCAGTCAACATTGTCAAAAGCTTTCCCTAAGTCTACAAATGCTAGAAACGTAGGTTTGCCTTTCCTTAATCCTTCTACTAAGATAAGTCGTAAGGTCAGTATTGCCTCACGTGTTCCAGTATTTCTAAGGAATCCAAACTGATCTTCCCCGAGGTCGGCTTCTACTAGTTTTTCCATTCGTCTGTAAAGAATTCGTGTTAGTATTTTGCAACTGTGGCTTACTAAACTGATAGTTCGGTAATTTTCACATCTGTCAACACCTGCTTTCTTTGGGATTAGAATTATTATATTCTTCTTGAAGTCTGAGGGTATTTCACCTGTTTCATACATCTTGCTCACCAGATGGTAGAGTTTTGTCAGGACTGGCTCTCCCAAGGCCGTCAGTAGTTCCAATGGAATGTTGTCTACTCCGGGGGCCTTGTTTCGACTCAGATCTTTCAGTGCTCTGTCAAACTCATCACGCAGTATCGTATCTCCCATTTCATCTTCATCTACATCCTCTTCCATTTCCATAATATTGTCCTCAAGTACATCACCCTTGTATAGACCCTCTATATACTCCTTCCACCTTTCTGCTTTCTTTGCTTAGAACTGGGTTTCCATCTGAGCTCTTGATGTTCATACAAGTGGTTCTCTTATCTCCAAAGGTCTCTTTAATTTTCCTGTAGGCAGTATCTATCTTACCGCTAGTGAGATAAGCCTCTACATCCTTACATTTGTCCTCTAGCCAACCCTGCTTAGCCATTTCGCACTTCCTGTCGATCTCATTTTTGAGACGTTTGTATTCCTTTTTGCCTGCTTCATTTACTGCATTTTTATATTTTCTCCTTTCATCAATCAAATTCAATATTTCTTCTGTTACCCAAGGATTTCTACTAGCCCTCGTCTTTTTACCTACTTGAGCCTCTGCGGCCTTCACTACTTCATCCCTCAAAGCTACCCATTCCTCTTCTACTGTATTTCTTTCCCCAATTCTTGTCAATTGTTCCCTTATGCTCTCCCTGAAACTCTGTACAACCTCTAGTTCTTTCAGTTTATCCAGGCCTCATCTCCTTAAATTCCCACCTTTTTGCAGTTTCTTCAGTTGCGATAGGTGACCTAAAAGGTTTACCTGCTGTGTACCTACGCTGTCAAGTGCTAATCTAAACATACCATTGGAATTGTAGTACTTTTTAACACAGTTTCTATGTGTGAATTTTAGTTACACCCCTCAGTAAGGTAATTTGCACCAAAAATTATTGAAATCAGATTATGTTTATGGTGAAATGTAGCGCCCAGGATTCTGGGCCACCTGATTGCCTTGAAACAGAACCTAACTCTAATTTCACAATGACCATAACAAAGTTTTGCGCCTCTGGAGAATGCGGACACAACTCAGATGGATTTATTAGCTCATAATTAGCCAGCAAACAATGTTAGCTAGTGTTCTCATGGACGGTGTCCTCTCGCAGCAACGATCGAACACACGCCCGCGTCATGTGGCAAATAGCGGTCCAATTAGTGTGGCAATCTAGCCTCCAGCGTGAATGCCCACTCAATAATTCTCTCCCCCATTTTGCATCCTCGATTGATTTCTTGTCCCCATTTGTCTCTATATCTGTATGACAATGAAAATAGCTGCAAAACAGTTTAATTATAAACGCAATGCATGTGTGTCTCGTTCCATTCGCTAACGGTACAGGCTGTTGAGTTGAAGGTCACTTTTGTACGATTTTCTTGAATAATTCGAAAACTACGACATCTAGAAAAAAATGGTTCAAATGGCTCTGAGCACTATGGGACTTAACATCTATGGTCATCAGTCCCCTAGAACTTAGAACTACTTCAACCTAACTAACCTAAGGACAGCACACAACACCCAGCCATCACGAGGCAGAGAAAATCCCTGACCCCGCCGGGAATCGAACCCGGGAACCCGGGCGTGGGAAGCGAGAACGCTACCGCACGACCACGAGATGCGGGCCGACATCTAGAGAAAACGCATCCTAGTACAAAATGTAATTACATTAAATTTCCTTCAGAGAGGTCCTGTTAATTTTTTCTGTAAGATTAATAGTTTTTGCCGAGCTAGCGATAGAATATAAAAAACCTGTATGTGGTATTTGGAGGCGTTGCAGGCTGCATAAAACCCAGCAGCAGGGGCATTTTAATCACCGATTATTGCATGTGTTAACGCCTAATTATGAACGAAACATGGTTGAAATGCACTCCACTTTGTAAAATCAAACATAAAATAAATAAAAGCGACTGGGAGCAACTCCCAAATCAAACAGTATTTTACGAAACAAGAATCGATCGTAGGAGAAATGGCGCAACAACAGCTGTACAAAGATGCTTTTATGTCCAAACTGAAGAAATGCCAAATCTAAGTTGATAACTAGTGCTTTAATGATTGTATTTACCCACCACGCATCATCTTTTCTATGTAGAACCACAACATTTCGAAGCACCGCGTGATTAATACGAACCAACAAGATACCAATGGATGTTACTAGAACAGAGCAGTACAATTCAACTATTGAGAGATGTTCACAACACGTACCACCACTGTGAATGAGTCTGTAGGTCAAAAACAGCTCACGCAAAGAGCCATAAATGTAAGAGAAATTAAGTAAGACAGTCATAATCGCTAGCGAGTTGTTGCTTTCGATATGACAATTGATATTTTGTTGTCTGGGTTTAGGAGAAGCGATCTGTTGTATAGACGGGAGGGAGAGGGGGGAGGGGGTACACAATGTGAACTGCAATGTTTCTACATCTACATCTACATTTACACTCCGCAAGCCACCCAACGGTGTGTGGTGGAGGGCACTTTATGTGCCGCTGTCATTCCTTCCCTTTCCTGTTCCAGTCGCGTATGGTTCGCGGGAAGAACGACTGTCGGAAAGCCTCCGTGCGCGCTCTAATCTCTTTAATTTTACATTCATGATCTCCTCGGGAGGTATAAGTAGGGGGGAAGCAACATATTCCATACCTCATCCAGAAACGCACCCTCTAGAAACCTGGACAGCAAGCTGCACCGCGATGCAGAGCGCCTCTTTTGCAGAGTCTGCCACTTGAGTTTGCTAAACATCTCCGTAACGCTATCACGCTTAGCAAATAACCCTGTGACGAAAAGCGCCGCTCTTCTAAGGATCTTCTCTATCTTCTCCGTCAACCCGACCTGGTACAGATCCCACACTGATGAGCAATACTCAAGTATAGGTCGAACGAGTGTTTTGTAAGCCACCTACTTTGTTGATGGACTGCATTTTGTAAGGACTCTCCCAATGAATCTCAACCTGGCACCTGTCTTAGCAACAATTAATTTTATGTGATCATTCCACTTCAATTCGTTCCGTACGCATACTCCTAGATATGTTACAGAAGCAACTGCTACCAGCATTTGTTCCGCTATCATATAATCGTACAACAAAGGATCCGTCTTTCTGTGTATTCGCAATACATTACATTTGTTTCCTCCTCACTTTATGCAATTCAAAAATGGTTCAAATGGCTCTGAGCAGTATGGGACTTGAGGTCATAAGTCCAATAGAACTTAGAACTAGTTAAACGTAACTAACCTAAGGACACCACACACATCCATGCCCTAGGCAGGATTCGAACCGGCGACCGTAGCAGCGCCTAGAACAGCTCGGCCACCGCGGCCAGCTTTATGCAATTCCATGCTGCCATAAAAAGCTGTATTCTTCGGCATAACTCAAAGGGTCCTGCAAGGCCAGTAATTCCTTATTATCAGAAGTGGTGATCAATATGTATCACTACAATGTTGATAATTTTGTTACAGTTCCCAACAAAACAAAAACTTTATCGAGTGTTCACGGAAGGAGCGATATATTCCAGGAAGTGCTGTGTAAACTGTGCCACTCCATCCGCGAGCCGTGGAAAGGGGATGTAAATATTGGTGTTACGTGCTGCTCCCGCAAGGCGCGCTTCGCGGCCCACTAAGGAGGAGTGCGTGGCCCCGCGGGCGTGCCGCCCTGCTCTGCGCTGCATATTTCCCGTGGGAAAACTGAGAGCATAGCCAACGCAAGCTGTTGGAACAGCAGGCGCCCGCCGGGTTCCCCCTGCACACTCCGCTACCCGTTACGCGTTACTTACTGCGAGCAGAACGGCGCCTGTGCTCTATGCTAGCAGCAAAACGCGATGACATATCCCAGCGTTCAAATCAAACTGCTAGGGAACTGTTGACTGATGCTGAAATAACATATACGCCGTGCTTCCGTCAAGTACACTACTCGCCATTAAAATTGCTATACCACGAAGATGTGCTACAGACGCGAAATTTAACCGACAGGAAGAAGATGCTGTGGTATGCAAATGATTAGCTTTTCAGAGCATTCACACAAGGTTGGCGCCTGTGGCGACACCTACAACTTGCTGACATCACGAAAGTTTCCAACCGATTTCTCATACACAAACAGCAGTTGACCGCCGTTGCCTGGTGAAACGTTGTTATGGTGCTTCGTGTAAGGAGAAGAAATGCGTACCATCACGTTTCCAACTTTGATAAAGGCCGGATTGTAGCCTATCGTGATTGTGGTTTATCGGATCGCGACATTGCTGCTCGCGTCGGTCGAGATCCAATGACTGTTATCAGAATATGGAATCGGTGGGTTGAGGAGGGTAATACGGAACGGCCTCGTATCGCTGGCAGTCGAGATAACAAGCATCTTATCCGTATCGCTGTAACGGATCGTGCAGCCACGTCTCGATCATTGAGTCAACAGATGGGGACATTTGCAAGACAACAACCGTTTGCAGTAGCATGGACTATCAGCTCGGAGACCATGGCTGTGGTTACCCTAGACGCTGAATCACAGACAGGAGCACCTGCGATGGTGTACTCAAAGACGAACCTGGGTGCACGAATGGCAAAACGTCATTTTTTCGGATGAATCCAGATTCTGTTTACAGCATCATGATGGTCGCATCCGTGTTTGGCGACATCGCGGTGAATGCACATTGGAAGCGTGTATTCATCATCGCCATACTGGCGTATCACCCGGCTTGATGGTAAGGGGTGCCATTGGTTACACGTCACGGTCACCGCTTGTTCACATTGACGCCACTTTGAACAGTGGACGTTGCATTTCAGATGTGTTACGACCCGTGGCTGTACCCTTCATTCGATCCCTGCGAAACCCTACATTTCAGCAGGACAATGCACGACCGCATGTTGCAGGTCCTGTACGGGCCTTTCTGGATAGAGAAAATGTTCGACTGCTGCCCTGGCCAGCACATTCTCCAAATCTCTTACCTATTGAAAACGTCTGTTTAATGGTGGCCAAGCAACTGGCTCGTCACAATACGCCAGTCACTACTCTTGATGAACTGTGGTATCGTGTTGAAGCTGCATGGGCAGCTGCACCTGTACACGCCATCCAAGCTCTGTTTGACTCAATGCCCAGGCGTATCAAGGCCGTTATTACGGCCAGAGGTGGTTGTTCAGGGTACTGATTTCTCAGGATCTATGCACCCAAAATGCGTGAACATGTAATCACATGTCAGCTTTAGTATAATATATTTGTCCAATGAATACCCGTTTATCATCAGCATTTCTTCTTGGTGTAGCAATTTTAATGGCCAGTAGTGTATTATCAGCTATTATATCACTTCACTCATGGATGATACCGGAGGTCTGACTTCCTAACGAAACACTAGTGATGACTTCTTTAAAGTCTTTTTTTTAAATTAATCTATTTTCATAGGAAGGTCACTCGGCTACCCCTTAAATTAACTGTAACAGCAACGCTATGTTACGGGACAAATGCACAATCATATATTGATGAAACATTTTATTTATGTTTCAGGAAATTGGGATTAAATGGTACGGTTCCAGGACATGCAAAGCTCAATTTTTATCAAAAATATTATTACCTTCACTTGCTCACTTGAAAATTGTATAACACAGAATTTCTCAAACAAAAGCATCTCAGGATTTAATAAGAGAACAAATAATAAAACTCAGAAGAGTATAACATTTTAGAGGCAAAAAAGCCATCAGATAGCTCACTGGATTGTGAAATGGATTTTTCATCTGAACATTCTGCAGAAGTTAAAATTTGGTGCATAGGACTTAATAAACAAATCTTCACATTTGATAAGAGAACAATATTTAATAAGCAATGAAGAACTCAAATGACTTTAGCTCTGCATGTTCTGAGATTTTGACACAGGTCTAATGGAGCATTGGAATAGTAATAACAATAAGTCAGGATGGCAAATGATGCTGATGAACTAAAACCGAGAGAACAACAATTTTAAAAAATTAAATGAAATGATCGTATGGCGCTGATGGCCGGGAATCCCCACCTGGGGAAGTTCGGCCGCCGATTTGCAACTCTTTTCAATTGCGCGTCGATGATGATGAAATGATGCTTGTAACAACACCCAGCCCCCAAGCAGAGAAAATCTCCGACACACAAAATTACATTGGTAAAAAGCGATTTACACAGTAATACTACAAAAACAGCAGGGGAGATGCATACAAAAGTTCCCCTAAACTGAGGTCATAAATTAAAACATTAAACACTGTTTTCAACAGCTGTCAGCCAACACAGAGGAAGATGGGACTACAAGTAAAATAGTAACCATGAAATAAATAGATAAATGTTCGGTGTCAATTGTCGGGTGGCAGCCAAAGCAAGTTCAGCATAGAGTTCTACCGAATAGTTTTCTGTGATCATCCTGGAGTAACAAATCCATAGCCTTCAAAGTCGTCTGTCGAATGTAATCCGCTTACGTCAACTGCCGGCCGCGGTGGCCGAGCGGTTCTAGGCGTTTCAGTCCGGGACCGCGCGACTACCACGGTCGCAGGTTCGAATCCTGCCTCGGGCATGGATGTGTGTGACGTCCTTAGGTTAGTTTGGTTTAAGTAGTTCTAAGTTCTAGGGGACTGATGACCTCAGATGTTAAGTCCCCCATAGTGCTCAGAGCCATTTGAACCTTTTTTATTTACGTCAACTACCTTCTCAAGGCGCTCAACTTTGTTAACAGCCATACTTTGACTGCGCGAACGTACCGTTAAGATAAATGCATGATGACTAACTTGCTTCCTTGGCCTAGCTAATCACCGGTGATAATGCTAGAAATCGCTCCAGGATACGACTGCCGAGCCAAACTCGAGCGCTCCGCTTAAATTGTCCCTGTGGGCGTTCTCAGCAGTTAATAAAAGATATACTCGCACATATGTTGATTCCGTGCATTGGTACGGATCAGCTTTCACTGTGACAACACTGGCAGGCAGTCATAACCAACGATCAGCAGAATATGTCAGAAAGAAGCTAAATGAGTTTTCATTTAAATAAAGGGTGACCCGAATTCCTCCGACAAATTCTCGAAGGTTTCTAAGTATTATCGTGTATAACCCTGATGTTTGGTGGGGTTACTGAGTAGTGGCAACTTGTTTTATTTTTCCTCCAATTTATCTTTGCATCTGTATTGCACTGAAAGTAGATTCAAGACGGTGCAGATCTCTGCGGTATACTTTGCGTCTCTTGTTTGGGAAGGAATCTGTTCCATTCACTCACTGTACTTGCTGTCGACTACAGTAATGCCTACACTACTCTTCGTCGTCGTGCTTTTATCCAGTACTTCCTGGTTGAGTCTTGGATTAATTCGTCCGGCAGTGTTACTTGTACGTTAAATATGACACTGTGCAGCAAGGACAGATTTACCTAACGAAAGAGTTGACCTATATGCAAAAAGCGCAAGCAGTGGAGCAGCGGTAGACTGCCACCAGGCCAAGTTGTTTCTGTAGTGACGGAAACCACATCGTAGTACCGTTGTGTGTGTACACACACGCCGACTCTCAGCAGTTTTATCTGTTGAAGACGTTTTCACAGTTTCGTAGATACTTCCACAGAAACAAAGTTAATCGGTGTACGAAACAGAAGCAATAAAATTTATTTGTTACAATGTAACTACCCACGGGTATCATACGCCAAAGTACTCATATAATATTTCCAAATTTTGTCGACGGTGATCGGATTCACCTTGTAAATCTCCTGCGCTGACTACAAAAATCCAGCTATTATCTTAATGAAACGAAAAATGTAATAACATAGAATAAAACCTTTCGTCTTCCCACTTCACGTGACCTTCGACTCATTGTAGCTATTTGTATATTCGAGCAGCTTATTAGATTCTCCCGAGAGAATTTGCCAATGCCGTTTGCGATATTTTCATTTCTGGAAACCTCGAAGAGTTACTAAAAATCGAACGTGGTAAACAGCGAAACACGCTAGCTGCTTTGTATTGCGAGCGCTTACGTTAAACTATACGTTCTGTTTATGGGCGTCAAGTAACTCTAAGCTTTATTTGTTGTTCTTGTCACTCAAGAATTGTTTGTGTCACTGAAGAACACATTAATACCAATAAAACGTAGTTCCAACAATTGTGTTACTTCCTGCTAACGTGGATGGCAATATTTTGAAAAACCTGCCATACGATGCAGCCTTAATATTATGACATTACTAGAGACAATCCAGCAGGTAAATCTTAATCCATTCAATCTTCAAAGAAGAGAAAACTGACCTAAATTCGTAATAAGTGTTACAAATATTTGTTTCAATTACTCAGAAATCCTTTCTTTGTGTAAACATCGAAATTTTCCTGGTAGATATGACTACCTACATCTAGAACTACATGGTTACTCAGCAAACCACATTTATGTGTCTGGCAGAGGGTTCATCAGACTACCTTCACAGTTCTCTATTATTCCAGTCTCGTATAGCACGCTGAAAGAACGAACACATATATCTTTCCGTGATATCTCTGATTTCCCTTATTTTATCATGGCGACTGTTTCTCCCTATGTAGGTCGGCGTCAATAAAATATTTTCACATTCGGAGAAGAAAGTTGGTGATTGGTATTTCGTGAGAAGATCGCTTTTCAACGAAAAAACCCTTTGTTTTAATTATGTCAATCCCAAATCCTGTATCATTTCAGTGACACTCTCTCCCCAATTTCGCGATAATACAAAACGTGGTGCCCTTGACATATGATTTTGGATGGGGTCCGCCCATAGAAAAACACAGTTTTGTATGTTGTCCCAGACATGTCTGCGACAAAAAAAAATTGTGTTTTGCTAAAGGCGGAACCCACCCAAAAACATATGTTATTGTTAAAGCAAACACAGACGAAAGAGCTTCAACCTCAAGATGACGTGCTGCCATTCTTTGAACCTTTTCGATTTACTCCGTCAGTCCTATCTGGTAATGATCCCACGCCGCGCAGCAGTATTCTAAAAGGGGTCAGACGATCGTAGTGTATGCAATCTCCTTAGTAGATCTGCTACATTTTCTAATTGTCCTACCCATAAAGCGCAGTCAGTGGTTTGCCTTTTCCACAACATTTTCTCTATGTTCCTTCCAATTTAAGTTGTTTGTAATTGTAATTCCTAGGTATTTAATTGAACTTACGGACTTTGATTTGACTGATTTATCATGTAGCCGAAGTATAATGGATTCCTTTTAGCAGTCTTGTGGATGACATCACACTTTTCGTTACTTAGAGTAAATAGCCAATTTTCGCACCATACAAATGTCTTTTCTAAAGCGTTTTGCTGTATTTTTTAATCTTCTGATGACTTTACTAGTCGATAACAGAGAGCGTCACCTGCAAACAACCCAAGACGGCAAAGGGCCTGTAACACTACCTTGGGATACGCCTGAAGTCACTCTTCTCTTACTCGAAGGCTTTCCGTCAGCTACTAGAAATTGTGACCTCTCCAACAGGAAATCACTAATCCAGTCACATAACTGAGACTATATTCCATAAGCACACAATTTCACCAAAGAGGCGCTTGTATGGTACAGTGTCAAAGCCATCCGAAAATCCATAAATACGGAATCTATTTGAAATCCCTTGTCAAAGAAATACGGAATCAATTTTAAATCCCATGTCAATGGGATATGTATAGCAATGGATATATAAGCCTTAGTTAATTCGACAGATGTGGAGCATCCCATAACGGCGGAAATGCTACCACAGTGCATCCCACGGAGAATTAGTCTCTGTGACCGTTGCTCGTAAGCAATTGGATCTCGACTCAATGGCTATAGCACTGACACCGTCACAAACATAGGTATTTTTAGAAATCTGTGAAGCTTTTCACCTGGCTACTACAGAAAGCAAATGTTAGGCAACGATTTAGTGAATAAGACTGCAATGAAAATTGTAAAAATCACGAAATACACACTAAGACAAAAATAAAAAGACGCACCGCGAAGAAATTATTCGAACGGGACGGAAATCGGTAGTTGTGAAATACAAAAATGGTTCAAATGGCTCTGAGCACTATGGGAGTTAACAGCTGAGGTCATCAGTCCCCTAGAACTTAGAACTACTTAAACCCAACTAATCTAAGGACATCACACACATCCATGCCCGAGGCAGGATTCGAACCTGCGTCCGTAGCTGTCGCGCGGTTCCAGACTGAATCGCCAACAACCGCTTGGCCACTCCGGCCGGCTGTGAAGTACATCCACTGACAAATAACAGATTAAGATTTCTAAAAATTTGGATGATTTATTCAAGAGAGCTTCACAAATTAAGCAAGCAGTTCTGTCCAAATGACGCTTTAGACAGTCAAAATCAGGATAGTTGGAGGGCCCTCACCATAATGGTCCAAACTTTCTCAATTGAGGAGATATTTGGTAGCTCTATTGGCCAAGGTAGGGCGTGGTAAACAGGAAGACAAGCCGTAGAAACTCAAGCTGAGTGCAGGCGGGCATTATCTTGCTGAAATGTAAGACCAGAATGCTTTGCTATGAAAGGAAACAGAATGGGGTGTAAGGTATCGACGACGTAACTCTGTGCTGCAAGAGTGCCACGGATGACACCAAAGGTGATCCTGCTATTAAAAGCAATAGAACTCCAGACCATTATTTCTTGTAGTCGGGCCGTTCTTGCAGCGTCTGTACCTTGAGTTGGTTGAGCATCAAAAATGTTCAAATGTGTGTGAAATCTTGTGGGACTTAGCTGCTAAGGTCATCAGTCCCTAAGCTTACACACTACTTAACCTAAATTATCCTAAGGACAAACACACACGCCCATGCCCGAGGGAGGACTCGAAACTCCGCCGGGGCCAACCAAACAGACTCGTGGGTGAGCATCCCTGCAACGATTTTGCCCTTACTAAATGAACCTGTAACGAAACGTGCTGCTCTTCTTTGGATCTTATCTATTTCCCCTGACAGTCCTATCTCAACGTCCACGTTCCATACTGACGAGCAATAGGCAACTATTGGTCGAAAGAGTCTTTTGTAAGCTATTTCTGTGGCCATGGACTATATTTCCAGAGGTTTCCACCAATGAATCTCAGTATGGCAACTCATTTAATCGCTCCCCTTCAGATCACTCCATATACATATTCCTGGATAATTTATGGAAGTAGCTGCTTCCAGCTATAGTTCGCAGTTTTATTATTGTACTTTGGTAATTCTACATATGTTGACTATGAAATAGTCTAAATCTAGATTTTCTTCGGCTAATGACGGATTTTGCAACTGACTGCTGTCCATTAAACAAGGATCTAAGGGATTCCAACTTAAATGCAGTAGAGGGAATTTCTATGTATGTATTCGTAACGCAATACATTTGTTTATGTTGAGGGTTAATTGCCAGTCCCTGTAGCAAACGTCGTTCCACTGCAGGTGGTTTTGCATTTCGCTACAATTTTTCAGTTGTCGCGAATTTTCTGTATACAATGATGTCATCCACGGAAAGCGTCGTGGAACGTCCAACGTTGAGCGTCACGCATTTCTATTAATAGCCGTAACCTTCAACGTAATTTTAAACGATGTTTGGACGTTAAAGTGATTTATTTTTAAATGAGAACGCTAATATTTGATTCAAAATTTGAAAAGAGCCCCCAATTTCCCGTATAAAATGATATGTTATTGAAGGTCATGGCTAGCTCAGTGGATGTCAAATAAGCAAATGTATTTTCAATTGTAGCAGGGTTTAACTTAGAATGCTGGAAGGATATATCAAACTACAATGTTAGATACAATTAGTAAGAGGCATCCCGAGCAATTAGAGGCGAGATGACTCATTCAACGACTCATAAATGAATGTTCTAGCTTTATTTGTGTTTGTTCTGTCTGGCAAATGCAAAAATAATATTTACATGCTCTGGTGTATCTGTTTTTGCCGGTAAACACATTTAAAACTTGAAGTTCAAATCTCTCATCTTTACAATCCGACGTTACAAATAAGGGTCTCCACGGAACAATACTCAACCTTCCAATGACCTTCGATAATTACCATTAAAATCATGGTTAGTGGCAATGGTCCACCCTGTATATGTATAGTGTAAAATAGTGGTCCTTTAAGAAACCGTGGAGCATGCAAAATACTGCTTTTATGTCTGTAGACTTCTCTCTGATCTCCGTTAAGAATGACACGCCATGTTCTGTTTTCTGGGAACTTCAATACTGTCACGTAGTTGGTCTGGTATGCCATACGCTAGTATGTTGTTCACTATGGGGCTGTGCGGAACTGTGTTGAATGCGCATATGAATTCGTTCTACCTGGGCACCTGTAGCTAATGTTTTCTCTGTCTAGTGGATGAACAGAGCTAACTGTGTTCCACTCGACATAAATGTTATAATACGCGATCATAAAACGTGTTTCAGTATTCTCCAAAAGACCGACGTAAGAGATAGAGGCCTGTAGTTTCGCGCTGTTGTTGACTACTTTTTTGATGAAATACAGGAATATTTACACAGATCAGCGTGAACATTATGACTATCTACATAACAGCCAGTAGGACGACATTTGTCACGGATACAGTGGCGACGCATCGAGGCATGGAAACAGTGAGGCCTTGATAAGTCGCTGGAGAGATCTGGAACCACATATGCACGCACAAGTCACCTAATTACCGTCAGTTGCAGGGAGGGGGTTGATGAGCTCTGATGCCACATTCAGTAACATGCCAGGTGTGTTAAATCGGGTTCAGATGTGGCGAGATGGTGAGACAGCGCATAAACTGGAACACAATACTGTGTTCCTCGAACCACTCCATCACACACGTGGCCTTTCGACATGGCGCATTATCTTGTCGAAAAATGCCACTGCTGTCGGGAAACATGATCTGCAGCCAGTGTACGATATTCTTTTCCCGTCATGGTGCCCAAGTGAATGTTCCCCACTGCATAATGGAGCCGTCGCCACCTAACCTCCGTTCCGCATAACTGGTGTGAATGAGCTGTTCCCCTGGAGGATTACGGATAAAACCCCTCCCATCGGCATGTTGAAGAAGGTATCGAGATTGATCAGACCTTGCAACGCTCTGCCACTCTACTAACGTCCAGTGCCGATGTTCTTATGCCTATTTCAGTCGTAGTTGCCGGCGTAGTGGTGTTAACATTCCCACTTTCTTGGGTCGTCCGCTGTGGAAGCCCATCGTTCAGAGTGTTCGGTACCTGTGTCTTCAGACACACTTGTACTCTGCGCAGCATTAAACTCTAAAGATAGTTCCGCCACAGTTCGCCGCCTGTCCTGTTAACCAGTCTGCCCAACCTTCGACGTCCGACAACTGTAATGTAGGATCGCCTCCCGACCCCACAAAGTCTGGACGTTGTTTCACCCTAGTTTCGCAACGTGCTGAAGGCACTCACCACAGCACTCCTCAAACACCGGACAAGTCGTGCGGTTTTCTGAATGCTCGTTCCGAGCCATCGAAATCTCCGCTCGGTCAACCTCAGATAGATCGCACGCCTTCCACATTCTACCGACGGACAGCACCTCACTGTTACTACACCCATCTTCCGTGTGTCTGACTAGCAGTCATTCCTCGCCAGGTGAGGCTGGTATTGTCTGAACGGGTTTACATCAATAGTAAGTCGGTGGTCATAATGTTCTGGTTGATCAGTGTATTTCGCGTTCGTCCATTCAGTAGAGGAACCGAAGAAAATTAACCTTCACTTTGGCGTTTCCCTCATATTTTTTTGTATGGTGAGTCCAGAAAATAGTTTGTCGTTAAGACTTCATATGTTCTTAAACCGAGTTTATTAATGATAAATCAATAGATGTAACCATTCTGAGTAGTATGAGACATAATTTTAACCAACGTGGACTGTAGAGAAGAGAGACATCTTATGGCTGATGAGCAACAACAGAGAACATTGAAGATCTGTGATTTATTAAAATGACAGGTTTGGGAACGTTTAACTGTCGTTCCTGTTGTGATCAGACACAGCTTTTCACCACGCCGCCAGCTCCAGCAAAATGTTATTCATAACCTGAAGATGGCCGTTTAACCGTGCCGAAACTGGTCATTTTAATAAATGAGAGAATTTTTTTTCCAACTGATAACAGTATCAGACAATTCGGAAAGAAACTGAGATGAAGTGAAACATAAGTCTTCTTTGCTACATATATACAGGGTGTATCATAATTAATGGTGTAAACGCATACAGTTGAAAGTACACCATACCAGCAGCAAAAAAGTCTCAGTAAACACAGTGTCGACAATATCTTAAGAGCTACGAGCCATTTTTCTTTTCATCTTCGATACTGTGAAGCAATACTCTTCTACCGCAAGCTATTAGTTTTCCATATTTTGGGAAGTGGACCAAAACAAGAAAGAAATGTCCAGTAAACATGTGCTCTAAAATGCATACTTTAGAAGTTAAGAGCATTTGTTCATTAGAAGAGTTACGTTTAGAAGTAGCAAAGACGAAAAAGTGCTCATAGCACGTAACGTATGGATTTTAGAGCACACGTTTACTGGGAATTTTGTTCTTATTTTGGTCCATACTGCCACTTCCCAAAATATGGAAAGCAAAGAGCGTTCAGTAGAGGAGATTTGTTTCACAGTATCGAAGATGAAAAGTTTGCTCGTAGCTCTTAAGGTATGCATTTTAGACCCTACGTTTACTGTGACTTTTTTGCATATATAGGGTGTTGTAGCTATCTTGTCCACCCAAAATATCTCTGGAACAATAACAGCTATAGTAAAACGACTTTCACCGGTATCAATGTAGGGCTGGGGCCCGTGGATGTAAATATTTGGAAACATTCTAAATCGAAAGCATATGTGTTTTTTTAACACAAACTTTTTTAAATGGACCTCCTATATTTTTTCTTCAGCAATCCATAGCATGACAAAGCACATACACAATGGCGTTGATTGCATCGCAATATTCCCATTACATCCCGAGATATTGAGACGCGAAGTTGACGCTTGGAACACCCGACATGCGCTGCTAGCGCACGTCCTGAGGCTCAGGCGTGAACCCCATGCTGCCCGTAATCGCGATGTGATTGACATGTGTAATCACACTTCCACAGTTATCAAGAGGTCCGAAACGAATAATACGGACTGCTGCCATCCTGCATTAACGTCGTACATTCCAGCAGGTATTTATCCCATAGGCTAGGGGTGATGGGGTTCTGTAACATATCTGTGTACCGCAACGTTAGTCACAAAGTTAACTTCGCTTGTCGTTAATCCGTTACTAAAAAGGTAATGCCGTTCAACGTTAAAACTTTACTGTAGATGTAGCGCAAGTGACAGTTAATCATTCACTCGTAATAGCAAAATTCATGTTGATGGTTTTAGTGAAACGAGCAAGTGGACTAAAAGTTTTACTGTTGTTTAGGTAAAAATGTTTTGATTTGTGAAGTTCAGGTAGGACATAGAAGACGAATGTAAACATGTTTAACCAATTAGTTTTATTATCACATAAATATTATTGTTATGTTTATCTAAAGCGTTAAACGACAAATTGTTGCAAACAAATGTTTCTTAACATCACTGGGTAAAATGGCCCTTTGTTGAAACTTCCACTGTGATACCAGCACTACATACTAAACATAGCGTTCACACCTCATACTCAAAGTGATGCCCTTTGGCTTGCATACATTGGGTCACTCTGCGAATGAAGGATGCCCTACTTCGTGCTACTGTTTCCTCTTTGATGGCTGTACAAGCATCAATAACGCGTTGCTTCATGTCCTCTGGTGTTGTTGGTTCATGTTGGTAAACAGCATCCATCACTGCTCCCCAAAGAAAATAATCCAGCGGTGTAAGGTCCGGAGATCGGGCAGGCCACCTAACTGGGCCACCTCGTCCAATCCACCTACCAGGGAACTTACGGTTCAGAAGTCGTCGTGCTCGTACGGCGTTATGTGCAGGGCATTCGTCATGCTGATAGCACATGACCACTCTCCGGTTCAGAGGTACGGTGTCCAAGAGAACAGGGAGATTTTGTCGTATAAATCTGGAGTATTGTCTGCCATTTTGGATGCCATTTATAAAGAAAGGTCCGATAATGGTATCTCCAATAATCCCATACCAAACATTAACTTTCCACGGACGTTGATGCTCTACCTGACGGAGCCATTTTGGATTGTCTGCGGACCAATAATGCATATTCCTCATATTGACAATTTCTTTGTTGGAGAATGATGCCTCGTCGGTAAAGAGAACATCTGCAAAATATTTGGATTAGTCAGAAGTTTTTGCTGAGCCCACCGACAAAATGTTACCCTATTGCGGAAGTCATTTCCATGAAGATCCTGTTGTAAATTAACATGGTAAGGATGAAATTTATGACGTTTAAGAATACGCTGTGCACTTGATTTCGACCCACCAACTTCACGTTCAATTTGACGTGTGCTGATTTGAGGATTCACAGCTATGGTAGCGAGCACAGCAACTTCAGCACGTTCATCTGTGCGTGTTCTAGGACGATGTCGAGGTCTTGGATTTAAGCTTCCCGTTTCACGTAGACGAGATGTGAGACGACCAAACATCCGGCGCGAAGGGGATGGCTTGTCAGGGAATCGTCTTCTGTACAGTCGTTCTGCCTGAACAGCATTTCGTCCACCTACAACAGGGTACAGTACAGGTATGTAGAGTAGGGTAGAAAACAGACATATTAACTTAATAATCATAATGTTCGCTAACAGTACTATCAACAAATAAGCAATCTCATAACGTATTTCCCGTCAACGTACATTCTCCATAGATCAGTAGTATTTCTACCATATCTTCATGTGTGTACATTATACTGTACAGTATAAGTTCCACAACACAACGTTTATTCACAATGTGTACTACCTCCGTGCCGTCGCTAGATTACTCTGATGCACGACAACCGTGGCAAGCGGTGTACTGCACGCCAAAGCAACAACAACTGGGATGCTCGGAGGGTGGTGGAGTACAGGAGTTTGCATGGGTCGCAAATCATAAACAAGGCGATGTGGTAACTGTGGCAGTAGTGGGAACTACGTTGGACACTTGACTAGGTAGAGCCAGGCCCTGCGCGACAGGCACAATGGGTCATATAACGCATTAGATAAACCTTATTTTGGGTGTGCAGGATAAATAAGACAACCTGACGGGTGTACTCCGATCGGTACTGGTTCATATTGTGTACGTAGATACGTAAAATGTGCAAGAGGGAAACCATTAATTGCTTATGAGAGTTGATGGCAGCAGACCGTATTATTCGTTTCGAACCTCTTGATAAGTATGGAGGTGTGATTACACATGTCAATCACATCGCTATTACGGGCAGCATGGGGTTCACGCCTGAGCCTCAGGACGTGCGCTAGCAGCGCATGTCGGGTGTTTCAAGCGTCAACTTTGCGTCTCAATATCTCGGGATGTAATGGGAATATTGCGATGCAATCAACGTCATTGTGTATGTGCTTTGTCATGTTATGGATTGCTGAAGAAAAAATATAGGAGATCCATTTAAAAAAAGATAAGTTTGTGTTAAAGAACACATATGCTTTCGTTTTAGAATGTTTCCAAATATTTACATTCATGGGCCCCAGCCCTACATTGATACCGGTGAAAGTCGTTTTCCAATGGCTGTTATAGTTCCAGAGATATTTTGGATGGACAAGATAGCTGGGACACTCTGTATAGTGTTTGTGTGTTATATGAGGGTAGTTCTACGATGATATTAAACTGTCGGGGATGATAGAGGAAGGTAAATGTATCAATTTGAGATAAAGGACAACCAAAGTTGTATGAGAAGATCGTTCAGCCCGGTGGACCTCTTTTCCTGCTTGCTTTTTGCTTTCCAAATTTTGGGAGGAAGTACTATGGAACAAAACTAGAAAAAATTGTATAGTAAACGTGGACTCTCCAATGCATACCTTAAAAGCTCTCTTGTAGAAGAGATGTGTTACATGATAGGGAAGATGATCAAGTGCTCTTACTTGTTAAGGCGTACACTTTATAGCGCATGTGTATTATCCTTTCATGTTGTTTGGTCCTTATGGCCCCTCCCTAAATATGAAAGCAAAGAGCTTGCAGCAGAAGAAGTCCACTGGCAGTGTTTTCACTAAGGTTTTCGCATATAACTTTTCCTGTAGTATAATATTCTAGGCCTATTCCTAATTGATTCTACAGGCACGCATGGGAATCAAATACATATACAGTAGTCCGATACGGCGATACTTGATACCACCACCATTGTTAATGTAATTGGAGGCGGACATTTGTTGTACACTTAATATGACAAGGCCTTGCCACACTACAGATCGTTGAAAATCCCGACGCGTGTAGCATCCCGATCTCCCCGCGCCCATATGTTGGGCCATAACAGCCGTGGAGAGGCGCTGCTGCGCTTCTGCGCCCAGCCATCGCTCAGCGCTGATGGGGGCCGTCAGCGCTGCTGCCGCCGCCGCCGCCCCCGGGGTGGGACAAGTGCGCATCAAAGGCCGTGCCGCGGCAAGGCTGCCAACCGCGCGAGGCGTCCTCTCGCCGTGATGTACGGCCGCAATCACTCGCCTGATTTATCGGATACTACTCACAGCCGGCTAAAGCCTCTGCCCCTGAAAAAAAAAGTGCGCACGAGCAAAGGAAACGGAAGGCTGGAAAGAAAAGTGCCGCATGCAGTTATTTATCGCGAACAGATTCTCCCTTTCTCTGCTGTTTCTTGTCGATAAATTAGATAACTAGTTAGTTCTTTTGGACGCAAGACTAACGTAATGCTCCTATTCTGTCGATACACCTGTCATCAGCGAATCGTGTTGGTTCAAATGGCTCTGAGCACTATGGGACTTAACAGCTGAGGTCATCAGTCCCCTAGAGCTTAGAACTACTTAAACCTAACTAACCTATCACTCACATCAATGCCCGAGGCAGGATTCGAACCTGCGACCGTAGCGGTCGCGCGGTTCAAGACTGAAGCGCCTAGAACAGCTCGGCCACAACGGTCGTCGCGAATTGTGTGGTACCATCGTTAAGAGTAAGGTATAATATCAATAGCTCACTTTAGGAAAGATTTAAGATTCGCTTTTATGCAGAAACTAATGAAATATTGTGCCTATTAACATTTAATTATTTCTGTAAAGAGAAACTTTTACATTTTAATGCTGTATGAGGTACATTAATCAGTAAAATGGTCCTATTTCCTACCTCTCTCTCAATCTTTCATTACTCTTCCACTTTCTAATGAAATGCCTGATAGTATGCCTGATTGGTTATACTCCCGTCAGTACAGTTACCCTTAATGTCAGCCTGAATGCGGCGTACAGTAATTGGCCATAACACCTAATCACAATTTATTTGCCTCTTTGTCTATGAGAAGTAAATCATTGTAGATAACCGCGCCATTGTAAGTGGTTCGTGCACAAGTAGCATGTAATGGCACAGACGAAGACTCCAACATGGAATTTATCTCAAACTGACACGGATTTGCCTTGATTCAGTCTAACCAGAATATTTTAATACTACCCAAATACTTCTGGAATATCCACTCGATTTAAGGGTGGGCGGGGTGGCCGATCGGTTCTAGGCGCTGCAGTCTGGAACCGCGCGACCGCTACGGTCGCAGGTTCGAATCCTGCCTCGGCCATGGATGTGTCTGAAGTCCTTAGCTTAGTTAGATTTAAGTAGTTCTAAGTTCTAGGGGGCTGATGACCTCAGAAGTTAAGTCCCATAGTGCTCAGAGCCATTGTCCTTGTCCACTCGATTTAAGCCTTGAGCTTGGATCAGCGATGTAGATACACCTACGCATGAACACAAAACAGATAACAAATACATACAGGGAGTTTCTCTTAAGAGTCGTCAGGCGCATTTTCTGTGGTGCTTAGGCCGACATTCGCGAATTCGTGTTTGGAATATGTAATTGTCAGCCCATACAAATGATCGTCGTCACGTCTTTCATGCGATGCCCTTCAACAACGGTAGCCGTCGGTTAGTTCCCCACTAAAAACAAAATGATTTTTAAAGCGGTATTTGTTTGCCCATTTGATAGTGCAGTCCTAGATGAGTCTGTTGCGACGTTAGCTTTACCGATCTATATTATCATTGACAGTTAATCAGGAGGAATATTTAGCCCTCCAGAAGCAACTGTGTAGCGCTGCTGCATGCCGGTAACGGATAGCATGAGGCTGGAGGCATGCGAGTCACTGCTGAAGTAGTGGTTACTCTTCACCTTTTGACGTCCTTGTTAGTAGATAAAACCAGAATCGCATTACATTGACTTGAGACCATTCCAAAGAATGAACACGGCTTTAAAAATGATTTTGATTCTAAGGGGCACAAACGAACACTTTCCATTGACGTTGAAAGAGAAGTATTTGCTTTGGGCAATTACTTCTACACATCACAAAAAGGAAATTGAACATCTGAGTATCTGCCGAAACAGCAAGGAAACTGTGCCTGAGACTCTTAGAAGAGGGACGCTACATACACGTGTGTATGTCAGCGCAACCCATGCTGATATTTCTCTTGCTGACTGAGGACGGCCGGCCGAAGTGGCCGTGCGGTTAAAGGCGCTGCAGTCTGGAACCGCAAGACCGCTACGGTCGCAGGTTCGAATCCTGCTTCGGGCATGGACGTTTGTGATGTCCTTAGGTTAGTTAGGTTTAACTAGTTCTAAGTTCTAGGGGACTAATGACCTCAGCAGTTGAGTCCCATAGTGCTCAGAGCCATTTGAACCATTTGACTGAGGACGGCGAGCACTGTGTACTGAACAACGTTAAATGAATGTGTACGTCTTTTGCAGACTAATACTTGTAGCCCCATATTATTGGATCGGTTAATACCTGCAAGTATATATGGCAACAGCAAGCCATCAGTGCTTATTTTCCCTTTGTCAGCAGGTCATGTGTTGAAGTGTGGGCTAGCGGACGCGTAACGGAAAGCGTATACTGTCACGCATAGCCTACTTAGTGGTACAGTACGACCTTGCAGAAAATATCGGCCCATAAACATTGTAAAGCTTTTGTGAGGTGACTTCGACGCTGAGGAGAAAACAGCCGAGTTCATTTGTTCATTTCAGGATATTCAATTATTTATTAAAAAGGAACGGTTGTTAAAATATTAGTTATTTATCAAAGTGTACAGTTCACATAATTGTTGTTACTGGAGCATAAATAGAGAAGTCTGGTTGAAGTTTGTAGAATCACTTCCGTATAATATCTTAGACTCAAAAAGAAACTGTAACATGAAACAATATTATGCTACTTGTGATATATAGCACAGTATGGTATAACTTTAGCTGGGTGAATATATTATATAACAATATTGTATATGTACAGGGCTATTACAAATGATTGAAGCGATTTCATAAATTCACTGTAGCTCCACTCATTGACATATGGTCACGACACACTACAGGTACGTAGAAATACTCATAAAGTTTTGTTCGGCTGAAGCCGCACTTCAGGTTTCTGTGCTCGAGAGCGCAGTGAGACAAAATGGCGACAGGAGCCGAGAAAGCGTATGTCGTGCTTGAAATGCACTCACATCGGTCAGTCGTAACAGTGCAACGACACTTCAGGACAGAGTTCAACAAAGATCCACCAACTGCTAACTCCATTCCGCGATGGTATGCGCAGTTTAAAGCATCTGGATGCCTCTGTAAGGGGAAATCAACTTGTCGGCCTGCAGTGAGCGAAGAAACGGTTGAACGCGTGCGGGAAAGTTTCACGCGTAGCCCGCGGAAGTCGACGAATAAAGCAAGTAGGCAGCTAAGCGTACCACAGCCGACGGTTTGGAAAATCTTACGGAAAAGGCTAAAGCAGAAGCCTTACCGTTTACAATTGCTACAAGCCCTGACACCCGATGACAAAGTCAAACGCTTTGAATTTTCGGCGCGGTTGCAACAGCTCATGGAAGAGGATGCGTTCAGTGCGAAACTTGTTTTCAGTGATGAAGCAACATTTTTTCTTAATGGTGAAGTGAACAGACACAATGTGCGAATCTGGGCGGTAGAGAATCCTCACGCATTCGTGCAGCAAATTCACAATTCACCAAAAGTTAACGTGTTTTGTGCAATCTCACTGTTTAACGTTTACGGCCCCTTTTTCTTCTGCGAAAAAAACGTTACAGGACACGTGTATCTGGACATGCTGGAATATTGGCTCATGCCACAACTGGAGACCGACAGCACCGACTTCATCTTTCAACAGGATGGTGCTCCACCGCACTTCCATCATGATGTTCGGCATTTCTTAAACAGGAGATTGGAAAACCGATGGATCGGTCGTGGTGGAGATCATGATCAGCAATTCATGTCATGGCCTCCAAGCTCTCCCAACTTAACCCCATGCGATTTCTTTCTGTGGGGTTATGTGAAAGATTCAGTGTTTAAACCTCCTCTACCAGAACTGCGAGCTCGCATCAACGATGCTTTCGAACTCATTGATGGGGAGATGCTGCGCCGAGTGTGGGAGGAACTTGATTATCGGCTTGACGTCTGCCGAATCACTAAAGGGGCACATATCGAATATTTGTGAATGCCTAAAAAAACTTTTTGAGTTTTTGTATGCGTGTGCAAAGCATTGTGAAAATATCTCAAATAATAAAGTTATTGTAGAGCTGTGAAATCGCTTCAATCATGTATGTTAGTGTATTATACAAGAATCTTCAGGGTGATTATAACTGAAGTAAGACTTTCAAAACACTGTAGAAATAACACCACTGGTCACAACACATTCAAATTGCAACAGAATTTTATTGTAGAAGGGGGAAAATGTATGGCAGAAAAAGAAAAATTGTGTGAAAATTGATCAATAGCTGGCGCTGTGTGAGTAAGAATACGTAAATGAAAACACCTGTCATGTGCACGATCCATTCAAGTTGCTATAAACACTCCGGGCACATGGCTTTCCCTCCTTTCGCGTCTGCAGTTTTCAGCATGACTGTCACAATGCAGGATCGCGCTCTGCTTGCTAAACTGTATTAGAAGAATGATGACTGCGTACACGTAGCTCTGCAGAAGTTCCGGATACTGAAAAATTTGAAATAAGACGTCGGTCCTATGAATGCCCTGGGTCTAGAGAAAAAAATTCGGAAATTCGAAAAGACGGTTTCTTTTGGTGTGCAACCTGGTGGAGGGAGGAAACAAATTGACTCAAAGTCAGTGGAAGCAGTGGCCATAGCAGTTCAGGAGGAGACGTGTGGTGGTGTGCAATCGTGTAGTGCACGAAGAATAGCCCGAATATTGCACATACCCGTGAACACGGTACGTAATATCCTTGAAAACATCCTTATTTGCTATTCATTCAAAATTACCCATGTGCACGAGTTGCTTCCTCTTGACCTGCCCACAAGAGAGACCCTTGCTTTAGAATTTTTTGCTTACATGGAAGCGGAGAGTGATTGGCCGAGGAAGATTCTGTGGACAGACGAAGCCCACTTCCATCTGACACCATATGTCAATGCACAGAATTGTCGAATATGGGCAACGGAAAATCCACACCCAAATCAACCAGTATCACTTCAAACTGAAAAGGTCACCGTGTGGTGTGGGCTTGCGGCATCATTTATCATAGGGCCATATTTTTTCGAAGAGACAGATGCTCCCGGTCTTGTTACGTGTAATGCCACTGGTAAGCGCTAGGAGTGTCTTAGAGCTCTACAACAGTGTCAATGTGTGAATGGAATCATTTTTATGCAAGACAGCGCACCTCCGCACATTGCAAATACAGTTTCGGAAATGCTAGAATTATCAGCCGCCATTTCGCTACAGCCTTTGCCGTCCCGTTCACCTGATCTTCGTCAGTTTGACTTCTGGCTGCGGGTTGTCTTCAGTGATCCGATTACAAACTTAGCAGCATAGAAGGCACGCATTGCGAAGCACATTCTGAACGTGACCCTGCAAATACTTCGATCAGTTGTGGAACATGCTCTTTCTCGGTTCGACTTGTTGCAGAAAACGGTGGACGGCATATTGAACTTGCTTTGCCCCAGTCACATAGAAATTAATAATCCGATTTGATTTTGATTGAGGCTTTTTATGCGGTTTGGGGCCCCAGGAGAATTAAAAACTGATTTCTCCCATCCGATGTGATAAGACCTTCCCATGGCGGACGGGCTTACGTAACCAACAGTATCACACCTGTACACCCATGCACATTGAGTAGTACAGTTTGTTTAATGTCAGACGTACGTCTTAGGCGTTGTTGGATGATTCATTTGTCATTTGTAGTCGACCACTATTAAATTGCGATTGTTACAGCGCCATCTATTACAACATCTTTCTTCTGACATTCGTTTTCCCCCTTCTCCGATAATATTTCGTTGCAATTTGAAGTCATTCTGACCAGTGGTGTTATTTCTACAGAGGTTTGAAAGTTTAACTTTAATGATAATCGCCCTGTATATAAGTGAATATATTTTTTCCTTGAATTACATGTATATATATATTTAAAGAAGTAAACAATTCGATAATTACAAACTAATTTGCCGTAGTGACAGTTCAGTGCAATATTTCATATTGAAGCGTCAGTGCTTTTAGAATCCTCTTTAAGTTGTATGATGACAGTTTCTAATTTCAAAGAAGTGGACATCAAAATCAAATGCAACTGATTTCTAATTGTTTAGTTTAGTTGATGCACTCGACGTCGCTGCTCCCACGTTGCTGTAGCCACCTGATCCAAAATAGTGCTTACCTGTTGGAAAAATCGCCTAAGGTTCACTTGTGTCATCTCGTACATTCTATGATGTCACTGTAAGACACCACTTGCGCACTGGCCCTCAATAGCCGTACAGTGTGAACGTCAGCATCTGTGGAACCATAGGGGTGGCACCAGAGTGTACGCAAATGAGGCGCTGCACCTACACTCTGCAGGGAGATTACAAGACACTAGCACCCTCTCCGGCTCTGGCATAAACGATGCCGACGACAGCGCTCTGGGGTCAGTTCATCATCGCCGATCGTCTCCTCAGTTCAATGGCTCAGCTCCACGGGGCAGCAGCTAACAACGACATAGTTAGTTGCAACAGCGAGAACCAGCGCAGCTGGGAAGGTAATTTACCATTGGATAGACAAGAGCCTTCATCCAGAGAAAGGTAATGGTTCTTACATTCAATTATACCACCGTCTATTGACATTCTGCACTGCGTCCAACTACCCTGGTCTGTCTCCTGCTTCGCTGCGAATTATTGTTGTGACCACCTCACTCAGATACAACACAGTCACAGACGCCCTCTGGTGCCCGTACACCCCATATACACTACTGGCCATTAAAATTGCTACATCAAGAAGAAATGCAGATGATAAACGGGTATTCATTGGACAAATATATCCTACTAGAACTGACATGTGATTATATTTTCACGCAATTTTGGTGCATAGATCTTGAGAAATCAGTATCCAGAACAACCACCTCTGGCCGTAATAACTTCCTTCATATGCCTGGGCGTTGAGTCAGAGCTTGACTGGCCTGTACAGGTACAGCTGCCCATGCAGCTTCAATACGATACCACAGTTCTTTAAGAGTAGGGACTGGCGTACTGTGACGAGCCAGTTGTTTGACCACCTTTGACCAGACGTTTTCAATTGGTGAGAGATCTGGAAAATGTGCTGTCCAGGGCAGCAGGAGAACATTTTTTGTATCCAGAAAGGCTCGTACAGGACCTGCAACATGCGGTCGTGCATTATCCTCCTGAAATGAAGGGTTTCGCAAGGCTCGAATGAAGGGTAGAGCCACGGGTCGTAACATATCTGAAATGTAACGTCCACTGTTCAAAGTGTCGTCAGTGCGAACAAGAGGTGACCGACACGTTTAACCAATGGCACCCCATACCATCACGTCGGCTGATACGCCAGTATGGCGATGACGAATACACGCTTCCAATATGCGTTCACCGCGATGTCGCCAAACACGGATGCCACCATCATCATACCGTAAACTGAACCTGGATTCATCCGAAAAAATGGCGTTTTGCCATTCGTGCACCCAGGTTCGTCGTTAAGTACACCGTCGTAAGCGCTCCTGTCTGTGATGCAGCGTCAAGGGTAACCGCAGACATGGTCTCCGAGCTGATAGTCCGTGCTGCTGCAAACTTTGTCGAACCGTTGGTGCAGGTAGTTGTTATTTAGCAAACGTCCCCATCTGTTGACTCAGGGATCGAGACGTGGCTGCACGATCCGTTACAGCCATGCGGATAAGATGCCTGTCATCTCGACTGCTAGTGATACGAGGCCGTTGGAATCCAGGACGGCGTTCCGTATCACCCTCCTGAACCCACCAATTCCAAATTCTGCTAAGTGTCATTGGATCTCGACCAACGCGAGCAGCAATGTCGCGATACGATAAACCGCAATCGCGATAGGGTACAAACCGACCTTTATCAAAGTCGGAAACGTGATGGTACGCATTTCTCCTCCTTACACGAGGCATCACGACAACGTTTCACCAGGCAACGCCGGTCAACTGCTGTTTGTGTATGAGAAATCTGTTGGAAACTTTCCTGATGTCAGCACGTTGTAGGTGTCGCCACCGGCTCTGAAAACCTATTCATTTGCATACCACTGCATCTTCTTCCTGTCGGTTAAATTTCGCGTCTGTAGCACGTGATCTTCGTGGTGTAGCTATTTTAATGGCCAGTAGTGTATTTCATGAGCGCTGTACCAGGAAATGATGGCGGATGCTATTTTGTCAATGAAAAATAAATAGAAACTCCAGGATAAATTTCGATATTCCTTCGTTGCATCGTCACGATACAGATTTCACACTAATAGATTTTAAGAACTTTTTAGAGCACAACGGAGGAATTGGATGTTGGTGCTTTTAAACATATACGTTGTACAATATACGCTCGTACAACGATACATTTAGCAGGCGTATCGTCACTTTCATTTATTCATCACTTTGAAAATTTCTGTGCTTTGGATCTCGCAGTGACTGGATTAATCTAAACAAATTGGTTTTCAGTTCAGGAGTTGTAATAATTGTTAAAAATCGCTCTCTGCGACACGGTCCTTAGCGCTAGCGTAGTTCAAAGTCTCTACGCTGTCAAAATAAGGAAGAAGAGCTGCCACAGATAAATCATAATTCACTTGTGTTCTCTTGATCAATTTCTTTCTGGTTTCCTGCTTCCCGATGTATTGTTACTGGCCTCTTGTTTTATTCTGAAATAAATCTTAGAAAATTTATTGTATTGCAAATTTTGTTTCTATCCTTTCCTCTCTTTTGTAAAATTATCAGCTCTAGGTATTGCTCTTCTGTGGGAAATTTCCAGAATTCGATTGTTTCTCAAAATTTCGGTGTGCTGTTGCAACAGTATCGACCCATGAATTTACTAGGAAGTTTTATACTCCGTTCATCTTCGCTTGATTATAGTGCTTTTGCCATCCCAATAAAGTGCTCTTCCATAGTTCTTGAAATCCTCCAAATTTTACCACTATGAAACCACTCCTCCTTCGATAAATTATTACTTTTTTTTACCGATTGACGTCGGTTTTTCTCTCGTACATTCTTTCATTCTCCAGGACCGACATAGGTTAATTACTTTTCAGTATTACGAATCTTCTTCACCACATTCCACCTTCTACTCTACATTATTAAAAAAACACTTCCTTATTGTTACATACGAGTGATTTTTCCACCAAATTGTTAGACATTACCCTTCCGTCAATTTTAAAAGTTCTTAACACTTCTTTCACTTGTTACTATATTCATAACAGATTAAACTACCCCAACCGGTCCAAAGTGCTTTTGTGTATAGGTTTCACAGTAAGTACATACAATTACATTTACAAAACATGTAATTAATGAAAGAAATTATGATGGCATACAAAATTACGTTTCACTTTACTTGTGACTAAACAATATAGTAATGTTGCGCTGATTGTTGGTAGGAGAAGGGCTGAAAACAGGCCCTTTATACTACAATAGCAAATTATCTAGGGATATGCAATCCGAGTGAATTAAATAATAATAATAATGATAATGTGGAGGAGGAGGAGGATGAAGATGATCACATGTAGTTAAAACTGAGATATCTTTCAGAAGTCCAAAGAAATATGAGTAAGACTTCTTACATAACGCACGTTCAACTAATTCTTCAGAGTCTGATCTTTAGCCGACAGGAACGTTAGAAGAAATATGAGTAATAGTCGTTAAGTTTTCAATATCACCTCGCAATGATAAAACTGCGAAATAGGTTTGTTGTGTATTTGCAAGTAAATGTCTGAAGTCATGGTTCAGATGGGTATTCCCACGCCGGTAGAGGAGACACAACAAAATAGCGCACGCTATCACCACTGTACCATTGGGTTGCGACAAATTCTTCAGCGTCCTCCAATAACAGACTGTGGTACTGTGGCATGAACACTAATTTGTACTGGCGCTGCAGAAATGTGCCTGCAAACACGAGAGGTTTTTAGCAGGAGGGATAATATTATCTTGATCGACGTCCAACTGCTTCGGCAGAGGTTACAGTAGAGGCTCTGTGCATGACAAAGAAGTATTAGTAAGGCTCTTGTTTCAAGAGATGTCAGGCACTACTTTGCTACCATCTACATACATCTCGTTAAACGAACATGAAGGTAAAATCAGACAAGCTGGATGTCATTCACTGGCTTAACAGCAGACTTACACACTGTACACGATTCGCAAATGGAATAGGACAGTGGCGATATAAGTGTGCTTCTCGAAGCAACCTTCACCGCTCTGCGCATGGTCTGTTACAGAGTATAAATGTACATATAGATACAGATTTAGTAATTTTTTTTAGTTTTCCATATCTTTATCTTGAAATAACGTCATACTTCACTCGACATGTGATTTTGTATCGACACTATGTTCTGCATTGTATATTATTATTATTATTATTGTGTGTGATTAGACCTTGTTGGATAAAGCAAAGCTTCTTGATTCTTTTTCCGTTTTTTTCCATACCGCTCTCATTTTTTCTGCATGTGCTCTCTTCCTTTCCTCAGTTAATTTTGTTCCTGCTTTCTCTTGAGCTTCGTTCCCTGACCTAACTTCCCGTCTCTCAACTTCCTGCTTAAATACCTTTCTGTCCAAAATATCTGAGTTTTTTCTAGGTCCATTTTGACCTCTTTTATCCAGGGTATAGTTTTAAGTCCTTCTATGTACTTAAGAGTTTTGTGTTTATGTCTTCTATTGGAAGGCCTAGAGACGTGCCCGTAAAATTTTAATCACCTTATTCTAATGTCTGCTACAAGGTTGGACCACAGCTCAGTTGAAACTTCCTGACAGATTAAAACTGTGTGCCGGACCGAGACTCGAACTCGGGACCTTTGCCCGAGTTCCAGTCTCGGTCCGGCATACAGTTATAATCTGCCAGGAAGTTTCATATCAGCGCACACTCCACTGCAGAGTGAAAATCTCATTCTAATATCTCAGTTGTTTGACGAGATTATAGTCTATTACCCTCTTCTAGTTTTCTTTGGCCCTTCTATCTTTTGATGATTTTAGTTTCTTCCTTTAATAAGTTTTCTAGCTTTTCTTTTATGTTGCTGACAGGATTTCATTGGCATACAAGACTTAAGGTTTTAATACTGTATTATAGTGCCTAATTTTAGTGTTTTTAAACAAGCATTTTTTACTACCTTTCTTGAACATTGGTGTGACCTGTGCCACTTTCCAGTCTTTGGGTACGGATCTTACGTCGAGCGAACGGTTATATATGGAGTTAATGCATCAGCATACTCTGAAAGAAACCTAATGGCATACAGTGTGGGCCAATTTACTTGCTTTATTAAGTGATTTATGTAGCTTCACTACTCCGAGGATATTTACTTCTACGTTACTTATGTTCGCAGCTGTTCTGGATTCAAATTCTGGAATGTTTACTTCGTCTCCTTTTGTGAAGCCATTTCGGAAGGGTGTGTTTAGTAACTCTGCTTTGGCAGCATTGTCTTCGATAGTATCTCCATTGCTGTCGAGCAGAGAAGGCATTGACTGCTTCTTGCCGCTAACATACTTCACATACGACCAGAATCTCTTTGGATTGTTCTGCCAGTTTTCAAGAGAAAAGTTTCGTTGTGGAAACTGTTTTAAGCATCTCGCATTGAGGTCCGTGCTATATTTCGAGCTTCTGTAAAAAATTGCCAGTCTTGGGGATTTTGCGTCTGTTTAAATTTGGCATGTTTGTTTCGTTGTTTCTGCAACAGTGTTCTGACCCGTTTTGTGTACTAAGAAAGATCATCTCCGTCATTTGATAATTAAATGCTATAAATCTCTCAATTTCTGACAATATTTCTTTGAATTCAAGCCCATCTGATCTAAACTTATTAATTTGGATGGAGTGGAGATTGTCTTTCAGGAAGGCGTCAAGTGAATTTTCATCTGCTTTTTTAAATTGGTATATTTTTGGTTTATTTTTGGAGGATTTGGGGATTACAATACTCACCCTCGCTACGATAACCCTGTGTTCACTAATCCCTGTATCGGTTTTGATTTTCGTTATTAACTCAGGATTATTTGCTGCTAAGAGGTCACGTGTGTTTTCACAACAGTATAATATTCGCGTTGGCCCATTAACTAATTGCTCGAAATAATTTTCAGAGAATGCGTTTAGCACAATTTGATAATTGTGTGTGATTAGACCCCGTTGGATCAAGCAAAGCTTCTTGATTCTTTTTCCTTTTATTCCACACTGCTCTCATTTTTTCTGCATGAGCTCTGTTCCTTTCCTCTGTCCATTTTTTTCCTGCTTTCTTTTGAGCTTCGTTCTCTGACCTAACTTCCCATCCGTCAACTGTCCGTAATTAAACATGTTTTTTCGCCAACATATAGAGAGTATATCAAAGTCACCATCAAATGCAATCGTATTAGTCAGGTACGTGTTTGAAATCAAACTTAATTTTCCTTAGAACCTTTTAGCAACTGTATCATCTGAATTGGGAGGTCGATAAAAGGACCCTATTACTGTTTTTTGCGGTTGCCAACAATGACCTTTGCCCTTACTAACTCACCGGAAGTATCTACTTCATTTTCGCGACAAGATAAACTACTTATAACAACAACAAACACGCCACAGCCAACCGTGTTCAGCATTTAATTCGGTATGCCGTTAGTTTCTTCGCAAAACTTTCGGCTGACTTTTTCTCCGGCTTCAGCCAGCTTGCAGTGCCTATAACGATTTGAGCATCAGTGCATTCCATTCGTGATTGGAGCTCTGGTCCTTTCCCAACACAAGTTCGACAATTTACAACTGTTATACTGATTGTTCTTGTATCTACATTCTTCGTGGGTTCGGCCTACACCCTTTTTGACTGAAGTCCTTCTTGTGTTTTCCCGAGGTCCTTTAACGTAAAGAACCGCCCATTCCACGCCACATAGCCCCTGCCACCCGTGTAGCTGTCTCCTGACGTATTCAGCGTCACCCGAAACCCAATCACCCTTTGGCACAAGTCGAGGAATCTGCAGCCCACACGGTTGCCGAACGGTCCGAGCCTCTGATTCAGGCCCTTCACTCGGCTCTGTACCAGAAGTCCGCAATCGGTCCTGTCGACTATGCCGCAAATGGTCAGCTCTGCTTTCATCTTGTAAACAAGTCCGATAGCCTTTAACACTTCTGTTAGCCGCTTGAAACCAGAGAGATTCTTTTCTGACTCAAATTGACACACATCATTTGTACCACCTGAGGTAGGTTGCACCCTGCGCTCTTCATGGCATCCTGGAGGATCCGTTCCACGTCGTCAATGACTCCACCCAGAATGCACACGGAGTGCTCATAAGTTTTGTTTCCCTTCTTTGCAGTCATGTCCCTCAGTATTCCACAACGCGCCTAGCGTTGGAGCTCCCAGCTATCAATCATCAGACTCTTTCTGATTGTCCGGATCTTGCTGGCTGAGAGGTTTCCTCTGAAAAAGGACAGGCGACAGCATTTGGCTCAGCGACAGCGTCAGCCACAGACAGCATGTGGAACCTGTTTGTTAGACAAACCGGGGAGGCCTTATGTGCAGCCACCTGGGAAATCTTTCACCGCCTGCTTCGCCCCAGGGCGACCTCCCGCTCGACCACAGGGGAGGGGTCAGCCTCAGTGCGAGCAGTAACTGAGTTGGCCACTGGTGAGGACCGATCGGACGGCTCGGGAGTGCTGGACGTCCGTTGGATCCACAAGGCCGGCCCACAACAGTGGTGCCCATCCACTGCAGCCTCAAGCTGAGTAACCGAAGCTATCACAGCCTGAACCTGAGAGCGAAGTGTCACCAACTCGACTCGCTTCCGCAAACAACAATCGCAGTCCTTGTCCATACTAAATGCCGTAGAAAACTCAAGTATGCGGATAAAGGGACTATCGGCACGTGCTGCGTACCTCTACTGTAGAGCCTGACGAAAACGCGGGAACTGTGTCTGATAAACAAGATTAATACCCAGATATTCAAAAACCTAACTACAGAAGCACCTTTGTGAAACTAAATAATTCGCCCCTGATTACAAACTTGTAATATGTCACAAAAGCAATTTACATTCAGATGCAAACGAAAACCTGAGAACATTGGCTATTAGATATTAAATTAACACGAAAAAATTCAAGAGACTAAACTATTAAAGCATGCAGATGATATTATAGAAATCGCTCCTGGTTAGAAACTTGTAAAAGTTACAGTACCGGTCACTTCCGTGTTGCAGCTTTTGTCTCGGTCGGCTACTACTTGCCTGACTGAATGGCGACTAATGCCAACTAGCGGCGTCCAGACTGGTTCCTCCAGTATGCCGATACTATAGCTCCATATTTAGCAGATATACAGGGTGAAAAGTATTTAAACCGACAAACTTTGGGAGGTTGTAGGAGACATCAAAACAAAAATTTTTCCCTAAAGTCATTTTTTTCCTATAAGGAGTATTTAGACCAGTAAAGGAAGATTTCTCTGGAGGCAAATTATTTAAACCAACAAACACTTTCCATTTTTTTATGACAAAGAGACAACAACTACGTAGCAGATACGGCCCAATTAAACAGTTCCCAACAACACCGACCCACACATTAACGAAGAACCGCAAATTATGAGCGCTAGTAACTGCGGCACGTGGGTTAATCCTCACTCCAAACATGCGAATTGTGCATGTTGAAGACTCCATCACCCCCGAACGATGCTTCATGGGTAAACAACATAGAGGATGGGGATGTAGGTTGCATTTCACAGTGTTCCAGATACCACTGCGAAAACTGTGCTCTGGGTGGATAATCAACCGGTTCCAGGTTGTGGACACGCTGTAAGTGAAATGAACGTAACAATTGCTCTTGGAGGACTATTCTTACATTAGTCTGCTTCGTCCCCAAGTTACGTGCAATTGCACGAGTGCTCATTAAAGGATCCCACTCCACATGCTGCAAGACAGCTTCCTCAACTTGCAGCGTTCTTACCGTGCGACGGCGTCCTTGTCCAGGTAATCTGGGAAATGACCCGGTCTCACGCAGACGTTGGTACAGAGCAGTAAAGGTCGTATGATGCGGGATACGACGATTAGGATATTGTTGTTGATAAACCCGCTGTGCAGCTCGTCCGTTGTGGTGCGCTACGTAGTACGCACCAGTCATATCATGTACTCATTCCAGGTGTATCGCTACAATAGTAAACTGAGACAATGCACTAATACACTGGTGGACAGCAGTTGCCTACAACTGAAGAGCGTAATACGCCTTCTAACATCTGAAGATCGTAATACGGCCTCTAACAACTGAAGAGCGTAATACGGCCTCCACCGGTTTAAACAATCCTCATAGAAAAAAATGACATTAGGGAAAAGTATTTGTTTTGATGTCCCCTACAACCTCCCAGTTTGTCGGTTTAAATACTTTTCACCCTGTATACAGCCGCTCGCGCACACAAATATCTGTACCATAAAGACTGGAAATCTGATCAAGTCACACCAATACCCAAAAATGGAAGTAGAAGTAATCCGCCTAATTGCAGACCCATATCACTGTCGTCGATTTGTGCTAGGGTTTTGGAGCATATACTGTGTTGGAACGTTATGAAGTGCCTCGAGGAAAACGATTTTTTGACACATAGTCAGGACGGATTCAGAAAATATCTTTCCTGCGAAACACAACTAGCTCTTCATACCCATGAAGTAATGAGTGCTATCGACTGGTTACATCAAATTGATTCCATACTTTTCGATTTTCAAAAGGCTTTCGACACCATTCCTCACAAGCTTCATCTAACCAAACAGCCTACCTATGGAATATCGCCTCAGTTGTGCGACTGGATTCGTGATTCCGTGTCAGAAAGGTCACAGTTCGTAGTAATAAACGGAAAGTCATTGAGTAAAGTAAAAGTAAGTTTCAAAAGTGCCTGTTATAGGCCCTCTGGTGTTCCTGATCTATATTAGCGACATAGAAGACAATCTGAGTAGCCCTCTTAGATTGTTTGCCGATGATACTGCCATTTACCGTCTTGCAAATTCATCAGATGACCAAAGCGAATTGCTAAATGATTTAGATACGATATTTGTATGGTGCAAAATGTGGTAATTGACCCTGAATAAAGAAAAGTGTGAAGTTATTTGCATGAGTACTATAAGCAATCCGCTAAATTTCGATTACGCGATAAGTCACACAAATCTGAAGGCTCTAAATTAAGCTCAAATATCAGGGATTACATTTACAAATGACGTAAACTGGAACAATCACATAGTGTTATGGTTAGAGCAAACCAAAGACTGAGATTCATTGGCAGAACTCTTTTTTTTGTTTATTTAGCGTATGGCTAATACAGACATATCATGAAATTACATATATATATGTACATATTGGCACACAAGAAACTTAAGTTTGTCTTTACAACTGAATATCCAGTCCTTCAATCCAGCGCACTGCATCTGGAGTTGCTAGCAGGAAGTCCTCTTTGGCGCCGTGATAGGCTCGAATCTTGCATTCACTGACAATGTGGTGAACAGTCTGGTATGGAGCCCCGCAGTCACAAGCTGGATCAGGCAACTTGTTCCACTTAAAGAAAGCATCCCTGCATCGCCCATGGCTGGTACGGATTCTGTTGAGAGTAGACCACGTCTTGCGTGGTAAGTCGAATCCACTTGGAAGTTTAGCACCTGAGAAGATGTTATGCAGGTGCACATCTGTCACTGCTTCCAACCGACCTTTCCATTCTTCAAGAGGTTTGAAATTCTTAGCCACCATGTCAGCAGCATCGCACAGAGTTGGATGACGTGATTTCAGTCTCTTGCGATTTAAAAGTGGCATGTCGCTATGCACGGGTAGGTTAGAATTCCTGGAGATCTTGTGGAATTCTCTCACAAGGGCAGTACATCTGCGTAGATCAGGAGGCATTATACCAGTTAACAGTGGAAGCCAATAAACTGGAGTGGATCTGATTGTGCCAGATATTATGCGCATTGTCGTATTCAGCTGGGTATCAACAAGCCTTGTATGATGACTATTCATCCAAACAGGTGCACAATACTCAGCACTTGAGTATACCAAGCCCAGAGCTGAAGTTCGCAGGGTGGTTTCTGAAGATCCCCAGGTAGTTCCGCATAGCTTTTGGAGGATGTTGTTTCGAGTCCTCAGCTTTTGAGCTAAGTTAAGAAGGTGTTGTTTGAAGCATAGTGTACGATCCAGGGTGACACCAAGATATTTTGGGTTCCAGTTGTGATGAAGAATTCTGCCTCTGAAACTTACCTCCAGTTTTACGTTCGCCATCTGGTTATTTAGATGGAAGCAACACACTTCTGTTTTACTCACACTGGGTTGGAGTCTCCAGATTTTGAAGTAATTGTCTAATGCAGACAGGTCATTGGCTAAAATCTGTTGTCTTCATTTCCTGGTGTTAGACGGCTAGAGCCAGGTCATCGGCATAGCAGTATTTTCAGGACGAAGGTAGATCAGATAGATATAGGTTGAACAGTAAGGGTGAGAGAACTGATCCTTGAGGCAATCCGTTGTTCAGCTTCCTCTCCTTACTTATGTTGCTTCCAATGATTACCTGGAACTTCCGATCACTTAGCATGCTGTTAATCAGTCGAGCCATTGTTCTGCAGGGTATGATGCGGAGAAATTTGTAGATAAGGCCTTCCCTCCACACAGTGTCGAAGGCGGCAGTTAGATCAACAAATGCCACAGATGTTTTCTGCTTCATTTGGTATCCTGACTCTATGAAGGATGTGAGAGACAATACTTGGTCGCAGCAGCTACGCCCTGGTCTGAAGCCTGCCTGATCAACTGGAACGTTCTCTAAGATAGCGCTACTTATTCTGTTATATATTAGCCTTTCAAAAATCTTGTAGCAGCAGCTGAGTAGGGAAATGGGGTGATAGTTTTCTACCCTGTTGCTGGGTTTGCCAGGTTTCAGAACAGATATTATCTTCACCTTTTTAAACTCAGATGGAAGTTGACCAGTCAGCAGGATGTCAGTGAAGAATTCTGCCAGCCATTTCTTAGCTTTTCCTCCCATATGGATCAGGAATTCTGGGTGGATACCATCGAATCCAGGTGCCTTAAGAGGTTTGAGGTCCTTCAGTCCAGAGTCAATGCCTGAAACTGTGAAGGGATGGGTATACTCAGATGAGGGAGATGCCTTCTTTTTAAGGTCACGAAGCTGTCGCCTGATATGTCTTGTATGTTTCTTGTCAGGAGGTACTCTTGAGGTGGTAATGATGTGGGAAGCAATTTGGTCTGGTGTTACTTCGGAATTTTTTCTGCATGCTGGTGCACTTCCTCCCAGTTTTCTCAGAAGACTCCATGCTTTCCTGCTCGAGTGGGTAAAGTCCATAGTTTGTTTCTGCCCATTTCTGCCTCCGAGACATGTCCAAGCTGGACAATAGTTCCGTAGCTATCTCTGGGTCACCACTTTGCTGAAAGTATTGGTACAGTGTTTCACTTTCCTTATTCCATCCTGGAACATATTCTTTTCGGTATCCTCTTGGCATACACTTTTTAGCTGTTGCTGTTACTGCACCAATGAAGCGTTGATAGTTATTATGTGATGGAGGTATCCATCGAATGGTCTTATCGAGTTCCGCTGAAAACTTCATCCAGTCGGCTTTCTGGAAATTCCATCGAGCATGCGAAGTTGATCGTATGACAGGAACAGTGCAGCCAATTTGTATTATTACAGGTCTGTGTTGGCTGTGAGGAAAGGCATCTATCACTTTCCTTGTGGTGTTGATGGGAAAGCCAGTTTCGTTGCAGCTAACAAAGCATAAGTCAGGATTTGAATCCTTGTCCCAAGCAGCTGACCTGAAAGTGCCTTGATCTTTGGCATCAAACACTAGATGAAGATTATTCTCTTCGATCCATTCTGCAAGCATGCTCCCATTTTCATCATTTTGAGAGTACTTCCAAAGTTCATGGTGACTATTGAAGTCTCCTATGTAAATTGCAGGATGTTCTGCTGTGTGTAGGACAAAATCGGGCCATGTTGTTTTGGGTGGTTTGTAAACATTTGTAATAGTAATGCCGTGCAATTGTATGACAACTGTATGTATATCTGCCTCCACACTTATAGAAATCAGCGAAGCTTTGTTTATGTTGTTACGGACATACGTAGCAATTCCATACACCTCGTGGTAAGTTACACCAAGTGCAGAATATCCAGGAATTCGACCTCGGCTTCGGAATATTTCTTCGCTGGTAACACGAGTTTCTTGAATGGCGACGACATCGATATTGTTGTCCAGCAAAACTTTTGACAGGTAGTCACACTTTGCCCTGCTAATGCTTTCGATATTCAGTTAAAGGAGTCTGATAGTTGGTCCAATGTTTCTTGTTAACAAGAACAAGTCTTACAAGATTCCATATCAAGGACAAATGTGAGAGACGACTGGAAAGAAACCAATGTTTACTTTCTATTGCAGTTCAGATGTTTCAAAATTATTGTGACTTTGGGTGTCCGGTCATGATATCCCTTTTTTCGGTATTTTCTAGGTGCCTTTTATCCTTTTAACGCGAACTTTTCGTTCGAGAACAACACTGGGGTGAGGATGACCTCGGCAGGTTAAGTATTTTTATTTATAAGTAACGTCCACTTCTCACTTTTTAAATTTCGTTTGATTCGTTTTAGAATTTTTAGCCGCTAAATACTTTATGTGACCTCTCAGACTCGAGCATCCCTTCCACTGTCATGTAACACAATATTTTGATTATTACATTTATTGCCCGATGACGGAATGTTAAGTATTCCGAAACCCGTCATGGATGCAATGAAATATTGTTCATCATGCAACGGGTGTGCGGTTTCCTCATTTTATAAAATGTTAACAATCAACGCAGAACGTTTCTACGTTATTGTCCGCAGTAGGTTTAGAATGATTTTTAACACAATCCTTCTGTAGATGATACCATATGCAAAAGGGGTATTAATGTAGCACGAAACTTAAGTTACTGGATTGTAACTTAAGTATAACGACATAATTAACAGAACAAGTCGAATACTTGCTTCAATTTAGCCTCAGAGAAAAACATTGAATCACACAGAATTTTTCTTTTGGCAGTTACCAGATTAATTAATTATGACTATTAAACACTTATCGATGACAGATCTGCAATTACTCGTACCATTACCAAGGAAAAGCACCAACACACTCAAAGCTACATTCTATCACAATATGTAAAAAATTCATTCATTCAGTCACCATGTTCTCATAATTCCATAAGGAAGTAGAAGCTTCAGAAGAGCAGAATCAATCATGGGGAACTTTGACGTGGATCACAGACACGTGACACTTCATTAACAGAAAGCAACATCTACAGTCCTTAATTTTACCCATACAAAAGCTGTTTGTCTTTACTGTACGTGGCGTGACTCTAAATGAAATAAAATTTGGGCAGTCAGTTCAGCGTCGTGGATCGGCGCACATTTGTATTAATAACATCTATATTAATTATATTATGCCTGATTAATCCTTACCTAGCAGGAGACCTAGATAATTCTGTACCTGCCTACTCCATGGAAGTCCACCTGCCGTTCTGGAGTCTGAAGATGATCCTTAAGGATTGAAACCGATCACTCCGATTAAAAGAAATTTGCGATCAAGACTGTTTTTTAATAATCATCTAAATGAAATGTTTGTCTGAACTGTTTGCCATTAACGTTCTATTAACTTTATTACTGACCACACGTCCTAGTCTGCTATTTCCTCGATCTTGGGGGGCTCTTCACCAGTAGCGGAGGTTTTGATGGCCAAATAAAACTTATCTATTTAGGAGAATAGCGGTGTGCAACAAACCGCAGGCAGACAGATTCCGTAATTAAATTAGATATATCGCCAGAACAAGACACCTAAAATAAGAGGTAGCGAGTTACATGCTATAAAAGATCGAGCCATTCAAGATTAATGGAATGACATGTCAGCAAAAGGTTTTCAGTAGGTCAAGACGAAACAAAAAATTAAAAAAAAATAATAATTACTGAACACAGGGATGTTCAGGCGCTCAGTCCGGAACCGCGCGGCTGCTACGGTCGCAGGTTCGAATCCTGCCTCGGGCATGGATGTGTGTGATGTCGTTAGGTTTAAGTAGTTCCAAGTTCTAGGGGACTGATAACCACAGATGTTAAGTCCCATAGTGCTCAGAACCATTTGAACCATTTTTTTGAACACAGGGATGAGATGTGAACAACTCGTCCTGCTCCGTTTAAAGACAGTGCTGGCAGAAAGTCACGAACAAGCTCGAGAATTTTAAATCAAAGGATAATAACAGCCACGAAATCTGCGTTTGAACAAAATTCCTGACAGACATAATTCGACCAGCTTAACGCGTCAACAAGGATACGGAAGCGATATGCTCATCGATTACGAACCAAACATTTGCGTCGTTTGTATAATCGCTACCAAAAGTATCACGAGCGTATTATGCAAAAGCAGCAGCGCCAAATCGAATTGCTCGGCTAACGACTGCTACCAAGAAACGGAAACAAACTCACAGATACTGAAAATTATGGCAGTACACGCCCTACTGCTGTCACGACAGTATCACGATGTGACTCGGTCTATAACTGCAGCGAAATGGGCTTCTGAGGAAGGCTGTCTCCACTTTTGTTAATTCGGGTGCCCATCCGTAGTAGGCTCCACCTGCAGGAAGAAGTACCCGCAGCCATTCTGATTGGGGTGTGGCGGCTACAATCCGTTTTGGCCACTGACGACGCGACCTCCCAATTCTGGAGTTCAAAATGTTCAAATGTGTATGATATCTTATAGCACTTAACTGCTAAGGTCATCAGTCCCTAAGCTTACACGCCACTTAACCTAAATTATCCTAAGGACAAACACACACAACCATGCCCGAGGGAGGACTCGAACCTCCGCCGGAACCCGCCGCACAGTCCATGACTGCAGCGCCTAACACCGCTCGGCTAATCCCGACGGCAATTCTGGAGTTAGGGGGGACTTTACATCCTTACGCGCTGTAGTAGCCGTGATTAAAAACTTTTAACGAACGGCTCGGAACATGCACTGAATTCCGCCATATTCTCCATAATTAACAATAATTAATCTGTGGCCCTCAAAATTTCTCCGCCCACGTCGGTAGTTCCCTATTCAGGCTGGCCACCGGCCGTCTCAGATTGCCGGGGAAAATACATGTAACACCATTTATCCATTAGTCAATTTCATTGACCTTTGAATTAATTACTCGATCAACCCTTTGACTGATGTCATTTGATTCGTAATTTCGCATTCTGTCTACATCATCAATCTGAAGTGTAAATCTTAACTAATTAGCAACTCTCTGTTTCTCATAATACTGGTCAGGACTACAGTAGCGGCTTCTCTGTGTCTCACGAATGTCAGGGAAAAGTCTCTTAAGTTACATGATTTGTGTCAGCTAAGTTTATCCAGGTGAATAAGAAATTAGTTACTTGCCGGGAATTAACTGCTGCTGGCTGAGTTACATTCCATAGCTGTTGTTCATATCCTAATTGTCGCTTAACTTCACCTGACTACACAGATGTATACAAAGAAAGCACTTAAATCTGTAAACCCATAATTTTGATTACAGTACTCTACTAGTAATGGACGCAGCTAATTCTCTCATACACATGAATTTTCAGTTCTGGAGTCTAAATATTGTTGATTGAGTAGCTTATGAATCTAGTATTTGATTTGCTGTTGATTTGTAGGTATTCCCAGTTTCATCCCTTATGTTTGTTAGTTGATGTTTAATACCTTTGCGCTAGACTACGTTACTGACTTCTGAACCCTGTCGTATCTTTCAGTGTGACTGTGTGCACTACAGGTGAGCTGGAACTCCATTATGATAGTCACTAAAAGAAGCTAATACGGGTCAAATGTACTAGGAAGGAAGTGAAGAATTTTCAACATTTATAAAAGGTCACTGAAATATCCGTGGACCTCTATTTTACACAACACTTTTAGTGCTCCTTTCTGCTAAAATAATAATATTTACTTTAGGTGCACTGCCCCTGATGATAACTCCATGACATAACAGAGAGTGGAAATATGACAGATACGTCAACAACTTCCCTTATGTTACAGGGTGCAAATTAGCCGGCAATTAATTTTGAACTGAGTTTCTTAACTAGTTTGCCCTTGAAGTGACTATTTTATACTGTTTCCCAGCTACACACTAATCAGTTTAGTGTGTGGCCACTATCTTATGCCTGCGGTACAATTAAGCTGTATTTTCTTTTTTCAAATTACGTAATATGAATCACTGTAATATTAACGCTTCAAAAGTTTTATGCGAACCGATATTAGTGTAGTCAACCTATTATGTGAGCTGTGTCTGGTATGATTGTGGTGAAACCAACCATTATTATATATGTGTTGTCAACAAACAGTCTTTGCTCCCCTCTTTAAAGTTAATGAAAGATCAAGTATGTGCCCTGTACTAAATTTTGGGGGTGGGGGAGGGGGAAGGAAGGTTCTCAGGCTAGTTTTATTCCTCTGACACTGTCAATGGAATTGTTTGTGAACGTCCTCGTATTTCTGAGATTTTCCCATTTATTGACTCAATCAACGGTTTCGACCTCCATTGTCTTATTAGTTACGAGCCGCATTTGGTGAGCATATCCTTCACTGTCTGGCAACGCGTGCAATTAAATAAGAAAAAACGGAAACAGTAAAGATGAAAAACAGATCAGTTAGCTCACAGCGTGAAAGATCCTGGGAAATGAAACCTGTATGCAGCACCGAGACTCCATCTCGGGACCTTAGCCTTTCGCGGCCAACCCCTCTAACGATTTTTCTTTTAAAATCTCATTTTATTAGTTATTGTTCGTTGGATTTGTTCTGGGCGGACGTCCCATGACACCTGTTCAAGGTCATCGATCATCCATTCGCTCAGTTTTTTTTATTACAGAGAGCAGCTACCCCTCAGACCGAGCACGCTGAGCTACCATGCCGGTGACTGAGTTACTCTAACACGACTCACGAACCACTCTCACGGCTGCAAATGTCCAGTACCTCATCTTCCACCTTCCAAACTGCACAGCTTTCCTGCGAACCTACAGTTGAAATTTAGGAGGTATGAGACAAGGTACAGGCAGAATTCAAATTGTGAGGAAAGGTGCTGAGTCGTGCTTGGGTAGCTCAGGCGGTAAAGCACTTGCTCGTCAAAGGCAGAGGTCCCAAGTTCGACTCTCATTCCGACACACAGTTTTAATGTGCCAGAAAGCTTCACATCAGTGTGTGAACACCGATGCAGAGTCAAAATTCATTCTTTAGATCACAACGTGTTCTTAAAGTCACCTTACGAGGTCCAAAGTCGGGTGGAGAGTGTCGGGTAGTCAGTGACGGATACAGGGGTAAACCGTTGGGTAAAACAGTAGCAGGAATATATTGTATCACTGATAATTGATTAGGTCGTAACTAACTGACTAATTTGGTAACAATGTGCTGCACTAGGGTATACACGAACCATTATCCACCTATTACATTGCACACTAAATGTCTTTTGTCCTGCTGTTCGAATTTTCCTCTACCGCAATAACTGCAATCAGCATTGCGGTTTGCTAGCCCATTATTAATTGCTTACAAACGTAACTTAACCTAGATTAACAATAACTTGACGTATTTACTTCATTTAGGAAATATGAGAAATGAAAAAAGTTGTTTCATGTGTCTGTTGCGTTGTGCGCATGTAAAACATCTATGTGCATGCATTCCTGTGCACTTCATAGTCTTCCAACTATCATTTTCATGTGGAGGAGTTTAGAAAGATTTTTCGGAACATGCTCTACATGGGATTGATCTACATTGGATTTTGGATTCTCCGAATCAAATATGAGCCATGTGGTTCTGCCTGTCACGGGTTTCGAAATCCCGTTACCGATGAATCGCAGAGATCTCTGGAAGTAGCACTGCCGTTTGCTAGGGGTGGACGGTGTGGGGCTCTTTCCTCACGTGGCGTGAAGTAGAGCGGATCTCGCGAGCAACATTGGCCACTTCTAGCAGTTGTGGTGATTCGCGTATTCGTTCTTGGATTACTGAGGAGTTAAGTGTTGTACGTAGAGGTTAATGTGCCATGTTCCCTTCGAGCTGTCCTGTGGAACCGGGAGGAGCAACATGCTGTTGGGTATTCTCAAGGAAATGGAAGAGATCTTCAATTATCAGACAGGTTGGCAATTCATATCTAATTTTCGACGTACCGACGACCTTCGGTGATATTCCACATGCTGGATCAGCGTTTGTTTATTGTTGCAAATACCGACCAACCGATTTCGAAGAGGTTTGGCGCCGAGTCTAGTGAGCAGACGTCTTTCTGGTCGGTTACTGCATTGCCTCCTGGGAGATTTTGGAGTTTGTGCAGTCTGATTGAAATCCGGCACTGTTCTTTTCTATCAGTGACTGAATGAGTCTCTTTTGATGGATTTTAAACCTCATTCGACAATGAATGAGTCTGGCTTGCATATTGTGTGGTATATTTTGACTCGTTTGCCGCAGCGTGCCACGAATTCTGAAACTTCCCCTTCGTAGATAAAGAATGACAGTGCTGGAGAAACTCTTACGTTATTTAATTTTCAAACAGCTGACCACCAGCTTAACGTTCTCAGACAGTTCTCTCTTTACTTATTCTGATTATCACTAAACTGACACACAATATTTTTAACGCAACGCAATCTGACTTTCAATAATCCCTACAAAAGAATGGATCTGACTAACAATATCCTATACCTTTCATGAATCACTTACCTCAGTAAAATCTTCGTTACTGGAACTACTGCAGTACAGCGAGCGCCAATACTGTGAGCTAAATAAAAGATTCTAACTACTAAAGGCACTAACTACTGATGGGCATAGTTAGTAAATGAAAGATCTTGATAGGGAATAAACAATGTATTATTTCATACGTCCAGATCGTCCGCTCATAGTAACTTCTCCAAACTCTGGCATCTCTCCCCCTGCATCCACCACTGCTGGCGGCTCACCTCCAACTGCCCAACGCTACACACTGTTCACATCCAACTGCCCAACGCTACACAAACGAATATTCCAACAATGAGTCCAACACAAACGAATATTCCATCAATGAGTCCAACTAACCACAGAATGCACACAGCACAGTCAGCAATTTTCATGCACACTATGTGGCGTTACCAACATAAAAACCTAAACAGCCTACTTACAATTCCTCTCCTGTGTCAACTTCACGATATTAAGTAACAGTAGCACCCTACATCAACTAATTGTTTGATGTATTCCAATCTCTGTCATCTTCTACAGTATTTCCCCTCTGCAGCTTCCTGTAGTAAAGAATTTCCCAAGCAGTGTTCGCCGGAAGTGAATTTTTAAAAAAATGTGTTTCGATTTCTGTATTATTAGTTATGATTTAAAATTTAAGTAATCAGTGTATAAAACATGTTTTCTCATTTTACAAATTTTATTAATTTCATTTTGCTTCAGAATAAACAGTGTGTTATAACAGATTAGGAGGACGCACGAAGTTTATCGTCAGATGAAAAATTAGGGAACCACTGCTCTAGTGCCATATTCTATAATCCTCTCCCTCCTTTTTGCCACTGCTTTCCTATATTCTTGTTACGTCGATTCTCTGGGGGAGCCTCTGCGTTTACTATCTTATAGGTCATCCTAATTTTCAACATTTTCCTGTAGAACCGCATTTTCTATTTATTAGTTCCCTGCCCGCCGTGTTTCGTGAAGTTTCTTAATCTCGTTGGCTGTATTTCTTAAATTGGTTTTTACGGCATTCACGTTCACGTATTGAACTTAGTGAGTAGGTCTGTTGATCATTGTCTGATTTGTGCTGACTACCATTAATTGGTAGAAAGGAACAATGTCCATTCGATATCGAGGTTGTCTGCTATGGCTATCGTGATTTACTAACAGCAAAATTCCATCGTTGTTCTAATGCTGCCAGTGGAAAATAAACATTAGTGCGCTGATTATTAACAAGCTGTTGTTGTACGGCAGCTCGGAGTGGCCGCGTGGTTTGAGACGCCATGTTACGGATTGCGCGGCCCCTCCCGCCGGAAGTTCGAGTCCTCCCTCGGGCATGGGTGTGTGTGTGTGTGTGTTGTTCTTAGCATAATTTAGTTTAAATCAGACTAAGAACAGCCGACCAATTGCAAAGGATAAAGCAATCTTTACCTAGGTTTCAATAGATATAAATCTATCTTCTTCAGAAGATGCAGTATTATAACAACATGAAGTGATATGTCCTTATCGTTTAGGCAAACATCTGCATAGTTACATTAAACATGCAGATGTTTGCCTAAACGATAAGGACATATCACTTCATGTTGTTATAATACTGCATCTTCTGAAGAAGATAGATTTATATCTATTGAAACCTAGGTAAAGATTGCTTTATCCTTTGCAATTGGTCGGCTGTTCTTAGTCTGATTTACGTGGAACCATTGCTGTAGCGCAGCTATGTTTAAAGTACTGAATTTAGTTTAAGTTAGTTTAAGTAGTGTGTAAGTCTAGGGACCTATGAACTAAGCAATTTTGTCCCTTGGGAATTCAAACACATTTGAGCATTTTTTGTTGCTGTATGTTTTCAGGTACATTTAAAACATAAGGTAACCCAAGTTCCGTTTTAGGGCTATTTACTGATAGCTCTTAGTGATGTCCCAAGATAGACGGCTACTGTTTTAGTTATAAGTGAATTAATCCTTATTAAAACAGAAAAGCAGTTGAGCCCTCTGGGTTAAGAGACATCTTGAGTGTACATTGGTGAGCGGCCACTAGAGTGTTTAATAATGTGTGTCATTGTTGTGGGTCTTTAGTCCGAAGACTGCTTTGATGCCGCTCTCTATGCTACTCTATCATCCGTCAGTCTATCCATCTCCGAGTAACTACTACAACCAACCTACATCCTTCTAAAGCTGCTTACTGTATTCACCTCTTGGTCCCCCTCTATTTTATTCCAGTCTCTTCCCCCCCCCCCCCCCCCCCCGCCACTCCCTCCTCTTTCCCACCAGTACTGCCGCGCGGGATAGTCGCGTGGTCTAGGCGTCTTGCACGGTCGGCGCGGCTACCCCCGTCGGAGGTTCGAGTATTCCCTTTGCCATGGGTGTATGCGTTGTCCTTAGCGTAAGATTGTTTAAGCTAGATTAAGTAGTGTGTAAGCTTAGGGATCGACGACCTCAGCAGTTTGGTCGCTTAAGACCTTACCACAAATTTCCAATTCCCTTCAGTACTAAACTGTCAATCCCTTGATATCTCAAAATGTGTCCTATCAGTCGATCACTTCTTTTGGTCAAGTTGTGCCACAATTGTCTTGTCTCCCGAAATTCTGTGCCGTATCTCCTCATTAGTTACATGACTGACCCACCTAATTATCAACATTCTTCTGTAGGACCACATTTCTAAGGCTTGGATTTTCATTTTGTCTAAACAAATAATGTATAACAACCACAATTACTAATAGGTTACGTGGGAAAATCTGTGTGATGTATATAGCTGCTGTGGATGTTCTTTTTTAATCGTAAGAGCGTTGTTGCCTTTGTGGTGTCACCGCCAGACACCACACTTGCTAGGTGGTAGCCTTTAAATCGGCCGCGGTCCGTTAGTATACGTCGGACCCGCGTGTCGCCACTATCAGTGATTGCAGACCGTGAACCGCCACACGGCAGGTCTAGAGAGACTTCCTAGCACTCGCCCCAGTGGTACAACCGACTTTGCTAGCGATGGTTCACTGACAAAATACGCTCTCATTTGCCGAGACGATAGTTTGCATAGCCATCAGCTACGTCATTTGCTACGACCTAGCAAGGCGCCAGTACCAGTTACTATTGATGCTGTAAAACATGTACCGTCAAGAGCGACGTTCACCATTTATGGATTAAAGTTAAGTATTCCACCAGCTACGTCAGTTTTTTCTGCAGTCTATTTTCCTTGACCTGTTCCAGACCTCACGCCAGCCTGCGTGAGCTAAAACGCGTGCCTTTCGGCTTCCTCTCATACCGGGTTGGCTCTCTTGCCAACCCACAACAGCCTTCACCTTTTATTTTCTTTGAGTCTTCGATTAATGATGACTATTGGATGTACTTTTGCCGAAGTCCTTAATGTGGTACCATGTATCGATCCACCCCTCGGGCGGCGCAAACCTGGTAACGGAATTGCAAGTTTCCGTTACACGCCCATAGCGATCACGCTGTATCTGGCAGACGGAGTGGTGCGTGCCCGCTGCGCCACGCTTCCAGCGGCTAAGGACTACAAGCGTGTTCTGCCGCCGCAATTTAGGATGGCCGGCTACGGAAACACAACCCACTTGCAGACTCTGCTCTATGACGTCATCGTTCGCACTTAGTACAGCGAGCCCCTTCCTTGTTCACAATGTGACAGCTGGACTCATTTTTTGGTACATTAAATATAATGGTTCTTTGAAAAAAATACAAGTTAAGTAAATCTTTTGCCTGTTGTCCGCAGCTCGTGGTCTCGCGTTAGCTTTCTCACTTCCCGAGTACCGGGTCCTGGTTTCGATTCCCGGCGGGGTCAGCGATTTTCACCTGGCTCGAGATGACTGGGTGTTGTTGTGTCGTCCTCATCATGATCATTTATCCCCATTACGTTCGTAGGAAAAGACAACAGCAAATCACCTCCACTAGGGCCTTGCCTATTACGGCGGTGTGGGTCTCCCGCTTCGTCCCCTACGCTCTGTCAAGGAGTATGGGACATCATCATCATCAGTCTGTTCTGTAAACATCCCTGCTAATTATTTATGCTCCTGTCTAGCTTTCTTACGACGATAGTCGCCGCACCATTCTGTTGCTCACTTGTCCTTGCCGTTGTGTATGAAGTCGTACCGCCGGCAGGAAGAGCCGAGCGGTTCTAGGCGCTACAGTCTGGAACCGCGCGACCGCTGTGGTCGCAGGTTCGAATCCTGCTTGGGGCATGGATGTGTGTGATGTCCTTAGGTTGGTTAGGTTTAAGTAGTTCTAAGGTCTAGGGGACCGATGGCCTCAGATGTTATAGTGCTCAGAGCCATTTGAACCATTTGAAGTCGTACACAACATTTAATCATTATATAATTAGATGTTTCTATTTTGTGTGTGTTTCAAATATTGTCAGCCGTTGCTGCTGCTAAGTGCAGTCAGAACGTAAGTGTTCATTAATGTCCATTGGTTACTCAGACCTCTCTTCCGACTGAGAGCCCTTCCGCTTTCTGTTTGATTCCGGTCTCCAGCAACCCTAGTTTCGCGCCGTCGTTGCTACCAACACGGCGCTGGAGGACTGGCTTCAAGATCTAACGTCTCGAGCCTGGTTTACCCCCAAGACGCTCAAAATTCGAAACTCTGTACACATTCAGATCGTTGAATATAGTGTGCTTTAAATATGAAATTAAAGATAACCTTATTGTTTCAATGCAACCGACTTTTAGTCTCAAAACCAAGCGCTCCACACCCCAATCACATCCTCTGGCACAAAGAGACTTGTGTTTCGGACGATCGATGACTGCAAAATCTGTAATGAATCTTGGAAATCTCTTCGGTCTACGAAACAATAGCAGCTCATGTTCGAAAACTGCAGAAAAATGTTAAGCCAGTGGTGTATGTACAGTGCTCTGTGAATGTGCCTAACGGAATGTTCAAATGTGTGTGAATTCCTGAGGGACCAAATTGCTGAGGTTCGAAAAACTGGTTCAAATGACACTGAGCACTATGGGACTTAATATCTGAGGTCATCAGTCCCCTAGAACTAGAACTACTGAGACCTAACTAACCTAAGGACATCACACACATCCATGCCCGAGGCAGGATTCGAACCTGCAGCCGTAGCGGTCGCGCGGTTCGAGACTGACGCGCCTAGAACCGCTTGGCCACACCGGCCGGCAAACTGCTGAGGTCATCGGTCCCTAGACTGACACACTACTTAAACTAACTTATGCTAAGAACAACACACACACCCATGCTCGAGGGAGGACTCGGACTTCCGGCGGGAGGGCCCGTGCAATCCGTGACACGGGAAGTGAGACATTAACTAACTGCGTGATTTCGTGGAAATGACAAATGAGAACTGTTCTTGTATGTCGAGAAAATGTCCTTATGAATTCATCTTTTCAATAGTTCTTCGCTGCTTCCTCGCTACGTACAGAACATGTCGAGAACTAGCAGCGCCCTTCGCAGAAGTGGACCGAGCATCACAGCGAAACCCTCAGCCAACTGCAGCCTCGCTGTCTACCTTCATACGGCAGCCAGACCTGCCTCTTGCTGTTAATTACGTCTGCCTGTTGGGCGCAGACTGTCTGCAGAGCAGTTCAGCTAATATTTACTCGCGCTGCTAATTACTACCACCATTACATTCCCCCCATCTCCAAAAAACAAATATCCTGCCTGGTGTTTCGCTATCTTCACACATCATTTATATACCTCAGCAGTCTTATGGCGTTGTTTGGCAGGTCCTCATCAGTTACGAATAAAACAGTGCTTCAAACTACATAAAAGAGAGCAGTTTAATTCAGGTTCGAAGTTTCTCTCTGTTGAAATTATGCTCCGCATTTCCGTAAATAATTTCGGTTACCTATTGTACAGTGCAATAGAATGCGTATGGCAACGTATTCGTCAGATGGGAGTCAGGGGTTATAAAACCCTCATATATAACCTGGAAACACCTTGGCTACAGCATTTCGCACCTGCTGATTTGACTCGGTCTTTATTGTGAGCACCTCTTCAGAATCGTGTACAGATCCGCATGTTCCGTGTCTCATTACTGCGACATCTCGATGTAGATGGAGTCAGTTTTATATTCATAGTACAGTTTCTCAGTGAAATGTCTGGGATCGTGCTGAACATTTACGTGACAGTAAATGAATGTCAATGTAGAGTGGATAATATTCCTTATTTAGGAACGTATGCTGTGTTTTAATATTATGATTTACCTCAACGCAAATGATCTGCTGACACACAGTCAGCATGGTTCAAGAAAATATTATCCTTATGAAACTCGACTAGTTCTTTATTCTCACGAAGCAATGAGTTACACTATGTGATCGAAAGTATCCGGACACATGGCTGAAAATGACTCACAAACCCGTGGCGCCCTCCATCGGTAATGCTGGAATTCGATATGGTGTTGGAACACCCTTAGCCTTGATGACAGTTTCCTCTCTCGCAGGCATACGTTCAATCAGGTGCTGGAAGGTTTCTTGTGGAATGGCAGCCAATTCTTCACGGAGTGCTGCACTGAGGATTGGTATCGATGTGGGTCGGTGAGTCCTGGCACGAAAGTTGCGTTCCAAAACATCCCAAAGGTCTTCTATAGGATTCATGTCAGGACTCTGTGCAGGCCAGTCCGTTGCAGGGCTGTTATTGTCGTGTATCCACTCCTCCGCCGGCCGTGCATTATGAACAGGTGCTCAATCGTGTGGAAAGATTCTATCGCCTCCTCGAATTGCTCTACAACAGTGGCAAGGAAGAAGATGCATAAAACATCAATGTAGGCCTGTTCTGTGATAGTGCCACGCAAAACAACGAGGGGTGCCAGCCCCCTCCATGAAAAACACGATAACAACATCACGATCTGCGAATCCTACTGTTGATACAACACTCGCTGTCAGATGACGTTCACCGGGCATTGACCATACCCACACCCTGCCAACATATCACCACACTGTGTACCGTTACTCAACACAACTTTTTCCACTGTTTAATTGTCCAATGTTTACGGTCCCTAGACCAAGCGAGGCGTCGCTTGGCATTTAGCGGCGTGATGTGTGGCTTACGAGCAGCCGCTCGTCCGTGAAATCGAAGTTTTCTCAACTCCCGCCTAACTGTCACAGTACTTGCAGTGGATGCTGATGCAGTCTGGAATTCCAGTCTGATGGTTTTTGGATAGATGTGTGTCTATCACACATCTCGACCCTCTTCAGCTGTCGGCGGTCTCTATCAGTCAACAGGTGAGGCGGGCCAGTACGCTTTTGTGTTGTACGTGTCCCTTTACGTTTCCACTTCACTATCGCATCAGAAACAGTGTACCTAGGGATGTTTAGGACTGTGGGAATCTCGCTACAGACGCATGGCACAAGTGACCCCCAATCACCTGACCACGTTCGAAGTACGTGAGTTCCGCGGACCGCCCTATTGTGCTCTCTCACGATGTCTAATGACTACTGAGATCGCTGATAGGGAGTACCTGGCAACAGGTGGCAGCATAATGCACCTAATACGAAAAAGTATGCTATTGCGGGTGTTTGGATACTTTTGAACACGTAGTGTATATTGAATGGGGATCTCAAATTGAGTCGATATTTATAGGTTTACAAGAGTTTTTTATTCGGTATCTCACATGCGGCTTGTAAACAAGATGTATGCCTACGGAGTTACGTCTCAGTTAAGTTATTAGATTCGTGATTTCCTGTCGGGTAGGTCACTGTTCGTGGTAATTAATGGAATGTCATCGAGTAAAACGGAAGCGATATCTGGCGTTCCCCAGAGGAGTGTTAAAGGCTTCCCACTGCAGTTAGCCTATATAAAGGAACCATTTTATATTGTTTTGCTGAGGATGATGTCATTTACCATCTAATAATGTCATCAGAAGCTTGAAAAAGGATTTGGTATAGCTATCTGTATGATGCGAAAACTGGCAATTGACCCTAAATAATGAAAAGTATGAGGCCATCCACGTGAGTGGTAATAGAAATCCTTTAGATTTTGGTTCATGATAAATCACAAAAATATAGGTTGTCACTTCAACTATATGTCTAGGAATTACAATCAAGAACACTTAAACTGGAACGATCACACAGATAGTGTTCTAGGGAAAGCAAACCAAAGACTGCGTTTGATTGACAGAATACTTAAAAGATAAAACTGTCTACTAAACAGACAGCCTAAACTAACCTTGTCCGTCGTTTACTAGAATACTACTGTGCATTGTGGAATCCTTATCAGCCGGCCAGAGTGGCCGAGCGGTTCTAGGCGCTACAGTTTGGAACCGCGCGACCGCTACGGTCGCAGGTTCGAATCCTGCCTCGGGCATGGATGTGTGTGATGTCCTTAGGTTAGTTAGGTTTAAGTAGTTCTAAGTTCTAGGGGACTGATGACCTCAGAAGTTAAGTCCCATAGAGCTCAGAGCCATTAGAACCATTAGAAACCTTATCAGATTGGACTGACGGAAGAGATAGAAGAAGTTCAAAGAAAGGGAGCTCGTTCTGTATTATAGAGACTTAAGGGACAGAGTGTCACGGATTAGATACGCGAGTTGGCGAGGCAGTCATTAAAACAATCTTTTTCACGTAATTCCTCCAAATGCGAGAATATTTTGTTAACGGCGACCTACATAGTAAGAAATGATCACTATAATAAAAGAAGAAAAATCAGAGCTCGTACGGAGAAATTTAAAGGTTTATTTTTCCTGCGCGCTGTTAGAGGGTGGAACGGTAGAGACATAGCGTGATAGTGGTTCGTTGAGTACTCCTCCAGGCACGTAAGTATGACTTATACTTGCAGAGTTGTCATGTAGACGTAGATGCTGATGTAAGCCACTTTTCCCGGGTTCGATTCCCGGCGGGGTCCGGGATTTTCTCTGCCTCGTGATGGCTGGGTGTTGTGTGCTGTCCTTAGGTTAGTTAGGTTTAAGTAGTTCTAAGTTCTAGGGGACTGATGACCATAAATGTTAAGTCCCATAGTGCTCCGAGCCATTTGTAAGCCACTTTGTACCCCAAGAACCACTGTGTAATCAATATAGAGAAAAACTGTTGAAGAACATCAGTGTGTCGGAAGCTTTTAATAACACAGTACTTTCAATCCCTAATTGTAGTGATTATTTTATAATCACTTGGGGGCGGGATGCAAGGGATGATCCGGGCAAACTGAAAGTGAAACTGAAAGTGTGATGGATGATGTAATTAATGGACCATTAGGCACAGTGATGCCGGCAAGAGCATCTTATGCCAATGTCATCATGACCTCCTTCTAGAGCGAGTATCGCCTCCACTGGAAATGTCAACAACCGCAGAAAGAGCACGGGACAGCACATGATCAACGATAATGCGTTGGACTAAAATTAAACCTTTTAGTTTCTCGTAATAATTTTGTGTCCGGTGCTCGTTTATGTAAACGCGTATTATGGAAATCACAGAGATATTCAGTGGTATCGTTGATATTATTCAGTTGTGCAAATGACATTTCGAAAAAATAATGTACTCGTTGGTACAAACACAGCATGTAGGATCTTCGTTGCGTGTGAGGAAAGTTTTCACAAAACTAGTAATATGCATAGTGGTCTCGGGCTTGCGTGGGTTAAGTTCTGTTTAATTTGTTTTCTCGTCCCAAGTAATTTCTGAAATTCATTGCGGATAATATAACACATCTAAACTTCGTTACGACCGTCATGCCTCTTGTTGAAACTGCGACGCACTACGGTTGCCACGAGCTTTTCGTGGAACGGACGTCAGTTAATAATACTCGTATATATTTTGTTTTTCTTTTCGCAAAAGTAAGAGAAATCCACATCGTATGCGGTATCATACGCTAAGGGCAAATTCTATGGCCAGTTTAAACTGAAATTAGCGGAAATATGCATGGGGGCTTAATTATAAAGAATGCAAATATTTTTAATTTTTAGTAGTTGTCTGTTCGGTTACGCAAGTCTCGTAAACGGGCGGCCCTGACTGGTATTAGTACGCAATCTGACTGCATAGAATAACAACAAAGAATGAGAGAAAACTTCCGTTAACACAATTAATTAATTAAGTTCCCAGCGACTATAAAACGTACGAAACCAAAGCACAAGTGTAACTGTTCTGTGTATGGAAGTGTGATTCAACGTACACATCTGGCACGGTTCTTCTTCAATAAGACAAGAAATTTTAAATACCATTTATACTGAAGTAATTAAATAAAAAATAGAAATACAATAATTGCGCAAGAAAACCAGAATTACACTCTAATACAAGAACACGAGCCAGATGCTTTGTTGACTGAACCTGTAATGACGCATTATTTAAGACATTGAAATAATAAAAAGAAAAGGGAATTTTTTTACCTCCATATATATTGACGAAAAGCACTCTGATCATTACAATATCTCCATTCGAACAACATCTGCTGTCTAGCCCATCAAACATCTGCATAAAACATGGAACAAGCACTCCCTACTACAACATCTCAACACCGACTCACTACTACTACTCCACAAGCACTGACTACTGCCACATCTCGACAAGCACTGCCAGTGGAGGCGGCGGAATAAAACTCTTTGGCGCAATCTCTGGCGCTGTGGCTCAGTGTAGCCACCTTTCATATGCCCCTCCTCCACGGGCTAAAATTTGATGGTATTTTTGCCAGCATTGGTGGTGAAAATACCACAAAATTCGTCAAAAAAAATACAGACAAAAATAAAAGATAATATTAATACGTAAATATGACATAATTAGATAAAATTTTGGCTTAGCACTGACCTTTCAATAACCTAATATATAATATACAGTAAGAAATACAAATTCTTTCATACATGTGACTTTACATAATAGTTTATACAATACACAAAAAATCAGTTTATACAAATGTTCACATAAAATGCTTTCAATGATTCAAAAAAACAAGTAGTTGATAGTTCCAGCAGTAGCACCCAGCAATGGTCAACAGGTGCAAATACCAACAAGTGACATCATTTTAGTAGAAGCAGTTCCATCAGTGGCACCCAGCAGTGTTGAACAGGTACAGACACCAACAAGTGACATCTTTCAGCAGAAACAGATCCATTAGTAGCACCCAGCAATGTTGAACAGGTGCAGACACCAACAAGTGACATTATTTCAATAGATGCAGTCCATCAGTGGCACCCAGTAATGTTGAACAGGTGCAGACACCAACAAGTGACATCATTTCAGTAGAAGCAGTTCCATTAGTGACACCCAGTAATGTTGACAGGTGTAGACAGCAACAAGTGACAACATTTCAGTAGAAGCAGTTCCATCTGTGGCACCCAGCAATGTTGAACAGGTGCAGACACCAACAAGTGACATTTCAGTAGAAGCAGTTCCATCAGTGGCACCCAGCAATGTTGAACAGGTGCAGACAGCAGTCCATAATATTCACTATCACTAATCACACTGTTCATCAGAGTTTATCAGCAGAAATTAAACATGTCCTAGTGGCACCAATCATGTAGAAAAAGTGCAAGTAACAGTCCATAATATTCAGTATCACTAATCACGCAGTTCGTCAGCAGAAACTAAACATTTCTAATCGTCACACATCAATGTCGAACAGGTGCAGGCACGAACAACAGTTTGAATGCACACACAATTGCTTTTACAAAATTATTATCAATGCTCTTACACTAAACATACAAAATATAATAAACACACAAATGATATCAGACAATTGTCATATTAACTATTTCAAATACACAAATATCAGTAAGCCTATAATATTTATGGGTGTCAGTGCAAGCCACAACAACAAGTAAAATAATATTTAGGAGGTAGGTCGGTACCAATTATTTAGGATTAGGAAAGGAAAACACACAAAACACACTCACTCATCTTTCATCCACATTAAGTGCTACTGTGTAGTTGAATAGTGTTAACTGTGTAAATGCAATTCTGTCAAAATTTGATGTTCAACTTGTGTATCAAGTAGTAGTGGCAGCAATGTATAACAGTCAATAATAGTTAGTCAACGTCATAGTCATCATGTCAAGACCAATGTTTGCCAAGCCAAATCAAAATGTACGATTGCTGAACAACTGTCAGTGTGCCAAGATATGCAAATACTTCCTCTCTCCAAAAAAAAAAGTATATACTGCTTAGTGATTTAACAAAGTGTGTGTGTAGACAATCTTCCTTCTACTTGAGTGTTCTAGTCTGCCATCTTCATCCTCTTTGTTCCATATAGACCAACAAAAAAAATATGCTCCTCACTTACTTTACCTCTAATCCACCAAAACTCCAATAATCATTATCATCACATAATCTTAATACTTCAATAATACCTCTTACGTCTAAACATATAAGCCTTATCGTCAATATCATTTACCTTACCTCTTGTCTACCAAAACTCCAATAATCATCAACTTCACATAATATCAATACCTCAATAATACCTCTTCAGTACTTTGACACATATAAACCTTATCGCCAATATCATTTCACTTCCATAACAACTCTTTCCTCTAGTCAGTCTCCTCGACCAAGTACAGATAAAATCCTACTGCAAACTTCAATTCATCATCCCATACAATCCGTAGACACAATGTCCACATACAACCTCTGTGTAATCCATCTGACCCATATCTTCTACTCATTATGAATTATAAAATACATTTTGGTTACCTTGTCCATCATTAAACAAAAGAAATGCATAGATGACGTCTAACAGACTTTAGTTCAAATAACTCTCAGTAATTAAGTACGATTAAGGAGTGTGAATGATCATAATATTTCACAGTGTGTACACCACTTCAAGAATCATGGCAGAAGCAAACATGTGGAGTATTTTTTGTGTCAAGTGTCACTTCCTATTTCAATTGCTCACGAAAAATGCAGTATAATAACTGTCAATGGTCTAACCCTAGTGTTGGTGTGTCATGTCGTTAGCTTCCTTCCTATTAGCATAAATTTATACAGCTTCCATAAAACCTCCAGCTCATGTGACTTCTATGAAGTCCATATAAGGCACTGAGCGTAAGCAAAACATGCAACAGCGAGTAAATATACCAGTAGAGAACAGAATGTCAACAAGTGGATGCAGCACAATTCCTACAACGAGGGTCTGCCAAGCAAACAATCTATAATTAATACCATAGTGTGACCTAACCTCCATGTTCGTACCCAGTATATCAGCATTTCTATATACCAAATTAAAGAGTAGTTATGACAACAAAACAGAAATGTGTAAATATGCAATCCATACGCAAAGCAGCAAATATGTATCTTACATAATAAACAGGTCATTAGCATCATATCAGCATAAGCAAATAAATGTTCATATGTAATCTTAATAAGTAAACATGAAGACACAAGCAGATAAATCACAAAGTATAACTTACATACATAACCATATCAGCACAACTAATCAGGTGAAAATTATAACTTAAATAAATAGGCACAGCAGGAACATAATAAAAAAAATATGACGTCAGTGAAAAAGCATAGCAGCTAAGCGATGCATAATATACACAAGTAACAACCCTGTTCATTAATCAATCATTGTCAAAATCAGTTAAACAAGGTATAAATCACGTAATCGCGAGCAGCAAATTACGTCTAAAGTACGTACCTAAGTGGAAATATGTTACCTGAAAAATAAATTCAATTAACAGTTACCTTTTTGGTTTATTACTCTTTTATTTTTTAAATTACATTCTTCCTGAAATTTTCTCCATAACAAGTCCTCTTAACGTCGGAGACACACAGAATTTACCTGAAGGTTTTAAATATTTTATACAACCGTATCCCGAAAAATACTGAACGTTAATAACATAATTTATTAAGTCACTATAGCTTTATACTGAGTTTAATCAGAGAAATTAGACTGTGTATTTGTTTACGGCTGTCAGTGCATTCGCACTGAGCGCTCGATCAGCTACAGGCGCGTGACGTAGGAAGTAATTGTTTGCGGTCAACGACTGCCTTGTGCGGCGCGCAGACTTGACTGTTGCTTTGAGTATGTGCCGCCGCCAAAACACAGCGCGGTATCCTTGTACTCTCCGCATGTTTACGTATAACTGTTGGTTTCTCGAAAGTATGTCATTCCACAAAAATTTTAACATTCGATATGTGATGTACTCCCTTAGAGCGCCGAGATTTAAGAGTTTCTACTTCGACAGTGTTATCATGAATAATTTTGCGAACTCTATATGGACCATTATAAAGCAGAAAAAAATTTGCGACACAAGGCTTTTTCTTTGTGAGACAGACGATGAGACTTAATTAATACCTTTTGACCAACTGACAAGGTTTTTAAACGACCAGGACGTTTAGCTGATTTCTCTTCTAGCAGCCGAAGATGCAATATTTTGCAGAGCCAGGTTGACAACTTCAGAATGCCGCAGTTTCCGTGAAGGCGGAAAAGGAACGATTTCAGAAATGCGATTTGTCGGTGCTTTGTTTTTTTAATATCAGTATAGGCGGTAAAGAGGTTGAGTCATTAGGAAGTTCATTCAGAATGTTTTGAAAAATATGAAGATACTGATCCCACGTTCTGTGATTCTGATGACAATAAAGTCGACACAATTTATTGATTTCCTTCATCCATCTCTCTGAAGCGTTAGATTGAGGGTGAAAAAGCGAAATGAAAATTGGTTTAATCTTACGACGCCATAGAGTATGAAGCCAAATTTTAGAGCGAAACTGTGATCCATTATCTGATATAACCTTATCAACATGACCCACTTCTTCAAGAAAATGTTTGATGAAAGCATTAGATACTGAACGAGCTGTTGCTTTGCGTAGAGGTGTAAAACACACATATTTTGATGTCAATTCCACTGCTACCAAAATGTACGCAAAACCATTAGTAGAACGAACCACTGGACCGAACAAATCGACTGAAGCCTTCTCCTTTAATTTCGCTGGAATGATAGGAAACAACGGTGCTCTGTGAGAAACTGTTGGCGGCTTAGCCTTTTGGCATAATTTGCATTTGGCAAGAACAGATCGAATACGTTTTTCCATATTACTGAAGTAGCAATTTTCCCGTAATTTATGGAAGCATTTTCTGGGACCAAAGTGTGCATAGCTAAAATGTGTGTACCAAATCAATTTATTAACCCACTCATCAGGAATACAAACTAACCTAACAGAGTTGTCGACCGATTTTCGTTTAAAAAGAATATCATTGCGAACAAAATAATGTTGTCTAATAGCTACGCTTTCCTTTCTCCGCCACTTCTCCTTAATGTCCTTCCAGATTGGATCCTAATTTTGCTCCTTAGCGATGTCCTGGAGCGAAGACGAAATAAAATTCTCAAACGCAACACCTTGAGTATACACTCCTGGAAATGGAAAAAAGAACACATTGACACCGGTGTGTCAGACCCACCATACTTGCTCCGGACACTGCGAGAGGGCTGTACAAGCAATGATCACACGCACGGCACAGCGGACACACCAGGAACCGCGGTGTTGGCCGTCGAATGGCGCTAGCTGCGCAGCATTTGTGCACCGCCGCCGTCAGTGTCAGCCAGTTTGCCGTGGCATACGGAGCTCCATCGCAGTCTTTAACACTGGTAGCATGCCGCGACAGCGTGGACGTGAACCGTATGTGCAGTTGACGGACTTTGAGCGAGGGCGTATAGTGGGCATGCGGGAGGCCGGGTGGACATACCGCCGAATTGCTCAACACGTGGGGCGTGAGGTCTCCACAGTACATCGATGTTTACGCCAGTGGTCGGCGGAAGGTGCACGTGCCCGTCGACCTGGGACCGGACCGCAGCGACGCACGGATGCACGCCAAGACCGTAGGATCCTACGCAGTGCCGTAGGGGACCGCACCACCACTTCCCAGCAAATTAGGGACACTGTTGCTCCTGGGGTATCGGCGAGGACCATTCGCAACCGTCTCCATGAAGCTGGGCTACGGTCCCGCACACCGTTAGGCCGTCTTCCACTCACGCCCCAACATCGTGCAGTCCGCCTCCAGTGGCGTCGCGACAGGCGTGAGTGGAGGGGCGAATGGAAACGTGTCGTCTTCAGCGATGAGAGTCGCTTCTGCCTTGGTGCCAATGATGGTCGTATGCGTGTTTGGCGCCGTGCAGGTGAGCGCTACAATCAGGACTGCATACGACCGAGGCACACAGGGCCAACACCCGGCATCATGGTGTGGGGAGCGATCTCCTACACTGGCCGTACACCACTGGTGATCGTCGAGGGGACACTGAATAGTGCACGGTACATCCAAACCGTCATCGAACCCATCGTTCAACCATTCCTAGACCAGCAAGGGAACTTGCTGTTCCAACAGGACAATGCACGTCCGCATGTATCCCGTGCCACCCAACGTGCTCTAGAAGGTGTAAGTCAACTACCCTGGCCAGCAAGATCTCCGGATCTGTCCCCCATTGAGCATGTTTGGGACTGGATGAAGCGTCGTCTCACGCGGTCTGCACGTCCAGCACGAACGCTGGTCCAACTGAGGCGCCAGGTGGAAATGGCATGGCAAGCCGTTCCACAGGACTACATCCAGCATCTCTACGATCGTCTCCATGGGAGAATAGCAGCCTGCATTGCTGCGAAAGGTGTATATACACTGTACTAGTGCCGACATTGTGCATGCTCTGTTGCCTGTGTCTATGTGCCTGTGGTTCTGTCAGTGTGATCATGTGATGTATCTGACCCCAGGAATGTGTCAATAAAGTTTCCCCTTCCTGGGACAATGAATTCACGGCGTTCTTATTTCAATTTCCAGGAGTGTACATCAAACAATAACTGTTTTCTTTGCAGTCCTCCTCAGCACTTTGTTTCAAACCCATTGGTGCACGTGATAAAGCATCAGCAATAATATTTGAAGAACCCTGTATGCTAACAATACAAAAATCTGATTCCTGTAGATACAGCTCCCATCGTGACAATCATCCATGAGTTAATTTTGTTGACATAAGAAATTCCAGAGGTCGATGATCGGTGTAAACCTTAGTATGTCTGCCAAACAAAAATGTCCGAAATTTTGTGAAAGCCCGAACAACAGCCGAAGCTTCAAGTTCCGTAATCGAATAATTCTTTTCGGAGTTAGAGAGAACACGACTTCCAAATGCCGGCCGCGGTGGTCTAGCGGTTCTAGGCGCGCAGTCCGGAACCGCGCGACTGCTCCGGTCGCAGGTTCGAATCCTGCCTCGGGCATGGATGTGTGTGATGTCCTTAGGTTAGTTAGGTTTAAGTAGTTCTAAGTTCTAGGGGACTGATGACCACAGATGTTAAGTCCCATAGTGCTCAGAACCATTTGAACCATTTGAACTTCCAAATGCAATAGTTTTCTGTACTACAGCGCCGTTTTCTTCTATCTCTTGAAATAAATGTGCACCTAGGCCTTTGTATGATAAGTCAGTCACCAAGCAAAAATCATTAGATGAATCCGGATGTGAAAGAAGTGGAGCAGCAACTAAAGCATCACGAAGTTGTTCAAATTCTGACTGAGCTTCCTCATCCCAACACCAATTAGAATTCTTTCCAGATAGTTCACATAAACGAGGTGTGGCCAAATTGTCCAATCTAACAAAGCGTCTAAGAAAATTACAGACACTGAAAGGTGGCTACACTGAGCCACTGCGCCAGAGATTGCGCCAAAGAGTATTATTAAGCCGCCTCCACAGTGCTTGTGGAGAGCTCGTAGTAGTCAGTGCTTGGAGAGAGCTCGTAGTGGTGAGTGCCTGTTAAGAACTCGTAGAAGTCAGTGGTTGGAGAGAGCTCGTAGTAGTCAGTGCCTGTCGAGGTCTCGTGGTAGTCTGTGCTGAGATGTTGTAGCAGAGAGTGTTTGTTGAGATGTGCTATTAGGCAGTGCTTGCTGAGATGTGATATTGGAGAGTTCTGGTTGAGATATAATGTAAGGATTAGAGTGATTTTCATCAATATAAATGAGGTAACTAACTCCGTTTGTTTTTAATTTCAGTATCCTAAATAATGCGTCATTACAGGTTCAGTCAACAAAGCAGCTGGCGTGTGTTCTTGTATTAGAGTGTAATTCAGCTTTCCTTACGCAATTATCGTATTTCTAATTTTCTTTTATCACGTCAGTATAATTGGTATTTAAAAATTCTTGTCTTGTTGAAGAAGAACCGTGCCAGATGTGTGCGTTGAGTCACACTCCCACACACAGAACAATTACATTTGTGCTTTGGTTTTGTAGGTTTTATAGTGGCTGGGGACTTAATTAATTAACTGTTTTTATGAAAATTTTCATTTCATTCTTTGTTGTTGTTCTTTGCAGTCAGATAGCGTAATAATACTAGTCAGGGCCAACCGATTACGAGACACAGCGTAATCGGACTTACAGCTACGAAAAATAAAAAATAATTTCATTTTATTTAATTAAGCCCCCATGCAACACAAAGGAAACTACGAACATCACGTTTTGTGGTAGGGACAGCATAATTACGAATAGCGTCTAATTTCTCTGGATCAGGGAGAATACCTTCTGTAGAAATATTGTGACCGAGAAATTTCACCTGAGAACGACCAAATTCAGATTTTTCCAAGTTCACTGTAATGCCAACTCTTGCAAAGATACGTAATAATGAATCCAAAATTTTGTTGTGCTCACTCCAAGAACGTTTAGCAATAAGAATGTCGTCAACATATGAAGTAATATTGTCACGAAGATAAACAGGTAAGATTTCGTTTAAACTACGAATGAATGCTGCTGAAGATACAGTAAGTCCAAACGGTAATTTCCGAAACTGGTAACAGTTACCAAAGGCTAAAAAGGCGGTATATTTTCTACAACCAGGGTGGAGTTCTATTTGCCAAAAACTTGCGCGCATATCAATCGTGGATAAAACTTTAATTCCATGGAAATGTTGAAGAAGTTCATCTAAATTTTGTGGACGGTCAGTTTCAGGAGTGATGATATTATTTATCTGTCTGGAATCCAGAACCAAACGAATTGACCCATCCTTTTTAAGAACAACGTGTAATGGGCTGGTATAAGGACTGACTGCTGGCTCAATAATGCCTTGATCTATCATGTATTGAAGTTCACTCTTAACCTTGTCTCTGTAAGCCAAAGGAATAGCGTACGTTTTCCCCCGAAATGGTGTGTGTTCTTTTACTTTAAATAAATATTGTAAGCCTTGTATAGTTCCTGTGTGATGACTAAATACTGTAGCATGTGAAGTCAAAATGTGGTGCAGCTCTTCTCTTGCAACGTCATCTGGCACTTCAGCTTTCTTAACCTTTCCATTAATTAATTCTTTGCTATTAATTATATCATCCATCGCGTCTCTGTATCTATTGTCATTGTCATGAATAAATACACTGTCGTCATAATGCTCAACGAAAACATCAGAAGTAAGAAACCTTAAACATTTTGTATCTGATTCAGATCTTGCTAAACACTCGAAAAATTTCAAACATTTCGGCATTCCGGCAACAGTCAAATTCACACTTCCTTCTTTAAAGTTTGAAATTGCCTTATGTGTGTTAAGAAACTCCATACCTAATATAATTTGTGTACTGAGTAATGGAACAATAATAAAATTAGCAGAAAATTCATATCCTTGACAAATGATATTTAGGTTGGTCTGTTGTTTAACTTCCACACTTTTTCCAGAAATAGCGCCTCGAATTGTAGTTTTAGAAACAGGTAACACAGGACAAGCACTGGTTCTTACACATATACGAAAAACTGATTCACTAATAACATTCAATGGGCTCCCAGAATCTAAAACCGCAGTGAACTTATTCTTACTCACACATACTTCAACAACAGGATGTAAAAATGCGTCTACGTTATTTTCCTTTTCATCTAGCAAAATGTCTCTCATGTCTTCCAGGCGTACGTAGTGTAAAGTCGTAGTGTCATTACTTTTGAACCGTCTATATTGCTGCCAGAAGCCGAAGCTACAAGTCATTGTCGACTGCTTGCGTCACGTCTTTGATTATTCGCGTCATTTCGCGGATCAATTTCTAAGATTTGCACTTGTCTCTCTGAAGTTCTGTCACGTGGAGGATGCCAATTAGGTCCCTCCTGTCTGTTAGATGCCAATTCTTGGTTGTGTCTGTTATTAAAAATTCTATTTTCCTGTCTGTCTGCATGACTACTTCTTGTGTAATTTCGACTGTCACTTCTGAAATTATTGTTGTATCTACTACCCTGATTATTTCTGTAGTAAGAATTTCTATTACTGTATGAATCATTTCTGTCTTGATGATACCGATTACTGTTTCCGTATTATTGATAATTCCGGTAGGAATTACCGTTATTATAGTTGTCTGTGTAATTTCTGTTAGAACGTCTGCTATTGTCATAAGGCTGGTATCTATTGTCCTGTCTGTTTCGTCTGTCATTCTCAAAATTACCCATATAACGCCCGTTCCGATCACTATCCCTTTTCTCTGAAAATCTATTGTAATTACTGTTACTGAAAAAATTACAAGAAGTCCCGTCCTCGTTGTCATACTCAAGTTCTTGTAGCAAAGTCTTAAAAGTCTCAATGTCGTCTTTACATCTTCCAGCTAAAGCAATTTGTCTTATTGATTGTGGCAGCTTAGTTAAACAAATGCGAATTAGTTCAGTCGGGCTATAAGGGTTCGACAGGAACTGATTCTTTCGAATCATGTCTTCAAAGTATTCTGCCGGCGTGCGGAACTCAGACTGTTTAAAATTAAGCTGCATAATAAGACTGTGTTTGACTCTGTCTTGCGTGTTTTCGGACCAATATGGCGATAGAAATTCATAATAAAAATCATTTAAATTATTTCAATCACTAATAAGTGCGCGCATCCGCGTCGCCTGTTCGTTTTCTAAATATCCACACATAAATTCCAGTTTGTGACTTAGTGGCCAATTTGGTGGAAGTGCGTACATAAATTGATCTAACCATGAACATGGATGTATGTCATTCTTAGAATTGCGAAAGATCTTAAATTTCCGATCAGTTAAAAAGTGTTTATAGTCAAAGTTTTCTCCTCGTGGCGACCAAGACCTACCTCGTCTGTCCCAGTTCGAATGTCGATTATTGTCAAGTTCGCGCGCCTGGCGGTCTCTTGTTGCATCCCGTAAGTGAAATAAATTATTTTCTTCAAAGCCCTCTGCTATCTGTGATTCTAAATTTCTTCTGCTGTCTTTTCCTACGATTTCGCCTTCAATTTGTTTTACTTGCTTTAGTAATGCCTCAACTTCCCTTTTAACGCGTTCATTAAATTTTCCCTGTATCATCTGAATCTCTGACCCCATTTAAACTAAGACTTGTCAATTTATCTGAAATCTCCTCAACTCTTTCCGATAAGTCACCTAATTGTTCTTTCTGTTTATTTACGTCTTCCGTAAGTATCGCGACTCGGGTTTCAGTATTGACACATTTGGTAGTTAACTGTTCATATTGTTGTGTTAGGTTATTTAATCTGTCATTTGGTACGGATTCCTCGATTCTCTCAAATATTTCTTCCTTATCGTGTGCACGTTGTAAATTTAACTCTGAAAATCTTTGTACTATCATGCGATCTCTTTCTTCCTGTACTCTATCCTGTTCCTTTTGTCTAATCTCTACTGCAATTAATCTATTGTTGTGAGCATTCAAAATCGGTTGTACTTCTTCTCTGATTTCTTTCTTTAATTCATCTTTCATATTTTTGAAACATGTCCCTATTCGTGAATCTAACCGTGTTTCCATTGTTTCCATCTCTGTTTTAATTGTTCCTATTTGTGAGTCTAACCGTGTTGCCAAAGTTCCCATCTCTGTTTTTAATTCAGATCCTAACTGTGATCCCAGTGAGTCTAACCGTGTTTACATTGTTCCAACCTCTGTTTTTAATTCAGATCCTAACTGTGATTCCAGTGAGTCTAACCGTGTTTCCATTGTTACCATATCAGTTTTAATTGTTCCTATTTGTGAGTCTAACCGTGTTGCCAAAGTTCCCATCTCTGTTTTAAATTCGGATCGAATATTTAATATTGCACTCATCAACTGCTCCATTTAAACTTGTTCGAAATTCTTTTCACCCCTAACATTTCCCGTAAAACTAACTTCCTTCGTCATAGCAGTAAAGCTATCTGTGTTCGATACTATCCCAGATTCTTCTGTCGTTAATCTCGTATTCTGAAAATTTTTTGATTGTGAAAAAATTTGAATTGGTTCCGGACTATTTTCCCGACTTATTAAATTGTTTTCAACTTCATTATTCATCATATTGTTGTCCTGTGTTGGCGAGTTCGCCATGTCAACAATTTCGTCATTCTGACTATCCATCATTTTTGCCTTTTTCATCGATCGCGTAATCATTTACAAAATATACAAAACTCGTCACTATATGAAAATTACACACAATGACACTTTATCATCAACAATATCATTCACACGAAATGCTTCCCTCAAACACGATTAACGAACAATTGAAATCTTCCTACTTGCACAAAATTGTCAAACCTGTGTACAAGACAACAAAAATAAAATTCTGCAAAAACTACCATTTGAAGAATGACAATTACCAAATCTACACATGCAATATAGACTACAATTACTAAATTACAAATTACTACAACAATACTACTGTCTACTATTTTTACAATCAGAAGAATTCCAAGGGACGATCCGAAGCAGCGGTCGCCACGTTCATGGGGGCTTAATTATAAATAATGCAAATATTTTTAATTTTTAGTAGTTGTCTGTTCGGTTACGCAAGTCTCGTAAACGGTTGGCCCTGACTGGTATTAGTACGCAAACTGACTGCATAGAATAACAACAAAGAATGAGAGAAAACTTCCGTTAACACAATTAATTAATTAAGTCCCCAGCAACTATAAAACGTACGAAACCAAAGCACAAGTGTAACTGTTCTGTGTGTGGAAGTGTGATTCAACGTACACATCTGGCACGGTTCTTCTTCAATAAGACAAGAAATTTTAAATACCATTTATACTGAAGTAATTAAAAAAATAGAAATACTATAATTGCGCAAGAAAACTAGAATTACACTCTAATACAAGAACACGAGTCAGATGCTTTGTTGACTGAACCTGTAATGACGCATTATTTAAGACATTGAAATAATAAAAAGAAAAGGGAATTTTTTTACTTTCATATATATTGACGAAAAGCGCTCTGATCATTACAATATCTCCATTCGAACAACATCTGCTGTCTAGCCCATCAAACAACTGCATAAAAGATGTAACAAGCACTCCCTACTACAACATCTCAACACCGACTCACTACTACTACTCCACAAGCGCTGACTACTGCCACATCTCGACAAGCACTGCCAGTGGAGGCGGCGGAATAAAACTCTTTGGCGCAATCTCTGGCGCTGTGGCTCAGTGTAGCCACCTTTCAAATTCTTTGCGCAGACGGATTCTAATATTCGTATTTTGCGGAGAGGATATGCGGTACAATAGCGGCCATAGCGACGTAAGACACAAATTTTGATACTGTGATGTGCAATCAGAATGTTGCCCGTCAGTGGTAAGTCTTTTCTTCAACTGCCCTCAGTTATTGCCCAACGTTAAAAGGACTGAGAATTAATTCCTGGAATCGTTTCTCTCACTTTATTCGACTCAAGACTAGCGAGCAACGCGTTAACTGCACAGAGACGCCTCTTAACCATGGCTCGAGACTGTAATAATTATGGCAAGCGTGGACGTGGACCCTAGGTCGTATGATCATCCGCTTAGTGGACACTATGACAATCACTCTAAAGGAAGTAAAATGGAAGCTTACTACCACCTAGGCAGCAAACGGACGTTTTCACAATTGCACGCAGAGTTGCTGATCAACCAGTAAATAAACAGGAAACAAATGAGGAACTTATGAGCGTGTTACTTGGACGCACTTCGCAGTATACTCGCTATAAACATGCGATGTTCGTGGTCTGTGCTAGAAGATGTCGTTTACAAGACACAATGTGATTTGTGAAATCAATTGCAACATCTCCCCGGATGAGATGGAAGTATAACACTTATCAAAAAAGTGGGACACGTTGAACTGGGAGAAGCAACTTGACAAGTTGTGATAGTATGTGATGTTATTTTAGAGATTAAAAAATCACGGCAATTTTACAATAAACTTGGGAGTATGAACCCACTTATCAGCGTGACTTTGCACTCCCTCTGAGGAACATGAATGCACTGATTTGGCTAAGAAGGATCTCATTAGGCCTTGTGTATTCTCCTGAGGGAAGCTGACCCTCAACTATTATCTTTTATACTTGGCACTGTGGCAGAGTAGCCATTCAAACTGATCTCACGCGTTTACTATCAGGGACAGATCTGTGGATGTTGTTGGGCACGGCAGTACCTGAACATAACGCAGACAACTCAGAGAGAGACGTGCCATGTCTGTACGAGCATTGTCGTGTTGAAAAATTGCACCAGGGCACCTCGTATGACATGTAACAAATGGGGAAGCTGGATGTTCATGATTTACCGTAACGCGGTCAGAGTACCCTCAGTCACTACAATCCGTGACCTGAAGTAATACCCGATACACCATGATGCCAAGGGCAGCCTCCTGTACTTCTACAAAATAAGGAAGAATGGATCTCTCACCAGGTCGCTGCCATACTCCCAATGGTGGAATAAAATGTAATTCGGAACGGCTGTTCATCACTGAACGCAATGTGACGCCTTTCATCAGCAGTCGATGCTTCCCAGTCACAGCACCACTCGAAATGCAGCCTTTTTGTTTGTAGCTATGACGGCAGACTACGCTTCGGATTGAAAATTCAGTAGTCTTTCCGCTTATAGTCACCGAACAATGGTACAGGGTGTCACAGCTTGTTGCTAGGAGACTATTACCTGTTCTCAGATAGCAAGCGAAGATGCGAACGACGTGTGATTTGTTTGGGGCACAGCCTATTTCTGCGTCAGTACTCCACAGGCCACCTGGCGGGAGTCTGGGACTTGCACGAATGGCGGGTGAGAAAAATGATTGTCGGTAAGCATCCGTGTTATTTATAATTTCTCAAATTTCCTCGTTGTGGTCATTTCGAGACACGTGTTTGGGAAGAAGCGAAATGTTGTCCGACTCTTCCTGGAAAGTACTCTCCCAAGATTTTAGTTGTTAACCTCTCCACGATGCACAAAGCATCTACCACTGGAGTCGGTTTGGCATCCCTCTAAGGCGCTTTGAACGCCCTCGCGGAGAATCCCGGCTCTTTTTGTTGGATCTTGTTTACCTATTCTATTAGTTCCAAACTGATGAACAGTACTCAGGAATCAAACAAGCACTCTGAAAGCAACTTTTGTAATGGATGAACTAAATCTCCAAAAGTTTCTTCCTATGAATTTCAGTTTAGCATGTGCTTTTCCTACTAGATGTTGTAAGTGGCCATTCTACATTGCCACTCCCTGCATTATTCATCAGTCCTCTGCAGGCCCTTCCGCGATTCGTCACTATCTCCGGCATAACTAGCATCTTATGGTCAACAGCAACATCTGCGAAAATCTGAGCTTCCGTCGCATTCTACTACATTACTTATACTCATTGTAAACAATAATGCTCCTATCACCGAGTGGTTCTAGGCGCTTCAGTCCGCAACCGCGCTGCTGCTACGGTCGCAGGTTCGAATCCTGCCTCGGGCATGGATGTGTGTGATGTCCTTAGATTAGTTAGGTTTAAGTAGTTCTAAGTTCTAGGGGACTCATGCCCTCAGATGTTAAGTCCCATAGTGCTCAGAGCCATTTGAACCTTTTTTTTTTTGTTATTGGTGTAATACTTAGTATAGTCTCGGAAGTGGTTGAGTGAAGTGATGCCTGTAGTACGTAAGAACTATGTATTTTTGCTGGGAATGGCCTTCAGAAAATGGAAAAACAGGCAGTAGCAGAACGCTATGGAAGTGGAGATTGGGACATTTCGAGTGTAGGGCTCGAGGGAGTGATTCTAAACACTTGGATGCTCATTCTGGAAGAAAGCTGATATTAGATTCTGGATGGTGAACAGTCGTTATGAGAGTTTTACTTTGAGGGTACTTTTATGTGAGTGCTGGAAAGAGACAGTCCTGTCTGCGGTAATGGGTTGTATTCGATCATCGAACTGTCTGACTGTGGGCTACCGATTATTCACTATTGTTATATACTATTATTTATTCTAAGAGCATCAGAGACATTTATATGTTATTTTATTTTCATCAGACTTCATTCTGTTTGTGTTTCTAAACAACAATAAGTATGTTCTTGCCATGTAAAATAATTTGATATGAACCGAGTAGATAACGCAAATTCATTGTACTAACTTCTGTATTCACATAATAAGTAGCTACACAACGGATAATGCCCCAACCTTAATCCAAAAGTAAATATATTCAGGACTTGTATTTCTCTTGTAACGCTTGTGATTGTTTGGTAGTAGTGAGCAAAGCCACCATAGATTTAGAATACAATGCATCTCTCTGACTACAAATAGAACCACTAAATCAAACCTACAATTTATGATTAAAAATGAGAAAGTCAGCAAAATTTATCACTTTGTGTCAACTATGATTTCTGTTTCCAACTATCACAGCGAAAACCGATCTAAAAGCACATAAAGAGTTGAAAATCACTTTCATTAGGCATCTACTTTCTGTTGCACATTACAAAATAGCAAGAAGCTTGTTAGTGAACAGTGAACCATGTCTGCTACAGTTGTTGTGAAATTTACAAGTCCTCGCTCCACAAACAGAACTACCTCTAAATGCAAATAAAATTTCTTAAAAATTGTTCTACGTGACTCTGAGCTCAGTTAAACACTTAATATAGGGAGTAATTCAACTTTATCTCAGATGATACTGATGTTCAATGTTCGCTACAGTCATGTGCTGTGGTAGGTCGAACAAGACCACACTACACAGAAAATTAACCTTAAATCCCTACTTTGTGAAAGTTTCCCGGCGTTTTAAACTCATTTGAAGCCGGTAACTAAATTATAAAATACACATCATGAGCCACGAAACCAAAAAAATGTACAACTACTAAATAAAGAAATTATTGTTAATGTTGATGAGAACCCAACGTAACTATGTATCAGAATGAAATATTTTACTCCCGTTTTCACCTATCGAACATTCAGTTTAACTAACATACACAGCCCCCCCTCCCATGAACCATGGGCCTCGCCGTTGGTGGGGAGGCCCACGTGCCTCAGCGATACAGATAGCCGTACCGTAGGTGCAACCACAACGGAGGGGTATCTGTTGAGAGGCCAGACAAACGTGTGGTTCCTGAAGAGGGGCAGCAGCCTTTTCAGTAGTTGCAGGGGCAACAGTCTGGATGATTGACTGATCTGGCCTTGTAACACTAACCAAAACGTCCTTGATGTGCTGGTACTGCGAACGACTGAAAGCAAGGAGAAACTACAGCCGTAATTTTTCCGAAGGGCATGCAGCTTTACTGTATGGTTAAATGATGATCGCGTCCTGTCGTGTAAAATATTCCGGAGGTAAAATAGTCCCCCATGCAGATCTCCGGGCGGGGACTACTCAAGAGGACGTCATTATCAGGAGAAAGAAAACTGTCGTTCTAGGGATCGGAGAGTGAAATGTCAGATCCCTTAATCGGGCAGGTAGGTTAGAAAGTTTAAAAAGGGAAATGGATAGGTTAAAGTTAGATATAGTGGGAATTAGTGAAGTTCGGTGGCAGTTGGAACAAGACTTCTAGTCAGGTGAATACAGGGGTATAAATACAAAATCAAATAGGGGTAATGCAGGAGTAGGTTTAATAATGAATAAAAAACAAGGAGTGCGGGTAAGCTACTACCAACAGCATAGTGAACGTATTATTGTGGCCAAGATAGACACGATGCCCACAAATACTACAGTAGTACAAGTTTATAAGCAAAATAGCTCTGGAGGTGACGAAGAAATTGAAGAAACCTATGATGAGATAAAAGAAATTATTCAGGTAGTGAAGGAAGACGAAAATTTAATAGTCATGGATGACTGGAATTCGAGAGTAGGAAAAGGGAGAGAAGGAAACATAGTAGGTGAATATCGATTGGGGGTAAGAAATGAAAGAGGAAGCCTTCTGGTAGAATTGTGCACAGAGCATAACTTAATCATAGCTAACACATAGTTCAAGAATCATAAAAGATGGTTCAATACATGGAAGAATCCTGGAGATACTAAAAGGTATCAGATAGATTATATAATGGTAAGACAGAGATTTAGGAACCAGGTTTTAAATTGCAAGACATTTCCAGGGGCAGATGTGGAGTCTGACCACAATCTATTGGTTATGAACTATAGATTAAAACTGAAGAAATTGCAAAAAAGTGGGAATTTAAGGAGATGGGAGCTGGATAAACTGACTAAGCCAAAGGTTGTACAGAATTTCAGGGAGAGCATAAGGGAACAATTGACAGGAATGGGGGAAAGAGATACATTAGAAGAAAAATGGGTAGATCTGAGGGATGAAGTAGTGAAGGCAGCAGAGGCTCCAGTACGTAAAAAAACTAGGACTAGTAGAAATCCTTGGGTAACAGAAGAAATATTGAATTTAATTGATGAAAGGAGAAAATATAAAAATGCAGTAAATGAAGCAGGCAAAAAGGAATACACACGTCTCAAAAATGAGATCGGCAGGAACTGCAAAATGGCTAAGCAGGCATGGCTAGAGGATAAATGTAAGGATGTAGAGGCTTATCTCACTAGGGGTAAGATAGATACTGCCTACAGGAAAATTAAAGAGACCTCTGGAGAAAAGAGAGCCACTTGTATGAATATCAAGAGCTGAGATGGAAACACGGATCTAAGCAAAGAAGGGAAAGCAGAAATGTGGAAGGAGTATATAGAGGCTGTGTACTTGAGGACAATAATATGGAAATGGAAGACGATGTAGTTGAAGATCAAATGCGAGATACGATACTGCGTGAAGAATTTGACAGAGCACTGAAAGACCTGAGTCGAAACAAGGCCCCGGGAGTAGACAACATTCCATTAAAACTACTGACGGCCTTGGGAGAGCCAGTCCTGACAAAACTCTACCATTTAGTGAGCAAGATGTACGAGACAGGCGAAATACTCTCAGACTTCAAGAAGAATGTAATAATTCCAATCCCAAAGAAACCAGGTGTTGACAGATGTGAAAACTACCGAACTATCAGTATAATAAGTCACAACTTCAAAATACTAACGCGAATTCTTTACAGACGAATGGAAAAACTGGTAGAAGACGACCTCGGGGAAGATCTGTTTGGATTCCGTAAAAATATTGGAACACGTGAGGCCATACTGACCTTACGACTTATCCTAGAAGAAAGATTAAGGAAAGGCAAACCAAGCTTTCTAGCATTTGCAGACTTAGACAAAGCTTTTGACAATGTTGACTGGAATACTCTCTTTCAAATTCTAAAGGTGACTGGGGTAAAATACAGGGAGCGATAGGCTATTTACAATTTGTACAGAAACCAGATGGCAGTTATACGAGTCGAGGGGTATGAAAGGGAGGCAGTGGTTGGGAAGGGAGTGAGACAGGGTTGTAGTCTCTCCTCGATGCTATTCAATCTGTATATTGAGCAAGCAGTAAACGAAACCAAATAAATATTTGGAGTAGGTATTAAAATCCAAGGAGAAGAAATAAAAACTTTGAGTTTCTTACTGAAGTGCCGCGACCATGGAGTTGTCCCAAAATTTGCAAGGTTGGTTCACTTTGTTAAGAATGCTGCAGTAAATAGAATTTTACTTAGGACTGGTTCCGCTATTGTCAGTGAAAGAATTCGTTTTACTCGTCGGAAGTAGGACATTGTTTCTGAACATCTGTATCATCTGCATCTGAAGGTAGCAGCTGTTTTATCTCCTGACTCCTGGGACTGGATCGATGGCACGACATGGGCTAAGTCTGACTGGGTTCGCGAAGTGGCCACAAAAAGACAGATTACCAAGTATAGCCGATTGCACCAGCCTTCTCGGGTGGACTCTGTAATTCGACGCCCTGTCATAAATTTGACGGGTAAGGAATAGGACGAAGCTACGTTGTCTGTCTTAAGGAAAGGGCTAAATTTTGCCCCTACTCCAAAGACTTTGCCGATATCATCTTTCATCAGTGCCATTGAAGAAGCTGTCCGACCACTACCACAGGATCTGCGGAAGAAATCAGACGAGAAACCTGTCAAGCAATCACGAAGCATCGTCCACAAAGAACCAACGTTTCCAAGGAAGAAAGACGTGCGATACGAAAGCTGCGTGAGGATACTGATACAGTCGTCCTGCGTGCTGATAAAGGTAATGCTACCGTCCTTTTGCCTCAGGACGTCTACAAGGAAAAGATATGTGGTCTACTTAGTTCTGGTGCATACCGGAAGATTAAGAAAGATCCTACTAACAAGGTGACAATAAGGACTGAATGGTTTTAATTTGGACAAAGCACGGAATCCGGCTCTTGCAGAGAAGTCGTCATCGTGTCACCGCCGCCGATCAAACATCGATAAGCACATCGAATGTCCGTACGCCTTCGCCACAGGCGGCGCATGTGTAAGCGTATGTCTCTGCCGCCGACCAGCATCTGTGACCTGCATGCGCAGTACCGCCGCGGTGGAGCATATAAGGCCGCGCTTGGCACCTTGTCGTCAGCTTTGTGACTCGCTCTGCAGATGGTCGGACGATACGCGGCCGAAATATCGGTAGAAGAAATTTTATTTGCGCGGCTGCATGCCCGAAATTTAATGGATTAAAAACTTTGAGGTTCGCCGATGACATTGTAATTCTATCGGAGACAGCAAAGGACTTGGAAGAGCAGTTGAACGGAATGGACAGTGTCTTGAAAGGAGAATATAAGATGAACATCAACAAAAGCAAAACGAGGATAATGTAATGTAGTCGAATTAAGTCGGGTGATGCCGAGGGAATTAGATTAGGAAATGAGACACTTAAAGTAGTAAATGAGTTTTGCTATTTGGGGAGCAAAATAACTGATGATGGTCGAAGTAGAGAGGATATAAAATGTAAACCGGCAATGCAAAGAAAGCGTTTCTGAAGAAGAGAAATTTGTTAACATCGAGTATAGATTTAAGTGTCAGGAAGTCGTTTCTGAAAGTATTTGTATGGAGTGTAGCCTTGAATGGAATGAAACATGGACGATAAATAGTTTGGACAAGAAGAGAATAGAAGCTTCTGAAATGTGGTGCTACAGAAGAAAGTTGAAGATTAGGTGGGTAGATCACGTAACTAATGAAAAGGTATTGAATAGGATTGGGGAGAAGAGAAGTTTGTGGCACAACTTGACTAGAAGAAGGGATCGGTCGCTAGGACGTGTTCTGAGGCATTACGGGATCACAAATTTAGCATTGGAGGGCAGCGTGGAGAGTAATAATCGTAGAGGGAGACCAGGAGATGTATACATTAAGCAGATTCTGAAGGATGTAGGTTGCAGTAGGTACTGGGAGATGAAGGAGCTTGCACAGGATAGAGTAGCATTGAGAGCTGCATCAAACCAGTCTCAGGACTGAAGACCACAACAACAACAATAACAGCAACAACATACACAGATGGGTGACAAGCTGAGGGCCCGTACTGCAAGTAGGCTGTTTATGTTTTCTTATTGGCAACGTTACATAGCAGTCTGTGGCTGCTTTGCATTGTTGTAATACTCGCCATTGTAGTGTTAGGCAGCTGGATGTGAACAGCGCGTAGCGTTGCGCAGTTGGAGGTGAGCCGCCAGCAGTGGTGGATGTGGGGAGAGTTTTGTAATTTGTCATGAACTGCTATATATATTATGACTATCAAGGTAAATACATTGTTTGTTCTCTGTTAATATCTTTCATTTGCTAACTATCCCTATCAGTAGTTAGTGCCTTCTGTAGTTTGAATCTTTTATTTAGCTGGCAGTAGTGGCGCTCGCTGTACTACAGTAGTTCGAGTAATGAAGATTTTTGTGAGGTAAGTGATTTCTGAAAGGTATAGTTTAATGTTACTCAGGGCCATTCTTTTGCAGGGATTTTTGAAAGTCAGATTGCGTTGCGCTAAAAATATTGTGTGTCAGGTTAAGCACAGTCATGTATAAATTGTTCTAAGGAGACGTTTCATATGTCGACCCTTAGCCGAAGATACCTCACTGGAATCTTCTGATTTTTTAATTGTAGTTTGTGTAATTAGTGTAACTATTGTTTATTGCTAGCGCGTAATTGTAGAGAGAATCTCCTTTATAGTTGCAGCCTTTCATTGTTGTACAGTAAAATAGTTGTGGCATGCATGTAGATTTGCACCAAGTATTTCGCTGCTGCGCTTGCAATTAACTACATATTATTTTCAGTGCTATGTTAATGTGTTCTCTTATTTTTGCTCTTCAAATTGTGCTTCTCTGTGTTATCGTGTGAAATTTTGTGACAATAATGGCGTGTGAAAAACGTAACACTAGGCTCCAAAGTAAACTGAGAAATAATAGTGACGACGAGTGTAGCTTACCAGCACCGCTGTGTAATGAATTAACAGACATTCAAAGTAGTAATTTGGTAACTGTGCATAGGGAAATGGAGCGGGCGTCAAATAATGGTGTAGACAGTGAAACGGGTAGTGAACAGGGAAGCATTATCGATCGATCGGTCGGCAACAGCTCGCCTCAGGAATCTGGAATGACAGAACACAATATTGCAAATACTGTAGACTCAGGTTTTGGGTTCTCACCGTTTTCTCAAATGAGCCAAGAAACATTTTCTGCTTGACAAAATGTGAATGTTGCCGGTGCAACTTCACTGCCGAAAAGCACTGAAAAACATGTTTCAGACACCAGTGCATTGTTATTACAGTTAATGCAACAAATAGGACAAAGGCTACAAAAGTTAGACACAATGGAACAAAATCTTCGAAAGTTAGACACAATGGAACAAAATCAGAGACAAACACAGCAACAGTTAGACACAATGGAACAAAATCTTCAAAAGTTAGACACGATGGAACAAAATCAGTGACAAACACAGCAACAGCTTCAAAAGTTAGTCTTGAACAAACACGTGAAGATTTAACTACTGAGTTACATAACATTGAATCGAAATGTCAAAAAGTCTGTAATGACGTAAAAACTCAAATTTGTGAGCATTTTCAACCTATTTTTTCGCGGCATGAAAATGCATTACAGAATCACGAAGCAGCCATAAAAGAACTGCAAACTATTGTTCATGAAAATCATGAGACCTTGCAAGCTAAATTTGACTCAGTTGCATCTACCGATTCGGTTACGCAACTTGCAAAAACTCAAGAAAACTTAAAGGACACAGTACATACGATTTCAACACAAATGGACACTCTGCAACTTGGTTCAGAAACACACACTGAGGAAATAAGTACACTATCGGAGAAAGTAGCCGAACTTTCGGATCAATTCACTGATTTGTCTACGAAGGTAGATGATAATCTGAATGACACAAAACCGGTAGTCTTTAATGACACAGAAGAGTGCGAACAAATTAGGAAATTCAATCAAAATCAAATCAATATACAGTACAAAAGAGAAATCCGGAAAGTACAAGATCAGTTGGCACAAGTAATACAAAAATTACAAATTTCAGAGGACACTCGCGCTCCAACACGGGAAGAGGGACTTAGAAATACGGAAAAGCCGCAAAGTAATAACACAGGGCATTTCGGAAGTTATGAAAGAAATTGGCAATGTACACCGAATTTTGAGATGGAACGGCCGACACGACCTAACAATGACCGATATGCGACTCACGCGACATGATGATTTTGACTACAAGCTGTTCATTACTACACGTAAATTCAAAACATTTAAGAATTCTGGCAACGACATTCATCCACAAGCATGGCTCCATCAATTCTCTCATTGTTTTCCTCCCAACTGGTCGTTAGAACACAGATTAGAATTTATGTGTGGCTACTTAGAGAATGAACCAGCTGTAAGAATGCGATCGGTCATTCACGATTGCCACAGTGAAGGAGAATTTTACCATGCCTTCCTCTCAGCATATTGGTCTCAAGTCACACAAGACCGAGTAAAACATGGCATCATAATGATGAAACATTTCGAACAATCTGAATTCTCCAGTCTTGTGAAATATTTTGAAGACATGTTGCACAAGAATCAGTACCTGTCTAACCCATACCTCAGAACTCATCCGCATTTGCTTAATCAAACTACCTGAACATTTACGACATATTATTTTAGCAGGACGTTGCAAAGAAGACATTGAGGCTTTTCAGGGACTGTTACAAGAACTGGAAATTGACACTGACAATCGGGGAACGCGGAAACAGGAGCACAACAATTACAGGTCACATCTGTCACAATTCCACGATGAAAGAAATAATAACTGGACACGACAAGGCTATTCTCACAACACATATCGTGACCAAAACAGACACCACCCGTATGACAACCGTTGGCAGAGTAGTAATAATTACAGGGAAAGATCACCTCTCCGCGGTAGTGACTATCACAGAGACAATCAGAGAAACAGACAATTTGGGAACCAAAATAATTATTATCAAGGGAGACAGAATAACTTCAGACGCAAAGGTCCAGCACGCAGTTACGATTCAGGAAGAAATTCTCCACCACATGACCGACAAGAAAGAAATTATGAAATCTACCGACATGACGACAGACGAGATAATCATAACGACAGACCTGAATTTCATCAGAACTGGCGGGATTCAAACAGAGCAGGGCACTTTCGACATCGTGAATTTGTAGAAGTTCGGTCTCCTAATCCCAATAACGGCGCGCGCCAACAAAGAAACAGACAATGACTCGCACCGCAGGCAGCCACCTGCGCTGGCTGGCTCAGGAAAAAAATAGCATACACGTTAACCTTGAGAAAAATTTTTGCATTCCTTACCGACGTATACCACATCATAATTGTGTTGAAGTTGAAACTCTGCGTACTAGGAAGAGTAAAGGTTTACACCACATTTCACATGTAAAACCGTTTATTGAAAGATAATCTGCTTTTTAACTTTGTTTTTGCCATATAACTTTTCACTTCACATTTCTAGTATGCTTTGTCAGACTTAAGAAACTGTTAACATGCAACAATGTTTGAAGTTAAATATCCAGTCAAGAACCAAGAGAACTTATTTAATCAGAAATTATGAATGCATTGTTATTGTGAACAGACGACACAGTGTTATTGTGTGTGTGCATTCTTGCTTGTTTGTTGCACGATTATGTAACGACTATAAGGCTCACATACTTGGAACATTTACCAGTATTGCTAATGAGATTTTAATGCAACATTTTGGTTTATTTGAAAATACATTCTAAATTTAAAGTGCTTTCTGAGAGATACCAGATGACACAGAGGTTAGTTTATGTGACAGCTACACGATTTTATCACGACGCTACTAACGAGTGACAATTTACAATGTTGCTTTTGCGGTGTTTCTGTTTTATATCTGCCTAGTTTTTCTGAATTCTTCTGGAAAGTAAAACATGTTTTAGTACTAACTTTTGTGGTATAGCTACAATGAGACTGCCTTTTTTGTAGCACAACAATACGTTACTTTATAGTACTTTCTTGATCACAGTAAGGTACGTAATAACTACGATATCTATACGCAAAGAATTTCACTTTCGTTTATGATGAGGTAAGTACATTGACTTCTGCAGAACTTAGCTTCTGGAGGACGATAACTACGACACTTCCACAGAGATTATCTCACTACAACAAGACGCGTAGTTTAGCGCTACAGTACACGGATTTGAGTGATTAATTTTGTACTTCAAACATTTATTTTTAAAGATATTTGAAGTACAATGATACAAAGTTTTTCCGTGATACGTTTCATTCCATTGCAATAGTCTGTAACAACTGAGGGTATAATTACATTAATCCTCAGGGGGTACGCGCTTACTTTGTGTACCATGTGTTTGGCAAGCACAAGGAGCCCTAGCTAATATGGTATTTGCTTATACAACTTTACACATCGGTACCATATTTCTCTAACACAGAATTACACAGCTATCTGATCGTTTAACTGAGAGATAAACTTTTTTTACTACATCAGTAACATGTTCACACAATTACAGAGTTGGATTACTTCACACTTACGAAATTGTATTTCGTCTGTACTTTGTGAACTGTTCATATTTTTTCGGAACCATTGTGATACTATGAGAGCTTTGAGATATTTGGTATGGGATCATGATTTTTAAAGTGCGTTTGAGGCAGATGACACTTTTGACATGAGCAGAGAATTTTTTTTAGGTTTTGAAATTACTGAAGGAAGCTACGATGATTTTGAGATTTGGCTGAGGTTTCATGATGTTATGATGACAATGTCTATTACGCTGTTGCGGTTTGTTTATGATCAATAAGCTGATGCTGTATGAGGAATTTGATTATGCTACGTATTTCTTATGATGAAATATTGAAGAAGTGTTGACGAATAAGGTAAGGAATAATGAGTAGTGGTTAGGGACTCTGGTTTGTGAAAAAGGTTGTTGGAAACCAAGAATCGTACTTTAAGACTTATGAAATGTGTGTAAATGCGCGAATGTATCACAATACCGACGAAAACTTTTTGAACACTGTTATATTCATAGGATTTTGTTTCTACACATTTGAACGCAAATTCTCGACCTGTGAAATATTTTTATATGAGACTGTCACTATAGCAGAAACTGGTGTCGTAAATATTTCCGTAAGAAAGTTAAGTGACCACCTGCACCTAATGCGTCGTGGGCACCCAGCTGGGCGACAGTCGCCTTGAAAAAAGCCATTAGCGTGTGCCTTCCAGAGGCACAGGTGGAAAAAAAAGGGGGAAGCCATGATCCTCGCTCTTGACGTTCCTTTGTAGAAAGCATCGCAAAAATGACATGGTCGAACTTGAAAACATATGATTACACTGTGGAGCTCTTAATTTATGATATTTACTAAAATGCCTAATGAAACGGAGAAACATTTCACGGCTATTGTCTTGCTAATTGAGAGAAATGCCATATGGCTTGCCTATTTACTCATTTTGTTTAATATCTAGTTTCTAGCTGCACTGCAGCACTGGTTAAAATAAAATTTTATAGATGTACTAATATAAATATTTTCTGTCTACAGATCGAGTAAATAATAATTTTTTTGAAAAAAATTAGGGAGCACAAAAAGACATTAACCTTCACAGGAACTGCATTCATAATTTTCTTTTCAAGTACTTGGTAATTTTTTGTAGAATTAGTTTTTGTGGTGCACCACTTTAATTACATAGACATTAAGATGTGAATAGACATTTCCCTTATCTGCATTGTTATCTTTAGTGTAAATTTTTTTCTGCTTGAGCTTTGTCATGTTTAGGTACTAGTTACATCATTTGCTTCTGCTGTTTGCCAGGCATAGTGCTACTGAATTTTAATTTGTGTTACTCTGCTAAGCCAGTTTACTACTGATTTATTTTTCTTGTTTGCTGCTCATTGCCTTATATTAGTTGTAATTTATGCTGCTTGCTTCGCCATTTGTATTTTTGATCATTGCTGTTTGTGTTAATTGTTTTGTGTTGCTGCATTGCCTCGTCCCTTAGTTTAGCATCTGAGCTCAGTAGATTTAAGTTAGCTTAGGAGGGGGTAGACTACATAAGAAACTGACTATGGACAATTGGAAAAAAATGCATTGAGAAGTTATACAAAAAAAAAGTACAGAAATCAGGTATAGATAGGACCTTTGGGAATAATGATGAACCAAGGGAGATCTCCATGCAAAATACTGCAGTAAAACAAACCCTGTCCTTTCCTTTTGTATTATTTTGCTATGTGTGTATGTACCATTGTGTATTTGTCTTTTTCCTGTCTTTAAGTGTTTAGCTAATAAGATTTATGTTGTAGAATTTTTCTAATACTATGTCATTTACTTTGTAAAGATATTTAGTCATTACTTGTTCTGTTTTGTTTTAATGCTCATGTGTGAAATTGATGTTTCGAAAGTTATTCTGATCTTTTATGTATGTAATTATGTCATAATTCCTGTGACACTGATGTATATGTTATTTCGATTCTTTTGTAAAGCCCATATTACTACAAATGTTTTCTGTACTATTATGTTCTTTAATGATGTATTTTGTACCTTTGTAATTGTATTTTCATGTTGTAAATTTATAATTGTATAGACACCAGTTCTTCAAATTAAGTTACATTTCACTGCACACGTTTCTGTTGGTCATAGTATATGGACAATATGTGAGAAGTAGGGACTGATAGTGTTTGCACGTGTGTTAATGATTCAGCAAGGGACTGGATAACAGCATTGCTGGTTCTAAGGACAATTCCAGAAACTTTGTGAGTGCACAAGTGGTGGTTTATGGATTTGCTATATTCTCCGCAAGACTCTTCGATGGTGATTATGCACCTGCACAGTCGCAACAGATGGCTGCTGGCCGTCTCTACAAGGACTACAGTGGGTCTGCACGTTTGATGGCCCACCAATACAATTATTTCTACAAGGACTGCAGTGGATCTGCACCTCTGGTGGCCCACCAATACCATACTCCCTACCAGGACTACAGTGGGTCGGCTCTGTGATGACCTATCTACCAATATTCTTCAACACTTCGACTGATGCTGCGTTGGGTTTGCTCTGTTGTGGCCCATTACCTGTCTGCATGTCAAGAGTCAGCACTGTCTTTCCGTTGGAAGGACAACACTACTTCTTCAAGATTGCACGGAAATCCACTACTTCCGTGTGCATTTTCTTTTACTGCTCAGACTTTGAGGAAAAAAACTGCAGTTTTACTATGATGGATGATCAGGACTGTCTTTATTGACTGTGAGAAAATTTTAGCTTTTGAGCAATCAACAAGTGTGTGCATTTGATATCTTTGTTATTGTAATTATGAAAAATTTTTTCAAATCATTATTGGCCAGTGCCCAAAACAATTTGTAAAATTTTTTGTGGGGGGCATGGGGTTTATGTTTTCTTATTGGCAACGTTACGTAGCAGTCTATGGCTGCTTTGCATTGTTGTAATACTCGCCATTGTAGTGTTAGGCAGCTGGATGTGAACAGCGCGTAGCGTTGTGTAGTTGGAGGTGAGCCGCCAGCAGTGGTGGATGTGGGTAGAGAGATGGCGGAGTTTTGTAATTTGTCATGAACTGCTATATATATTATGACTATCAAGGTAAATACATTGTTTGTTCTCTATTAATATCTTTCATTTGCTAACTATCCCTATCAGTAGTTAGTGCCTTCTGTAGTTTGAATCTTTTATTTAGCTGGCAGTAGTGGCGTTCGCTGTACTGCAGTAGTTCGAGTAATGAAGATTTTTGTGAGGTAAGTGATTTCTGAAAGGTATAGTTTAATGTTACTCAGGGCCATTCTTTTGCAGGGATTTTTGAAAGTCAGATTGCGTTGCGCTAAAAATATTGTGTGTCAGGTTAAGCACAGTCATGTATAAATTGTTCTAAGGGGACGTTTCAGTACTACATTAATTTATCAAAATTATGAAGATTTCTTTTCTGATGTTTCCCTCTCAACGTTGATTTCAAAAATACGTTTCTATCCTGATCGAGGATAATGTAGCTCATTTTCCTACAGCATTGTCTTACCTAAACACGTTCGGGCCGGCCGGTGTCGCCGAGCGGTTCTAGGTGCTTCGTTCTGGAACCTCCGACCGATACGGTCGCAGGTTCGATTCCTGCCTCCGGCTTATAAGTGTGTGATGTCCTTAGGTTAGTTAGGTTTAAGTAGTTTTAAGTTCTAGGGAACGGATGATCTCAGATGTTAAGTCCCATAGTGCTCAATCTCAGATGTTATGTCCCATAGTGCTCAGAGCCATTTGAACCATTTCTGAACACGTTCGGCGTTTGTGGAAACGACTGCACACATCAGCTCTTGGCGACAGAATGACAATCAAGGCCACCTGGCCGCCGACGTACTCCACGTTCAGAAACTGTTTCCGGAGGGTAGCCCTCATTGGTTGATCGGCCTAACTCCTCCGGGAATATCGATACAGTCCGAAACCTATGTTAGCTTCTTTTCTCAACCTTCCCTTCTACTCCATCATCGTAACCCACGTTCTATACATTTTTGATTAGTAGTCTGCTAGCTGTCTACACAAACACTTTCACTGGTTCATCACCTGCCAGTAAAGCACTGTTTGCGGACATTTCCGCATTCTACTGCCCACGGAGTAATGAAGTATTGCTATGTAGCTGCCATTATGCTACCAAAATTACTATCATACAAAGATGCTGGCAAATATTTAAATGGAGCGTACTTCCAGTACCTTTCCATCATTATGCTACGGACTTAGTTTCTCTGTATCCACCTAGTACGGAGATTTTGCTATCATTCTCTTAACGCCCTCATCATAACTTTACTGAATTTGATAAAGGTATTTCCTACCTGTGTTTTAACTAAATATTTTACGACCACTTTCCAGTTATTGGAGATGTCATTCTTTGAGTAAACATTATCCAAAATATGACTACGAAGTCTTTCACGACGGAGTCCTTGCATAAAAAGTTCTCGGTTTACTTGCCGCGTCAAATTTGGATAAAATCCCAAGCTTTCGATGACTACCTCCGTCATCTTCGTCAGTGGTAAAACTGACTGTCGTGGACCGGTGAGGCTTCCGCTTTTATAAGTAGTGGACGGCCAGTTCTCCTCCTGTTGCTATGGATGGCGCTGCGAGCAACGCTGGATAAAGCGCGCAAACAAAATCTATGGATATAGAGGCGCCACCTCAGCACGCGCCTGTGTCACCGTGACGTCATCCAGCCAATGAGAAGCCGTCCACTGCTTATAAAAGCGGAAGCCTCATAGGTCCACGGCAGTCAGTTTTACCCCTAACGAAGATGACGGAGGTAGTCATCGAAAGCTTGGGATATTATCCAAATTTGACGCGGCAAGTAAACCGAGAACTTTTTATCCATTAACCAACATAAATCGCTGTCGTCGTCAGCCATTAAAGATATTAGAGTAGAACCCTTTTTATTGCATTAGGCTTTTAACTTTTGTTTTGTATTTCTGTGTATTTTATTAACTCGTAATTCTAGTCAATGCATAGACCATTTTACTGCAGCAGCTAAGGAAAACTCCGACAAGTTTGTATTCTACAAATGGCGTGTGGGGTGTAGAGATAGGCGCAATAAAAACAGGGACCGGTTCAGCAGACAAGTGTAACAGAAATAATACACGCAAAGGTAAACAAAATTAAATTGGATGTACGAGGGCTGCAGCTATGGCAGGGTTGCTGGCTGGACTGGATGTCAGAAATGTGTACCAGACTATACAAGAAACTGGTGAAGGGTTCCATCGGTATAACATTGTAACGATTTCTGAACTTTGTTGTCAGGAACAGAACGCTGCAAGGAGAAAATACGCTAAGACTATTGGGCTATAGGAGCAGAACGTTGTCAAACGGGATTAAATAGAGGTGGAAATTAGTATAAAAGCGAGGATACCTGTAGAAAAATTAGCTTTGTCGGTTGAAGTAGTAATACACAGTGTACGGGCAACAGTAACAGATCGTGTATACCAATAAATGCAGTAAAAAGCCGTCGTATATAATGTCATTGGAACAGTATTTAATAAGATATCAAGGATTCATGGGGTAGAGGGTGGAAATCAGTCAAAAGGCAGTCGGGTCTGTGCCGTGTTAGTGTGTGCATGTGCCTTTACTGCAGATAACAAACACACACTATTAGTGACTGTGCGTATTTTGTATATAAACCACGATTGTTACAATGCCACGCGAAAAACAGTAATCATGTCATGGAAAAGGAAAAACATTGTTGAATGCGGGGAAATGGAAGTCTCTATTCGGCAAATGGTCAAGTTCAAATGTGTGTGAATTTCTAAGGGACCAAACTGCTGAGGTCATCGGTCCCTAGACTTGCACACCATATAAACTAACTTAAACTAACTTATGCTAAGAACAACCACACACACCCATGCCAAATGGTGGACTCGAACCTCTGGCGGGAGGGGCCACAGCTAACGGCCGTCTATTCGTCAAATCGCCAAGAGTCTGAACCGTTCAAGTACAGTGACTGATAACTTCGTTAGATTGGGCGCACGATACTGACTGAACGGAAAATATTGGCCACGTAGAAAATTATCTGACGCATCGAAACGGTTACTATTGCACAAAGCGAGGATCACAAACCGTTATTCTTCCCAACCTGTTGCTGACTTATAGTTGCCAATAACTACCTGGCGTGTATGACAAATTTTGTCACATGAAACACATCTTGCATTCAGGGAGCGAATGCAGAACTCCGTTCTAACACCAAAACATAAACAGGCTATACGCTGTTCAACATAAGAATATACCTGATGTACACATTATTTAAATCTCACTGCATTTCGTTTCACGTGAAGCGGAAGCACAGCTGTGACCATTACAGACAAGTACGATCATAACGATACATTTTATGCTGTATTACACGCACATAGACTGAGCGATAATGCGGGACAATAGCTTAACCGAACCGTTAAACTTGGTCAGCACTGACCAGCCAGCGATCCAACTAACCTGAAATAATGTGAACAGCTGTAGATCAGACGGGGGAGACGGGCAAAGAGACAATACAGCTTCGAATGTCATTTAACTTTTAAAGAAATTCAAATAATATTCGGCAAAACTCTAGCACTGCGCCGCGCTTCTCGGGTGACCAGACGGAAAGCATAAAACGATCTCCTTCTCACGTACACACAGTATTCTAATTATAAACATGAGTGATGAAAATGCCAAACACAGGGTAGATTTTCTGAGCAAGCTATGCGTGATGCAAAGCATACTGTCAGGATTTCAGCACTCTGTTTAATACTGAAGCCCCTGAGGGTATTAATCTTATCCGAATCTGAGAAATACATTCCAGTGCTGTACCTGTCATCTGCTACGTTGACAACGATTCGATCAACAACAGAATCCACGAAACCAACCAGGCACCGCCTTTACTCCTCTTCTTATTATGTGTCATTCTACAAACTTCCTAGATTCGTCAGTGACATTTGAAAAAGCTGCGTGCGTTAGTTTCAGCACGTCTCGCAGCTTAACAGTTTTTTTTTTTATTTCTCGGACCAAATCCGCGAACTTGGTTCCAGATCAGATATACACTCCAGGAAATTGAAATAAGAACACCGTGAATTCATTGTCCCAGGAAGGGGAAACTTTATTGACACATTCCTGGGGTCAGATACATCACATGATCACACTGACAGAACCACAGGCACATAGACACAGGCAACAGAGCATGCACAATGTCGGCACTAGTACAGTGTATATCCACCTTTCGCAGCAATGCAGGCTGCTATTCTCCCATGGAGACGATCGTAGAGATGCTGGATGTAGTCCTGTGGAACGGCTTGCCATGCCATTTCCACCTGGCGCCTCAGTTGGACCAGCGTTCGTGCTGGACGTGCAGACCGCGTGAGACGACGCTTCATCCAGTCCCAAACATGCTCAATGGGGGACAGATCCGGAGATCTTGCTGGCCAGGGTAGTTGACTTACACCTTCTAGAGCACGTTGGGTGGCACGGGATACATGTGGACGTGCATTGTCCTGTTGGAACAGCAAGTTCCCTTGCCGGTCTAGGAATGGTAGAACGATGGGTTCGATGACGGTTTGGATGTACCGTGCACTATTCAGTGTCCCCTCGACGATCACCAGTGGTGTACGGCCAGTGTAGGAGATCGCTTCCCACACCATGATGCCGGGTGTTGGCCCTGTGTGCCTCGGTCGTATGCAGTCCTGATTGTGGCGCTCACCTGCACGGCGCCAAACACGCATACGACCATCATTGGCACCAAGGCAGAAGCGACTCTCATCGCTGAAGACGACACGTCTCCATTCGTCCCTCCATTCACGCCTGTCGCGACACCACTGGAGGCGGGCTGCACGATGTTGGGGCGTGAGCGGAAGACGGCCTAACGGTGTGCGGGACCGTAGCCCAGCTTCATGGAGACAGTTGCAAATGGTCCTCGCCGATACCCCAGGAGCAACAGTGTCCCTAATTTGCTGGGAAGTGGCGGTGCGGTCCCCTACGGCACTGCGTAGGATCCTACGGTCTTGGCGTGCATCCGTGCGTCGCTGCGGTCCGGTCCCAGGTCGACGGGCACGTGCACCTTCCGCCGATCACTGGCGACAACATCGATGTACTGTGGAGACCTCACGCCCCACGTGTTGAGTAATTCGGCGGTACGTCCACCCGGCCTCCCGCATGCCCACTATACGCCCTCGCTCAAAGTCCGTCAACTGCACATACGGTTTACGTCCACGCTGTCGCTGCATGCTACCAGTGTTAAAGACTGCGATGGAGCTCCGTATGCCACGGCAAACTGGCTGACACTGACTGCGGCGGTGCACAAATGCTGCGCAGCTAGCGCCATTCGACGGCCAACACCGCGGTTCCTGGTGTGTCCGCTGTGCCGTGCGTGTGATCATTGCTTGTACAGCCCTCTCGCAGTGTCCGGAGCAAGTATGGTGGGTCTGACACACCGGTGTCAATGTGTTCTTTTTTCCATTTCCAGGAGTGTATTTGGTTCATATTGTAACGGTAAGGTGGCAAATAAAAATTTAGCATTTGTATACTGTGCTCGATGCTGTGAAAATGACTGTTTTCCTTGTTTCTACACCTGTCCACATCTGTGGTACAAAAAAATGGACGCAGTCCAAATAAAGAGTACTTGGTTTTTCATATTTGCCTTAAAAAGTTAAATGTTATGTCCTCTTTTTTAAATCGAAGCAACCTTTATTATAAGCCTTTAATAAAATATTCTTAATTAAGAATTTATACTTGAAATGAACACAGGAATTTCGCGTGAAATACGTAATTAAAAACAAGAAGATGCGCCTTATTCATAAAAGTTTATGATGAACTTTAAAATTACGAAACGTAGATATTTCAAATTGAACGAGAAAGAAAAGCCTCCAACGAGGCTTGAACCAGCGAACCATGAACTGCAATAAGTTATTAATTATCTGCGCTGCCGTTTCCGCCATACATACCATGTGTAGCTGGGCTCAACAGTATCTAATACAGTCTCTCGGAAAACTTGAAAGCCGACTATTTCTGTTAATTCATGAAAAATATTAAGAACAACCTATACTTGTGCGACGGCTTCTGACCAAACATCGCATTTGTGTTTGTTTATATCAGGCTTTTTCTTATGATGAACGAAGTACAGATTGTAGTTTGCTGAAAACACATATGTCATGGGCTTCAGAATGGGATAAATGATCTTCAGTGATGAGAACATGTTTCAATTAGATGAACCACATAAATTCCAGTATTATTGGCAAGATCTGAGAACAGATCAGCTGGGAAGAATTACAGCAGTTAGATGAGCCAGCAGGTCCACACAGCCGCTGCGGCCAGCGGCGATTCTGCCTCCAGTGAGCACCTGACGCGGGCATGACCGGCACGCCGGCTTATGTCCCTGAATTCGTGTTGTTATTCGTTGCTCAACAAGGTCCGCTGAAAGCTGAGGTTATTACAGCTAAATTATTTCGAATTTTACTAACTGTTGGTTGGTAATAATCATTTACTGTTCGGTTTTGTTATATTTTATGTTGTGGTTTTAAGGTGTGAATATCTTTACGTGCAAAATAAGAATGGACAGTCCAAATTTTCATATCCACGTTTTTACAAGTTTTGATTTATTCCCTCTCCTGTTTATCAATCAAACTTTGTAAGTCAATTTTGAACACTGCGTATGATACTATGGACACTAATCTTGGTCCATTCATTTAAAGACAGATAACTAATTAAGGTTTTTAGTCGCACTTGTCTGATGCACGTGTGCGCGTGATGGCTAGATGTTTTGGAATAGATTTCGTGTTTCATTGTGCCACCGCCCAGGAACGGTGAAGTGTGAAATCATTTTACACGACAGTAAAATAAAGCTAAATGTCGATATTGTTGCCTAAATCTTCCTTACAAACCATGAACTGGAAATGGAATTCACGTTCGACATATAGAGAGGAAACATAACAACATTGCACTACACCGTGAAAGACTTGAAATAAGTTTACGTACCAGCGAAGAATTTACCAATATCAATACCAATTCTAATAATACTAACCACAATTCTGTATCTGAATATGTACCATCCAGTACAGTAGCAGTTTTATCGTCCACTTCATCCGTCTGACGATCCTACATTAGAGTACCCCAAGAACCCCTAGCAGTGTATTGAATACCAAAATCAAATTTAATTACGAATTATACGACTAATACAAAACCAAACAATCCTGTTGGACGAACATCCGCAATTGAGCATTATACCAGTGGTTGAAAATACCGCTTCAGTTGTAAATTAATTTTTATTATCCCACGACAGGTTTCGGGCTGTTATAAATCCATCTTCAGGTGTCGTAGCTGTGCTGTGGCCCCCGAGCTACCTGATAGGTAGCACATCGCGCCTTGTACTTGTCCATCGCGGGGCTCACATCAGAAAGTTACGACTCCTGAAGATGGACTTATAAGAGCCCGAAACCGGTCGTGTGATAATAAAGGAACTTTACAACTGAAGCGATATTTTCAAACTCTGGTAATACAGAACCAATCATTGTTCCCAGCAAAGTGCTAAAAATTCAACAACAAATCCAGGGGTAGTAGCTGTGCTGTGCCCCCAGATCTACCTGATAGACAGCACACCGCGCCTAGTACTCGTCTATCACGGCGCTCGGGGCACCAAGTTACGACTCCTGAAGATGGGCTTATAAGAGCTCGAAACCGGTCGTGTGATAATAAAAGAATGAAACGATATTTTCAACCTCTGGTAATACAAAACCATTCATCGTTCCAAGCACAGTGATAATCAGTTACTAAAAGTGGTGCTAAAAGAATACCATCCACTTAAAATTGTACAAGAGCCTCAGTTCTGACAGCTCCTTTACTTTGTCCACCATATAAGACACCAACAACAAAAACAGTGTCTTGCGGTTTATTGCCGGGCAGCCACAACGAAGTAAAGGACGAAATTCTGAATTTATGCAGACGAGGAGCAGATGTGCAAATAAAATGTAAATGTCTTGTGAGTAGAGCCTTCCGTCGGGTAGACCGTTCACCGGGTGCAAGTTTTTCGAATTGACGCCACTTCGGCGACTTGCGCGTTGATGGGGATGAAATGATGATTATTAGGACAACACAACACCCAGTCCTTTAGCGGAGAAACCTCCGACCCAGCCGGGACCACTCAGCTACCGGGGGCGGACAGCAGGTATCTGTTTAACAGCTGATGGGTGGACATCTCGAAATAACGAAAACCATTTGTACGCATGACATCTCACTTCGTCTATGAAAACGCAACGTTGCCAAATCTACTGCTGGACTGCATGCACTATCAAAGACGGCACACAACTGACAGTAACGAAACTGCTCCCAGATGTTGTATCTGAATGGTGTATGCAGCATAATGTTACTGCCATGGGCACGGATATAACGGATAATGCTAGCAACATATTAGACGCCCTGACAGTCGCAGGGTGGGGACAAGTGAGATACTTTGGACACTCCTTAAATCAGTTATAGCAAAAGTCAAAATAACTGTGAAATATTTTAAGTGAAGTTAGCATGCTGCAGGATGATAAAGAATATGAAACCTTCCGATACTGAAAATGAAACAAGACGGTGTATGGTGCATATGATATGATTAGTAGAATGAGGACTGCTCCAATAATGACTCTAGACAATGAAAATCCACAGCTAAATAAATTCTCTGTTGAGGGGTATGAAATTATTTCAAAATGCTAAGAAGTTTTACACATTTTCCATGTTGTTGCATATTCTCTTTGCTCAGAAAACGGGTTTCCGTCTTACAAGTACCCATTTATGTTTGTGCCATACTTGGCAAATGAAATGGATAATTAACAGAACAAAATAAAAGTTGTATTGAAGAAGTATAATTAACGCGTGGTAAACGGAAGATTTGGTGGAGCTGAAACGTGAGAATTAACTGCTCACGCAACTTTACTAGATCCAAATTTCAAGCCTCATGGTCTAGCGTCTAGAGAGACATAAAAAAGCAATTGGTGACCTCAAGCAGGTGTGTGCTACAATAAAACTGAATACTGACCAAAACCATCACGACACTAGTACAAACAGTGAAGGGTCATAATAACAGGTCAACAAGAACGACATTCGTTGACTTGGTGAAAATCTGATCAACAAGATAAGAATTTGCTTGTTGCACAAAACCCAGCTGCATCGAGGGCTGTAGATATTGATAAATATATTCCTGCAGAATTACTTCACCGGACTCAATATTCTTTTACCTGATGGAAACAACGAATAGATAATTATCCACGTCTGTATTAAGTGATGCTAAAACGGCTGTGTATCACTGCCACCTTCGTGTCAGGTAAGAGAATTCCTTCCAAGATTGGTCAAATAATTAATGAGCGAAGGAACAGACTGAAGCCTGAAAAATTATCCCAATGATTTAAAAAAATTAAGTTGTACATGCTTGTAGATATACTTACAGGGAATGTTGCTGAGTCGATATGTAATTTCGTACATAGATAATATTCGTAATTATTTAAAAATATTCACGGATTGAAGGTGTTTCACTAAGAACTAATAGTTAACAAAGAATATATCTTTGTAGAAATAATTACAAAAATACTAATGTGATGTGGGTGACACGTACAGTAATTGAAGCCGTGATTTTTCTATCCGACAATGTGTTCGTGATTTCTGATAATGAAACATAATTTTATCACAGTTAACATCATCTTACTTCAAAAAAAATCGGTACTGTCTGCCATTAAGTTACTGGCTGCATGTTATATAACTCCTGTGTTGCACAACTGCAATCCTTCTTCAGCTTAGGTTCACTTCATAGATCCACCTCGTCTGCGGTCTGTAGAGCCACACCAACACAGGTCCAGTAGACACGGATCCACTTCACAGATACGCTGTAAAGCCGGAACCATACGAGTCCCGTGGACACGGAACATGGATGCATGTCCTCAAGGCTGGATGCTAATCCGTACCCGACTTCTTTAAAATCTTGGACCTACCAACCTCTGCAGCATTATGAGCTAAAGATAAATCAGCCATTGCTTGGCTGAACACTACAATGTACTCTAAAATGTACAGTGAGGAGCTACAGACAGAACTAGGTAAAATGTGTGAGGACGAAGGGGATGAGAGTAAATGAAAGATAAATGGAAGGTCATGAATCTGTCAATCTTTCTGCTACAGCCAAGAAGTGATTTCAAGATAAAGATATCGACGTCTTGCCATGGTCTACACGTAGCTAGGATTTGAATCGCGTGTGAAAACTTGCAAGGAGTGTTTATAGAAGGCAGATTGATGCCTTATGTGAGATGTAAAGCACAATACGCTACGAGTAGGCGACAGTTTCACCGCAATAACTACAAATCCTTATTAAGTGAATGCGGAAGAGAACTTTCGAGATAATTACGATGTACAGAGGCTGGACGAAGTATAAAAAATGCAATAACACAACAGGACAGTGACTGCCTTTACACAAATTTCCATTCAGGAAATACAGATGCCTTATTTTGCTACTCGTGTTGAGAAAGAAACTATGTAATTTCGACATTATTTTTTATATTTTATATGTGCACACACATTGTAATTCTGTCAGAGACAGCTAAGGACTTGGAAGAGCAGTTGAACGCAATGGACAGTGTCTTGAAAGGAGGATATAAGATGAACATCAGCAAAATCAAAACGAGGATAAGGGAATGTAGTTGAGTTAACTCGGGTGATGCTGAGGGAATTAGATTAGGAAATGAGACACTTACAGTAGTAAAGGAGTTTTGCTATTTGGGGAGCAAAATAACTGATGATGGTCGAAGTAGAGAGGATATAAAATGTAGACTGGCAATGGAAAGCAAAGCGTTTCTGAAGAAGAGAAATTTGTTAACATCGCGTATGGATTTAAGTGTCAGGAAGTCGTTTCTGGAAGTATTTGTATGGAGTGTAGCCATGTATGGAAGTGAAACATGGACGATAAATAGTTTGGACAAGAAGAGAATAGAAGCTTTCGAAATGTTGTGCTACAGAAGAATGCAGAAGATTAGATGGGTAGATCACATAACTAATGAGGAGGTATTGAATAGCATTGGGGAGAAGAGGAGTTTGTGGCACAACTTGACTAGAAGAAGGGATCGGTTGGTAGGACATGTTCTGAGACATCAAGGGATCATCAATTTAGTATTGGAGGGCAGCGTGGAGGGTAAAATCCGTAGAGGGAGACCAAGAGATGAATACACTAAGCAGGTTCAGAAGGATGTAGGCTGCAGTACGTACTGGGAGATGAAGCAGCTTGCACAGGGTAAAGTAGCATGGAGAGCTGCATCAAACCAGTCTCAGGACTGAAGATTATAACAACAACAACAACATGTACACACAACAAAAATACACTCATGCTCATAAATTAAGGATAATGCTGGTACATGGTGAAACAACGCTGTGGTGGGCGGATTGCGGGTTTAAATCACCTCAGAGTATGACCATGCGGTACATTTGACCTGCGGTCGTCGCACGGTGGCGCTGGCAGCAGTCCACATACGCAGAGGTGTGTTGGTGCATGTCAGAGTACCGTGGAGCTAGTAAGTGTACACATGTTTTCAGACGTGCTAATGGTGACTGTGTGATGCAAATGGCTCAAATAGCACATATTGATGACGTTATGAGGGGTAGAATACTAGGGCGACTGGAGACTGGTCAAACATAGTAGGTCGTAGCACAGGCCCTCTGTGTGCCACATAGTATGTTCTCAATATTATGGCAACGATTCCAGTAGAAAGGAAACGTGTCCAGGTGCTTCAGAACGGAACGTCCACAATGTACAACACTACAAGAAGACCGATATATCACCATCAGTTCCCGCAGACGGCCACGGAGTACTGCAGGTAACCTTGCTCGGGACGTTACCGCAGCCACTGAAACAGTTGTCTCCAGACAAACAGTCCACAGACGACCGAACAGACATGGTTTATTCGCCCGGAGACCTGCAAGGTGCATTATACTGACCCCTGGTTACAGGAGAGCCCGTAAAGCCTTTGTCAAAAACACAGTACATGGTCATTGGACCATTGGACCCAGGTTATGTTCATGGACGAGTCCAGGTATAGTCTGAACAATGATTAATATCGGGTTTTCATCTGGCGTGAACCGGAAACCAGATACCAATCCCTTAATGTCCTCGAAAGGGACCTCTGTGGAGGTCGTGGTTTCATGGTGTGGGGTGGGATTATGATTTTTGCACGTACATCCCTGCATGTCTTTGACAGAGGAACCGTAACAGTTCAAGTGTAGCGGGACGTTATTTTGCACCAGTATGTCCGCCTTTTCAGGGGTGCAGTGGATCCCACCTTCCTCCTGATGGATGATAGCGCACAGCCCCATCGAGCTGCCGTCGTGAAGCAGTACCTTGAAACAGAAGATATCAGGCGAATGGATTGGCCCGTCTGTTCTCCAGACCTAAACCCCACCAGGCACGTCTCAGATGCTCTCGCTCGACGTGTCACTGCACGTCTTCAAACCCCTACGACACTTCAGGAACTCCGACAGGCACTGGTGCAAGAATTGGAGGATATACCATAGCAGCAGATGCTCGATCACCTGATCTAGAGTATGCCAACCCGTTGTGCAGCCTGTGTACGCGAGCATGGTGATCATATCCCGTATTGATGTCGGGGTACATGCGCAGGAAACAGTGGCGTTTTGTAGCATAAGTGTTTCGGGACGGTTTTCTCTACTTATCACCAATCCGTGGACTTACAGATCTGTGTCGCGTGTGTCCTCTAGGTGCCTATGCTATTCTCGCCAATTCTGTGTAGTGCCACGTTGTGTGGCACCACATTCTGCTACTATCCTTAATTTATGAGCATGAGTGTAGTTTTGGATCACCACAGTTCCGAGAGTTCCGGAACCTGTACAGAAAATTGGAATAGAGATCAACATAAACATAATTTCCGCCATTTTTATTGCTCATCAAAACCACTCATTGCATGTTGTACCACCAAACAGCGAGCTTTCAGATGTGGTGGTCCAGATTTCTATACACACCGGTACCCAGTAGCACGTCCTCTTGCAGTGGTGCATGAATATATTCGTCGTGGCATACTATCAACAAGTTCACCAAGGCACTGTTGGTCTCGATTGTACCACTCCTCATCGGTGATTCGGCGTAGACCCCACAGAGAGGTTGGTGGATCACATCGTCCATAAACAGCCCTTTTCAGTCTATCCAAGGCATGTATGATAGGGGTCATGTCTGAATAATATAGTGGCCACTCTAGGCAAGCGATGTCGTTATCCTGAAGGAAACCATTCACAAGATGTGTACAATGGGGCGTGAATTGTCGTCCATGAAGACGAATGCCTCGCCGATACGCTGCCGATATGATTGTACTATCGGCCGTAGGATGGCATTCACATATCGTACAGCCTTCGATGACCACCACAGGCGTACTTCGGCACCACATAATGCCACCCCAAAACATAAGGGAACCTCCTCATTGCTGCACTCTCTGGACAATGTGTGTAAGGCGTTCAGCCTGTGATGGTTGTCTCCAAACACGTCTCCGACGATTGTCTGCTTGAACGCATATGCGACACTCATCGGTGAAGAAAACGTGATGCCAATTTTGAGCGGTCCATTCGGCATGCTGTTGGGCCCATGTGTACCTCACTGCATGGTGTTGTGTTGGCAAAGATCGTCCGCGCCATGGACGTCGGGAGTGAAGTTGCCCATCATGGAGCCTATTGCGCACAGATTGAGTCGTAACACGACTTCATGTGGCTGCACGAAAAGCATTATTCAAGATGGTGGCGGTACTGTCAGGGTTCATTTAAACCAGAATCCGTAGGTAGCGGTCATCCACTGCAGTAGAATCCCTTGGCCGGCCTGAGAGAGGCATGTCATCGACAGTTCCTGTCTCACTGTATTTCCTCAATGTCTGAACAACATCGCTTTGGTTCACTCCGAGTCGTCTGGACACCTCCCTTGTTTAGAGCCCTTCCTGGCACGAAGTAACAATGCAGACGCGATCGAACCGCGCTATTGGCTGCCTAGGCATAGTTGAACTACAGACAAGAAGCGCCGTATACCTCCTTCCTGGTGGAATGGCTGGAAATGATCGGCCGTTGGATCCCCTCCGTCTAATGGGCGCTGCTCATGCATGGTTGTTTATATTTTTTGTCGGGTTTAGTGACGTATATGAACAGTCAAAGGGACTGTGTCTGTGATGCAACATCCACAGTCAACGTCTATCTTGAGTCATTCTGGGAACCGGGATGTTGCATAACTTTTTTTGATGTGTGTAAATATCCGATACTTGTATGCTTCAGACACAGTACTACTACTTTTGTAAGAATCCAGCCTACATAGTGATTACCACTGCTCTATGTTACGGGTTTCCTGCAGACAGTGGTGCTGCGCTAGTTGTAACGAGTGTGTGACTGAAATGCCGCGGCAACCGCTAACGTACTCCAACGTCGAAGCGCGCTCAACACCTCTGTTCTTGTGGGCAAAACGTGCAAACCGCACTCAGATTCACCGCAAAATCCTGACGGTATATGGACCAAATGCATTGTCACATCGAAACATAGTGAAATTAAGCGAAAAATTTTACCAAGATAGCACAGACGTGGAAGAGGCTGATCGGAAAGTAAGGGATTGCACCATGCGACATCCATATTTTCGGCTAACTGAAAGAATATCATACAGAAAAGACTTGTTCAACCTCTCGAGGTAACGCAGTGATTAGCACACTGGACTCGCATTAGAGCGGACGACAGTTCAAACACGCGTCCGGACGTCGTGATTTAGGTTTTCCGTGGTTTCCCTATATGACTTAGGGCATATTACAGAATGTTTCCTTCGACAGGGAGCGGCCGATTTCCTTCCCCATCCTGACACAATAGCAACTTGTCCTCGGTCTCTCATGACCTCGTTGTCCACAGGATTTTAAACACTTATCTCGTCCTCCTCTCCCTCCTTCTCCTTCTTCCGAAATTTTCCAAGGATGTGGATATTCACAACGCGGTTCTCGAGTGGCATCGTTAGCAAGTTGTCGACGAACTGTATAACTGGAGGAATGTTCCGACCACTGTTTACAATGCTCAATACTTGCGATTTTCTAATGCCTGTGTTACTCCAAATTACAGCGTAATGTTCCTCCGGATTTACATGTATGCTTGAAGGAACGGGTACTGAGGCAACTACAGCCGTTATGAAGCGAATACGGACTATCATCAGCTGTATAATGGAATGACGACATTGAAAATTTGTGCCAGAGCGGGAATCGAACCCAGTATTCTTGCTTATCAGTTTAGCACTTTTTTATGCAGGAAATGCGTTAAATAAACAAAACATCTATACTTGTACAAGCATAGATACAACAGAAAGGCCGTCCATTCGGCTGAACCAACGTAAGACATTACACTCGAACAAGGCGAGAAAATGTCTTTATTAACAACGTGTGGAGAAAGATATTAACAGTAGCCGTAGACAAAGAGGGAAGAGGGTGCGGTGCTATGATAAGACCTGCAGGCGTCCCCCTTCCCGGCAGGAGGCAGAGTGGGCAAGGACCAAATTTCGAGGTCTGGCCATGTGTCTCCGGCACCACTACCGGGAAGAGGCGTCCCAAGGAGGGCAGAAGTCAAGGAGGAGGAGGGATGGCAGAGTCTCTGATATCGTGCATAAAAGGAAAGGGCACATGTCCATGTACGTACCCCAAGTGGGGTACGATGTAGAAGTGTAGCGCGGGGAATCTCAGATGTCAGCAGGGCGGGTGAAGTGGGGGAGGGGGGACCGTTTCGTATGCATGTGGCGCCATCCACCTGAGTGGGGCTGACGTGTAAAGATTATGCGGAAGTAATTAGCAAAGAAGGCACGGCAGCACGGATGGTACTTGATGTCATTGCGGGTGGTTTGTAAGCCGTGTCAGATGACAAGGCGTGATGTATCACCATCATTATACAGGTAAGTGATCGTTCACCCCTCGACCCATACAATCGTATGACTTTTGGTGGCCGGGAAGTAAGTATCCTTTAGGATAGATAAAAGTCCATGCGTCAATTTGGTCGGGTGGAACGCGGAGCTAGCAGGCAGCAAACTGTCGACCCAGTTCCCAAACGTCGCTGGTGGCACCACAAGTCAAGTGGGTGGTATCGTCATCCACGAGGAGGCAAAGTGAACAAAGCGTAATGTCCGGCAGTCCGACTGCGTAAAGACGTTGATTTGTTGTGACATGGTAAAAAGTTGGCCGAACGAGGGAAGAAAACGCTGGTGGACATGGTGCCAAACCGTGGGCCATCGCGTCGATGGACGTTCGAGTTCGACGTTGTTGCTGAATATGTAACGAAACAGAATGATGTAGAATTCTTTGGTTCGTAATAATTAAGTGAGAATGAGCATAACTGAAATCGACGATGAAATCAGAAACGTGCGTCAGATGGTGAGTGATGTGGCCTACTGGAACTGGCAGAGATACTGTATCAGGCATAAGAATGTCCAGCAAGCTATGGGTAGTGGAGGCGCCCGCTTTCCACTGCTTGTGTATGGTGGACATGTAATAGGACGCCTCTTGGAGTCGCACATTGGTTAGGCCGAGCCCCCCCCCCCCAACTAGCAGGAGAGGGTGAATGTTTCGTTAAGGACCTTAAAGAGCGTGCTGGCAGTAAGAAAGTACCCGAACGTCACCTGGAGACTGTGTTCAATAGTTGATGGTAGCGGAGTACCTGTGCGATGTGGACCAGTTTGGCTGTCAAATGTTGATTGAGGAATTCGACTCCCTGTAAAGAGTCGAGTCGGCGGGGGAGGTTTTCTCGCACTGCCGTGTGGGTGGTTTGAAGGGTAAACCGAAAATTGTTGGCAGTGGAGCGGCGTACGGTGGAGGTGAAAATGACACCAAGGTACCGTAGTTTCTGTAGGCACAAGAGAGTTGTTAAGTCGTCGTGTGAGACGCCGCGTCCAATGGGCATCGCCAAGTATTTACACGCATTCAGTTTTTTGCCCCCTGCACTTCCGTATGTTGCTATCACATCAAGAACTGTTTCTGTTTCATTCCGTGAGCAGCCGGTCGCGGTGGTCTAGCGGTCCTTGTCGCTCAGTCCGGAACCGCGCGACTGCTACGGTCGCAGGTTAGAATCCTGCCTCGGGCCTGGATGTGTGTGATGTCCTTACGTTAGTTAGGTTTAAGTAGTTCTAAGTTCTAGGGGACTGATGACCTCAGATGTTAAGTCCCATAGTGCTCAGAGCCATTTGAACTATTCCGTGAGCGGAGTAACAGGAGGATGTCGTCTGTGTACCCACGGCACCGAAAATTGTGCAGTCGCTAAGCGATGCCAGAAAGATCGTCAGGCTGCCGGTGAGTGGCTCCAGGGTTATGGTCTAGACTAGCGTCGAAAGTGGGCAACCCTGCCATGTGGAGCGCCGGGTGGTCACTAGCCTCTACCTTTTGGCTATCCGAGGACGACTCACGGCCAACCTCAAACAAGTGTTTAATATGGCGTGTGCAACTGTGAATCATGGGCAGTCAAGCAGAAAAAGGAAACATACCTGGACAATTTTTAAATGTACTGCGGAAAAATATGACAAATTAAGAAGTACTTCTAAGAACAGACATTTATAGGGCCATAGACGTAGAATACCATTGAGAACCTACACTTCGGCCAGAGTAAAGCAAGCAGAACAAGCCTCCACATATTTTCGGAAGTCAGATCAACGGAGCATGGTACATGAGATTGCGTAAGGAAATAACTAAACCTTGGGTAAAATTGGGAAGTTCTTAGTGGTGCTGGTGTACAATACAAATCTACTAAAGTGTTAAAAGATTATATTCTTTAACTCAACTGAAATAAGATTAATTTGTAGTTTTATTGCTTTCGCGCGTCCAGTTATATACTGCGTTGCCCTTAAACACGATTTCGAAAGGAAATTCGGCACACTTACTATATCCCTATCGAAACAACCAAATACTGACTTCCAGAAGTAGGGCACGTTACAATGTGGCGTGGTACCGCAAGAAGTGCTGAATTGCGTTACATAGTCTCTCTACGTATATTATATCTGTTTGGATAGGACATATACAGCAAAGAAATTATTAGACACGAAGATTCGTTGAAGGAAAGGAAGAGAACTTGGAATGCTGGACGACATTAAAAAGGACGAAGCTATAAGCGGAGTAAGGGAGATGTACATGACTCAGGATAGAAGGGAGTTTGGAGTTGATACCTGTCGTAAGATATGTAAACTAAAGAAGATGAAGAAGAAGGAGGGTGAAGAAGAAGGGTGAAGAAGAGGAAGACATGGCTGTTTATTGTTATTAGAACGTCATTAATAGTTATTGTGCTGCAGTATGAAGTGACTATATTCAAAACTGACGATAACCTTGCATAAAAGTTCTCGGTTTACTTACCGCGTCAAATTTGGATAAAATCCCGAGCTTTCGATGACTACCTCCTTCATCTTCGTCACGGGTAAAACTCTGGGTTTTATCCAAATTTGACGTGGCAAGTAAGCCGAGAACTTTTATGCAAGGACTACGTCGCGAAAGACTTCGTAGTCATGACGGTAACCTAGTTGAAAGCTGCTTTGTGACGTATTTATAAAGTGGGGTAATTAACGTTTATATACATTACATGGAACCCTTTAAGTCTATCTTTATTCCTCTCCCTCACTTCTAATTGCATACATATCATAGATGTTTCACAGGGGTCGCCAATTTCTCTGAATAGTGTCGAGTGATAAGAATAATAACAGTAAAAGAGTGTAACGTCATGTATTTTAAACCAAAATGTTCCAAAGTCACGCAATACTTGGTAAAATAAACAGCAGCCTGATAGATGTTGGTTAACGGTATCTCAGTATTATAGTAGTATGTGTACAAAAATAGTTTCATTGGTTGGCACAGCTGTAGATGGAGGGGCACTGGTTCTCCGTGTCAATTCGATCTTTCGATAATTCATTAAAAACAGTGTCCAACCAAATACCCTTCGGAAATTAAATCCCCTGTGCAGAGCCAACAGTGCTTTTTTTAACGAAGTTAATTACGAAGTCATCAATAATTCAGCAAAATACTGTTCCCCTTCGTGGGCCAGGCGTGGAATATAACACTGAACGGATATAACAGTACTTGTAAACAGACTCCCACTATACGAGCTCTACTAAACAATCATCTATATAATACTCCACCTCCTACGCCTTTAAGTAATTAACCTTTATCAATATACAGATGCCCCATGAAGACTGCAAACTATTACTTGTTGCACCACAATATTTTTTTTACTGTAAGTTATGGCCCTATAGACGTTAAAAGTGTGGTGGACTAGTGACACTGTAATTTAATTTTGTGATTAGGTGAGATACGTCTGTAACGAGAGTCAATGTTACAGTGAGTTCTATTGTTTGTTATAAATACTCAGACAAAACGATTGCAGTAGTTCCACTGAAATATAAGAAGAACCTGTTTAATAATATCCCATTCACTGACAAATTGTCACAAGAATATGAAGCGGTTATAAGTAATTAAGGTTAGCGGAGGTTCAAGATATGGAACCGATAGATCAGTTACCACATTATTAGCACACTGATTCGTTTCCGCGATCTAAAGACAGTGACTGACAAAATTTGAGTTGGTAAATACAGTGCATGCCAGGAGGGCGTATCTGTGCTACTCTTTATTACTACTCCATCATTTACAGAGTACGTTGCGAACTGTACACGCCGAAGCCGATTGCCCATCTTACCAGCGGCTTCTGCTTCGGACCATGGCTGTGAATCCCGAAAAGCTACCTAATGCAAACTTTACATTAAGCTCTAGTTTTAGCCGCAGATTGATATGGCTACTTCTCAGCAGAATTCGCTCTCACTAGCATCTCACGAAGTGCCACCTTAGTTCCTCCTGTCTTTCCTCGTAACATTCGCCCCTTCTTCGACAATCACTCCTAGCCTCTCTAGAGCAGTCATCCAACCACAAAATTCTCCTAGCGCGTCCTCCCTATTCTCAATAATTTTCCAGAAGTATTAAGTCACACTAGGCTGACCACCGAAATTCCCGCAATTTTGCGCCCATGGCCAACAGCTAAGGACACTAATGTGTTTTGGCTCTTTCCTGTCAGTGCCTCAAAGGAGAGCATCAACATATTGTTTCCTACGACCTTCCAAATAGTATATCTGCTTTATGTATATGAGGGTTAAGTTACAGTTATTTCTGGGGCTAGAAAGTTACAGAATATTCACTCCTTGTCTACCGTGTTCCGCCGAGAATACACTTTTGGCCATTAAAATTGCTACACCAAGAAGAAATGCAGATGATAAACGGGTATTCATTGGTCAAATATATTACACTAGAACTGACATGTGACTACATTTTCACGCAATTTGGATGCATAAATCCTGAGAAATCAGTACCCAGAACAACCACCTCCGGCCGTAATAACGGCCTTGGTACGCGTGGGCCTTAAGTCAAACAGAGCTTGGATGACGTGCACAGGTACAGCTGCCCATGCAGCTTCAACGCGATACCACAGTCCATCAAGAGTAGTGACTGGCGTATTTTGACGAGCCAGTTGCTCGGCCACCATTAGCCCAACGTTTTCAATTGGTGAGAGATCTGGAGAATGTGCTGGCCAGGGCAGCAATAGAACATATTCTGTATCCAGAAAGGCCCGTACAGGACCTGCAACACGCGGTCGTGCATTATCCTGCTCAAATGTAGGGTTTCGCAGCGATCTAATGAAGCGTAGAGCCACGGGTCGTAATACATCTAAAATTCAACGTCCACTGTTCAAAGTGCCGTCAATGAGAATAAGAGGTGACCGACACGTGTAACCATTGGAACCCCATATCATCACGCCGGGTGATACGCCAGTATGACGGCGACGAATATACGCTTCCAATGTGCGTTCTCCGCGATGTTACCAAACATGGATGCGACCATTATGATGCTGTAAACAGAACCTGGATTCATCCAAAAAAATGACGTTTTGCCATTCGTCGTTGAGTACACCATGGCAGGCGTTCCTGTGTGTGATGCAGCGTCAAGGGTAACCGCAACCATGGTCTCCGAGCTGATAGTCCATGGTGCTGCAAACGTCGTCGAACTGTTCGTGCAGATGGTTGATGTCTTGCAAACGTCCCCATCTGTTGACTCAGGGATCGAGACGTGGCTGCACGATCCGTTACAGCCGTGCGGATAAGATGGCTGTCATCTCGACTGCTAGTGATAGGAGGCCGTAGGGATCCAGCACGGCGTTCCGCATTACCCTCCTGAACCCACCGATTCCATATTCTGCTAACAGTTATTGGATCTCGACCAACGCGAGCAGCATTGTCGTGATACAATAAACCACAATCGTGATAGGCAACATTTCCGACCATTATCAAAGTCGGAAATGTGATGGTATGCATTTCTCCTCCTTGCACGAGGCATCACAACAACGGTTCATGAGGCAACGCCGGCCAACTGCTGTTTGTGTATGAGAAATCGGTTGGAAACTTTCCGCATGTCAACACGTTGTCGGTGTCGCCACCGGCGCCTACCTTGTGTGAATGCTCTGAAAAGCTAATCATTTGCATATCACAGCATCGTCTTTCTGTCGGTTAAATGTCACGTCTGTAGCACGTCATCATCGTGCTGTAGCAATTTTAATGGCCAGTAGTGTAGATACTTCTAGCTTCCACTGACCTTGCGTATTGCTCTCCGATATGCAGATAGCGCCGTCCTTTGTGTATTCTCTGCCCTATGATCATTGTTGCCCGTCTTCGCGGCGGTCATCTCTTACCAAATTCCGAAGAAGCGTAACCTGCTGTCAGCACTGTGTCGGCTCGCGACGGGCACCCGCTAACCCCGTCTAGCGCACAGAAGAGCCTCCGCCGAAAGCTATCCTACCGGGCGTCGGCGTCACCGTTACAACCTGCATGAAGTTAATAGTGCCCATCAGCTCGCTTTAGCCTGCTGTCTGTGAAACTGCCAGTCCAACCAAACGTATTTCTCAAGAAACAAAACGCCTACAAGTTGTTCATGTATTGGTAATCATTATCGGTTAATCTTTAACAAAAATGATGAAATATGCTATTTTCAAATCAAATTAGTTCGACCTACATATCACTTGCATGTAAAATAGCGATAACGTGAAATTCGACGAAACCGCCAGTTTCGCCGTCATTCACCTAGAGATAATCGTCATCTGTCACGTACTCCCTTCCGACTTCTGCACGAGCCCCTTAACCAATGTTCAATTTTTCTGTGCCAGTACCCTAATTCAATTTATGTTTTCCCATTGTCTTTGTATTACTGAATAGGTTTTCCATTTCTGTTCGCCTCATCAGTTGATTCACATGCTATTCCGGCCTTATCTCTGTGCACTTGCATTACCAATTCACAAATCCATGACTGTTGGGTACCACTGCTTTCGCAGAGTCTTTAAGTTTTCGCTGAGAAGTATCGTTGGGAAGTGTTAAGGGCTGAAGCAGGATTTTTTTTCAGACTTGAGTCTTCTGAATGGTTTGATGCGGCTCTCTTGTGCTAACCTCTTCATTTCGGAGTAGCAGTTCATCTTGTGTCCCTAATTAACAGATACTTGTTGACTGTATTCAAATCTCTTTCTCCCCCTACCATAAGTCTGAATTATTTGTAGCATGTGTTCAAATCTCTGTCTGACCCTACACCTTTTACTTTCCACAGCTCCTTCTTGAACCATAGTGGTCATTCACATGTCTTAACACACATCCTGTTTAGCTAAATTTCGTTCACAGTAGTATACGGTATAATAAGCACTAAATGTCAAATCATAGCAAGCGATATTTTCCATTGCAAACTTTTTCGTATTTCGTGCAGTTTCTTACTCAAAAGGGAATATCACAATGAGTTCGACCATTAGTGAGATAATGGGCAGTTCACCATGAAGCTGACGTTTGAAGCTATATGTAACGTAACAGCAAAATTTTTATAATACTTTCTGTAAAATCATGTGAGAAAGATTACAGAGCATGACATTCTACCCTTAACGGCGCCACTGCAACTTGACAAGTAGATTGACCAACGTAATCTGTAGGCATCTGATGACACATATAGCTGTGCTGGACAGCATGGACACTACTGTCTTTCTTGTTACTATTAGACTATAGTCTGCCCTGGATCTTTGTTCAAGTTCTCTGGCATTACTGAATCTTAAAACATATTTATCTCAATATCTGAAACCATTATCTCAGTGGCCTTGAATTAATTTCAAGGTTAAGTTCTGGTACAAATGAAACTTAAATGAAATTTACCTCAGTATCTGAAACTATTGCCTTAGTAGCACTAAGTTATGTCTTAACAGAGTGATAACACTAATGACACATCAGTACTGCCACATAGGTACATAGGTATATACAACTGTCTTGTTAATTTAGTAAGCGAGTTTTCTTCTAAGCAGACAATTTTATTTTCATTTCATAAGAGAAGGAAACCTATAATTTGTGAGTTGGGTATTGCTATGTACATACAACACTATTTTGTTCGCTGTTACTCTCAGTGGTTTCCGGTGACCAAAGATACAATGCAAAGAAGTCTCTCCCACCTGCCAGTGAATGTAGATTATGGATAACACAGGAAGAGACCAGTCAGAAGACTGATGACACCAAACAAACTCGCCTAAATGATTATTGACTGACTTAGCCTAATCAGCGAGAAATTGACTTGAAGAAATACAGCCTTTTCTAAAAGGTATAAATAAATTGAGATCAGTATGTGATGGAATATTCAGGTGAGACAAATATTTTCAATTTACTCGTAATCTTCGGTTTTCAAAGATATTTGATCGCATTGCTTGATATACAATTATAGAAACACTATTCCTTATTAAATAGAAATGACATATTACCCAATTAGATGCACCATACCCCCAATAAAAGTGTTGTTAGGTAATCGCTCCTCAACATGATTTACTACAAATCCACATTCTTACATCATTTATAGCTCACACAGTACTGTACTCGTTAGCTGCCTGCAGAATCTCAACAACTTTAATCTCTTCGAATTTTACTCTTTATCCTTCGGTCATTCAAATCAACATTTTCGCATATTCGATGCACGTATAGGTCACGACAAGCTTCTCTATTACTCTCTCTTTCTATCTTTTTCTGTTTTTTTTTTCTTTTTATCTTCTTTTGTCAACAGTCTCATTTCTGATTTTGCACATTCTGAACCTCTCTCATCATAATATGCGCACAAGATAGCTTACATGTAAAATACTTAGACATAAAAATTTATATGTATAAATAACATAAATACCAAAGAAAAAATCTCCCAAGAAATCCTGATTGTTAATGTCAAATAAAAATCATCTGTTTTGTCATAGCGAAAATTTAACTATACAGCGATGGGCTCCAGGGGAATAAAAGCTAAATTGCTGTGTGGCTTTCTGTAGATCCTATTAATAAGTGCCCTAAGAGTGTACCGATTTCTTGCAACACTCGTGTAATCTGCTTTTGAAATTTTGGTTACTTCTTCTCATAAATGTGATAATGTAATCTTCTGGGCAGACTGTATAAAAGAGGAACTGACAAAAATGTGAAGCAGGAAGAAGGGAAAGAAGAAAGTAAATGTAACTTCTTAGGTAGAGGAAGTATGCGGTATTTCAGCGATTCCAAAGTCGATAAAAATTTGCAAAGAACTTACACGTTCGACGGTACGCGTTGATTTGTTTGTGGAGGCTATCATCAAGCCCGAGGTGGTACCACACATGTTTTATCGGGTACGGATTTTCGGTGGTCACCTGAGGTAGTTCGAGTCATTCCTAAACAGAGTGCGATACCATTCATCAGCATTCCATGTTTCCCGGTCGCGGCACCATTCCAAATGCACCCGTTTTTGTAGCGGTGACAACTGTAGTTTATCTGTGGGCTGAAATATTATAGTCTGGTTACTGCTAGTCACGAACGAGAGCTGTGGTATGACAGAAAGATTCAGCGATGCCACTAATTAATCTCGGATAACACGTGCAGATGTGAAGGGGTTATGATATGTCTGGTGCATAACGGAGACACACAGTAAAGCCTCTTTCAGATTCTCTCAAGTGTGCATGAGGCCGTCTTGCGGCCTCTCCACCTCCTTAGTAGTTTTCACCCTACGTTTGACGTTGTGCGTGCCTTTGTATACTGTACTTGGTATGGTAAGAACAACAAACACGAACAACACAAATTCACTCTTGTCGCTTGTTACTGTCACAGAGAATTGCTATTCTAGTGTCTTACTGAGCTGTTGATGATGTGTGCGCGTACGTAGTTACACTGATATCTTACTCTGTCTTCTGGGAGATTCACGTTTTACGTCAGGCTCTGTCCAGCAAATGTTGTTGACAGTTTACAGAAGATATGACCAGAAAATAGTTTTCTGACTGGTTTAAACGTTTTCAGTTTACATAAGAAATGGTTAGTGATGGTCCTCGTTAAGATCAATCGTCAACAACCCACAAAGCAGATGCCCAAGAAGCTTTACAGATGCTGGGACATACTCTGAGATTCCTATCGAAGGAATCTGGGATTCGCATGTGCCGTGTAAGGGATTTGTGTAGCTGAAAGACCAGGTCCCATATTGTGCGGCAACAGTTTGCCGAACACAACTAAGATATAACCTGCTGGAGATTGTTTGGATATTATTTACGGAGAAAAACGTTTTCTGCAGTCTTTCAGTATAGAGGAAAACTCTTGATACTAAAGATACGTGCTGAAGTCAGTAAGAAACGGTATCTTTCGTGAAACACAGGTATCAGCAACGACTAATTGAACTGATTCCAGGAGAAGCATTCCGTGACAATGTCCATTGGGCTCTAGGTACCTACATTCCTATGTTAACTGATAACGTACGTGGAAATGGACCACCCCTCTACCGTGGATACTAATTGTTTGTGCTATATGTGGATCCTATGTGCTCCATTGCCTTCGTCTTTTTTATCCCAGTGTGGTCGAATTTGTTTGGACTATGTTTGGTCATTTCTGTGAACTATAACGTAACGCCACTACCTCGAGTATCTTATTCTGTTTTTACATGATAGTGGCAATTGACTGCATGCTGGTGAATGTTTCTCAGGACCACGAAAAACCTCTTCGCAGACGCTGCTGCACGTTCACACTATGGGCAGTTTTTCCGACTAACCTCATAGGTACCATAATCTACTGTATTTTCATTTACGATATGCAACGTTCTGACCCAACAGTAGCTCCACATCAAACACTTTCTGCACCCAAGCATCAACTCTTAAAATACTTTAAGCCCAGAAGAAAGTGAGATAAATAGTGGAAATAAGTAAAATAAATCAGAGCAAACATCTGCTTATTGTCATATGCTTATTCTCACATCCCGCCAACCTACCAACGTTTCTGTACTACTTCGAGAGCTATTTAAAGGATTTTACCTCTCTTCAGAGTTAGCTGACTAACATGCAATAGTCGCTTGTTTCATTATTTTGAGTACTAGTTCTCCTTGTTACACAGCTAAGGAACAGTTCATTAAGGCGAAAGAATGCCGCGTCTCAGACAGCGACTGTACTCCGTCAAAGGCGAAGAGAAGCAGCCGCTTTGTTGAAACGGTCTTCCGTAGCGACTATAAAATTAAGTGCTGCGAAACGGCTGCGTTCCTTTGTGAATCTCGTAATCCGCGCTGAAGAGGCGTGGCAAGCTAAAACAGCAAATTGCAGACAGGCCTCAGCGACTGTCCGATGTAGCACGCAAAGGAATTCGATTATAGACTTTAGCAGTGCATGTAACAGCCTTTCGATGAATTTAGTAGCGTACCTCACAAAGGCTGGATCGTAAGAAATTTCTCCTCTCCCGAAATTCCTCCAGTGTTTATCAACTACGCAGACATTCAAATTTAAAACAATCAACGTTCTTTAAGATCGTTGACATTAACATACGAAAAACACGATTTAGACATTTTTATCAGTATTCCATCAGGTGAAAATTTTCAGCTAACTTGTATTATGGAATACAAATGGATCACACAGTAATAACCAAGAGCCTGAGCCCATAATGTGAAGAATTATGTTTTCCGTTGACTGTGTCATAACGAAGTTTAAGATTAGTCTCTGGATGACCATAAAGCATCCAAGATCGTTACCTGTCATTCGTGGATTCATATCCTCTTTTACCGAGTGTGCTGACTCATTGGCAAGATTCTGAATCTGCATTCGGGGCAACTAGTATTCGGTTTCCGTTTGGCCGTTCAGTTTCGTTTTCCAACGTTTTGCTATATCACATAAGCCAAATGGCGGAATGGTTCCGCCGAATAGTACCAGGACTAATTCCTTCCGTATCCGAACTGACCTTATGCTCGGTCTCCGATGGAAAGTTAACAACAATATTGCTACCTTCATACATTTATTTCCAATTGCTTTACCTTAGAGCCAGTCGTTGAGGAGTAACGCACTCGTATGTTAACCAGCTGTTCAAGGAGATTCGTAACAATGTTAAAAATATATAAAACTTTGTAGGGAATATTCCTTTCTTCCATTTTTCATTTATTACACCTGTGAATGAAAATTTCATTTATACCACATAAAATCCGTGAACAATGTGTTCGTAGAAGAATTTCCGGCAAATAAAATATTCCATCATTTTTCGGGTGTGTATGCGAATCAGTGTTATTTCTTCTTCGGATGTATCGGTTTACAACGGTACAGCCATCTTCACGCTCAGTCTATGACATAATTCAAACCACTTGACCCAATACTGTAGAATATAAGCTAGTACGTCAGAGATAATACTGTCGGTAACACCCACAACAACAGCGTCAATTACAGAGCGTAGATAGAATTTTACTCGCCTAAGAATAAAACCGTCAGCAAATTCATACTCCTTTCGATTTATGTTGTTATTAAAACTTATGGCATGTGTTGGAAGACCCTGCAGCGAAGTTTCAGTGCAATAATTCCTCTGAGAGTGCAGAGGTGGAACTAGTGTTTTCCATGATATTTCGAACTGTAAAATCGTCGTCTCGGTTGAGCAGGTTGTCTGTTTCCTTTTGTTCTTTTGTATATAAGTTTTTACAAAATTTCTTTACCCTGTTTCAAAAAATCAGTCAACAGAAATGGCGGAAGCTTTAGAAGAAAATCAATCACAATATAACGAATCCTCCAAAGTATACCCTGTAAGAAATCTACGAACAAAAAAGGAATTAAATTAATAGTCACACCAGCAATCACGGGACAGTTACATTAATGACGTAGAACCCGATGTTCTTCAACATCAGAAGATAACGTGTAAAGTTTAGAAAAAAATTAAATAAAACAGGGAAGAATATAATTAGTTTGGATAAAATTATAAAAGAAGAGAGAATTTAACACTATAACAGGCTATGGGGCGATGCTAAGATGGAAAAGAAGATAAAAAGCTCAAGAAATAGAACTAAAAGGTCTAGATGACGTTAAAGTAAAGGAACTCAAAACAGCTTTGAAGATCACAAAAAATCGAAAAGCTACCGGTTTATATGGAACTAAAGCTGAGTTAGTTAAATATGGAGGAATATTAAAACACCTTAAACTTTTAGATTTATATAAAATTGCTGGCAGCAAGAACATGTACCACGAAATTGCAACAAAGTAAAAGTTATACGGATAAAAGAGAGAGGAGAAGAAATATACGTGAAAACTGCAGAGGGTTAAGTTTACTTGATACAGTATTTAAACTTTACGCAAGAATTTAAACATAAGACTGAAAACAACAGCAGAATATTTGCTAATGGAAAAATGGGTTGAACCTGGAGAGTGATGATCAACGATGACGCAGTTTTTATTTTATGATAGCTACTAAAACGCGGAGAAACTTTATCAAAGGTACGCGCATTGATTTGACAAATTTTGAGAATGCTTTCGACAATGTACTTACAGAAAAGGAACTTAGAATAATGCTCACAGAGGGGGCCCTTTGCACATTACAATCAAAAGTCTACACAACAAAACATTAGTAATCTTTGGTATATAAGGTATGTACACAGAACCGATAGAAACAAGTTCTGGGTTGAGATAAGGCTATCGTTTATACCGTACGCTGTTCAATATAGACATGACAATGCACTTGTCATATGGAATCATAGGTTACTCAATGTGGTACAACTAAATAGTTCGGTAAAGCTAAAATCACTCCTGTATGCACAATATATGACATGAAAATATCTTCCAGTAAATCTAAATCAATCGCATTTTGTGGAAAATGTTAATGGAGAAACAGTTGAACAGGTAAAATAATTTAGCTATTCTGGATCTAAAGTATCGTATGACTCGGAGGAACATACACAGACTACGTTGAACAGATTTGGAAGTGTCTGTGAAACAATTAATAGAGCTTGAAATCATTAACATGGGAAGAGCAGTGAAGGGGAATAACAGAATAGAAGAAATTCAAAATACAGATCTTCGAAAGGGGTTGAATAGTTGAATGTTTATAGAGTGAAAGAAACACAGGATGAAAACAGAAGAAACGGAATAAACATTTACAAGGAGTGGAACTAGAAAGACTGCCACGCCAGATAAAGGATTTCAAACTGAAAAGGAGAAGAGCGTGAAAGATACGGGAAACTTAGCAGACCACAGTTGGATTAACGCACAAAGTTCAAAAGAGGGAGCGCATCCATTTTCCGTTTTCAGTAAATACCTCCACACGTTAACACGTGGGGAGCAAAATCACTCATGGTGGTCGAAGTAGAGAGGATATAAAATGTAGACTGGCAATGGCAAGGAAAGCGTTTCTGAAGAGAAGAAAAATTTGTTAACATCGAGTATAGGTTTAAATGTCAGGAAGTCGTTTCTGAAAGTATTTGTATGGAGTGTAGCCATTTATGGAAGTGAAACGTGGACGATAAATAGTTTAGACAAGAAGAGAATAAAAGCTTTCGAAATATGATGTTACAGAAGAATGCTGAAGATTAGATGGGTAGATCACATAACTAATGAGGAGATATTGAATACAATTGGGGAGAAGAGGAGCTTGTGGCACAACTTGACGAGAAGAAGGGATCGGTTGGTAGGACATGTTCTGAGACATCGAGGGCTCACCTATTTAGTATTGAAGGGCAGCGTGGAGGGTAAAAATCGTAGAGGAAGACCAAGAGATGAATACACTAAGCAGATTAAGAAGGATGTAGGCTGCAGTAGGTTCTGGGAAAATGGTTCAAATGGCTCTGAGCACTATGCGACTTAACTTCTGAGGTCATCAGTCGCTTAGAACTTAGAACTAAGTAAACCTAACTAACCTAAGGACAGCACACACATCCATGCCCGAGGCAGGATTCGAACCTGCGACCGTAGCGGGCGCTCGGCTCCAGACTGCAGCGCCCAGAACCGCACGGCCACTCCGGCCGGCTTGGTACTGGGAGATGAAGAAGCTGGCACAGGATAGAGTAGCATGGAGAGCTGCATCAAACCAGTCTCAGGACTGAAGACCACAACAACAACAACGTTAACACGTCCATATATATATATATATATATATATATATATATATATATATATATATATATATATATATAGGGCGCGGTCTATGAAGACGAATGCCTCGCCAATACGCTGCCGATCGGTCGGAGGATGGCATTCAAGTATCTTAACAGCCGTTACGGAGCCATGACCACCTCATGGTATCGTGGTGCAGATGGACTTCGCCATGGACGTCGAAAGTGAAGTTACAGAGTGTTGAACACAGTTAGAGTCGTAACTTGATGTCCTGTGGCTACATAAAAAGCATTGTTCAACATCGTGGCGTTGCTGTCAGGGTTCCTCCGTGCCATAATCCGTACGTAGCAATCATCAATTGCAGCAGTAGCCCCTTGGTGGCCTGAGCGAGGCCTGTCATCGACAGTTCCTGTCTCTCTGTATCTCCCCCATGTCCGAACAACATCGCTTTGGTTCACTTAGAGACACATGGACACTTCCCTTGTTGAGAGGCCTTCCTGACACAAAGTAACATTGCGGACGCGATCGAACGGCGGTATCGACCGTCTAGGCATGGTTGAACTACAGGTAACACGAGCCGTGTACCTCCTTCTTAGTGGAATGACTGAAACTGATCGGCAGTCTGACCCCGTCCGTCTAATAGGCGTTGCTCATGCATGGTTGTTTACATCTTTGGGTGGGTTTAGTGACATTCCTGAACAGTCAAAGGGACAGTGTTTGTGATACAATGTCCACAGTCAACGTTTATCTTCACGAGTTGTGGGAACCAGGGTGAGGCAAAACATTTTTTGTGTGTGTTTACATTCTGAGTCAATTACGGGATCCGCTGACCCTTCTATGTCAAGTTCTGCTTCTTTTGGTAACCCTTCAATAGAAGAGTATTTCCCCTTATTGACGTCTTCAATGTAGCTCTTCCATCTGTTTCGCCTCTCCTCCGCATTTCACAGTGGTAAGGATGAAACGAACTAATAGACTGGAATAAATACACACCCAAGCAATGTCAGGAACTCAACTAGTACTGGTAGTAAATATGTCATCGCAAATTAAACCGCTTGTAAATGCTTTGAAGCTCTTAAACGAGGGAGGAGCGCTGGGCGAGTATTCCCAGCCGGCAGAGGGCACCACTGCGTGTGCGCAGTGGAGCAGCGGAGCATCGGGCCGGCAAACACGGCTGTAATTGCCGGCTCGCCGTAGCCCGGGCCGAGCCGCGCAGGTGGCTACAGTGTCTGCGGCGCGAGCCCCCTGCCAGCCACTCACATCACACCTCTCAACAGGTGCACAGTCAGTGCAGGAAACTATTACCAGCCAAAATTTTAGCCACCATCTTCAAATAGCAGCTCACTGCTAGGGAACACTGTAGATGCTCATGCGACACAAGCTGCACACATAAATCATTTAAGCGAAGTCGTTTGTCTGGTACTTACACTTACGTGTTTAATATGAACGCATATGGAAAACATATCCCCAGCTTTTACTGTTATTTCATTCTCATCGACCCTTATAGGCAAGGATTGAGCTGTCGGTGATACCACAATGCCCCTTTAAACTAAGTTCTTTCTTAAAAATATCAAGAAAGATGTACCAAATCTTAAAAGATAAAAAGTGTACAGGTGGTTTTAAAAACTATGGAAAAATCTCCTTAGGGCTTACATGAAAAGATTAAGACTATAGAATCGAAAGACAAAAAGATTAAAGACAGATAAATATAAGTACATAACAAAAGAGATCGCAGAAATCGTGATACTCTTCTAAATAACACCACTGAAGTTTCACCTACAAGTTGATGTACAAGCACTAGGAGAAAAGGATTCCAGGAGATGAAAATGTGATCTGAAGGACTGAGTAGTGTGGGTGGAACACAGATAGGGTTGCTTTCAGGTGCGAAGTATTTTAAAGGCCCATTTGCTGGATGTGTGTGGATATATTGCAAAAACGCAGATATAAGTTGAGAGTTTAAACAAAAAATTGCTTAAGATGTTAACAATCGATTGTATAGATTTCGGCATGCAACCGCTGAAACATTAGAATAATTACGCAATTCAGTTGTTTTGCCGAGAAGACGGCACCTTTTCTGTTCTAGAAGCCGTCCTGATCGGACGTGTATCTGCCATCACTGCAGGCCATTATTTGCCCCGCCGCCATTATTCTATTTTATAGAGACGCAATCTCACTAGGCGTACTCATACGAGGTGTGGCTAGAAAAACACCGGACTAGTACTGGTGAAACAATAAAACGAATGCAATAAGGCTGAAAGTCGCGTGGCCTGTCACGTGACTCTCGCTCCGCCTACTGCTCGAATTTCATCTGCCTCCTGCACTCAGTCTGCCCGTGGCGTCTGTTTTAAGTAGTTGACGTTTTGTCTGTGCGTCGGAAAATGTTGAGTGTACAGAAAGAACAGCGCGTTAACATCAAATTTTGTTTCAAACTAGGAAAATCTGCAAGTGAAACGTTTGTAATGTTACAACAAGTGTACGGCGATGATTGTTTATCGCGAACACAAGTGTTTGAGTGGTTTAAACGATTTAAAGATGGCCGCGAAGACACCATTGATGACACTCGCACTGGCAGACCATTGTCAGCAAAAACTGATGCAAACATTGAAAAAATCGGTAAACTTGTTCGACAAGATCGCCGTTTAACAATCAGAGCAGTGTCTGAGTTAACAGGAGTTGACAAGGAAAGTGTTAGGCAGATTCTTCATGAAAGTTTCAACATGAACAGAGTGTGTTCAAAAATGGTTCCAAAGTGTCTCACAATTGAACGGAAGGAACGCCGAAGAATGATTTGTTCTGACATCCTGGAAAACATTGAAAGTGATCCCACCTTCTTACAAAATGTTATTACTTGCGATGAATCGTGGTTTTTTACTTACGATCCCGAAACTAAACGCCAGTCGATGCATTGGAAAACTCCTGGTTCTCCACGACAAAAAAAAGCACGAATGTCAAAATCGAAATTCAAGGCAATGATGATTGTTTTTTTTGACATCAAAGGGATTGTGCACATTGATTGGGTACCAGAGGGACAAACAGTGAATCAGCATTACCACATTAGCGTCCTGGCTACCCTACGTGAGCGAGTACGGAGAAAACGGAACGATTTGTGGAGAAAAAAGTCATGGATCCTTCACCAAGACAATGCCCCAGCTCACAGTGCGTTGTCAGTGAAGACGTTTTTGGCAAAACACAACATTCCCATCTTAGATCATCCACCCTACTCACCTGATTTGGCCCCCTGTGACTTTTTTCTTTTCCCTAAAGTCAAGTCAGCTTTGAAAGGAACTAGATTTGAGACTGTTGAAGCAGTAAAAGAAAAAGCGACGGAAGTAATGTATGGACTTACCGAAAATGATCTGCAGCATTGCTATGAACAGTGGAAAATTCGTATGGAGCGGTGTAGAGACCGAGGAGGAGAGTACATTGAAGGAAATAACATGAAATTGTAAATAATTGTGAATAAATGTTTTTCCAGCATCAGTCCGGTTTTTCCTAGCCGCACCTCGTAGGTACACACAGCAACAGGATGAAGGTAAATGTCTATGTAATTTAATATACTAGCATATTTTGTGAATACGTGATGTTATTTGTTCTTGTGTTTCGTTTATGGCCGGCCGGAGTAGCCGAGCGGTTCTAGGCGCTACAGTCTGGAGCCGCGCAACCGCTACGGTCGCAGGTTCGAATCCTGCCTCAGGCATGGATGTGTGTGATGTCTTTGGGTTAGTTAGGTTTAAGTAGTTCTAAGTTCTAGGGGACTGATGACCTCAGATGTTAAGTCCCATAGTGCTCAGAGCCATTTGAACCATTTCGTTTCGTTTATGTTGCAAAACTATTGTTCCAATTAAACGGCGTCTTGGCATGGCTAAAGGTTCTGTGTTACAAATATTATCTATGGTCTAGCAAGAAACAAAACTTCCGAATTATTCAATCTGTGAAGTCCCATAAATAAATATTTTCAGAAAAAACACTCATGGTCAAACTTGCATTGAACAAACTTTACGCAAAAAGCCATCGTCAAGTGCCCAAAGTTTGTATTAACATACTCTGATCACATACTATTATCATATCCACTATCATTTGTCTGTTGGCTGATATTCACAAACCAGACAGGAAAAGCCACGATAAATTTAACTAGTGACATCATGTCTGGACGTTTTATTGTATTTTCTACATTGTTTTTCTTTGTTGCATGGATAATGGGATCATATCTGACGAACCATTGCCATTGAATAATAGTAAAGACCGAACAAAAAGACGAACCAGTGAAACAGTTGATGAAACCTGGAGTGTACACTGCACGCTTGGATCCAAGGTAAGACATCGAATTTTTACATTAGCTAACTGTAGTTAGCTTCCTAGCTTTGTCAAAATTTTCCGTAACCGTAGTAGTCATTTTTGCACAAGATCGCATATTCCAAATTATTTAAACGTACAGTTTATTACAACAATACCGTCATAGTATTCCACAAAAGGGCCCAATTGTGTCGTGTGCAACGCAAAATGGCAAGCAACCATTAATCGTAATTATTTCACCATTAACGGCAATTCTTGCTCAGTTACGCCAACATTGTTGCCATACGAAATTAATTTTATCAATTCATTCTCAAACGTGTTTAAAGATTTTTCTTGCAGTATACATTACGTGTAGCATGGTGGTAACACGTAAACAGTTAGCAAAAAAGGAACACGACAGACAACAGACGCAAACTTAATCCAACTTGGACATTGTTCGAAATATTGACAATGACACCAGAATTGACTCCATTAGTGACGAACAATCAGCAGTTAACATACCTAATGACGGAAATTTCGTTAACAGACCGACCACTAGTCAAATAGCTAAATCCCGCTCAGGGCCCATTCTTGTCCGTGACGTCATGTCAAACGCCGTCGCGAAGGCAGAGAAGTTTCAGTTGACCAATATTGCCAGCATGTTTGACGCCATTATCAAGCAAATGACTGAAAACATTAATACATACTCAGATAACTGAAAATAAAACAAAGATATTTACCAGTACATGGCAGTTTTAAAAACGCGACATGGCGAATTAAGGCTGAATTAAGAGCTCTAAAACTTATAATGACACTTTGTGTAAAAGAATAGACGAGATTAACATGGAACTGAGCGGCTGATTGTTCAAACTTACCTAAAAATTTTCCGAATTGAACTTACAACTGGAAAAAACCACTAAAGGCGTAAAATATATTCAAACTGAAGTCAAACATTTAAACGCCACATGAGAAGCTGCTGCCACTCAAGTCAAATCTTATCTGTCAGTTGATGACTCAAACACTTATCACTGTTTTGAAGGCCAAGTTAAAACTATGGATAAACAACTTACAGACAAACTGCAATTACACACTGACAACCATTTTGCCAACATAAATAAAGAATTTAATAACTGGGTTGATCAGAAAAATAAACATTTTGACCAATGTATAGAGAACAAATTACCGATGGTTATGCACCGCACTGTAGCCAAATTTGTCAAAAGCAATAAACATGTCATAGCTGAGGCAGCTCAATCCAATGCAGTAGAACAGTAACAACTAAGTGATAACATAGGACCGGAGTGTAGTAATGATAGTAATCAAAATGCACGCTTTGGTAATGAAAACAGACACATATCCTCCGTACACAACACACACACCTCACAACAACAACAGTACACGCTCGTACGCATGACACCTAATTAGACTCGTGACATTTATGTGCAGTACGTGCCTTTCCATTCAACAGCCGATCACTACAGTAATTACAGTGAAATCAATGGACTTAGATACAGTGCCAAAGAAGAAGAAATCGGCTGCCCCGGGTAGTGGCTAAAAAATGTTCAATATCAAGTCATTGATTGATACACAGTGTGAGTGGGGGGGGGGGGGTTCTTTCAGTATCTAATTTTACCCTGAGACTGCGAGAATGCTCTGTAACCCTCATCAGCATAGACAGTAAATTAAGCACTATGCTCGAGGTGTTAGAAATATGTAGAGCGCAGTCTGGTATAATCTGGTGATGTATGTGTTCGACAATTAACAACGAATGTATGTACTGCACAATCAATTATCTACATTCGCAATGATACTCACAAAGTAGGGAGGGGGGGGGGGGGTGCTTTAGCTGTGATACTGTAATTGGGAAACATGCTGTCGCAGCATTGTTCGGTGTTGAAATTACTGTAGAATTGCTAAGATTGTTCACACAATAAACTGTAATGCTTAGTATTTCAGTATATCAGGGGTGTCTTTTCCATCCCACCTGTCCACCGGTACGCTGTTCGTTACCACATAATAACTGACTGACATCGCTTGTTTGAGTTGGAGAAACAGTTTTGGTGGAGGGACAACACATTCTGGGGACTAATAGCACTGAAACAACGATCATGTACATGACTGTAGTGTGAGAAATCTGTCGAAATGCAATGCAGAGCCATCACATATTCCATCACTGTGACAGATCAGTTAAAATGTAGAGGTCGTCAATCACTTTCGAACAGCAGTTTAGAAACTCTCCACAACGCCACCAAACTCTTCCAGTTTCCTTGATTTTATTTAAAATCATCCAGTGAGTGTGATGTGTTATGGTAGCCGGAGTAAGGACATGATTTACAGCATGTGACGTCTAGTCTTCTGCGAAAGGCAATAGATCAGAACGTGTTAATGTCAGTTTAGAACCTGACACAGACCTCGAAGTCGTGGCAGACAAACAAATTGCATGGCAGTGTACAAAACGTGTTACAAGAGAAAAAAAAATGTTTCAAACAACGACACAGGGTCACAGGGAGCGTCTCTTGCGACTTACAGTATGGCTTGTGGGATAAGGTCTTCCTCCTGCAATACAGGTGTTGAAACTTTAAACGACTCTGTGCGGTGGATCAACACATGTATATTTAACAGGATCGTCACACGTGATCGATGCCGGGGTGCATGCAGTATTTGTTTTCGATATATAGAGGGAGAGAGATGCGGTAAAAATCTTATCGAGTTCCCTATCGGACGATGTTAATCTAGCTTTTATAGTTCGTAATTTTTCTCTCCCCCCCATGAACCATGGACCTTGCCGTTGGTGGGGAGGCTTGCGTGCCTCAGCGATACAGATGGCCGTACCGTAGGTGCAACCACAACGGAGGGGTATCTGTTGAGAGGCCAGACAAACATGTGGTTCCTGAAGAGGGGCAGCAGCCTTTTCAGTAGTTGCAGGGGCAACAGTCTTGATGATTGACTGATCTGCCCTTGTAACATTAACCAAAACGGCCTTGCTGTGCTGGTACTGCGAACGGCTGAAAGCAAGGGGAAACTACAGCCGTAATTTCTCCCGAGGACATGCAGCTTTACTGTATGATTAAATGATGATGGCGTCCTCTTGGGTAAAATATTCGGGAGGTAAAATAGTCATCCATTCGGATCTCCGGGCGGGGACTACTCAAGAGGACGTCGTTATCAGGAGAAAGAAAACTGGCATTCTACGGATCGGAGCGTGGAATGTCAGATCCCTTAATCGGGCAGGTAGGTTAGAAAATTTAAAAAGGGAAATGGATAGGTTAAAGTTAGATATAGTGGGAATTAGTGAAGTTCGGTTGCAGGAGGAACAAGACTTTTGGTCAGGTGATTACAGGGTTATAAATACAAAATCAAATGGGGTAAAGCAGAAGTAGGTTTAATAATGAATAAAAAAATAGGAGTGCGGGTTAGCTACTACAAACAGCATAGTGAACGCATTATTGTGGCCAAGATAGACACAAAGCCCATGCCTACTACATTAGTACAAGTTTATATGCCAACTAGCTCTGCAGATGATGAAGAAATTGATGAAATGTATGACGAGATAAAAGAAATTATTCAGGTAGTGAAGGGAGACGAAAATATAATAGTCATGGGTGACTGGAATTCGTCAGTAGGAAAAGGGAGAGACGGAAACATAGTAGGTGAATATGGATTGGGGGGAAGAAATGAAAGAGGAAGCCGCCTTGTAGAATTTTGCACAGAGCATAACTTAGTCATAGCTAACACATGGTTCAAGAATCATGAAAGGAGGTTGTATACCTGGAAAAATCCTGGAGATACTAAAAGGTATCAGATAGATTACATAATGGTAAGACAGAGATTCAGGAACTAGGTTTTAAATTGTAAGACATTTCCAGGGGCAGATGTGGATTCTGACCACAATCTATTGGTTATGAGCTGCAGATTGAACTGAAGAAACTGCAAAAAGGCGGGAATTTAAGGAGATGGGACCAGGATAAACTGAAATAACCAGAGGTTGTACAGAGTTTCAGGGAGAGCATAAGGGAACAATTGACAGGAATGGGGGAAAGAAATACAGTAGGAGAAGAATGGGTAGCTCTGAGGGATGAAGTAGTGAAGGCAGCAGAGGATCAAGTAGGTAAAAAGACGAGGGCTAATAGAAATCCTTGGGTAACAGAAGAAATATTGAATTTAATTGATGAAAGGAGAAAATATAAAAATGCAGTAAATGAAGCAGGCAAAAAGGAATACAAACGTCTCAAAAATGAGATCGACAGGAAGTGCAAAATGGCTAAGCAGGGATGGCTAGAGGACAAATGTAAGGATGTAGAGTCTTGTCTCACTAGGGGTAAGATAGATACTGCCTACAGGAAAATTAAAGAGACCTTTGGAGAGAAGAGAACCACTTGTATGAATATCAAGAGCTCAGATGGCAACCCAGTTCTAAGCAAAGAAGGGAAGGCAGAAAGGTGGAAGGAGTATATAGAGGGTTTATACAAGGGCGATGTACTTGAGGACAATATTATGGAAATGGAAGAGGATGTAGATGAAGATGAAATGGGAGATAAGATACTGCGTGAAGAGTTTGACAGAGCACTGAAAGACCTGAGTCGAAACAAGGCCCCGGGAGTAGACAACATTCCATTAGAACTACTGATGGCCTTGGGAGAGCCAGTCATGACAAAACTCTACCATCTGGTGAGCAAAATGTATGAGACAGGCGAAATACCCACAGACTTCAAGAAGAATATAATAATTCCAATCTCAAAGAAAGCAGGTGTTGACAGATGTGAAAATTACCGAACTATCAGTTTAATAAGTCACAGCTGCAAAATACTAACGCGAATTCTTTACAGACGAATGGAAAAACTGGTAGAAGGGGACTTCGGGGAAGATCAGTTTGGATTCCGTAGAAATGTTGGAACACGTGAGGCAATACTAACCTTACGACTTATTTTAGAAGAAAGATTAAGAAAATGCAAACCTACGTTTCTAGCATTTGTAGACTTAGAGAAAGCTTTTGACAACGTTAATTGGAATACTCTCTTTCAAATTCTGAAGGTGGCAGGGGTAAAATACAGGGAGCAAAAGGCTATTTACAATTTGTACAGAAACCAGATGGCAGTTATAAGAGTCGAGGGGCATGAAAGGGAAGCAGTGGTTGGGAAAGGAGTGAGACAGGGTTGTAGCCACTCCCCGATGTTATTCAATCTGTATATTGAGCAAGCAGTAAAGGAAACAAAAGAAAAATTCGGAGTAGGTATTAAAATTCATGGAGAAGAAGTAAAAACTTTGAGGTTCGCCGATGACATTGTAATTCTGTCAGAGACAGCAAAGGACTTGGAAGAGCAGTTGAACGGAATGGACAGTGTCTTGAAAGGAGGATATAAGATGAACATCAACAAAAGCCAAACGAGGATAATGGAATGCAGTCACATTAAATCGGGTGATGCTGAGGGGATTAGATTAGGAAATGAGACACTTAAAGTAGTAAAGGAGTTTTGCTATTTAGGGAGTAAAATAACTGATGATGGTCGAAGTAGAGAGGATATTAAATGTAGACTGGCAATGGCAAGGAAATCGTTTCTGAAGAAGAGAAATTTGTTTACATCGAGTATAGATTTAAGTGTCAGGAAGTCGTTTCTGAAAGTATTTGTATGGAGTGTAGCCATGTATGGAAGTGAAACATGGACGATAACCAGTTTGGACAAGAAGAGAATAGAAGCTTTCGAAATGTGGTGCTACAGAAGAATGCTGAAGATAAGGTGGATAGATCACGTAACTAATGAGGAGGTATTGATTAGGATTGGGGAGAAGTTTGTGGCACAACTTGACTAGAGGAAGGGATCGGTTGGTAGGACATGTTTTGAGGCATCAAGGGATCACAAATTTATCATTGGAGGGCAGCTTGGAGGGTAAAAATCGTAGAGGGAGACCAAGAGATCAATACACGAAGCAGATTCAGAAGGATGTAGGTTGCAGCAGGTACTGGGAGATGAAGAAGCTTGCACAGGATAGAGTAGCATGGAGAGCTGCATCAAACCAGTCTCAGGACTGAAGACCACAATAACAACAACAATTTTTCTCTGATGGATAGAATCGAATAATGATGATAGAATGTTGGGCTGGTAGATATGAATGGGCCCTGAGGGACGTAGCTCTGTAGTACCTGCTTTTAGTCTGGAGAAGCGCTACAATGAGCAGTAGCAAAATCTTCGTCCTTCCCCCAGTTCCCGTCTTTTATCCTACCTCACGTTGCAGGAGCAGGCTTCGTTTCCGTCGAAAGGTCATAACACATTCTCTCGCAGTAGCTCCGCTTCACCTGTTTTTACACGGACTGCGGGAATGGTAGCTATAGTTTCCTCTGCCCCTACTCTGTTCCGACACACTGAAACGTTGACGAGTGCAAAGCTGCAAGAATTGTGTTACAGTCTGAGGGGACACTTGTAGGATGCATAGGGGCTACCTAAAACGAGGCGGGAATTTTACTGTAGCATATAGGTTCGAGAAAGGTGACTCATTTAGAGAGATGAGAGTGCCAGCACCAGCACTAGAGATCTGAAAAGCTAGTGTACATTTCTTATGACTACAATCCATCACACCATCTACTGTTTGTGACTCTTCTCAATCAACCATTGCCTATAGCCCAGTGGATGTACCACCGATCTCTGACATTGCATCAAGACAGAATGTGTTACAACTACTGCAGAAATATCTAGCGATGGCGGCGTGAGGGGATTGCAAAGACCGGTTTCATACCACGCCCCTTAGCCCAGTCGCTTTCAAAATTCGGTAATTTTATTACAAAGGTGCACCACTGGCGACGTGTAACCGCACTGCTGTTGTGATAATATACCCTCCGGCGATTACTGTCCATATTCAGTGTCACGGCATTTGTCTGGAAAAACCATGTCATTCATAGGTAATGCCGTACTTGAATTTATATAGCAGGTGTAGTTTTTAACATGAATACTTGTGTGCACCTGTAGAACCAAGACTAGTTGTAATTTATTTTAATATGGATGCGTTTTTTTTAACATATATCAGTCTGTAAGACGATAGGTCTCTCTTTCTAAGACACAGACGTAGCACTTGCAAGGAAAACTTATAAGACATATTCACCCATTTTTTGATTTTAGGTCAGTATTATTTCGTATCATCAGCAATCGGTTATCGACGAAGTATTATACTTTGTACTAGAAGGTGCGTGATGGGTTCGCCTTTAGTATCAGGCTTATAAAGTATGTGTTTGTGTTCCAACATATGCAAAGCAAATGACTACGTCCAGTCACAAGGAAGGTATTGATTTGATGTGGAGTACTGTGATAGCAAAGGGAAGAGTATGTCAAGTCATAAGAATGGTACTGATATTTCTATTTCCAGAGTCACAGCCGTCAGCAGGGTGTACATCCGATACTTTGCTCATTGTCGAACGTCATTCAACTGAGAGCGCAATCATAACATTTAGTTGTAAGTACATGGATAAAATATATATGAGGCCAGTTTTTTTCCTAGGACGATTCTATGTGTGTTTGGCATGTAGCGCCGTTGACCTGTGGCAGGAATGATCCACATTTCCTGTTAACTGTAGGAGACATCCGAATGGAGAGGTTTGTTGGAGTGTAGTAATGTAGCTGAGTTAACAATGTTGTCCCCTAGATGGCGGAATAGCGAACTAATACTTACTATGTGTTGGATAGCTTCTGTGATCGCATGGAAATTTGAAAAGATTCAATAGAGATGTGTGTTTCGATGGATCGCTATTTCCTCCCATGGAAATTGTTGACTGCTTCTGCACATTTCGCGCCTTTATGTAGTTGAGGGAGAATCGACTGTGGTGTGTGCATCTAGCAAGTGAAAGACTCATTTCGCCCATTTAGGATCAGACAGACGTAACCACATTTTTGCCACTTTTGAGTTGTTGGTACCATAAGGTACACGAAATCAAGACTACGTAACGATCAAACAAATGTAACTCTATCTTACATGGTATCCGTTTTAGTTATCAACGTATCTACATTTTACGAAAAATAGTAAGAATCAAACAGAAGGAAGAGCTGATCCGTTTTTTGACCAGTGGACGCAGTGTTAATTTGTGAAACGCAAGAGCTCTTACGTTTCTTTGATCCTAACAGAACTGTTAGAGGTTACTTTTCCCGCTACTTCTCTTTAGAAGCATTGCCGTCATCACTCTGTGACAACAATGAAATGCTACTTCCTGGCAAGGAAGATAAATATTGTTATAGTTGCGAATAGGTTTACAGGCAAGTAGGAGCGCTATGGAGTCCAGAGGAAGAAAGATGGTTCAAATGTGCCAGGAGAAGGAACACAATGGAATCTTGTAAGTATTAGAACCTGATTCCTAGTGTATATATTTCGGTAGTAAATACTATAATAATAATTATTATTATTATTGTTAATACAGCTGTTTTCATTGTTATTTTTGCTATTACTGCCGTTGTCTTTATTGTTATTGTTTATATTCATAGTTGAGGAAGAACGTGATGTGGAGATGGTCAGAACACTCATTGGTTCAGATGCAGATGATGATAATTCCTATGAACCAGACAACACTACAGATTCTGGTGAGTAGCCAAACAATTACTAGAAACTATAGCAATTTCAGTTAATTTGCGTTTCTCTTCCTCTGAATACCTGTAATGGTATAGACAGCAGTATTGAACATGGAACGTCCCTTGTAAAGAATGTCACAAAAACTACTCAGGATGCAACTAGTGCACAAGTAAATCATCACCATCGGGAAGGGGAAATTGCAGATGACAATGTTGGAACTGAGAATAGTAACAAAAGAAGAAAACGAAAAAGGATAGTGGTTAAAGAGGAATGGGAAAAAAATCAAAGAAAAATCAATCGACAGCATGGTAGGGCATATATTTCTACTAAGAATACCGAACTTCCTGCAAGGAAAGTGAAACCAAAAGATTTCTCTAATGTCCACGACGGTGCACCAGTAAATTTACTGAGCAAGACAGACAAAATATCCATGGAGTCTATTGGGATCTTGGGTCAGTTGAGCTACAAAGGCAGTACCTATATAAGTTAGTGGAAGAAGAAGAGTAGCGAATTGTGAGGACAAAATCGTATAACTCACGAAGGAAGAGGACCAAGAAGTTTTTTCTAATAAAACGATCTGATAAGATTCAAGTGCGTATGCAGTTTTTTCTCAAGACATTTAACATTCATGAAACCTTTTTGAGAAATACTATTAAAAGAAAGAGATGAACATCATTTAATTGATAAAGACCGAAGAGGATGTCACGAGCCAGGTATAAAGAGGTTCGAAAAAAGTAAAGAGGCTATAAGGAAACACATTAAGAGTTTTCCTACCCTTCCTTCTCATTATAAGAGGAAAGAGTATACAGTAGATTCATTACCTGCTGATATGAGTATTAAGATAATGTATGAGTTATATCGGGAACAACGCTATGAAGAAGGAAAGGTTGTCGAGAACTTATGGCTGTATAGGGAGATATTCATAAAGAATTTAATCCGAATTTCCACGATCCACGAAAAGATATGTGTGATAAATGTTTAAAGTTTTTACACCTTTCAGCTGAGCTAAAGCAAGACCAGGATTTTAAAATGGAACAGGCAGAGCATCTGAAAAGAAAAGAAACGGCAAGGTTATTTAAGAACATTAAGAAAGAAAGTGCAAAAAGGGCGAATCTTTGCTAGCTGAATTTGACTTACAAGCTGTGCTTTACGACCCTAAAGCGAATGCAAAGGCAGTATTCTATAAAAGAAATATCTCCATGTACAATTTCTCAGTTCTTAGTGTAGGAGAAAACAAAACTGATTCCTACATGTGGGACGAGACAACAGCACAAAGGGGGCCCATAGAGGTGGCTTCATGTATGTGGGATTTTTTGAAAAATCATGCACAAGGAAAACCGATAATCTTGTTTTCTGATACATGTAGGAGCCAGAACAGGAATGCCAACATGAGCACTATGTGTCTGCATGTAGTGAATGCACTGGACATTCGAACTATCGACCAACGCTTTTTTGAGCCTGGACATTCACAAATGGAAGTAGACTCACTGCATGCGAGCACCGAAAGAAAACGTAAACATATGGATGGTTCTGATCCCACTGGCTGGTATACAAATGTAAGAATGACTTCCAATAAGTACAGAGTGACAGAAATGGATAACACTAAAATTTTAGATTTCAACCAGCTTCAGAAGAAAATAATTCAGAATAGAAAAACTGCTGAGAATGACGAATCTGTGAAATGGCGTAAGATTGCTTAGATGCAATATAGGAAAGATCAGCCTGACATGATGTTTTTCAAGTATTCATACGATAATCGTGACTTTCAAGCTTTGCACACCAAGAAAAGACCTGGCCTTCGAAATTCTTCGAATTCAGGACCTGAAAACTATGTGTCCAGCATATGAGAGTCCTCTCTCCAAGAGCAAAGAAAAGAGAAAAGATCATATAGATTTATGTAATAAGGGTATTATACCTCCTAGGTATCACACATTATGTCAAGGACTCAATGCTGGTAATGATTTAGAAAATGAGGAAAACGTGGAAGAATCACAGGAATAGACTTCATGTTTATTTTCTGGTTTTGTCTCCTTTACTATTTTTCATGACCTTAGCTTTTTCATGTAAACTACTAATTTTGGCTCGTATAAACGTCTGTGTGGTATTATTTTTGAAACAGTAATCCACGAACAGAAAAACAGGTGTGTGGGATCACTGTGTTTCGTTAAAATAATTTTTTTTATATGTGTTATGTGAAGATTAGAAAATAAGACTATTATTTCTGTTACCTTTAAATTATTTACTGTAAGTTTAATGATACTGCAGACAAATAATGCAAAGGGAAAATAATAATGTCTATTGTGTATTCTCCACCATAGACTGATAATAATCTTCCTAGAAGATAGTTCCCTTGCTTATAGTACTCATTGAAAAGCACTGACACACATTCCCACAGCTTGTTTCGTGTAATCTGTATTTGTAAAGACATAATTAACACAACTGCAGTAATCTTTAATATGATAATATCGCTGAAATCTGCATATTATTTGTTTGACGTTCATATGTCATACAGCAGCAGCCATTATGTTAAGGATTGGACAAACGTAACTGCATGCATAATTTCACAAAATATTTCATTAGCGTCCATTCAGTCACTAAAATATGTAACACCTAGTAGAAAACAAAAGTCAGTGAAGTATCCTTTTTATTTATCGTAGAAAGGTTTGTGAAAAACTATTAGAAAGTAGTCAGTTTTTTGCACAAATCTTTTAAACCGAAATATCTCAAAAAACTGATTTTGTAGTTACGTATCTTTGATGCTGGTTTTCTACATATGAGAGAGACCTTATTTGACTTTGTAAATTATAGGGCTGATTTGAATCTGCTACGAAAGGAAATATCAGTTTCGCCTATTTTTTTCGAGTTCTCACGCAAAGGTCTTCATAGACTGAATAAGTTTCTAGTTACTCAGTGGTTTACAGCACGCTCCTCCTCGCTAAAGTCTCGGGTTTGTAGTGAAATAATTTCCAGGCTATATCTTCGGAACTATTTTGCGTGAGCGATCGGTAGGATACTGCTGTGTGCTTGATATCGACAAATATCGGGAAAATCGTATGATATTATGGCAAACTATGCAAAAATACATGTGTTCTTGTAATCCCAGCGTCTGAAGATGGGTGTAGAAAAGCAGGCATGCAGTCAGGTCTGGACCAGAAACAGTAACATGTTTGTGCCAAGGGGAAACGAGCCGAATTTGTAGAGCAGTTCTGAGAGTGACTACGGTCTGCTGAGGGCACTCTGGTCACGTGTCGTGAGTAGATGACTTGTGACCGTCAGCTGCGGGAAAATATCTAGTGCGGCGAGGGGGATATACGGCGCTGTCTGTCTTCACGGTATACGTACGCATGATGTAAATGGGGCGAATTTGCATGGCGCAGTATGCGAATTGCAAGTTTACTACATCGACAAGGTACACTGCGATATATTGCTGGGCTGGAGATGGGTTTCACACTCTAATATTCAAGCTCCTGTCCTCAGTAGCAGAGCAGGGTAATTGAGTAAGACTCTTTCTGTATTTGACGATATGAAGAGGCACTTTACAGGGTTTAATTGTCGGTGCAATATGTCGATCAGTGTAAAGTATTTTTTTGCCACTGAAAGTCTCGTCTGCAGAAACAAAAGGCAGACAGTGCTTCCACACCAGCGGCATCAGTAACTCAGAGGGTAAATTCGATAAGAGCCAATAATAAAGCCTGGTGTATTCAGAAGACATCTTTGTGCTGGGACATAGGAGTCTCGACATAGTGGTGAGAATGTTTGTTTATGTTGAAATCTTGAAGGGTAACACGTGATGAACGGGGTGCCACTTTAGCACCATTAGGAGGAATGCATTCGGCGTTATTCCACTCTATTTTCGTAAACAATTTCTGTTAGGGCAAGAATTTCCGTGCACATCACAAAAACTCTTGAAGTTGACGTAGCAGTGGCGCAATATTGGTGGCAAGCACGTGGAGGCTATCTGGTCTCACCTATTGCAGTTTAATGCTCTTTTTAAATTTCTGTTTGGCTACGTATCAATCACTTCAGAGCCATTCTATAATAAAAGAACACCATATTATAGCCGAACCACATCCGAGGCAATTCAACATAAATTGGCTTCCAAATGCCTCACGTGTCACCTAGGGTGTTGACTGTACAACTGCTGAGTACTGACTGCGTAATGTGCTCTCTGGCTTGCCGCCCAGTTTGACCGCCAAATCCACTTTTTCCCGCGCACCAAGCCCCTCCCGCAGCAGAGAGGGTTCCCTACACCTTTTCCTCTATAACACAACTTCCCTAAGTATGAAGCAGTAATCAAAGTACAATTTATTTTTACGGCATACATATATTACAAAGTTTCATTATTTTTAACTTTATTAAATATTTACTATGTATACATGGTAAACTTTCAGTGTCCCTCTAACAATTCAAAGATCTTAACTAGTACAGAACAATCACTTCATAGTTACATACACATAATAACACTGTATAAACTACTTACAGTCGATAATGGTGTTACATAAGCAACACTGTGAAAGAGATTTTCAGATAAAAATTACAGATAATAAGAGTGACAGTTACATTGGTCATCAATTTGACGGAAAACGTGTATTGAACAGGTTTGACCCTTATTTTCTCTTTTTGCCGTGTTATTTCATGTCATGATGGAAATGCCAGGTTTTACCAGATGTGTCAGGGAACGTCTCAGTCGCACTTAACCTAATCACTGGGCTGGTAGAACAATTAACTGGCCACCATCATCGCCAGACCCTGTGCCATTAGATTTTTAGAATAATGGAGTTGGCTGATATCTGAGTTGTACAAATAAAAGGTTAATACGCGAGATGTACAGCTCCCCACATTAGGTAACGTGCAGAGGCAGTGAAAAAGGCAACACGACATTTTCTTCCAAGAGCGCACATGTTCATTAAAGTGACGGTGAGATATTCGAACAGTTTTTGGGAGTGTTCAACAGCTGTAATGTGACGGGTACGATAATGCTTAGTAGGTTAATGTGATTAAAGTATTATTTGTTAAATTGTCACTTCGCAAAAAGCAAATGGTTATATTTACTAACTATTGTACATGTGTACACTTCTAAGCTTCACAGCTAAACACTATAGGAAATAAATAACAATGTATATTAAATGTGATTTTTTCTCGGAAACCTGTCGGAATAAGGCATATGTCTATAGGAGATTTTTTTGCTTCAAGTCATCGTTCCTGTTATGTTCCTGAATGTTGATCATTCCTCATGGGACACCCTGTATAGCCCTACATTAATTTGCAATTTTGTGATGGATTTTCACTTTAAATAAGGTTATTTTAATATTGTGTATGGATTGCAAATGATTTTGAAACAGCATGTTTATATGTTTTTACTATCGTTAACCACGATAATCACTCATTGCTAACTAATTTACGTTTAGTTGAGTAATTACTATTTCTTTCAGCAGAAACGGAACTCTTGCTAGGTACTGTCGTACATCCAAAACGTCTATGCCATTAGTAGGCGTTCAACGAATCACACAAAGGTAGAATTCTGAAATAAATGAACTGTAAAAATTGTAGAATTCGAGGCTACATTTTATTTCGCGCGGAAAATGGAGCTTCGCATGTTACGTACGGGTGCTTATATTAACGAGCTCCTGCCTATTGATCGTCTTGTATAGGCAGGGTCTTCCATAAAATTGCCTCCGTCAGCAACCCGCTCCGATTGAATTCGCCGAACAGCGAAGCAGCAAACACGCTGGCTTTTCACAGGGAGGCCACGGAAATGGCGAGAGTGTTTACCTTCAGGTTCTTCGCTGCCCGTTCCGCTCAGAGAATTTTTGCCGTGAGAAGGTATGTAAAGATAAGTCACTCTCGACTCTTCATATCTGTAGAAAATTCAGTTGCAGAAGGAAGACCTAAATAAAAGAAAACTGTGTCAGGTACTTTCAACGCGTCTTGGCCGGATTTCCTTTCAGAATCAACGTAATGCACCCCCTAGCGTGATGCCGTAGTCTCTACAATTTGCGTATGAGTTCTCCCTGCTAACCGTCCAAGGCAACCTAATGTTAAGAAAATTTCTACCAGGATTAAGAAGAAAACAGATATACCGAAATGGAATTGCATACTGAAACTACGGCTGTTTGACAGTTAAATACTACATATGAACACGAGTATTACTGTAAGAGAAAAAATGAAATAAACAAATGTAGAACAACATTTATCTACTGAGACAAGCCCAAAGGCCAGCTGTGGAACAGAGTGACAGACGTATAAGTGAAGATGATTGGGTGAAAGTGAATGAATGCACAAGTACAGAAACGTAACAATGCCTTCGCGGTTCCTTACTGGAGAACGCGTTTGAAAACTTTTTAATATAAGTTCTGTTTGAAGGCAATAGCGAAGGACCAGTACACTGATGTAGTCTTATCCAGGCAATTAAAAGCACTCTCCCGTATGGGAACAACCTCTATGGAGATGACGCCACAAGTTAAAAAATTTATTGCAGATTTTTCTAGGGTATAGAGATTTCACTGAGTAACATTTACTAGTATGCGAAGTAAGACCTTCCATTCACGTCTTCGTCAGTATCTTCAGCCTCGGCCTTAGCGCAGTTTGAAAACCAACATACACGAATAGCGTCGTACAGGGTGATTAGTGAAATTAAACAAACATGAATATGGACAGTCACACCCGCAACAAACTTGTTTTTTGAATGATACTACTGGTTCCGTTCTGTTTTATTCCATCTTCAGACCCTGCACTGAAATATCTACATACAATAAAAATAGAGGGGCGTAGTAATACGCAAAATACATCTTACACAACATATTACTTGCACAGCAATAGTTGGCAACAACTACTCACTATCACGGCTTTCCAATCGGCTCCTGTGAAACGAGCACATCGCCACCTCCGCAACGCTTAGATGGTAAATAACGGCGTTGGTCAAGCAATTTTTTCACTGGCAGTACTGTCTAAGAGCAATACGCAGTCACTTGCATGCATTTCTTTATGTCAGCCTGTATACCAGTACGTATTTGACATCCAGCCACTAATATAGCTCTCAGATTCTCTCCTGCTGGACTACACGTTTCGGTATGACAATGCCGTCCAAGTGGGAACCTATAGCGTCGCATAAGCGCAATCTTTGCTGCCATATAGTGTACGGGTTTACGATAAATGCCCAGAGATGGCAACTGATGTTTCCACAACAGATTATGATTGGTTGTCTCTTTCATATATATATTTTTATCACAGATTGACGTAATGAGGTTTATAGCTGTTACTTTATACAGTATAATATATGGCCCCTATTTATTCATATGTTGTTAGCTTCCGTGTGATCATTTTATATTTACTATACTGTAAAAACCGCTGACTTCCTGTATGCCTGACTGGCTTCCGCTGATGTAATTCGGTGTGGATTGGGCGCAGCATCGTGTATTTAAGCAACAGCTGCATCGCTCTCCGTTCACAGTCACCATCTGCCGTCATGGGTAAATTTCTCCTTGTTATTATTTGTTACGTTAGATATATTTCGTATATTACTACATCGCTCTAATATTATTGTATGTACATATTTCTGAGCAGGGTATGAAGATGGTCTAAAAAAGACTGAAACCGGTAAACTCATATTAAAAAAAAGTATATTGCGGTTGCTACTGTTCATATTCACTTTTAAATAATAAATAAACCGTTGTACTCCAGAGATTCATCTTCTCAAAAATTACCAAATCATAAAAGTTTTAACTTGAACATCTAGTAATAGATCAAGGCTTGAAATTGGTACAGGAAGACGTCGAATATACACATGGATTCAGTAATCTGTGAGAAGGCACTAAATGTATTGTGTGTTAATGTGGAGGATATTAAGACTGAATTAATTAAATATCTGTCAGATGATTCCTTCTACATTCCTGAAAAACGTACTTACAAAAACTGCTAAAATTATAGTTTTAGGTTACATCCTAATTAATTTTCGCACTGTAATGGCATAACATTTCATAATATTTTATCATTTCATTTATTTCACTAAGAAATTCACTTAAGACATCATTCTACATCCCGGAGACCTCTCCAGAATCCATAGAATAAGAGAAAAATAATGGAAATATAACCGTTTGTTAAAATCTAAGTTTCTGTGTTTCTTAGCAGATCTTAAGTTTTCTCACATTTAGTCCTTCCACTGATTGTAGATTGTGTAAATTACGTTATTTTAAGGTAGTGGGAATCAACTGCGATTTGAATTAAAGTAGGTGACATCTTCGCCTCTTTTGAATACACAGGTTCAAAATTTTGCAGTTTTCTAATAGAACCACCAGCAAAAATATCCAAGTATAACTAAATTGTATCTTTAAGCATCATTGTTCGGTTTTTCAGCTGTAAAACCGGCCTAAGTTTATGGGATTCCTGATTGTAATCGGACAATTATTCTTCTTAATGCCCAAACATGTTTCTTGTGATTGTTCTATCATTTGTGGGAACTTTTGTTTAGGCCCTATTCTCTAGAATGTTAGGTTTGGTGTACCATTCTGTACATCATTAGACAGCTTGTCATAGTCATTTTCCTGGTATTTATTTTGATATCTATGCTAATTTATTGTAGAAACATACACAGAACAAGGGCACATATTTATAACGAACCACACCCGTGAGGTACAACTACAGACTTCACAAACTGCATGCTTTATGTTGCTTTTGTGTACTTGCTCCCTTTAGCCCGGTAGATATTCGGGCGAACTCCATGTTCCCCTCCTTTCGAACGATTCTTTTTGCCGACTAGTAACGACGCCTATTTGGAAACGCGTAAAGGATATTTCTTTTCCTTAGAAATGATCGTGGCACATAGTAAGTTCGTCGCGTAGGTTTCAATAGAAACTACCCTCGCCTTCTTAACAGGCAGCGAATTGCGTTAGAGTTAACTACATTCAAGAAGGAGCGCTCCTTACAACCATCATAGCAAATGAACCCAGCAGAATAAACGACCTGAATATAACAGGACAAGATGATCCTCCTACAACAGCGATGGATCTGAGTATAATTCCGCTGGGCACTGCAGCACGGCGGAATTCGGGGAAATGAGGTAGCAGGTGTAGCAGCGAAGATGGCCTGTAGGGGACTCGCCGTGACTCACTGTATCATATTCCTGCCGGTTGTCATCTCCTTGATGAGTCAAAATGCCATGCGGCTGTGGGAAAGGAATGGCAAGGAGTCAGGGACCACTACCTACAGTCGGTGAAACCCACTATTCGGCCTTGGCGCACCACATATGTCACTCTGAAAGGGAATGTCACCCTGACCCATATCCGAATTAGGCACTGCCCATTAGCGCGTGGCTTCCTGACTTCCATAGTCTGTGGCGTTTGTGACATGAGAAACATGGCATTTTAAGAAAGTGCATCTTATAGGCCGGCCGGAGTGGCCGAGCGGCTCTAGGCGCTTCAGTCTGCAACCGCGCGACCGCTACGGTCGCAGGTTCGCATCCTGCCTCGGTCATGGATATGTGTGATGTCCTTAGGTTAGTTAGGTTTAAGTAGTTCTAAGTTCTAGGGGACTGATGACCTCAACTGTTAAGAGCCATTTGAACCATTTTTGCATCTTATACTAAGAACTGAGGGGCTGGTAGTTTTGGGTATACCATGTGTTTCAGGTGAAAATAAGATGAGTTTGATAAAGGTTTTAAAATTTTCTGACTGGCCGAGACTTCATCCTCAGGTTACAAGTTGGAGGGTGTAGTGTATAGCAGATTGAACATTCTCGTAGATATTTTTGTCTAATAACCAGCCAACCTCATAAATTTCTCATATTATCTAAATCACTTCTTTATTGAAATCTGTCTCTGCTTTAATCGAAATATTTTGGTACTACACTAGGAAGGAAATTACTTGTATGTTGTGCGAACGCGCACGAGCGCGCGTATGCATGTGCAAACGAGAGAGAGAGAGAGAGAGAGAGACACTCTTCAGGCGTTTTATGTCTTCCGCAATGTTTTACATCTTACTACTTTAAAGGCTATTTCTACTTTTGCCATATTTAACCTCACGCATCAAATTTTTTTTGGGTGCTAAAGAGCTCTACATCATTAGCCCAAATGATCCCTTCATCATCAGCAGTAGCAGCACATATTTCACAAGTGAACGGACACCCTCAGGTCAGTGAATACGACGTATTTCATAAAAGATAGCTAAGGACACATCTGCTCGATTTAGAGATAACAACGGATGCCTTTTCTATGGACTACAAAAAGTGGTTCACTTTGCAGCTAATATAGGGTGACACAGTGAAACGGCTGGCAGTTTGATTACCGGCTGGTAGCCAAAGTATCGGGTTATAGAAGTGGGGAACTTGACCCTGGCATGTAGACAGATGGAGGTTTTAGTAGCTTTGGAATGTTGATCAAATGCGCAACGTACGTTTGCCGTGAATGCGTATTACAAATACACACATAGGTTAGCTAGAGTTCAGCGTGCTTTCTATTCAGAATTTAATTTACCTGGGAAATGATGTCTACCACCATCCACACAATATGCTGATTGTGTAAGCCCTCGAACTTCAACATTACTATAGCTACGTAAGCTTTTCACCCGCAAATCGAGACACTGCGTTTGAAACTAAGAATGCCGTCTAAACGCTACGATATTCAGAAAAATGAAAACCTTCGACCATTATTTTCCCATTCTGTACGTTTGATTCTTTCCATTACATCTTCTTTTCGTGTTAATTTTTCTTAATTTTCGAGTTTTGCTGCCTCACTGTGTATGTAGAATAAGGTTTTAGGAGGGATAGGAACAAAGTACGACATTAGAAACGTGGCATATCTTATTAGTGAGGCGTGCATGGCTCGCGTTTATCCCATTTATTGTTTGTCATCTTCAATTACGGTACTGCCACCTCTTTCTTACTGTATTTATTGGCGTCACTAACTTCCTGCCTTACTTGCCCGTGAGCGGCAGCAGCAGCGCGTATCGATAAGTGCACTGTTGTACTATATCTGGAGCGACCGATAGTATTTCCGGGTCGTCGTGTGTCTGGCAGTCAGTTGGAGACGGACCAGCAGTGCAGTCGGGATGCAGCAGCAGTGAAGTCGGGGACGGAACGCCGGTGAGGCGCCGACAGCCAGTGCTCGCCGACGGCTGGCGACACACATGAACTGTCCGACGGAGGGAGATTGGAGCGGGACGACCGTTGGTTGGTCGTTCGGTTGGTCGTCTCATCGGCCGACCTATATTTGGTCCTCCCACCATTTCCGAACCTTGAGTTGGTCGGCTGGCTTGGAGCAGCGAGGAAATCTCCGCGGCGCGTAGTTTTGCCGGGGCCCGTTGGCGGCCTCTATACGGCGTCGCAGTGTGTGGTGCTGTTCCCACTGCTACGAAGTTCGTGGCTCACCAATCCTGGACATGAAAGTTGAGTTTTGACTTAATCTACCACCAAGTCACGACTGTTCACAATGTGTCGTTTGGAGTGCGTTGTCAACTGTTGGGCTATTCCCGCGAACAGCAACATGTGTTTTCAAGTTGGCAAATTTTAGCCACCCTCCGGTGGAGTTTAACTGTTCTTGGTTATTTGAATTGAAGTGCATTAGCGGAATCTTCTGCCTTGTGGCCGTTTAACGTCCCGGTTACCTGCCCTGGACGTTGGCGTAAATTGCGGCAGTGTATTTCCCTCATCATGTTGTCGCTGTCCAGCACGGTGTGTAGTTCGACAGCTCAATGTACAATTGGTTGTGGGCGTCGATACCTTCTACGTTGTTCCATTGAACTCCCTGTTGTGTGCTGGTCGGGTAAAGCGGAGGTTATCTTTTCTGTGGGTCCGTTGACTGTCTGTCGGTTGGATTGTCGTCGGATCGACAATGGTTGGGCCGACTGACTGTCTCACCTAGGCGAGAGTTAGTGTTTGAATTCCAGGCCAACCATCGGAACCTCTGATCGCCCTTGGATGTACTGCCTTATCTTGTTTGTTCTTGTTGTTTGTACATGTATGGCTTCTAAGGCGTCAGAGGGTTTGGGTCTTCGGCCTAATTTAGGAACTGTTTTACGAAAAGCCGATTTTTAATTTAAGTGGTTTCCTCTTAAAGTGTCAGATTCTTTGAGCCTTTAGCCTAATTAAGGAACAGTTTTAAGATAGGGCTTCGCCTTTTCAATTTCTGATTTTGGTTGAGCTATATGTTATTGGCTTTCACCGGTTTTTAAATTAATGTGGTCTTGCCCCTAAGGCATGAAATTGTACGGCGCATTCAGACACTAATTAAGTTCCAAAACTAAATATGGTTTTTTTTTCTTGGCCCTTGTAATGTTTGATTACTTATTTGCCGTCCGGAGTGGACGAGCGGTTCTAGGCGCTTCCGTCTGGAATCGCGCGACAGCTACGGTCGTAGGTTCGAATCCAGCCTCGGGCATGGATGTATGTGATGTCCTTAGGTTAGTTCGGTTTAAGTAGTTCTAAGTTCTAGGGGACTGATGACCTCAGAAGTTAAGTCCCATAGTGCTCAGAGCCATTTGAACCATTTGAACCATCACTTATTTTGGCCCCTTTCCACAACTTAAACTACCTGTCTCGTCCTGCGGGTTTAACAGGGCATTTCAGTTAGCAAGTAGGTCCTTATGGTGGATCATCCCCAAACTTTATTAAACGCTCCATAGGAAGGAATAATTCAGGCTGCTCTCTTGCTAAGATATAGGCGATAATTCTAGACAAATTCATGACCGAACAAGTTGCGATGCTTATCAGTAAATTCCATCATTATAGCCTTGTACACTGCATTAGCTAAGATCAGCAGTAGGATTGTGAACGTTTCACCCTCCCTCTAAATTTTATCAGACTTCGTGGAGTACCAGTAGGAGTGGTAAGGTATAGGTTTATCTACCACTATCATATCATCACTTTATTAATAATCGTCACAACTGGCTAAGACTAATTTTGTAAGTGGTAACTTCTGACTCCAAAGTGGCAAGTGCTGGAAGCTGTGGCTTACACTCTCTAGCAGCAAGTGCAGGAACAAGAATGCTTTCTTAAGAGAAGCATCCCTTATTACAAGATGCCTTTCATACAGCTCTCTGATGACGGCGACCCAGGTACCTACAATAAAGAGCAGGAAGGGACGTATGTAGAGACAGAGAAGGCTGCCACAGCGTAAGTTGGCGACACCAAGGAGGGTGTCAGTTCCTTGGTGCAGCGAGCATCATCTACAGCCCCTTGGTTCAGGCCTCGATCTAGGGGAGGGGGGAGACGGGGCGGGGGAGACAAAGTGGGGTATCTTCCCCGGGTGTCGATTTCAGGGGGCACCAAATTCATATTCTAGTGGCAAAAACCTTGTTTCAAAAAGCACCTAGCATCCAGCGCACGTTGATCTACTGATTATTCATATGATTTTGAAACGCATCCATGTTGGTTTTCGAAAATTTTTGAACATATTCAGATTCCTAAACAGATCATAAGCTGATTTTTGATTGCATGCATAGTGTACGTGATGGCTCTGCCAGGGGAATCTCCACCGCATCAAGAAATAAAAAACTTACCGCATATAAAAGAGGACGGGGCTAGACGAGCTGACCCGAATAAACCCGTACGGGGAAGTGCCAGTCGCTGTTTGTTTACGTGGTTGACGGTGTGCGAATGATAAGCCTTGTTATAATTACTAGCGAAATCCATAGATTCAGAGTACCTGAGTGGAAATAAAAGATTAACAGCAATAACAGGTAAGAAAGATTAAATATTATACCTCTTGGGATTTCCAAGAAAATGAAATTTTGACGGAAAATTTTTACCGGAACGATACTCCACCAAGGGCGAGTGGTACATTCAAAAAATGGTTCAAATGGCTCTGAGCACTATGGGACTTAACATCTGTGGTCATCAGTCCTCTAGAACTTACAACCACTTCAACCTAACTAACCTAAGGACATCACACATCCATGCCCGAGGCAGGATTCGAACCTGCGTCCGTAGCAGCCGCGCGGTTCCGGACTGAGCGCCTCGGTTAGCAGCAGCTTAAGTTGAATTCTCAGAAGAGCGCGGAAAACGCGTTGTACGAGCACGTAATAACGCCTAAGCGTAGAATAAACTCGGGATAACTGAACTGGTGATTCTCGCAGATTTAACGAAGTTAAGTGGAGAATAAATTTCGACAATGGCAGGAATAGTTATTGCATTAGTGATGAAACAATTTTTTGTCGGAACGAGAAAGAAGAGGAAACGGGGACATCACACTAATTACAGGAAAGAATATAAAGCTTCCAGATTTATTTTAAATTTCGTACTACGTCTACTGAAATGTGAAACTACTTCCCAAAATAAAACTCTTTGCTTGCAATAGGCTTAAGAGGCGTTTGATATTGGTATTTCGTGAATACCGTTGTGTTCCTTAGGTAAATGAGATAGATAAAAAAAAGACCATTTGTGGCGAAACAGTCTCTCTTATTTAGCTTGTGTTACAATTGCTACAGTACTAGAAAGGTTTGTTTCCTTTTATCTATCAGTGACCAATAGATGTAATTAAATCGAGAAACCATATTATTATTAACAGCTTCTTCAGTACTTGACTGAGAAATTTGGATTTTTCAAGTAGGAAAATGTTTGACGAACTTGGATGAGGTACACTACTGGCCATTAAAATTGCTACACCAAGAAGACATGCAGATGATAAACGGGTACTCATTGGACAAATATATTATACTAGAACTGACATGTGATTACGTTTTCACGCAATTTGGGCCCATAGTTCCTGAGAAACCAGTACCCAGAACAACCACCTGTGGCCGTAATAACGGCCTTTATACGCCTGGGCATTGAGTCAAACACAGCTTGGATGGCGTGTACAGGTACAGCTGCCCATGCACCTTCAACACGATACCACACTACATCAAGAGTAGTGACTGGCGTATTGTGACGAGCCAGGCCAAATTCCGACCTTTATCAAAGTCGGAAACGCGATGGTACGCATTTCTTCTCCTTACATGAGGTATCATAACAATGTTTCACCAGGCAACGCCGTTCAACTGCTGATTGCGTATGGGAAATCGGTAGGAAGCATGTTGTACGTGTCGCCACCGGCGCCATCCTTGTGTGAAAGCTCTGAATAGTTGCATATCACAGCAACTTCTTCCTGTCAGTTAAATTTCGCGTCTGTAGCACGTCATCTTCGTGGTGTAGCAATTTTAATGGCTAGTAGTGTAGTAAATTCTTTCATAGAAAGAAAGAAAAGCACGCTATGTAAAGCTGTATCAACATTAGAGAGAAGAAAATTCTGGGACCCAAGGAGCGTATTGCTTATTTCTTGTGTCTAGAGGCTTTATGTTTTTTGTATTTAATCTCATGTCACAGGAAAGATAAAGTTATTAGCTGAAAGATAATAAAGAGTGCAAATTTTCTAAAGAGTTCTTATTCTCCCGATCACAATTAATCCCACCGAGCATTAAGTGTGAGGGTTTTTTATTTTCTTTGTAAAAAAAAGGGGGGGATTGGGATGGTCAGGCTGACTGGGAGTAGGAGCGGCTCCGCAGTACATTTTAATTCAGACTGTTCTGATTATAGGTTTGATGACTCCTATTACAAAATATACACGTTTGAATTCCACAAAGCCAAATACAATGACGTGCGATTGAAGAATACTGTGTGAAGAAGAGTGGCTCTGCACTTTGGCACACTGAAGACCGAGTAACAAGTCTTACATTTCCTCAAACGTATATGTTATACATGTCAAACTCTTCAGAACGATGTGCGCAAAAAAGTTATCTATTTTTAAAAATCGACTCTTTTTAATATTTTGTGTCCTATCTCAAACGCTCGGGCGTGAGGGGTTGGGGAGGGGTGGCAGGACTATCGAGTTTTAGCCCCGGTTCGTAAATATCGTAGATCCGTGGATGGCAGGAAAACGCAGGCGCCCCGAGATGAACTCTGGACCAGCAGAGACAGGCTGGAGAGTTTTTTTTATTAGTATTCCGCAAAGGCAGTAAGGAAAATGGCTAGCTTACAATGAAATGACATAAATAAGGTGGCAGATAATTGCAGTCATAAATTAGAGCATTCATAGAATGGGGAATCATACTCAGTCTTTAGCAGTAGCACACATTTAGCATCTTCACTGTCTGTCACATTCAACTGGTGGCAGTTCAGCATGCACATTTTCTTCTTTTGCAGCCTGAGGTTCCTCATCATCATTTCCCAGACCCAAATTAATCATTCAGTAAATCCGTGATGTGTGTTCCTTCCAGGGTAAATTACGTGGACAGAAGAGCAGTTCCGAACATCGACATCGCAAAATCCTTCACTGCCTTGTTATTTTTGTCAGTTGCATCCTTCTAAACGCGTCCTTAGGGAGTTCAAGGTCTTCCTTTATAACAGACACCAGATGTTCGCCGTCATATTCTTGTATCTGCTGTACTATTGATTTAATTTTCATGTCTGACTTGCAGGTGAGGTTAGGGTCGGGAACGCGACCCAACCCATCCCCTCTCTACGAGGAATCCAGTTCCTAACCTATACCCATTCTGTTGAAGACAATTCGGGGCATGTTACCATATTTCTTATTGTTATTCTGATACTTAAGTGTTTTCTCGAATTCATTTTCCATATACATCCTGTATTCAGTATTTTCATCGCTCCCAATATTGTTAAAAACGTAACTTGCATATTTGCCCATTAACCAATTCACTGCAGTATTTTTTGCCTGAGGGTAGTAACATTCTTCTGGTCTAAAGAAAATGTTAATTGGTACATTGTTTGCTGAAGTTTTTGTTATTTGAGCAATTTTCTCCCTGGTCCACCTCCAATTGATAATCCGATCTCCACATGTGTAACGATGTGGCACACTATCAACGAGGTTGCATCTGCTGCAGAGTTAGGCGATGGCAGCCGCGGAGCGGACTCATCTCGACTAATACGTTTGAAGCTTGCAATCCTCAGGGCTACATAATGTTACGTAGATAAGTGGCTTCGCCTGGTTTGTGCTGCTACTCGATGAGGTTGTAGTACATTAGCCGCATATTCCACCGATGACTGACGTGGAAATTGCGTGGGTCGTGTGCACGGCGCCGAAATAACGCTGCTACCGCCTGAACGGGCAGCATGTATATTCGCTCCGTACAGCAGCGCTATAACACACAGTAGCCTCTGGCCACGGTATGCTACAGCACGTATCAACGCAGCTCACCACAAAGAGTACAACACCGATTTGCAGGTAGCTGAACCAGCACTGTTACAACACCGAGAAACAGAACTACATTGGCGGCTGGCCTACACGCCGATTCGGACCAAGCGGAAGTCTGCTTAAACCTGAAACTGCAGCATAATAGTTTTTTATGCAATGTGGATGACTCCCGACTAAGTCGGGAACCTCGCGCCAAGCGAGGATCTCGAGGCAACTATGTTTTGTACTCACGGCGTAAAATGCCGTCTGGATATTTTAACTACAACTGTTTCGTCTATTTAGGTGTTTGCAACAACAGTTAACCTATCAAACTTGATTGTCTTCATGTACCTTTTCCTCACGTAGTGGCATTTTGATTTGATTTTCATATTTGAAATAGTGACTATTTTCGTCTTAAAGTACTTCCTTCTTTTAGAGGTTACCCTGTTCAGAAAAAGGATGAAAATGAACGAATCTGAAATACTTTCGGCGATTTTATTCAGATATTTCTTGTGAGAATAAAGATCCAGATGACTTTGTGAAAGAAACTTTTTAAGGTTCTGAGGATGGTTGGTTGGTTGGTTGGGGGAAGAGACCAAACAGCGAGGTCATCGGTCTCATCGGATTAGGGAAGGACGGGGAAGGAAGTCGGCCGTGCCCTTTCAGAGGAACCATCCCGGCATTTGCCTAGAGCGATTTAGGGAAATCATGGAAAACCTAAATCAGGATGGCCGGACGTGGGATTGAACCGTCGTCCTCCCGAATGCGAGTCCAGTATCTAACCACTGCGCCACCTCGCTCGGTCTGAGGACGATTCTAGAGACGCTGGCATCATTACAGCTATCATAAGGGTACGTGACAGTGTTTTTAAATGATGCAGATAATAACAATAAAGGTGATTCAGTCCTTGTGAATGATTCTTTTATACTCACGTTAAACAGAGACACAAAAGGTACTTCCTATTTCTGTCAATCATACGTTGTCCTATTCCAGTGGATTCGAAAAACAATAGTTACAAAGTGTGCAACAGCAATACAGTTCCTATTTTCTCTCACCTCACTTATGCGTAACAAGGTAAAGGGTCTTGTATTTATGATTAAATTTCTGTAAATACTTCACTTATATGACCATTCAGTCTATTTTCGTGTTTACAGAACCAACAGCTACTAATTTAAAATTCTGTACAGCATTAATACTTCTCTGTAGTTTGTGATGTGAGGTTTCGTGCATTCTGGAGTACCACGGTTACTGTGTGAACAAAAAGTATTATGTCATTCAGATACGACACTTGTGTATTTGATAAAATGGAATATATTCTGTCATCGGCCGCGTGCTGCATGCAGCCGGCCGAAGTGGCCGTGCGGTTAAAGGCGCTGCAGTCTGGAACCGCAGGACCGCTACGGTCGCAGGTTCGAATCCTGCCTCGGGCCTGGTTGTTTGTGATGTCCTTAGGTTTAACTAGTTCTAAGTTCTAGGGGACTAATGACCTCAGAAGTTGAGTCCCATAGTGCTCAGAGCCATTTGAACCATTTTGCTGCATGCCCGAAAGAATAGCACCATACATACATAACGTACCCTATTTGTCCGCGGCTACGGTTTTTGTTTTGATATAATCCTGTTTGATTACATATTCCTCAACTCAAATGTTCAATATTTGACATTTTGATTCCCATTATATTTCATTAATTGTCCTTGTTTAGAATGTGCTGATTTATTTTACTAAACACGTAAGAGTAGTCTTTAATTACAGGCGGAGGGGCAGCGTCACCTGAAAACTACGTACGCTGACAAATGTGTTCTGTACGTTTATTAGTGTTATAAATTTTTCTTTGATTACCTTCACTACTTCATCAGCATAGATTTAGAACAAGAGAAGTGGTTAAATTCGAGAATGGCTCTGAGCACTATGGGTCATCAGTCCCCCAGAGCGTAGAACTACTTAAGCCTAACAAACCTAAGGACATCACACACATCCATGCCCGAGGCAGGATTCGAACCTGCGATCGTAGCGGTCGCACGGTTCCAGAAAATTAGAGAATGTTTAATATGCTTTGCCACTTAAGTTCCTGATTGTTCACTTCCTACTTTCGTTAGTCACGTGCGGTTTATGTAGATAACTTAAGTCGTTCGCTTTCTACCACAGTTTCTTTCGAGCCTCTCAGAATTGCATCTTAACCTTCTTGTGTCCCCCTTCTACCTCCTCTAGGATCATGAGGGTTAACGAAGTTCATTATCTAATGAGCAGTTGAGTCTGAAGTCACAAATACTGTTCCTGAAGGAAGTCATAAATTTTAAAGTTCCACAACCTGGAGATCATAATAAGGAGTGCATACGGACGAAGGTTTATTTAGGAAAGCGTCTTTCAATTCACTTATGATATTTTACAGGATTTGATCTCAGCTTGTGATAATGTGTTGATAATGTTACTCTGGATGTCTGATTAGACTTAGGTAACCGTGTAATATTCAGGTTGCTACATTAAATGTAAATTATAATTTCAGAACCTCTCTTGTATGTTGTTGGATTTAAAATCTTTGCACGTTCGGAAATTTCCACACAGTTCCACTGACGCCAAACTAGTTCGATATGAAGTTTCATTCTCTGTTATCTACTTCAATTATAAATAATTCATCCCTCACATATAGCCCATCAGAGCGTCTCTTATTCGCTGCACTGAACTTGGGTTTTCTGTCTTTCACTTCCGTCTCTGTTCCCTGCTGTTTATTTAATCAGTTGCTAGCATGTACGGTGTGCCTTATTATCATTTTTCTCTTTCAGTTTTAATCCAGTTTCACATTAATCCAGATCGTAGTACTCTTTCACATTCCACTTATTCTCTTTTTTACTTTTTGCGGCTACATTTATTTTCTCGTATTAAACTTCTCCTCGATTGAATTTTCCCTTTAGAAGGGTCCTCTTGAGAAGTTCGAATTTTTTTTCCTTTTTTTTTTACATTTCTTAATTTATAATTGTCAAGCACCCTTGTGTATTTCTTTTCTATTAGCTTTTCGAACGTAGTACTTGAAATTTCTTCTGATTCATCTTGAATATTATGTTGTCCAATATTGAAACCAAATGTTCAAAATGTACAAATGTGTGTGAATTCGGAAGGGACCAAACTGCTGAGGTCATCGGTCCCTAGACTTACACACCACTTAAACTAACTTATGCTAAGAACAACACACACACAACCATGCCGGAGGGAGGACTCGAACCTCCGGCGAGAGGGACCACGCAATCCGTGACATGGCGCCTCAAACCGAGCGGCCACTCCGCATGGCTTATTTAAACCAAAACCTTTGTTTACAGATCATTGTATACCATAACGAAGACATTTTCTTAACTCTTCTGCTATGTATCATACCTGTCAGTTTATTTTTGAAATTTCTGGCTCTTGCCTAGCTAATCCTCAGCGATAACAACAATGTCTTACTTGCCCTTACATTCTGGTTACACTGGTTTGCTACTCACACGGCTTCAAAATTCTCAGTACCCTTGAAGTCACCACCAGTTTATTTATGACCGAAAATCTCTCATTACGACAGTTTATCCCATTAAGTTCGTCCCTGATTCTTCAGGTCACGAATTGTGGTACTTACTGAAGGGTGAGACTGTAATAACTTGTACCAGCTCGAGAATGTAACTTTAGTTTGAACCTCCACTTCTCACTTAGACACTGTACAAATAATAAAGCATTATTATTTCCTCACCATTCATGTTTTGTAAAGGTTCGATAAATAAAGGGAATACTAAATGCAGTTTTAAAGAGGTATAGGGGCTCAGAAAATCTGTAGATTAAGTCTCCAGCTGCTAATTGTGATAATAATGCTGTAAATAATGCTAAATTCGCAACTGTCTTAATTGCTTATTAGGAAAGATTTGTTCTGAGTACAGAACGAGCCTAATTTCATCGATAGGATAAGACACCCAACGTCAGGGTATCGTAACACATTTCTATTTACAATAGCGTATTACCTTTCAGCATTTTAACTGATGACAAAACGCCATCGGGTTGCTTGAAGCTTCATTGGACGTTGCTGACCTCCAGCTTACAACGAAGTTAACAACGTAGCTTAGCACTCTCTACACAAGCGGCGCTGCGGCATGTGCTGCAACGTTAACTGCATTTCAGTAGCTATCAAGAGCAGGTGCAACGAAATTATCGATTAAAACCGCTACTTTATTGCCCGGCTAGGTAATCAGCCAAGCTCGATCGGATGACGAATGCGTTAACCGTTTGCGATTACGGCCACAAATTAATGCGGGCACCACCGCTGCAGGCTGTGCGAAATATTTCAGCGCACCGCTGTTTGATTCAACCGAAACTTTTCTGTTTCTCTCACTGCCGCATAACCAACCGGCGAGCTGCGGTTCTGGGTGACATTTCCAGCTGCGTCCTGCTCTCTTCCGTAATAGGCCGCGCACTCGGACGGTAAAACAGCACACGGCGGCTCAGGCGCGCGCCTTAGTGGCTATAAACTTCACCGGCGACGTGTGAAGGCTTATTTACGACCCACACTTCGCCGAGTGTAGCTCGCCAATTTGCTTTCGCCTTTACCACCGACCTACCACAAGTAAGGGTCCTGAACAAATAACTCTCATAGGAAGCCGATGCAGACAATGTCACATACATAGGATTCAGGTGGACGATAACACATGAGGGTAAAACTACTAACCCTCTGATAGGGATTGCACCCCTTCCACATACTCCCCGGTGCAGCTGAGTTCAATTATTAATTAATATTTTAATACCATGAATCTTATGGACTAAGGGGAGCGGTTTCTAAACCAGTCGTCACTCGGAATTAGCATTCAGCCACTTTCAAACAATGAAAACATACAGGAGCGCGTTTCGGGATAGAAGCCCTCGTCATCTGGCTATTCATGTCTAAACTATGAGAAAGGTGCACCCTGACATAAGCAACATACACTACTGGCCATTAAAATTGCTACACCAAGAAGAAATGCAGATGATAAACGGGTATTCATTGGACAAATATATTATACTAAAGCTGACGTGTGATTACATATCCACGCAATTTGGGTGCATAGATCCTGAGAAATCAGTACCTAGAACAACCACCTCTCGCCGTAATAACGGCCTTGATACGCCTGGGCATTGAGTCAAACAGAGCTTGGATGGCGTGTACAGGTACAGCAGCCCATGCAGCTTCAACACGATACCACAGTTCATCATGAGTAGTGACTGGCGTATTGTGACGAGCCAGTTGCTCGGCCACCATTGACCAGACGTTTCCAATTGGTGAGAGATCTGGAGAATGTGCTGGCCAGGGCAGCAGTCGAACATTTTCTATATCCAGAAAGGCCCGTACACGACCTGCAACATGCGATCGTGCATTATCCTGCTGAAATGTAGGGTTTCGCAGGGATCGAATGAAGGGTAGAGCCACGGGTCGTAATACGTCTGAAATGTAACTTCCACTTTTCAATGTGCCGTCAATGCGAATCAGAGGTGTCCGAGACGTGTAACCAATGGCAACCCATACCATCACGCCGGGTGATACGCCAGTATGGCGATGACGAATACACACTTCCAATGTGCGTTCACCGCGATGTCGCCAAACACGGATGTGACCATCATGATGGTGTAAACAGCACCTAGATTCATCCGAAAGGATGACGTTTTGCCATTCGTGCACCCAGTTTCGTCGTTGAGTACACCAACGCAGGCGCTCCTGTCTGTGATGCAACTTCAACGGTAACTGCAGCCATGGTTTCCAAGCTGATAGTACATGCGGCTGCAAACGTCGTCGAAATGTTCGTGCAGATGGTTGTTGTCTTGTAAACGTCCCCATCTGTTGACTCAGGGATCGAGACGTGGCTGTACGATCCGTTACAGCCATACGGATAAGATGCCTGTCATCTCGACTGCTAGTGATGCGAGGCCGTTGGGATGCAGCACGACGTTCCGTATTATCCTCCTGAACCCACCGATTCCATATTCTGCTAACGGTCATTGGATCTCGACCAACGCGAGCAGCAATGTCGCGATACGATAAACCGCAATAGAGATAGGCTACAATCCGACCTTTATCAAAGTCGGAAACGTGATGGTATGCATCTCTCCTCCTTAGACGAGGCATCACAAGAGCGTTTCACCAGGCAACGCCGGTCAACTGCTGTTTGCTGTCGTTTGACGCTTACAGTGCCCACCGCTCTTGAGCAATGCTTCCGGCGACATCTAATAGTTGTACTTCCAGCTTTCCAAAGACCACAGCTTATGCGGCAGCATAAGTACACAGTTCTTCACGAAAGTTACATACACTCCGTTCCAAATCAAAGATAGGAATGTATGGTTAAGAGTTAAGTCTTAAAAATGTCTGAGACATTACAGTTACACTTATGTCACAGATGCACATGAAACAGTTGAGGAATCTGTTGTGACCGTTTCATGTTTGTATAAGGTACTTCATAATTAATGGCGGAAACGTATTAGAAGTAGTCAAGGCTCAGTACAAAAGAATAAAACGCATTCCTTAACAGGTATGAGAACTACTAAATCTACGATAATGTGAAACAGATCACTTCTAGTGCAAGCTCTCTGCCTTCCACCTATTGAGAGGTGATAGTATGGATCAAAATAAGACAAAAAAGTCCACTAAACATGTTATCTAAAGTGCGTATCTTAAGAGAAGCGAATACTCCTTCACCTTCGCTGTCGTGAACAAGTTCTCATATCCCTTAAGGTATGGGCTTTACAGCCCGTGTTTACTGAGAGGTTTTGCTTCTATTATCGTGTACGTAATTAATTACCATAAGGCCTGTACATTTATCACAATGTCAAGTACATTTGCTGGATTACCATTTTTAGTCAATTTAGTACGTCAATGACACATTTTTCGCCTCTGCAATGCACTGAATGCAGCATCCTCATAGAGGATTTATAAAACATGTATAAGATATATTGTGGTCGTATTCTTTACACCAAAACCTTGAGTAAGTTCATATGTAGATGGGTCTCTCTTCATTAGAAAGGTATGAAAGGATTTCTCTGTAGTAAGTCCTGGTTGTGTAATTTACCTCCATTTCTTTTATTTTGCATCATTGTTGTCTATTATATTTTAGAGTACCTCCTGTCACAGCGACTTATTCAGTAAGTGGAGTGATGGAAGCTTGAAGGACAGGTTCTGCAAGCATGTATTTAAAACACTTGGTGAAAGTCCATTAATTATTACAATGAGAACTGCGAGAAGGAAAAGGTGTTACTAACGTGACGGTCTGAACACTCTGCATGAAAACATCTGTATCTCTATCACCTTCAGCAGGTGTAAATATCGAAAAAGGCATACTTCTAGCCCAGAACAATTTTCTGTCGCCGTATGTTAGGGCAGTGTGCGATGTTTTAGCAGTACTTAAAGTGTACTTTATTCACTGATGATGTTTGTTGGCTTTTCATCTGATGAAATTTTCAGTTATCATAACAACCACGTCTAGGCATATGAAAACCCTCTTCAAGTGCGACAAGAACGGAGGTTCACCCTCAACTTGAGGGGTGGAATTAGTCATCGCCATCTCATTGTCCCCTACCTCATTCCACAACGCCTTATTGAGCTAACAGAACTTCACATTCTCAGCCATGAACTGCTTTATTTACTTGGTGATGTGGTCCTAGACGTTATTCAATGAATGTGGTTTATCACGACGGTTCTTCACCTAATTTTACACGGATGTTTCACCAGTATCTCGATATCCAATTTCGTAACAGGCGAATTGGATGAGGGTGATCTATTGCATGGCCTGCTGTATCACTAGATTTGAATCCAATAGATTCAAACAGACAAAAATGAAATGCAATTACAATAATTGTGAAGATTCTCTCAACATCTTCTTAATTTTCATTCACGATCAAAAGCGTGTGATTGATAAATAACAAATAATCTTACCCATTTCGGAACTGGCACATTTTAAGTCCCTCTGTTCCAAGTAGTTAGTAAAAGTACCTGAAATGTTTGATCCCGAAGTAAATATTGGCTTTTGAGTGTACGCTTTGCTGTTAAATGGTAGGTAGTTAAGACCTGTGATTATCAAAGTCTGTAAACTCAATAGTCTCTTGCTCTGAAACTTTCTTATATTGCTGATTAACAAATGGTTCAAATGGCTCTGAGCACTATGGGACTCAACTTCTGAGGTCATTAGTCCCCTAGAACATAGAAATACTTGAACCTAACTAACCTAAGGACATCACACACATCCATGTCCGAGGCAGCATTCGAACCTGCGACCGTAGCGATCGCGCGGTGCCAGACTGAAGCGCCTAGACCGCTCGGCCACTTCGGCCGGCTATTGCTGATTAAAACCTCATTTCTATACATCGATTATTTTATACTGAACAACTAAGTTTCTCTCCAAAACTGGCTGAGCAATCTTGTTAAATTATAAACTTGACTAATTCTTGCGTGAACTACCGGGCTAACATGATGGTTGACTGTGTACTGGGCGCCTCAGAATAGTTGCAAGAAAGTTCAAGATGTCGTACTGGTTGTCTTGAGGAACAAATCGAGGAGAGGAACGTTATGCAACGACGCTACAGTCTGCAGAAGTTACAGGCGCTAGAGCCTGCCTCTAGGACACCCAATCGGCAGCAAACGTGACTTTGTACGCTGACAGACCATAGACAGAACTTACATGCAATGTCGTCTGTTATTCAGTGATCACAAACAGCCATAATCGCGAATGGAGAAGATGGAGCTACCTTCTGCGTATTCAGACCTTCACTCCTACCAATGCAACGCTGTGTTGCCTCGGGGGATGATGGTTTCAGACACACTTTTCCATCAGCAGTTTATTTTTTTTCTCTTGTAACTCTCAAAGGTCTCCAACATTCTTCGCTGTTAAGGAGAAAAATAAAGTGCACTCGGAAACCCGTGCGCAAAACCATCATTCATGGAACACAAGGCCTGACTACTACGCAGCATGCTCCAACTTCTCCAGTGGCGATCGTGGCAATCAGTCGCGATCAATGAATGACAAACAACACTACGAGAAGTGCTGCCTACTAACGACAAGGGTACAAAGTCACGTTAGCTGCCGAAGGGATAGCCTAGTGTCAGGCGGCGACGCTTGTAACTTTCACGCTTTGTAGCGTCGTTGCTTGAAGTTCATGGACACTGATTCCTATCCTCAATATATTCCTCAAGACACCTTCTCCAAGTACGCAGCAACATTTCTCGGACACCCTGTATTCTTTAATATCCTCCTGTCTGGTGCTCATTGGCTGAGACCATTATTTCCGTAACGGAAATTTTTTAAAATTAAACAAAAAATGCTAATGGTGCCTTTTCCAGAGTTACTAGGAGATGTAAACTGTCTTCGCAGCAACCGCCTTTCCTTCCAATAGTTCTTGTGTTTGTATTCGATAGCAAGTCACCGAAGTTGCGTGGAATTAGTAGGCTTTTACTAGTCCTTTCTGTCTCACAAAATTATTCTGATTAATCAGGTTATTTTTGTATTTATTAGAGTCCGGTAGCTTTCTGTAGCCTACGCTCCCAGTAACCCACTTCGTTCGGATTGATTTCTCAAATGACAAACGGTGTTTTATACCATGGTCGTTTCTTTCGCCAATAATTTAACTTTACTTCTTCTCGCCTTACTTTAAGTGCAGTAGCTTTCATAAAACATCTTTTTGAAATTAGTAAAAGAAACAATTGTGGTAGTTAAATTAGCATACTTTCATAATTGTACACATAGCAACGAATAACTTACTGCAATTTCAATAGATCTGCTGCCACAAAGTCGTACCCATCGCGCTGCATTCCGATGTCCGAGTGTGCCTCTGACGCTTGCTGTCATGAGAGGCGCTGTGTGCAGTCCGACGGTGACATCCCCTAAACGAATCTGCCTGCCGTAGAGTGACAACGACAGCTTCCTCGCGCCACCATCTTTCACCTTGTAACGACCACCGACGGAGTCCATCCCATGATGCTTGTCTTCCTAGCTTCAGTTTCGAAAATTGTCTGGGAATGCAATATTCCGAGACCCACAGTGTCAACAGTGTGTCGAGAATACCAAATTTCAGGCAGTACCTCTCATTGCGGACAATGCAGTGGCCGACGGCATTCACTTAACAAAAAAGAGCAGTAGCATTTGTATAGGGACAAGCAACACTGCAAGAAATAACGGTGGGAATCAATGTGCAACTTAGGACGAACGGATCCGTTAGGCAGCGAACGACCGACGCGAATGCCTTCGCTAACAGCACAATACTGCCTGCAGTGCTTCCCTAGGACTCGTGACCATGTCGGTTGGACCCTAGACGGCTGGAAAACCATGGCTTGCACAGATGAATCAAGATTTCAGTTGGTAATAAAAAATGGCTCTAAGCACTATCGGACTTAATATCTGAGGTCATCAGTCCCCTAGACTTAGAACTACTTAAACATGACTGACCTAAGGACAGCACACACATCCATCCCAGAGGCAGGATTCGAACAGGCGAACGTAGCAGCAGCGCGGTTCTGGACTGAAGCGCCTAGAACCACTCGACCACAGCGGCCGGCTCAGTTGGTAATAGCTGATGGTAGGATTTTAATGTGGCGAAGACACCACGAAGCAATGGACGCACTGTGCGAGCTGGTGGAGGCTCTGTAATGGTGTGGGCTGTGTTTACTTGGAGCCGACTGGGTCCTTTAAACCAGTCAACATCATCATTATCTTGGACAGTTTCCAGCCTCTGACTGGGTCTGTTTGGAACATAAGCCGCTCCATCGTCTTCTGTCTTCCCACCATCTCTGCCTTCACCTTGGTCCAATCTTCTCCCTTCTTCTGTAAGCACTCATTTCAGTCATCTGCTCTCAGTTTTTCTCTTGGTCTGTTTCCTTCCAGTGTCATCTCGTGTATCCTCCTTGACATCCCCTTCTCCTCCATTCGCTTAAAATGCCGAAACCATCTCAGCCTTGATTTCTCTATCTCCTCCCGTAATGGTTCGACCTGCACTAACTCTCTGATCTTCTGATTTCTTAAACTGTCTATCTTCGTCACTCCAATACTGTTCCTCAAGAATTTCATCTCACTAGCTCGTGCTTTGTTTTTCTCTCTTCGTTTCATAACCCAGGTTTCGTATGCATATGTCAGAATCGGGAAATAGTATGACTGGTGTAACCTTTTTACTAATTTGGGGTACATCCTTGCTCCATATCAGGCTTTTGACACTCTTCCGAAATGCTTCTGCTTTTCTACCCCGCGCGTTTATTTCTCTGTCTATTTTACCATCTTCCTGATTCAGGCTTTCTAGGTACTTAAAAATCTCTACTCGCCTCAACCGTTCCGCACCAATTGTTATTCCAGTTGTTCCCCTCTCCTTCGTTCTTGTTGTGATAATAAGCTCATTCTTACTTAAACTACTTTCATCCCATATTCTTATAATGTTCGGTCCCATACGTCCAACTGCTCTTATGCTTCCTCCTCCTTACTCCCCCAAATCATCAAATCATCTGCTAACAGCTTTCATCTTTCCTTCATCAATTACTTGTGCTACTGTACTCATTACATCATCCATCACTATAATGAAGAGTAACGGTGAAAGTGCACATCCCTGCCTCAAGCCATTCTTCTGTTCAATCGAAGCTGATCTCTCTCTTCCGACTTTTCTGTTTGCTGTTCCTACTCTTTTTTCTTCTCGGCTTGTTCCTCCTTATCCAGGTCTCCATTCGGGTTCAGGAGTTGTTCAAAATACTCCTTCCACGTATTCATGAGTTCCTCCTTCTCTACATCTTGCCCACTTTTTTCATCATTCGGGCATAATCTGTCGTACAGTTCTTCGTCTTACTTCTAATCATCGCATATAACACCTTTTTTGAACCTTCACCAATCTCCTCCATCATTCTAGTCCACTGTTCCATCCACTCTCTTCTCTTCTCCGCCACCACTCTTTCTGCTTCTTTCTTGCTTGATACTTTTCTTGTCTATACTGTTTTCTTCTGGAACCATACCCTAAAGGCTCTATTCTTCTTCTGTACGATATCCTTTGTTTTATAAATCCACCAGGGTGTTTATTTCCATCTCTTTTGTTGCTTGTCCTCCCACATATTTCTTCCACCGCACTTACTAATGTTCCCTTGAATCTACCCCATTCCTCTTCTAACGTTTTTGGTTCATTCTTTGGGATGCTTTCCTTTACTACTTGTAGGTACTGTAACCTGATTTCTATCTCCTTCAACTTCCACACTCTTATAAGTCTTTCCTGGTTTTCTGTGCCTTTGTCATCCGTAGTCCCTCTCAGGTTCATTACCAGGAAGCTGTGGTAGCTATCCAAGGCCTCTGATGGTATTATATTAATGTCAATGATGTTCCTATTCATCTCACTATCTTACAGCAAGTAGTCAACTACCGACTTTCTCTTTTAGTCTTAACTGTAGCAGGTAAAATTATGGCTCTCTTTTCCTGAACCAAGAAGTCCCAACCAGCAAGCCATTCCTTTGGCAGAAATCCATTTCTGCAGCCCCAACCCTCTGGTCCCAGCACACTTTTACAGCCTTATCTTTCTCTTCCAACGTGTGCGTTTAAGTCCATCACTATCACATTCTTCCTTCCCATCTGCTAAACCGATCACTGTTTGAAAATAGTTATGTTCGGCTACTTTGAGAGCGTTTGCACCCATTCATGGGGCTCCTGTTGCCAAGCAACGGTGAAATTTTTATGGATAACAATATGCCCTATCATCGCTCCACAATTTTTCGCTATGGGCTTGAAGAATACTTTGGACAAATCGAGCGAATAATGCGGTCACGCAGATCACACGACCTGAATCCCCTCGAACTGTTATAAGACATAATCGAGTGGTCCTTTCATGCACAAAATCCGGCACTGGCAATCCTTTCGCAATTATGGACGGCTGTGAAGGCATCGTGGTTTAAAATTTCCGAGGTATCATCCAAGGACTTGTTGAGCCCATGCTGCATCGAGCTGCTGCATTGCGCTGAGCAAAAGGAGGTCCGATATTACGAAGTATCCCATGGCTTGTGTCACCTGAGTGTATTTTGTCTTGGGTATTATTTGGCAGATTTTACTCGTTACTACACTGTTTCATCCTGGCCGCCCGGAAGGAGCCCAGGGTTGCAGAGTTGACGAAAGAAGGGCTCATTTACGTGTTAAAGGTTCGCGGCGCAGACACATCGGACAATGTGGCCAATATAGCACGCCGTCTGCGAGATTCAGTTGTTCGTCCCGTTGCCCTGCCGGGACTGTGAGAATCACAGGTGAGTGACAGCCACCCCAGCATTAATATCGCTTTAAAAGAGAGCCTACACCAATGACCCACAACATTATGACCACCTGCTTAGTAACTCATTTGTCCGTCTTTGCAACGATTCTGCGTAACAGGGATTCTGCGTAACAGGGATTCTGCGTAACAGGGATCCGACAGTTTGTTGGCAGATTTGTAGAGGTATGTGGCATTAGATGTGTAAGCACAGGTCATGTAATTCACATAAATAACAGATCGCTGATTTATGTCCGCCGTGATGGCGGCCGATAGCGACCGAGATCGAATCCGTAGTATTTACACCAGGCTAATGTGGTCACTGAAACACCGAGTTCACTATAATGCTCCTCAAACCACTATAACATGTTTCTGGCTCCGGGCCAAGGACAGTTACACTGCAGAAAGACATCACTCGTGAAGGGATTAGGTGGTTCGCAGCTGTCAACGTGTCTTCGATTACTACCACAGGCCCCACCAAGCGCAGGAGAATGTCTCCCACAGCATACTGCTGCCCCACTAGCCTGCGTCCATGTCGTGCTGCACGTTTCGAGCCACGTTCCCCTCGATGGCGGCGTTTGTGGATACGACCATCAACCTAGTGTAGCAAGTATGTGATACACCCGAAGAGCTGAAACGCTTCCATTTACCCACTCTCGAATCCTGATGGTTCTGAGCCCACTGTAATCGTAACTGACGATGTCGTTGGGTCAAATTGTGAACATGTATGGGAGGTTGGCTACGGAGCTCCGTGTTTAGCTATGTATGATGAACGGACGCTGTTTTACGTGCATCAGCATTATTATCTTTCGGTGCAGATTCCACAGATCACCATTTATCCTGCTTTCAAGAGGAGACAAGCCTCTGAACCCGACGTTCTGTGAAGGGGCGTGAACATCCAGCCATTTACCTCCTAGTAGTAGTTTCACTAACCTCCTAGATCTTTGTGTATATGCTCCGCCAGTTTCGAGATACGTGTTCACAGACTCTGCAGATTAATAATCTGCCCTAGTCCAAGTCCTTATCTCAAAGGATTTACCTATTTGCAACCAATAACATCGCTAGGATGATCCCCCGTCCATGTCTGCTCCGATTACTTATTTTTAATACCGCGTCACTTGACAGCAACGCCACCAGCATCGAACGATGCGGTGAGCAGCGTTCATTAGCCAGAATGAGATTTTCACTCTGCAGCGGAGTGTGCTCTAATACGAAACTTCCTGGCAGATTAAAACTGTGTGCCAGGCCGAGATACGAACTCGGGACCTTTGCCTTTCACGGGCAAGTGCACTACCAACTGAGCTACCCAAGCACGACTCACGACCCATCCTCACAGTTTCAATTCTGCCAGTACCTCGTCCCTACCTTCCAAAGTTCACAGAAGCTCTTCTGCGAACCTCGGCTGTGGTTAAGCCATGTCTCCGCAATATCCTTTCTTCCAGGAGCACTAGTTCTGCAAGGTTCGCAGAAATGCTTCTGTGAAGTTTGGAAGGTAGGAGGCGAGGTACTGGCAGAACTGAAGCTGTGAGGACGCGTCGTGAGTCGTGCTTGGTTAGCTCAGTTGGTAGAGCACTTGCCCGTGAAAGACAAAGGTCCCGAGTTCGAGTCTCCGTTCGGCACCCAGTTTCAACCTTCCAGGAAGTTTCAGTGGCCATAAGTTTTTGGGTAATTAGTGTGTAATCTCTTATTTCATAATTAGACAAACATCTTGCTTGTAGTTTATTAGAATTAGAGCCGGTGTTATCTACACTCCTGGAAATGGAAAGAAGAACACATTGACACCGGTGTGTCAGACCCACCATACTTGCTCCGGACACTGCGAGAGGGCTGTACAAGCAATGATCACACGCACGGCACAGCGGACACACCAGGAACCGCGGTGTTGGCCGTCTGACTGCGCAGCATTTGTGCACCGCCGCCGTCAGTGTCAGCCAGTTTGCCGTGGCATACGGAGCTCCATCGCAGTCTTTAACACTGGTAGCATGCCGCGACAGCGTGGACGTGAACCGTATGTGCAGTTGACGGACTTTGAGCGAGGGCGTATAGTGGGCATGCGGGAGGCCGGGTGGACGTACCGCCGAATTGCTCAACACGTGGGGCGTGAGGTCTCCACAGTACATCGATGTTGTCGCCAGTGGTCGGCGGAAGGTGCACGTGCCCGTCGACCTGGGACCGGACCGCAGCGACGCACGGATGCACGCCAAGACCGTAGGATCCTACGCAGTGCCGTAGGGGACCGCACCGCCACTTCCCAGCAAATTAGGGACACTGTTGCTCCCGTGCCACCCAACGTGCTCTAGAAGGTGTAAGTCAACTACCCTGGCCAGCAAGATCTCCGGATCTGTCCCCCATTGAGCATGTTTGGGACTGGATGAAGCGTCGTCTCACGCGGTCTGCACGTCCAGCACGAACGCTGGTCCAACTGAGGCGCCAGGTGGAAATGGCATGGCAAGCCGTTCCACAGGACTACATCCAGCATCTCTACGATCGTCTCCATGGGAGAATAGCAGCCTGCATTGCTGCGAAAGGTGGATATACACTGTACTAGTGCCGACATTGTGCATGCTCTGTTGCCTGTGTCTATGTGCCTGTGGTTCTGTCAGTGTGATCATGTGATGTATCTGACCCCAGGAATGTGTCAATAAAGTTTCCCCTTCCTGGGACAATGAATTCACGGTGTTCTTATTTCAATTTCCAGGAGTGTATTATGTTAACGGGGAACAGAATTTGTGTAGCCTGAGGCCGTTCGACTCTTCGTGTAAATTACTATCTGAACAGCTAATTGATTTACTGTAAGGAAACCAGGGCTTGTTGCCACGGGTAGGGAAAACTTCCAGTAGTGAATTAACCACACCCTTAAGTCAACAGATCGGAGAGCAAACCTCTCAACGGTCACGATATTGGGAACTTTAAAAAGCGCCCGAAAAAGGCATGTTGTTCGAGAATTTTTTCTCGGGATGTGTTATAGGTATCAATGCCAAATTTGGTCAAAATGTTTATTGATATTTCCTCTACAAACTGGAATTTTTTCTACCGGTAATGTCGAAGATCAAAGTCGGAAGTGCCGTCGTAACGAAACAAAATTTCGATGTAGACCTCTGCGCGCGGTATGTCACAGATCAGCCGGCTCGTCTGAAATCGAAATTGAGTTGACGCTAGCGAAGTATATAAGATTCTTTAGGAGCTGTACCTAGCTTAAGTTATTTGGACCATTGGAAACAAAATGGCGGCCATTTGAAGAAAAATAGGGTCTTCTCAAAGATTTTTGGAATTCGTCGGCCAAGTAAACATATTTATAGTTGATGGATCGGAATGAAAGTGGTACAACTCCTAGACAACTTAGTTAGCTTCGTCGGAAACAAAGAATTATGCCAATCAGTTCAGTGGGTTTGAAGTTATCATACCGCGCAATAAAAAAAAGTCATTTCGAGAAAAACGCGTTTGAAGTTTTGACTGCATATAAATGCAATATTATGCAACTTATGTTCAATCTTCTATTACAGGTCCATAAACTAGTCCTTCCTCTTCCTCATAGAGAGCGTGCTGCTCGATCTGGGCCATCCTGTGTGCTTGTTTACACGCCGGAACACAGACTAAACTGATCCAAGGATCGAATATTACTAGGAATCTATATCGCAGTATTTACCGATGGTTGGTAAATGAAGTAGACACACAGTGCCATCCAGCGATCGCTCGAGTAAATTTTAGTCATGGGCAAGCACATAGAATAATTTTTCGCGACTACAAAATCACAATTCCCGAAAAAACTGGTGCGTGAAAAAGGACGATTTCAGGCAGGTGCATTTTTTTGTTCAACCGCAAGTAACAAACATTTCCGTTTCGTATTCGGAAAAACCGTTTCAGGGTTGGATTCTAAACACTTTTGCGGATCCTAAAATGCAATTAAAAAAAATTTTTTTGAACCAAAAGATAGTAAACCTCCCCTTAAGATGGTAAGTAATTCGTCTGTATCGGCCTTCGTATATTCTGATTTCATCCATAAGGTTGAGCTAGTTCCTCAGTGGTGTCACAGGAAGCCGGCCACGGTGGCCGAGATATTCTAGGCGCTTCAGTCCTTAACCGTGCGACTGCTACGGTCGCAGGTTCGAAACCTGCCTCGAGCACGGATGTGTGTGATGTCCTTAGGTTATTTAGGTGTAAGTAGTACTAAGTCTAGGGGACTGATGACCTCAGATGTTAAGTCCGATGGTGCTCAGAGCCATTTGAACCATTTGTCACAGGACGCTTTATTTTGGGTTTGCGCAACAGTAAGTCTTTAAATGTTGTAAGCATGTACTGAACGATAAGACAGGGAGTCAAAACAAGTCACAGATCCAGTCGACACTTATATTCCGATTTACGATCTTTGACATTTACCAACCGATCAGAGGAAGCAGATTGTGAACAATTTCGGGATGGGATTAGTGGTACATGAGGTTAGGTTAAAGGAGCAGAGTATTGAATTTATGAGCAATATTACTGTAAGGCGTCGCCCATACGCATTATTCCGGCTGGAATGAGACGTGCTTCCCATTGTTACAAGGGACAAAGGTCTCTATCACCTTTGACCTAAACCAAGCCTGTTATCGCCTACCGCCAGTTCCCTTTGAAACATACTATTCACAGTAGGAATAACACAGTGCCGCTTGGGTTGTCTACAGGGGCAGCCGTGCTGTTCGGTATATTGGGTAGATTTTTTTCTGACCCTAATATCGAAATGCATGATGATTTGGTTACCTTAAGAGATAACTCTCAAGACGGCGTAGGACACGTTAGGGAGGAGCGTCAGCGGTTGTGTAGGGCCAGAGGTCACATTCTGTCTGTTCAAGGCATTAGAATTGAGCAAACCAGGACAGAGGCTATTTACTCTTATCTGATACCAAAACAATGTGAAAGTGGATATTTGTTTTATTGGGGTGGTAAATTACTTCCGTAAATTTATTCATAAATTTCCACAAAGAAAAGCAACTTTAATTCATCTTCGGAAGAAAGGACGGAAGTTCCAGTGAAACCCATGACAACAGGTGTCTTTTGAGGCCTGTATTGGCCATGTCTGTCTTTAGCAATTATTTTACTGTTCCAATTGATGCCTCCATGTCAGGAGTCGCACTACACCTTTGACAGGAAGCTGTAGTTGGAGGACAGCCCATTGTGTATGCCTCGTTAGTCTCTCTCTAGTGGAAGCAAAATATTCCGTATGTGAGCTGGAGGTGGTGGCAGTTTTCTTCGCCCTCGATTAGTTAAAAATATATCTGGAACGTCAACCGTTTCTTTTAGACACAGACGGACGACCAGGCACTCAGCTGCATATTGGTGAAACCATAGTGTACCGTACGAAGTGCTACATGGAATGTGCGTACCTGAGCGTTCCAATTTAATGTTATGCTTATCCATGGCACTGAAAACGTCGCGATCGATGATATTTAACGAGGAGTCGGGCGAACACCTAGATGAAGACTACAATTCTTAAGTAATCAAAGAGTGGTTTTCCATTGCTCTTTAAAGATGCTTAATGGGAAGCACAAGGAATGGGTGCGGTTACGCCCTACTGCTAGCTGATTTAGTTTCTTTAGTGTTCTAGTATCATCGTGGAACGACGGTGGGCGGCCATTTTGGTGTTTTCAAAACAGGAATAAATTTTAGAGAGAATTTCATCAGGAAAGGGACGGTTGTACACATAAAGTCATTGATGTCAGTGTGTAAAATGTGCCATATCGGCAAACGTGCCTTCAATACGCGATAAATGAGCCCATGAAGAAATTGTACGTGGATTACATGGGTCCACTCCCACTCTTTAGTGAGTGTAACGGTTCCTTACTGGGTGCGTAGATGCGTTTACACGCTTCATGTCGTTGCTCCCTATTCACAACGTCAGCTCTCAAGTGTCAATAAAGTGCTTGAAAACAATTTTGGAACCTTTGGGCTTCGTCAGGCCTTTATTTCCGATAGTGAAAGGCGGTTAAATCTAGTGCCTTCCACTAATAACTTTTGAAATAGGGGTACCTCACAGCACTACTACAGCATATTACCCAAATTCTTCCTTTTTGGAACGTGTGAACTGCAACTTTGATTGCATTCCATCGTAGTGAAGATTCCCGATGAAACAGTCCCGTGTAACGGTTGGAGTGTGCGTATGACACCACGGTACACAAAGCACACAAGCCAACAGTTGCTAGCTTTATACTTGTTTTTTAACCGAACTTTCCGCTTGCCAAATTGTGGTCGCTTAACACGTTGGCTTACTAATATTTTCCCCGTAGCCGACCCTATAATTGCTATTTGCATTTACGAAAATAAGATACTTGTCTCAAAATTAATCAATTTTTTTAATAGGAGTTCATCATAAATCTGTCCTTATCATTTACTCAAGTGACAAAGAGTCAAAATAACAGTGTTTTAGAAATTTTTCTGGTGTGCTATGTCGGACGCCACTAGAAATTCCTCACACTCATACTGTGTATCAATTTTCTTCTTCCTTTCTTTTCACTGCGCGTAATTTCTGGAAGGTGTTTTCTTGATGGGATTGGGAGGGGGGATAAACATAACGAAACCTCAAAACTGTTGCTTATAAGTCGCGGAATATCGAAAGAAATCGAGGTGTTATACACCAGTAAATAGATCGATTTACAATGACATGCAGCATGTCATGCCGTGTATAGGGAGAGATAAAGAAACCATCAGAACTCCTCGGCCCCTCTCACAGCCTTTAATGTAATAATGGACTTGAAACCAGCGGCTGGCTGCGAGCCGGTCCCAGACAAGGTGGGCAATGCGCAGATCTGTGGAAGCGTGACCCAAATAATCTGAAGATAGTACATGAAAGGATGCATCGGCTTTTTAATGTTTTGAGAGACGGCCAGTCTGACTGAAACCAGGGGACAGGGTTTGGATGAAAAACGGCAAGGTAGGTAGTGGCACTTCTGGATTATGGGAAAGCTCTTGCCCAGCTCTGGTTCTGCTCTTCGTGAACGTGGTCGTCATGCTAGTAAGGAAACGCCAAACTGAAAGAGTTTGCAGAACACATATCACAGTTTAAATCATATCTTGTACGAGATGCACCTCGCAAAAACATTGTTATTCCTCGACTCTAACGCTTATGGTTTTTTTGTAAAGTTAACAGAGATATTTTGAATGTTGAGTATTACTGTGGGCAGTCCACCGGAAGCGCCTCCTAAACGAATCTCTCTGCCGTGAAGTGACGATGGCAACCTTGTACTGCCGCCAACTTTCACAGCCTGTGACATCCATCGGCGGAGCCCATCCCACGATGTTAGTTTTACTATATCATCGACGACGGCGGCTCCCATTGAGTGATCCAATCTGTCAAGATATTCTGATCGGGGTTATGAACCCTGGTATACCACGTTGCATGCATAGAAGTTCTTGATGGTGTGAATCATTGTCCAGAAAGGCTCTGGTCATGAGTCAGAAAACGGCTGGTGTGGCTGGCCTAAGGCAGGTTATTTGTCGTATTAGTTTGTGACTGCGAAGGCTCTAATCTTGCTGGTTTGCTCTTTTTAATCGGAGTTGACTTCTAGAACGACTCATGAGCGATATTGTAAAATTTTCATTAACTGTGTTGATAAATGTTGATCGAGATTTGTCTGTGTAAATATTTGGTTTTACAGATGTTTAATGAAAATCATGTCATGACAGTATTTTTCCAGCACAGATAATAGAAGATTCACATAATATGAGTTTTATTCTTTTACTATGTTGCCTTTTCCACATTTAGTGAAGCTTGAAATAATTATTTCCTGAGAAAGTCGTGGAGGTATATCGGTTTAATTGCTTAAAACTATGTGTTGTGTTCAATTATGATTCAACCTCTTTTTCTTTTTTTGTTTTAATGGATGCAATGAAATTTAATTCATTTTGATCAAAAGTATCACATCTACCTTGACGTAACTCTTCCATTCACACATTTTGTACCAGACTTATAAAACAAAATAATGACTATTTAAGACAATGTACATATAAGGCCACACTAGGTTACAGTAGCGCAAATTGTAGATTCCAGACCCCGAATTAAGTACACTCGTAATTTTCATTTTTACTCCATTAATATTTACAGCAGAAAAAATGCAATAAGAAGAAAACTTGCTAACATTTATCAGATTTAGTAATCAACCCCTTTCTAAAGCTCCATATTTGTTATTTTTAATTTATCGCAGAATATGAGCTAATTTTACCGATGAGATACGAGAAATTCAGCTTACACTGTTATGCCTCAGTTACAAACATCTATTTGTGCAATGTCTGCTGCAGGAATGAACTCAGTTAAGCGACTGATCAGACCGACTTTCTTACAAAAAAAAGGTCTACAGCGGTATCAATGTCAAGGGAAAGCTGTTTCTATTACAGCTGAATATAAATTAAACGTTTCATTAATATTTATATTTGCACTCCAAACACATTCTTGATAAGCAAACAGAAGTTAAAAAAAAAAGAATATTCAATTTTTTTCTTTTGTAATGAAATGACAGGCCAACTTTATCCGATAAGTTTCTTTCTTATTAAACTCTCTGGACTACGGTTATTTTGATACTCTTTCGAGATACCTCTCCACTCCCTTGCTTGATATTCTCCAGTATTTCAGAAATATGACTGTCATCTCAAATGTGATGCCTCCAGTTTATCCTCATTGTTACTTTGGAACGTTATGATATTTACGCAAGTACTTGAAAACTATTCTCTACTGCTACACTGAAGACCCAAAGGAACTGGTACCCCTGCCTAATATCCTGCAGCCCCCGCGAGCACCCGGAATTACCGCAACACGATGTGGCATGGACTCAACTAACGTCTAATTTAGTGCTGGTGGGAACTGACACCTTGGATCTTGCGGGCTGTCCATAAGTCAGTAAGAGTCTGAGAGGATGGACTTCTCTTCTAAACATACTTTGCAAGACATCCCAGAAATGCTCAATAATTCACATGTCTGGGGAGTTTGGTGGTCAACGGAAGTGTTTAAAGTCAGAGGGTTGTTTCTGGGGCCACCCTGTACCAATTATGGACGTGTCGTGTGTCGCGTTGTGCTGCTGGAATTACCCAAGTCCGTTGGACATGAATGGATGCAGGTGATTAGACAGGATGGTTACGTACGTGTCAGACGTGAGAGTCGTATCTAGACGCATCAGAGGTCCCATATCACTCAAACTGCACACACACCATTACAGAACCTCCGCCGGTTTGAACAGTCCCCTGCGGACATGCAGGGTCCATCGATTCATGAGGTTGTCTCAATACCAATACACGTTCATCCGCTCAATACAATTTGAAAAGAGACTCGTCCGACTAGGTGACGTGTTTCCAGTCATCAATAGTCAATTGCTGGTGGTGATAGGCAAGGGCGAGGCGTAAATCTTTGTGTCGTGCAGTACACGAGTGGGCCTTCTGCTCCGAAAGCACATAATGATGATGTTTCGTTGAATTGTTCGCACGCCGACACTAGACGCAGCATTGAAATCTGCAGCAGTATGCGGAAGGGTTGCACTTCTGTCACGTTTCGACGCGCAAGTCGCCGAAGTGGCGTCAAATCGAAAGACTTGCACCAGGCGAACGGTCTACCCGACGGGAGGCCCCCGTCACACGACATTTAATTTCATTTCATTTCTGTCACGTTGAATGACTCTCTTCAGTCGTCATTGTCTCCTTTCTTGCAGATTCTTTTTCCGGCTGCAGCGATGTCGAGAATTTGGTGTTATACTAGATTCCTGATATACCTTGTACAGTCGTGAAATAGTACAACGGCAAAATCCGCACTTCGTTCCTATCTTGGAGAAGCTGTGTCCCATCGCTCGTGTGGCGACTATAACACCACGTTCAAACTCACTTAAATCTTGATAATTTGCCATTGTAGCAGCAATAACGGTTTTAACTGTGGCGCCAGATACATATTGTGTTACATAGGCACTGCTGACCGCGGCGGTATATCCTACCTGTTTACATATATCTGTAAATACGCATGCTTGTACCCGCTTCTTTAGCGGTCTATGTATATGTCCCTTGTACTCGTCTCCGGATCACATCGTTTAAATCTCACAACTTTTCTTCGAGGTAACTAGTGTCTTCTGGTCACTGTAGGCACGTAGCGTCTATCGATGTCGACATAGTTAAGGGGGGGGACGTTGATGAAATTGACCATGATTGTTGATTTTCGATTTATTTGTTATTTGTTAGTACAACTCATGGACTATAAGTTACCAAAGTTTGCCCGCATCTCGTGGTCGCGCGGTAGCGTTCTCGCTTCCAACGCCCGGGTTCCCGGGTTCGATTCCCGGCGGGGTCAGGGATTTTCTCTGCCTCGTGATGGCTGGGTGTTGTGTGATGTCCTTAGGTTAGTTAGGTTTAAGTAGTTCTAAGTTCTAGGGGACTGCTGACCATAGATGTTAAGTCCCATAGTGCTCAGAGCCATTTGAACCATTTGAGTTACCAAAGTTTCAATGTTGCCCTAAAAACACATTTACATCTGCTACAGTTGTCAGAATTGCAAATTATGATGCAGTTGTTGTATTTAATGATGGGAACGTCGGGAGCATGAAGGTATTAGAAAGAATGGGCTTCAAGACAGGAAATTCTACTCAATAGATCCTGAGAAAAATAAATTTACAGCGCGCCACTGCATCTGGTAAGTCAGTTGAAGATGACAACAAGAAACCAGAAGAGAAGCATTGAAGGGAGAGACGACCCAGAGTAGAAAAGAGGTGCCTTCTGAAGAAGTGAATAAGGAAAAAAGTTAGGTTGAACTTCAAATTACGTTTCTGGAAAGTTTGTTGTTTAAAGTTCAGGTACCTTTTCGTCAGATTCTATAAATGCTAGAATTATGAAATTTTGTACACATATTTCTGGGAACCTAGTAAACGTTGTCTCAAGAGTAAATTTTGAAATTCTGACTGCAAGCTGAGATATGGGGCGAAGTGCTTGGAATTTTGCATGAATTTAAAATTGTGCTTGTGTAATTATAATTAAAAAATTATGAAAATTTTCCTATTTGACTTATTCCGAAAACCTCATGAGAAGCTTACAACACATAAAGATGTGAAACAGAGAAATTTTGTGGAAATCTCTTGAATACTTTCTGAGGAAATGGAATATAGATTATTTTTTGAAAATAAAACTTGAAATTTCATTCAAAAAATGTTGACTGTATATAATCGGAGGATCTTATATGTAAATGTGTAACTTTCATGTAAAGCGTGGTACAAAATTTCACAGACATATCTCCAAAACTGTGGATTTGATGCATTTTTGAAATAGTGTGTGTTTTTCATAAAGGTCCCCCCTTAAGGTATTCTTATGGCGCTCCTGTTTAACTAGCACTACCACTTGCTTAAGAGGAATGCATAGTGATTCAGCAGCAAACCTGAGTCTTATATGGTTCCGAAAATCCCAAAGAGTACATATCAGGTGTTATACTGTGGCTTAAGAGAGGTAATGCAGAGTACATGCCAGGTGCCAAACAACATATGGCGTCGTCAGAGGTCCAGCGCAGAAGGTAGGCTGTTAAGATTTATAGCACGAGAACCCAGCCGATTAATGGCAGGGTGTGTCAGTTTGCAGCCCCAGTGTGCTGAGGCGGACACACCTGAAAGGAGGCGCCGTCGTTCTGCAGCAGGCCATTGGCGACTTCCGCCCGCCCCACGGAGCACACGTTGCTCTTGCGCCACAAAGCGACGGCGCACAGTGCCTTCCCAGCCAGGCTACTCCACCCCGTCGGGACGCCCACACAGTGAATACGCTGCCAGTGTTTGCTTGCTTCCAGACGGCGCGTTCGCAGCGTGGACGCCGCCGTTTCCGGTCTGACAATGCCACCGGCCCGGGAGGACAAAGAGCTCAGCGCAGAGCGGGGTTTCCAGTCTGGCGCCGGTGCCTTCTCTCCGGGCTTTCTCATATCCAGCGAGCTGGCGGCGCACAAGGCGGTCTCCATCACGCAAATGGGATAGGTGACCAGCGACAAAGCAGCCCCATTACGCGTCTAGGAACAAAGGGGACGTGAACGAAACTCGGGTTCCGCTTCGTGCATGTGTATCTGACAGATGTTGTACTTCGTTTTTGCCAGACGACTAAACTATGAAAACGGTGGGGAATGTTGTCAGAAGGCGCAAGTACTGACGATATAGTCTGAAATGGAGCCACACTGTGACGGCTACTTTAGAGAAACTACAGTCTCGAGAAATAATAATTTTCTATGCTGTTCATGTTTTCGTCGTAGGGAGATAGAAAACCGGCTGCTTCGGCCGCAAGCAGAATAGCTTCTTGGACAACGATCTCGGACGATGGAGAGGGTGGCTGGCCCACCGCTTGGAGACGAGGGCCCTGCGAAGCTGCACAGTGAGAATTCGACCCGACTTGTGACCTTTAGAATTGTTATGGAGCCATAGGAGCTCTGGGAACGCTGAGACTAACTTGCAAATCCAGAATGGCGGTGTGTTGGCAGCTACCTCATATGACTTTCTCGTTGACTGCAGTAGCTGTGATTCCGAGGCCACAAGTGTACTAGGAATTCCTCTGGGGGAACAAGAAAGGCAGTGGGGAAACAGGAAACGGAGTTGCCAATGAGAACTCGTCGATGTCGTACTTTATGAGACAGTCAACCAAAAGAGAGTGATGACCAAGAGTGATGTTTCACGGTACAGGAGTGAAAAGAGGAATGAAACCAGTGGGTGTTGCTTCGGAGTCGGTATTGGTAGAATAGTTGTGAAGTAGTGAGGTATTTGCAGCAGCTCCGAGAAAGAGAGGGCAGCTCGGTAAGGACCGGTTGCTGTCAAAGGTAAAGCACCGCAGTAAACTCTCTGTAGCTTCAATTATGGGTGGGGGCACGTAATTCTGATAAATCGAAGAAGAGGAAGCGTGGTTTGTGGATTTTACTATCTAGCGGCAAGGACTGGAAGTGTCTAAGGATGTAATACGGACTATATTTAACAACTGTCACTGCCTAAAGAAGGAGTATTTACTGGAGAATATAAATACAAAACTGGACGAAAGCTTACTTGTCAAAGTGCAAAAGTATGAACACGTTTACTAAAAGGAGTGAGTAGAAACCTTTAGAGCTTTAATTTATATTTTCACGGCCCTTTAAGAGTCTCTCCATCTGTATTTGTTCTGTGTCCAATGTTCCGTCATTTCTTTTTCCGTGTCCGGCGTAATCTTTTTTGTGATGATAGGAGACATGGCCCCGCAGCTGTTAGCTGGGATAGATATCGGCGACAACAACATACAACGCCCGAAGGCAAAAAAAGCCTTTTTACCCTTAAAATTTTACAACTTTATTAACTTGATTTTAAAATAGTAAGTGAACATTCTTTATCATGTACAACATGGTCCTCAATATAGTTTGTTAATCAATATTCCTGAAGTATTACTTTAACAGATCAAAGAACAGCTCTCAGAATCAATTTGCAACGCTTAAATCTGAAATTTCCTTTTCAAGCAAAGGAAAAAATTAGAAATAGCATAATCCAATGTTAAATAAAAGATTCTAACGCCACATGGCAATACCAAAATATTAGTATGTATCACCTCTGATCTCTTATTTCGATCAATGCATAGTTCAAATTGATCATTTGTTGAAACTTCCTGGCAGATTAAAACTGTGTGCTGGACGGAGACTCGAACTCAGAGCCTTTGCCTTTCGCGGGCAAGTGCTCTACCATCTGAGCTACCAAAGCACGACTCACGCCCCGTCCTCACAGCTTTAGTTCTGCCTGTACCTCGTCCCCTACCTTGCAAACTTTACAGAAGCTCTCCTTCGAATTTGTTGTCTGTAGCGACTAGTATTCACAGTTTCATCGGGTTTTAGAAGCTCATGATACACCACACCTTTCTCATCCCACCAAACACAGAGCACTGCCTTCTTGCCGAATCGATCTGGCTTTGCAGTCGATGTTGATGGTTGTCACGGATTAACCCATGATTTTTCCCGTTTAGGATTCTTAAAATAAATCCATTTTTCATCGCCAGTAACATTTCAATGCAAAATTGATTTTCTTTCATGTCTTTGAATTAAAATTTGACAAATGGTTTTTCGGTTTTGCATCTGTCTTTCATTCAATTCATGTGGCACCCATTATCCATACTTTTGGATCTTTCCCATAGCTTTCAAACGGTCAGAAATTGTTTGTTGTGCAACATTTAGCATTGCTGCCATTTGCTTCTGAATCAAAGTATCATCTTCATCCAATATTGCTTGTAATTCGGCGTCTTCTAACTTTTTTGGTTATCTTCCACGTTCTTCATTTCTTACATCAAAATCATTATTTCTGAACCGTTGAAACCATCTTTTGCACGTTGCTTCTGATAGAGCATGATCACCATATGCCTAGACAAGCATTCGATGCGACTCTGCACCACTTTTTTTTTTCAAATGAATACAAAAAATTAATGCTTTCCGTAAATCATCACTTTCTGGAATAAAATTCGACATTGTTAACACGACGAAAATATATGATGTTTGTTCGATGACTTGATGTATACTAAATATCTTTGACGGATGTCATACCAACCAAACAAAACAAAAATTAAGACTCGTTCGCAACAAATGTTCCCTATCGACACATTCGTATCTTAACGCTCATTTCATACCGGTACACCTGGTACACTAACTAATTATGAAAATTAAGCATAGACATTATAATTAACCGTTTATGTGATCTTTTCCTTTCAAAATAAATAGAAAAAGACACAAATCAACTCTTACTCTCACTAATTTCGTCCGTTAAAAGAATATACAGTTCATATCTCTTCATTTTGATGTAGTCATGCGCTGTTGTGCACCGTGCTCTCTGTCTAAGTCACATGCGGCACGGGATAGGTTATCTATGGAGTGAAAAACGTTAACAGAGCGCTACCAACTTACACAATTTGCATACTGGGATTATACGTCGAAGTGTATGCGGCCCGCAAATCTAAAAACGGACGAGGGAGTAGATGCGGCACTACTGAACACTTCGTCTATACTGCACCGCACCAAACAACAGTACGGTGGGGTAGACAAGAGACAAGTCAACATCTGTTGCACGGCAACCTCAGCAAGGCAGTAAGAAAATATTTGGGACTTTAAACTCTTGTGTGGGCAACATCAGACCCCAGAACGACGTCCGAAGCTAAATTATGAAAATACTGTCGGCGATTTCGCCACCACAAGCAGAATCGTAAAATACCATAAGAAGTGAACTACAGTTAACAGGATTCGTAAGCGTCCGACTGAAAAGCTCCACAGTCAATCTTTCCCTTACTACAAACAGTTAATAGTACCTGCAATGTTCACTCGTGACACTAAAAATGTGTCAATTACTCGTTATAAATATAGATAACAGAGTTTAACTCGCTGGGACCGACTTAGGTTTCTTAATAAGACATGCAATAATTCGATCCTTTACTTGGTTCCACCTTCTGTCCAAAACAGCCATTTACTTTAAAGCAGCTAAACAGATGACAATGCCGATATCAACGCACTCCTCCCAAGCAGCGCTCTAATTGGAGACTGCAGAACCGAAGAAAAACTTACACCACCAACGTGCACCTTTTTAGAATTCTTATGTTCACTTCATTGAATAATAAACGAAAGGATAACGTTCTACGAGTCGGGACGTGGAATGTCAGAAGCTTGAACGTGGTAGGGAAACTAGAAAATCTGAAAAGGGAATTGCAAAGGCTCAATCTAGATATAGTAGGGGTCAGTGAAGTGAAGTGGAAGGAAACAAGGATTTCTGGTCAGATGAGTATCGGGTAATATCAACAACAGCAGAAAATGGTATAACAGGTGTAGGATTTTTTATGAATAGGAAGTTAGGGCAGAGGGTGTGTAACTGTGAGCAGTTCAGTGACCGGGTTGTTCTAATCAGAATCGATAGCAGACCAACACCGACAACGATAGTTCAGGTATACATGCCGACGTCGCAAGCTGAAGATGAACAGATAGAGAAAGTGTATGAGGATGTTGAAAGGGTAATGCAGTATGTAAAGGGGAACGAAAATCTAATAGTCATGGGCGACTGGAATGCAGTTGTAGGGGAAGGAGTAGAAGACAAGGTTACAGGAGAATATGGGCTTCGGACAAGGAATGAAAGAGGAGAAAGACTAATTGAGTTCTGTAACAAGTTTCAGCTAGTAATAGCGAATACCCTGTTCAAGAATCACAAGAGGAGGAAGTATACTTGGAAAAGGCCGGGAGATACGGGAAGATTTCAATTAGATTACATCATGGTAAGACAGAGATTCCGAAATCAGATACTGGATTCTAAGGCGTACCCAGGAGCAGATATAGACTCAGATCACAATATAGTAGTGATGAAGAGTAGGCTGAAGTTCAAGACATTAGTCAGGAAGAATCAATACGCAAAGAAGTGGGATACTTAAGTACTAAGGAATGACGAGATACGTTTGATGTTCTCTAACGCTATAGATACAGCAATAAGGAATAGCGCAGTAGGCAGTACAGTTGAAGAGGAATGGACATCTCTAAAAAGGGCCATCACAGAAGTTGGGAAGGAAAACATAGGTACAAAGAAGGTAGCTGTGAAGAAACCATGGGTAACAGAAGAAATATTTCAGATGATTGACGAAAGGAGGAAATACAAACATGTTCCGGAAAAATCAGGAATACAGAAATACAAGTCGCTGAGGAATGAAATAAATAGGAAGTGCATGGAAGCTAAGACGAAATGGCTGCAGGAAAATTGCGAAGACATCGAAAAAGATATGATTGTCGGAAGGACAGTCTCAGCATACAGGAAAGTCAAAACAACCCTTGGTGACATTAAAAGCAACGGTGGTAACATTAAGAGTGCAACGGGAATTCCACTGTTAAATGTAGAGGAGAGAGCAGATAGGTGAAAAGAATACACTGAAAGCCTCTATGAGGGTGAAGATTTGTCTGATGTGATAGAAGAAGAAACAGGAGTCGATTTAGAAGAGATACGGGATCCAGTATTAGAATCGGAATTTAAAAGACCTTTGGAGGATTTACGGTTAAATAAGGCAGAAGGGATAGATAACATTCCATCAGAATTTCTAATATCATTGGGGGAAGTGGCAACAAAAAGACTATTCACGTTGGTGCGTAGAATATATGAGTCTGGCGATATACCATCTGACTTTCGGAAAAGCATCATACACACAATTCCGAAGACGGCAAGAGCTGACAAGTGCGAGAATTATCGCACAATCAGATTAACAGCTCATGCATCCAAGCTGCTTACAAGAATAATATGCAGAAGACTGGAAAAGAAAATTGAGAATGCGCTAGGTGACGATCAGTTTGGCTTTAGGAAAAGTAAAGGGACGAGAGAGGCAATTCTGACGTTACGGCTAATAATGGAAGCAAGGCTAAAGAAAAATTAAGACACTTTCATATGATTTGTCGACCTGGAAAAAGCGTTCAACAATATAAAATGGCGCAAGCTGTTCGAGATTCTGAAAAATGTAGGGGTAAGCTACAGGGAGAGACGGGTCATATACAATATGTACAACAACCAAGAGGGAATAATAAGAGTGGACGACCAAGAACGAAGTGCTCGTATTAAGAAGGGTGTAAGACAAGGCTGTAGCCTTTCGCCCCTACTTTTCAATCTGTACATCGAGGAAGCAATGATGGAAATAAAAGAAAGGTTCAGGAGTGGAATTAAAATACAAGATGAAATGATATCAATGATACGATTCGCTGATGACATTGCTATCCTGAGTGAAAGTGAAGAAGAATTAAATGATCTGCTGAACGGAATGAACAGTCTAATGAGTACACAGTATGGTTTGAGAGTAAATCGGAGAAAGACGAAGGTAATGAGAAGTAGTAGAAATGAGAACAGTGAGAAACTTAACATCAGGATTGATGGTCACGAAGTCAATGAAGTTAAGGAATTCTGCTACCTAGCCAGTAAAATAACCAATGACGGACGGAGCAAGGAGGACATCAAAAGCAGACTGGCTATGGCAAAAAAGGCATCTCTGGCCAAGAGAAGTCTACTAATATCAAATACCGGCCTTAATTTGAGGAAGAAATTTCTGAGGATGTACGTCTGGAGTACAGCATTGTATGGTAGTGAAACATGGACTGTGGGAAAACCGGAACAGAAGGGAATCGAAGCATTTGAGATGTGGTGCTATAGACGAATGTTGAAAATTAGGTGGACTGATAAGGTAGGGAATGAAGAGGTTCTACGCAGAATCGGAGAGGAAAGGAATATGTGGAAAACACTGATAAGGAGAAGGGACAGGATGATAGGACATCTGCTAAGACATGAAGGAATGACTTCCATGGTACTAGAGGGAGCTGTAGAGGGCAAAAGCTGTATAGGAAGACAGAGATACGTCAAGAAAATAATTGAGGACGTAGGTTGCAAGTGCTACTCTGAGATGAAGAGATTAGCACAGGAAAGGAATTCATGGCGGGCCGCATCAAACCAGTCAGTAGACTGATGACAAAAAAAAAATGTTCGCTTCATACACCAACCTTGCAATAATTCATCGTCGGAATCGAAGGGAGGAACCAAGAAATCACTTTTCAGCCCCTGAATGACAACACGATGAACGCCCCGACCGATTGCTTCCGAGGGGCCCACCGACCAAGCGGCCTTGCCCTCTGAACCGTGCTCCGGCTCGTGTTTGTGCCTTTGTCAGGTTGGCGTCGTGTATTCGGATTGTGATGACTCGTTCTCTTTAGTCCGTTCACTGGAACCACTACGTTTGCTCGCTTTGTCTGTCCGTCAGTGCATCAACGGCGTTTATCGAATGACTTCCATGGTACTAGAGGGAGCTGTAGTACTGTGGTACTATCTTCGGAGCGACCTCTAGTATTTCCAGGTCGTCGTGTGTCGAAGTTCAGTTGGGACGAAGCAGCAGTGAGGTCCGACAGCTCCAGTACTCGCAGAGGGACATGGCGATATATGCACTGCCCTATGCAAGGATGTGGTCGCAGATTGAGCGAGTTCAAGTTGAATGGATTGTTATATTCGAGTACTGCAACTTTCACTTGTGTGTGCGCCCGGCGAAGTGACCTCACGCCATCAAGCTGTCAGTTGGCGGTTTTATGCTTCAAAGTTCCCCTTGCCTGACTTGATTGGCAATGAGCGATGGTTGGTCGTTCGGTCGGTCGTCTCAGTGTACGACGTGTATCTGGTCTTTCAACCGTTTCTGTGTTCTTAGCGTTCATGTCTACGTGCAAGCCGGCCGGTGTGGCCGTGCGGTTCTAGGCGCTTCAGTCTGGGACCGCGCGACCGCTACGGTCACAGGTTCGAATCCTGCCTCTGGCATGGATGTGTGTGATGTCCTTAGGTTAGTTAGGTTTAAGTAGTTCTAAGTTCTAGGGGACTGATGACCACAGATGTTAAGTCCCATAGTGCTCAGAGCCATTTGGACCATTTTCTACGTGCGATTCGTCTTGTTGCTGTATACTGTTTTAGCATTGTTTGAATTGTTTGTGAATTTGTCTTTTGCACTTCCATGTGGATCTAGTCAGACTCTGAATGGGCAGTTTGGTCTTAACTCTGTCTACATACTAGGATTTGGTGGAGCCAGCTTGTGTAATTAAATGCTTGTCATTTGACGACGTTACCTGTTATTCTATCGTGGTATTGGGTTATCGCATCTTAGGTGGATTTGCGAGTGTGCTGGTCGGTGTTTAAGCTCTCCCTAGTTTGAGTTGCCATCTTGTTAAGTGAGTATAAGCCTTGGCTGCCTGTCTCACCGCTTACGCAGCTGTAGGGACTTTTCTCAGGTCCATTCCCTGAGCACTGTCTGTGGATCACTCCTTTTTTATTTGGTCTGATTGTGTCAATTGTTTAAAAATAATATTTTGTTTGAATTATTTCTATTGCTTGTGGCCCTCATCCGACAAATAATTTGAATTCTCTCTAAAAAATTCCGTCAGCTGTCAGTATAGCTTGTGTTACAGTCTTTTTTTTAAAATGATATTATTTGGGTACTTTCAACTTGTAGTTGTCATCCCCTGTGGTGTCACCGCCAGACACTACACTTGCTAGTTGGTAGCCTTTAAATCGGCCGCCGTCCGTTAGTATACGTCGGACCCGCGTGTCGCCACTATCAGTGATTGCAGACCGAGCGCCGCCACACGTCTAGTCTAGAGAGACTCCATAGCACTCGCCCCAGTTGTACAGCCGACTTTGCTAGCGATGGTTCACTGGCTACATACGCTCTCAGTTGCAGAGACGACAGTTTAGCATAGCCTTCAGATACGTCATATGCTACTACCTAGCAAGGCGCCACATTCAGTTACTATTGATATTGATATTGTGAATCATGTACCTTCAAGATCGACGTTCATCATTAATGGATTAAAGTTAAGTATCAAACTAATTACGTCCGCTTTGTGAATTCTAATTCCTTGTCATGATCCAGACCTCACGACAGTAAAGTCCTTCCCTCCTCACGCCAGCCTGCGTGAGCTAAAACGCATGCATTTCGGCCTCCTCTACTAACACGGTGTTGGCTCTTCTGCCAACACAACATCCTCACTTGTAATTCAGGCCTTCAGCTGCTAATTGTTCTGAAGTCGTGCTTGTGATGTTCAGCCGATAAATAATTTTTAATTCCTTTGTAATAAGGCCTTCATCCATCAGTTTAGCGTGCGTTGCAGTCAATTATTTTAAGATGATTCTTTTTAAAAAATTATTTCCTTAAATAAATGGTATGTGTTTACTGTGCACCCAATGGCTACTGATTAGGCCGCGCCCACACCTTTCCTGCTTTCGCTAAGTCCCACGTTTCACCCTCCGACACCGACGTCGCTCCTGACCCACAGTCCAGAGCTAAATCACAGCAAGCCCCTGCTTCCTCGTTCTGTTCGCCTCGCGGCGCGTGGGAAGGCTACTCGCCAAAGATATGCGGAGGCCAGAGACTCCAATCCGATCTCGATACTGACGTCGCGGCGAGTACTGAGAAGGCGGGTGATGTCAAAGAACAAAAAGGTTTAAATTGCGAGCCGTACCGGCTCAATAGGATGTATATATCTGCATTTTTGCATTGGTTTCCCCATAGTTCAAAGATCTGCATGAACGGTCGCTGGACCTTCGCCGCCTTCACACATGCCAATGATTTCCGTTTAAAATAATTTCAAGCCGCGCGGTGTAGCCATGTGTTCTTGGGCGTCTTGTCACGGTACGCGCAGCTCCCCCCGTCGGAGCTTCGAGTCCTTAGCGTAAGTTAGTTTAAGTTAGATTAACTAGTGTGTGACCTTAGGAACCAATGACTTCAGCAGTTTCGTCCCATAAGACCTTACCGCAGATTTCGAAAAAAAAATTCCATTGTCTCAAGGGGTAAACTTTTTTAGCGGTCATCCGGTGGACCGCACTTTAAAACATGCTCGCCGCCAGTCACGCCTCCGCGTTTCCTACAACCGCCACCGCGGCATGGTGGCGATATCACGAACGCTTACGCCGCTGCCAATGAGATGCATGCATCTTCTCTCCCGAGCCGCAGCGACGGGTCTGCTAAGTTCAGACATCGACGCACAGAGACCCATTTTGTGTATTTGCCATGTTATAGCCCTTGCAGCCTTTCATAACAGTCAGAGCTCGTCATATACTGAATAATAGTTGTACTGAAGACTGTTTGAGTTGTAAATATCAGCATCTGTATATGTTTCAACATTCAAATTGTCAACAGACGTTGCAACTATAGCAAAGCCATGTACTTCTTTTCATATTTGATATTAGATGTAGAACAAATTAATATAGGAATTGTCTGCGCACTAATCGCATCTGTTCCTCACATCTGTATGCGCCAAAGAACCACAAATACTGAAAAGGAAGTTAATAAAATAGACAGGCTTGGACCCAAAACAAATATTTTACCCACGGCGATGGACATCAGACGACTGAACGGCTCGCGGCACAGCACCGAAATGGCGGGAACCACGGAAGCAGACGATGGACGAAAACAAGTCTACACCTGCGCCCTGGACATAGAAGTCGCCCTTTGTTTTAGATCGTACAAAAATGATAATTTTATTGTGTTTTTTAATTTTGGCAAGTACAGATGTTAACCTTGACATCTACAGATTTTAAGTAAGTAAATTACAAAAATCTACTTAATACAGTATGTGCATATGTAATGTAACAAATGTACCAGTCGCCACTTGACGCTAATAGTTTTATAATTAATACAAATGACGTGCATTCTGCTAACCAATTTTATGTGACGTAGCATGTGAAGGTTGCTGTGTATGGACGGGTTACTCCTGAAACCCAAATTGAAGGTACGTTCTGGTACATTTGATGTTGATCGGATAGGATGATAAAGGTTTGCATTTGTGATATAGTAAATTAGTATCATTGTCGTTTCAGATCTGAAGATGGTTCTAGAGGAACTGAAACCGGTCATGTGAATAGACATTTTTGCAATTAAGACGGATTATAAGTAATACTGTATAACCAGTGATTGCGGTATCCCATCAGACATTATGTCTGTTTTCGCAAAATTATTTTTCCTACAGGAGTTGGTATTACATGCTGCCGATAGAATTAACGTGTTCTAAGTAGTAGCACAGTTAAGAGAGGGCCCATTTCTAAACCTTCGATAGTAAATTATTACTAGGAAATAAAATCGTTTAAATATGATGTTAAATACCCCGAACGAGTAAAGAGTCACCTAATATCAGTTTGACATTCGCAAAAATGTGGTGCAATGTCTTCTGATTCGCGGCACAGACCAGGTCCCGCTCCTGTCGGCAGGTGGCGTGAAGCCCTGCGTGTCGGCTCCCTTGCTGCAGAGGATGCGCCGAGCATCAAGACGGCAGTGGACAGCGGCACCGGCGTCAATAAGCAGGCGGCTGCAGTGACCAGAGCGTGTATGGCGGACAGCAGCACTGCCTGGACTCTGAGCTTACACCTGTCGAATAATGTGGAGGTAGATAGCTGACTACACGACGTAGCAGTCCCGATGAAAAGAGTACAGGTCGATCAGCGTGTCCGTTAAATTAGTTCCTAGAGATCACGCGCAGTGGTAGAGTCAGGTGGTGTGTGTGTTACATAGAGGGCTGCATTTTCTTACATTGATGTGATTTCATTGTACAGAAGATATCACCTGATGTTCACATTTGTGTGGATCCTTTTAATGTTAGTTAAATTTTATATAGTATCCGTAAAATGCCTAGTGCGAGTTCGTTTTTATTTGTCCGCTACAGAGACGACAACTACTTACAGGGTTATCAGCTCGCAAATTTGTTCTAGCATTGCCAACTCTTCCTAGAAGTGAATCTTCCCTATCGAAACAGCACTACGTTCATATCGCTTCATTTTGCAGGAAATAGAAAACACTAGTGCTACGTAGAATACATGGAAAGGGATTCTGCATAACTCTGATCATGTTGTAATACACTACAAACGTCTAAAAAAGTACTGCATTACCCCAGTTCTCAGAACTTCTGAAGATAGACATTATATGTGGATTTTGTATCACAGACACAGTCCCTTTGACTGTTCAGAGATGTCACTAAACCCACACAAAGATGTAAACAACCATGCATGAGCAGCACCTGTTAGACTGAGGGGGTCCGACAGCCGATCACTTCCAGTCATTCCACCAGGAAAGAGGTACACGGCTCGGGTTGTCTGTACTTCAACCATACCTAGACGGTCAATACCGCTGTTTCATCGCGCCGCATTGTTACTTTGTGCCAAGAAGGGCTCTCAACAAGTGTCCAGGCGTCTCGGAGTGAACCAAATCGATGTTGTTCGGACATGGAGGAGACACAGAGAGACAGGAACTGTCGATGACATGCCTCGCTCAGGCTGCCCAAGGGCTACAACCAACGGATTATGGCTCGGAGGAACACTGACACCAACGCCACCATGTTGAATAATGCTTTCGGTGTAGCCACAGGACATCGTATTAGGACTCAAACTGTGCTCAATAGGCTGTATGATGCGCAACTTCACTTCCGACATCCATGACGAAGTCCATCTGCACGACGTAATGAAGAGGTGGTCATGGAAGGAGCCGTAACGGCTGGACGGTACGTGAATGCCGTCCTCCGACCGATAGTGCAACCATATCGGCAGCATATTGGCGAGGCATTCGTCTTCATGGACGACAGTTTGCGCTCCAATAGTGCACGTCTTCCTTCAGGGTAAAGACATTGCTCGTCTAGAGTGGCCAGCACGTCAGCATGCCTGAGATAGATTGAGAAGTACAGCTTATGGATGACATACTGGTGTGGGACATACTGGACCAACAGTGCCTTGATGAACTTGTAGATAGTATGCCACGACGAATACAGGCATATATCAACGCAAGAGTACGTGCTACTGTGTATTAGAGGTACCGGTGTGTATAGCAGGCTGGACCACCACCTCTGAAGCTATCGCTATATGATGGTACAACATGCAATGTACGATGTGCAACACGCAATGTATAAAAAGGCCGAAAATGATGTTTCTTCTGATCTCTATTCAAATTTTCTGTACAGGTTTCGGAACTCTTGCAACCGAGGTGAAGCAAAATTATTGTTGAAGTGTATATTTGTGAGACATCACAAAGTTTGTTAAAATTTTTCATGATGAATGTATCAGATCCACTTGTAATGGACAAATTATTTATCTGGATGAAGAATATTTTTTTATTTTATTTTGTTGTCAGGCTTCTGACTGGCTTGACCCAGCCCGCTACGAATTTCTCTTCTCTGCCTGCCTCTTCATCTTAGAGTAACACTTGCAACCTACGTCCTCCATTATCTGCTGGATGTATTCCTATCTCTGTCTTTATATACAGTTTATGCCCTCTACAGCTCCCCCTAGTCCATGGAAGTCAGTCCCTGATGCCTTAACATATGTCCTATCATCCTGTCTCTTCTGCTTGTCAGTGTTTTCCACTTGTTCGTTTCCTCTCCGATTCTGCGCAGAACCTTCTCATTCCATTCCTTATGAGACCACCTAATTTTCAACATTTGTCTGTAGCACCACATCTCAAATGGTTCGATTCTCTTCTCTTCCGGTTTTCCCACAGTCAATGTTTCACTAACCTACAGGGCTGTGCTCCAAACGTATATTTTCATACGAGAACAGACGACACGGTTTTCAGGATGTAAATTTCATTTTCAAGCTCTACAAAAGACAAGGGATACTAAGATGTATAGTATACAAAATTTAACTAACATTAAAAGGTTCCATATAAATATGAACAGCAGACGATATCTTGCGCACAATGAAATCACACGTCAAGGAAAAAATACAACGAATTTATCAAGTAGAATGCGAGATCTCGTGCAATTGAGACATGCTTCTTTGAGTCGACCAGTAGCACACCGGGTAAACGGGACGTAACGGAAAAAAACAGCAATGAATCAAAAAATAAACACTAATTGCCAGACGAATGTAACCTACGAACCAATTACGAACGGATAAATATGTGACACAGACTTCAGAAATTAAAATTAACATATACATCCAGCAGAGTGCCATTTTGTACCCTCAAAAATATCTTCCCACTTGCGTTCCCAGGCTACTGCATGTCGTGGAAACCGCGTAAGATAGCTGAAAAGACTGCTGCACGAATCGTAATGGGACGCCACAGTACGCGTGTTGGTCGCTGCCAGAACTAATACTGAAGATTAGAGGACAATTTAAGGAATGTTAACTAACAACGTGGCAGTACTCCCATGTGTTCTCACAAACCCTAACCGCTACTAACAGCGCTAGAACTAACATTCATGTAGGAACGACGTTAACTTAGATAGGCCTGGTACAGAGAAAACTATAAAACTATAACATATCATGTGTAACATAATTGTAAAAACGTCAAGAATAAAAATGTGTAATGAAAGTTTCACAAAATAAAAGTAATAAAACCCCCAATATAAAATAAACCAAACAGACATACCCGAAGATGGACGTTTATCAGCCCGAAACCGGTCGTGTGATGGTAAAAGAACTTTACAACTGTAGCGGTATTTTCAACCTCTGACAACGTATACGGTAACCTACATAACCATGGTGCACTAACTCTCCAGTAGCTGAGAGTCAGCGTGACTAATGAAATGTTAGTGGACATCCCATGGTAAGGAAACAACTAAACTATCTTAGGAAAGGTGCAGGCCATTTATGACAAGTCGTTTGTTACTTCACAAGAGGCCAACAATCTTTTACTGCACGGATACCATAAACAGTAATAAAATACAACGATTCAAGCAGTCACTCCAAAAATTTTTAATTTAAACCAATTGATTATTAGTTAGCTAATTTGAACGAATAAAATGTACCAATTTAGGAAAGACTAAAAATTACGAAGTAGAATAAAATATAACTCAAACACTCGTTTAGCGCTGGGCAAACAATGACAGCAATGATAAAAAAGGTTACAGTTGCCGAAGAGGGCGCTTCACATTAATGAATATAACTTAACAAAATGTGTAGTAACAGAAAATTACGTAAATATGGTATCTGACGAGCTCAGCCCAGTTAAATTGTAGTATTTAATGCAAAGAGCACAGAACAGTTCTCAACACAAATGCCAAATACTTGATCAACCAGAGAAGCCCCTTGGGCATAATCAAGATACTAACGTGGAAAAATAATCAAGTACCATTTAAGGTATCGAGCAATACGCCAATATTAAAACTATTACGCTAAAATCAAACGTCAAACAGGGAAAGCATGGAAGGTACAGGTACGACCGGCCAGGTCTGAGTAAGAAGATTTGTAATAACGGACAATTACGGTTAATTTAACGCCACATTGTTACGAGACAGAACTTAATTAATGGGGAAAGCCGTAGCAAGCCGGGAGGCCGCAACGTCTCAGAGGGTGCGGTGAGAGGAGAAGCGGCACGCCGCCTGCGCGCAAGTGCATAGCTGACGCGGACAGGCTACGCCCGTACAACCCGGAACAGTGGCTCCAAACGCTACGAAGAGCTCGAAAAGCCGAGGGCAAACAAGAATACATATAATCCACACACAATAATCATAGAACATATGAAAATGCTCTGACCAAGACATGAAACTCAACGTGAGTGTGGCCCCAAACCACAACGAAATTTTACCTACTACAACAGGAGTTACACAATAAGAATCACGAAGAGGATTAACCGGTTCATCTTACAGTAAAATACAACAAGTTAATGTGGTAACCAATAAATCACAGGGTACTCAAACACAGTACATTAAGTGACCAACGGTAACAGGCAAAAATCTGAGGGCTAACTCTCAAACAACTACAACAGTCTCGGTACGGCCCACAGTTTTAATTTGCTAGGAAGTTTCAAATTACAAATATTATTATTTTTTTGTTTTGAAAGGGGCAAAATCACAGTAGAGTTGTGGAACTTAATTCCTCAAATTAGACAAATTTCATCGGGCCGCTAGCGTTTGCTTACCACGGCTTAGGTATTCTCATAGTCGTCACATCAGTCAGGGAAGTAACAATTTCAATACAAAGAAGACTCAGTTTCGACCTCAGTGCTCACTAATGCAAGTGGCGGTCTAGAACGTATGACACAATTAATTTCTGGCACGAATGACACAATAAGCGAACCATGAACAAGTTACAATTAAAAGAAATTTTAAAATACATCAAAAATAGCACTCAGATAATTCCAAACAGAGATACCAAAAGGTAAATGTAATACTTTACTCAGAGTGGATGGAGAACCACAGGCAATCTAGCCTAGCGGGAGTAATTTCAACACGGGAGCACACGTGTCAATTAAGTAAGGAGTACTAACCCCCACCCCCCACCCACCCAAGGGAAGAAGAGACGGCACAGAAACACCCACATCAACAACGATGCCTCCTTAATCCAGGGTAAACCGGCTGCGTCGACTTTAGGCCCTAATATTTCCTACCAACACAACTCTACCGACCACTGGTCGCTTAGACAATCGTGCGGCCGTTAGGCTGCCTGAACAGCTCACCGTACGTTACGTTTGCTTCTTGCCTCTCTCTCTCTCTCTACTTGATTGTGACCGACTGCCTGCCGATGTGGTCAGCGACACACTAATAGAAACTACAACAAAAGATTCACCTACCAGGCGACGGAAGCGCCTTCCATTAGACAAAGACGGATCGCGCCAGTACTGAACGTGTAAGGATATGGAACGGGACGACGTGGTTCAACTATTAAACACCAAAAATCTCTGAATATATACGTAGCAGCAGAGTTACACACAGTACGTAACTGAGGAACAGTTTTAACTCCAAACCTATTAACACGAAAACTGAAGCTAGCACTAAAAGTATTAAGCGAAATCTCTAAAGTCAGGAGACGAGATGCTATAAATACGGCTTATGCGGTGACCAAACATGAAGCCTACTGTAGTGTAGACCATTGTAGTAATTGTAAATAGTTGCTGAGCATCCCTTTATGCTTTAGTAGAGTTTGCTCATTGAGGGGAATGTCTGGATGTTGCATCTTGCAGTTCACAGTTTCTAACTCTTCCAAAATGTAAAGGACCGATCCTTCTGATTGCATATGCAAGATTTAACGTTATCGCAAACTGTACCTACTGCGTGCCAAATGTACCGCTAAAGCGGATGTAGGATTACAAGTGGCTCCATTTTCTTTCTTTGCCCGATAAATCTACACTCACATTTAATAGCATTAATACGAGCATTGTTATAGAGCATTACATGATCCTCATGATGGACCCAATGCTACCCGTCATTTTTAGATACAAAAACACCCACAGAGCTCAGACATCTTCCTAGTTCGTCAGATATGAGACAGAAGTAATGGATTTTACAGTAGTTCTTGGCCGCTTCATACTGAATACTCAGAACACTGAATTCACAGAGAAGCGTGCAATTCATGGCACCTTACAGTACCTCGAACTTTGTATTAATCAATTTCTGTTTCATTTTTTTAGAAACAAATCGTCGACAACCTTAGTTGAATAATCATTCCCCTGCGCCACATATTTAATATCATACTATTACTTTCTGCAGGACTAGATCATAACGCGGATTTCTAACATCCATTCGAGCAGTGACGTAAAACGGCTATTTTATTACACTACAGGTGCTCAGACGAATTATGAACTGACACTTTACATTCATCACATTCTGTGTTACCGCCCTTTGGATTCATACAAAGTTCGAGGTACTGTAAGGTGCCATGAATTGCATGCTTCTCTGTGAATTCAGTGTTCTGAGTATTCCTATTAAAAGCTGTATGCATACAGTGACACCACAAATTTACTCAATGAACAAACCGACGTAAAACACAAAAAGCACTTAGACAATTTTATTCACGTTACAAAGCAAGAAAACGGGTAAAGTAACAAATGAGAGACACTAAATAACTCATATCCATAGCAGCAGATACAACAACATGAAGAGTATAGAACAAACACATACAACCAAGAAAACATTACGAATCATAAGCAATTACAAAATTAATAAAAAGAAAAACAAAAATATAACATGAAAATCTCAAATAAAATTAAAACAAACTCCTACCAGAAACGTAATTAGAACGAAACCTATAAAAATAATAAAAAACGAGTTGTCACAAATCACTCACTTATAATACTAATTATTTAAACATGTAATATCGCTGATCCACTGTCATCCAAGCTGTCAAGAGAATAAAAAGCATACATAAAACCGACTAGAGTCAGGTATACAGGTTGATTACAATTAAACTTTCAAACCGCTGTAGAAATAACACCTCTAGTCAGAATGATGTTAAATTGCAACGGAATATTATCGGAGAAGGGGGAAAACGTACGGCAGAAGAAATATAAATAGTAACAAAATGTAGCAATGGATGGCGCTGTAAGCACCATAATTTAATAGTGATCGACTACAAATGATAGAGGAATCATACAACACTGCCTAAGGTGTACGTTTGACGCTAAACAAACCCTGCTACTCAGTGTGCATGGGTGTACAGTTGTGATATTGTTAGTTACTTACGTCCATCCACCACGTCAACGTCATATTACATCGGATGGAAAAAATCGCTTTTTAATTGTACTTAGGCCAAAAACCGCATAAAAAGCATCAATCAAAATCAAATCGGATGATCAATTTCCGTGTAACATGTTCAATATGCTGTACACCGTTTTCTGCAACAAGTTGAAATCGAGAAACAATATGTTCCACAACTGCCCTAAGCGTCTCCGGGGTCACCTTCAGAATGTGTTGCGCAGTGCGTGCCTTCAATGCAACTACGTTTGCAATAAGAACACTGAACACAAAATCTTTCACAAAGCACCGCAGCCAGAAGTTAGCCGGCCGCGGTGGCCGTGCGGTTCTAGGCGCTTCAATCCGGAACCGCGTGACTGCTACGGTCGCAGGTTTGAATCATGCCTCGGACATGGATGTGTGTGATGTCCTTAGGTTAGTTAGGTTTAATTAGTTCTAAGTTCAGGGCGACTGATGACCTCAGAAGTTAAGTCGCATAGTGCTCAGAGCCATTTGAACCATTTTGAACCAGAAGTTACAAGGATTAAGATCAGGTGAACGGTACGGTCAGGCTGTAGGGAAATGGCGGCTGATAATTCAAGCATTTCCCAAATTGAGCTTCAGCAGCTGCTTAACAGGATTTCCAACGAGCAGATGTTCACCATCTTGCATAAAAATGATCCCATCCACACATCCACGCAGTTGAGGAGCTGGAATGACATGGTTGCGCAAAAGACACTCAAAGCGCATACCAGTGACAGCACACGTAACAGGACCGGAAACTCCTGTCTCTTCGAAAACATATGGCCCTATCAGAAATGATGCCGTAAACCCGCACCACACAGTGACCTTTTCAGGATGAAGTGGTATTGATTGATTTGCGTGCGGATTTTCTTTTGCCCATATTCGACAATTTTTTGTATTCACATATCCTGTTATATGGAAGTGGGCTTCGTCTGTCCACAAAATCTTCCACGGCCAATCATTGTCGAATTCCATGAGAGCAAGAAATTCTAAAACAAAGGTCTCTCTTGTTGGCAGGTTACCAGGAAGTAACTTGTGCTCATGGGTAATTTTGAATGGACAGCAAAGAATTATGTTTCGTAGGATTTTATGCATCATGCTCACACGTATGTTCAATGCTCGGGCAGTTCTCCGTGCACTACACGTTTGCACAACACCACTCGTCTCCTCGGGTATTGCTGTTGCCACTGCTTCCACTGACGTCGAATCAATTCGTTTCGTCCCGCTACCACGTTGCACACCAAGGAACCCGTCTTTTCGAATTTCCGAATCATGCAGTCATCGAACCAACGCCTTTTTCAAACCCTTTAGTGTCCGGAATTTCTGCAGAGCGACGTGTGCACTGCCATCATTCTTGTAATACCACTTTACAAGCAGAGTGCGATACTTCATTGAGACAGTCATGACGAACGTCGCAAACGCGAAAAGAGGAAAAGCCGTGTACCAAGCTTGTTTATACTAGCTTCAGTGGGTCGTGTGCATGACAGGTGTTTCCATTTACGTATTCTGACACATACAGCGCCACCTACTGATCAATTTTAACAATATTTCTTTCTTCTGCCGCACGTTTTCTCCCATCTCCGATTATATTCCATTGCTATTTGACATCATTCTGGCCAGTGGTGTTATTTCTACAGCGTTTTGAAAGTTAAACTTTAATTATAATCCCACTGTACGTCTCCAGCTTACATCCGAGGAGAAACTAATAACTCTTCAAAAAGACAAGACATGGTGGCAACGACATTACATGTAAGGTAAAAACATCAAACGTATGTATTATAATTTTTATGATCGTAGTTACAGACCGTTATATTAATACCATCACTTACTTACGTATTTACAGAGCACCTGACGATAGCAATTTGCCGAAATGGGCTCACCGTGACTGATTTATAAACTAAAAACCATTTAAAGAGTAGTGCAGCTGGGTGATGTTCATAATAATCCCGTCATTAGAAGACATATTTTGCACTGCGGGCTCCAAAGAACAAAAATTAAGTTCATCTGTTCAATATTACCATCAAAAATTACAGCGATATTATCCACGTACCGTTTGTATAGCGACTCTCTTTCTTTAAATCGATTGCGGCCAATAAAAAATTTATGTCGTGAAAAAAAGTTAATCATCCGTGTGGTTCGTTACAGTTGTCTAAAGAGTCTCTTGGCTAGATTTCTTTTGGAAAGTTCGTGCAGTAGTATTTCGAGCACCAAGTTGTGAATATGTGAATTAGTGGTGTACTTGCATCTGGAAGGTGAATGTGTTTTGCAGTAAATGAATCCAGTTGCAATGGTTATGTTATTGGAGTAATAGTTTCCTTGTTTCCTTGTTTAACTCTGTCTCTGTGGGACTTTAAAGTACACCAAATTAGGGCTCAGTTTCTCTGTGCATTGGTGGCCTATGTTCTAACTGTAATTAAATTTTGATGCTTATTGGTAACATTAATTTTGGCTTTTCCTTCTTAAAGTTTAATTGTACTTGTTGTGGATACATCAACTCAACTATAACTCTCATTCCTGGTAACAAAATTAATCACTTTCCAGTAACTTTGCTAACTGTTAATTTTGGTTCAATTTAGAAAGCTTTTACTTCCTGTTAAGTCAATAATGGATATTGTCCCTTCACTCAAAGAATTGTTGTTTGCATTGCGCACTTATTAAGTTTGACTGCTGTTGGTTGGATCATAGGCGTATGTTTCCTCTCGTTGAAGATTTTACTGTGTTCATTCTGAACCCATTTCAAAGATATTCTGTAATATTCGATGATTACTGCACACGCGTCAATAAAACATTTCTTGGGTGAAAATTTTGTTGTCAATGAATCGTGCGTTTTTCTAAGAAATGTATAGGCTCTACCGCACGCAGTCACTCACTGTCCAGAGACTATGATTTGCATATGTTGCTATACCACTTTCCAGTCCATTTCCCTGTGCCGCTCTCAATATTGGAATGCTATTCAAACTTTGTCGGATCGCAATTGCTTCTTATAATAAGTAAGATTTGTTACCAATAGAGGAAATGTGACTCTCCATTGCCCTTTGTCGCGTGCAGATTTAAGATATGGCTGTATGTATTGAAAGATAGTAACTGAAACAATATGGACGATATACTAAACTAAGAAAGAAACAATTGACATGCTTAGTACGTTACGTGAGAAGGCAAGAAAACATCAATTGACATGCTTCGTATGTTATGTGAGAAGGCAAACTAATCGTTTTTTCAATCTAGAAATGCATGTTGTCTGTACCGCCGAGTATCAAAATTTCAGATTTTACGTCATCAGATTGTATTTCGTAGCGTATTTAGTTATGTAACCATATATTTAGATAGGGAACCATACATCAAAGAGGGACTGCGCATATTGTTTACTAGTATACCTAAGCCTGATCTACTTCTTCTCATTGTCGAAGTTGCATATATGAGTTGTGTGCAAGGGCACTAACGTCATTGTCAGCGTAACCAGCAACAACCAAAAGGTGCTATAATGTATATTCGGCCGGAGTGGCCGAGTGGTTCTAGGTACTACAGTCTGGAACCGCGCGAGCGCTACGGTCGCAGGTTCGAATCCTGCCTCGGTTATGGATGTGTCTGATTTCCTTAGGTTAGTTAGGTTTAAGTAGTTCTAAGTTCTAGGGGACTGATGACCTCAGAAGTTTAACCCCATAGTGCTCAGAGCCCTTTTTTTTAAATGCATATTTACCCACGTACAGCTAGATTCGGTGTTGTGATCATCTTCAAGTCGCAGATTGAAACTAAAGAGGAAATAGTAGTTCATAAATAAACGTAAGGAGCGGAGAGGCATCTCTACGAATGACAACCTTACGCAATTGTCAATATGCGCTTCCTATAACGTGCGACAAGGTTCCTTCTAGTCTAAAATTGAATAAATTTAATTTAGTTAGTATTGAGACCGTGATAACAGACGGAGGAGGTCGTAAAATGGGGATCTAACACACCATAAATAGAAAATTAATTGTTGGGCAACCATACATGTCCCAAGAAACAAGTAACAGAAATATCGATATGTTGTCTGCACGCAATAAAGTTGAGGGCTACGATGCAGCTGCTGCACAATAATGTGGGAATGGTTTCCTAACATACGTCTCCCATTTAACCGATGTTCACAATAAATGAGGGAAAACTACGAAGGACTAAAATGTTGCTATCGGATACCGAATTTTATAGATGTAAGAAATTCAGTGGCCATCCACTTTTTATGTGCTTTTATTGATGCCAGTACACCTTTCGGGCTTTCGCCCATCTTCAACTGACGTAATACATAAATAAATCTTCAATTAGTACATCGTTAAAAACATCTACTCAATTTGGATGTTGCTGTTGCTTTGTGCAACATAACAATTTTTTTTACCCACTATAATTCTCGAATTGTATAGTGACAATTCATTACGCTTTCGATCCTAATCCGCGCTGTTCCCCTTGATGTTGCTCCCATTTCTGCCTTTATGAGTGGTACACAAACACTTTATTTTATAATGCACGATAATTGCGCAGTATTTGTCGAATTGTTCTGCTGACATCTCAACTAGCAATATCTGGCCGTGGGCTACCTCCTCGCTTACTCCAGTGCAAGTGCCATGTGCGCGATCTGCTGTACATGTCCAGGGCCGACCCCCCCCCCCCCCCCCCAACGCCCATACCGTCACATACTACAACCACAACAGGCCGCTTCCCCGCAACCTTGTTGTTCGGTCTGGTCAAGCTAGGGGGCTGGCACTCTGCAGCAGTGCCTTCACCACCGTCACCACAATCACCTTCGGTTAGGAACCTTCAACATCGCAGCGCGTCAGCAATCGTTGGTTAATATATTAAAAACTAAAAACCCCCTTCGAATTGCGAAAAGTCACCTAGTGTTAACCTAGGTTTCGGCGTAGATAACTACACCTTCTTCAGAACAATAAAACCCACAAGTGCCTAAGAAGATCTTTGTCAATGATTAAAAGAACACAATAGCTATACATTTATAAACGAAAAAAGGGAAACACAAACAGTACATGTGTACAAAGTCTAAAACCGTTACTTAACTTAATGGTGTAACCTCCACCTCACACCGGCCTATGTTCGATGGGCCATGAACCGCCAAAAACTGCAGCTACAAATGGTCGCTCACTTACACGCCCGACCCGCTACCTATGCACATGCGCAAGACAAGGGAAGTTACTTGAATGCGCATACGCATACGAATACATGATAGTTTATACATGGGTCGGGGCTAAATAGCCCTTACATTCCCAACCGTGGATCAACGTATATCAAAAAATAGAATGGACAGAATAAGTGACGAGCTAAATCGGAGATGAAGCTTAAAAATAACCGCACACGGTTGCTTATGCTAGGAAAGAATCATATGAAGCTACCTATGACAACAGGAGGAACTCTTAAAAACTATTCCTAAAGCCAATAGTTAGCCTGGAGGGGGGGGGGGGGGGGGAGGGCTGAGGGGGCGTAATCTAAAGACGTCGTGGTAATAAAGATATAGGGATAAAACGTGAGGTGTTCAACGAGATAAAATCACCTTCATCGTATAGGAAATGAGGAAAAAAAAAAAAAGATGAACAGCTTGACCAACCGCGCTCGCCAATCAGCGCACGCATGTGAAAATCCCCAGATCATCAGATTTACAAGTATGAAGAACAAATTAAAGGTGCGAAACCTTCAAAAAATTTTCTGTTCCTTAGTAGGAGTTGGTCGTTAAGGATATTGTCTTTAGTATGTTGCAGATGCTTAAAGATCTGCATTTCTTCCAAAACATCCAGTTTTAAGCCCTTAACCTCGGCATGAAGTAACTCGATATTAACTGGAGGGCTCGGCGCATGAGCCGTTTGCACAAGGTGTTCGCATAAGTAGAGCCCTTAGTACCGTCACCGCTTCTAGTAGGAATATGCTCTTTATACCGGAGACCCAGAGCTCGTCCCGTTTGCCCGATGTAAAATTTTGGACAATCCCCGCATGTAATTTTATATACTCCTGATTGGGAAAGTTTATCGCTCTTATTGTGCAAGGAGTGGATTAAATTCCTATATAAACTATTATTAGTAGAATAGGCGACTCTGAAATTATGGGCTCTGAGTAAACGCCCCAATTTGTAACTTATATTGCCTATGTAAGAGATAGATATCGTTGCCACTTGTTTGTCATGTAACGCATCCTCTAGGGTGGAAGACGTGATATTATTTTTATTTATTTTCTTGTTATACATCCGTCTTACCAACTGAGGCCTATAACCATTATTTATAGCAATATTCTCAAGTGTGGCCAGTTCAGTTTCTACCGCATCTGGTGCAAGAGGCATAGCTGTAACTCTGTGAATATTAGAATGAAAAAAGGCCATCTTATGGGCGTACGGATGGACCGAGTCTGCGGGTATAATATTGTCGGAAAACGTGTTTTTCCGATAAATATCAAATTTAATGCGGTTGTCAACCATAGTTAAAGTGAGGTCCAAAAAATTTAATGACCTAGTATCGGATTCTCGCTCAATTGTAAAACTGATATTATGGTGAAGCTCATTAAAAATCGAAAACATATGGTCTACATCACATTGAGAACCATCAATGATTAACAGAATGTCGTCGACATATCTTTTGTAAAAATTTTTTCTCCTAAGAATCTCTCTGTCACTGGCAAAAAACTCAGACTCTAAGTAGTTAATAAAAATTTCTGATAAAATCCCAGCTAGGGGGCTCCCCATAGCCAAACCTGCTGGCTGTAAGTAAAATTTCCCATTAAATGTAAAGTAGTGGTGTTTTAAAACGATCCGTAGCAGCATCATCAATTCATTGACCTCTTTATCCAAAAGTTTTTTATGGTGACGCAAATTGCACTCTAGTATTTCCAGTGTGTGGTCGACCGGTACATTAGTATATGAACTTGTTACGTCAAACGATACTAGTTTAGAATCTTCAGAACAAAATACCTCGCGTAAACTGGTAGCTAAATGAATGGAATTTTTAACGGAATAGTTTTTACTAAAAGCGAAATTTTCTTTAATCTTAGTATGCAAGTATTTCGCCAGCTTATGATAGGCACTTCCCGTACTGTCAACGATAGGGCGAATTGGGTGATTGAACTTATTAACTTTAAACTGACTTCTCAATTTAGGGGGCTTGAGATTCATGTTTATCAGCCCTTTCTTCCGGAACTCTCCTATCAAATTTTTAGTATTTTGGATCCCAGCTCTAATTTCTTTTTGGAGAGTAATAGTGGGGTCTTTGTTAAGCATAACTATCCCGTTGTCATTGACAAAAGCCTCGGTCTTGTCTATGTATTCGTGCTTTGTGATTATAACTACAGAGTTCCCCTTATCGGCATCATTTTGTATTAGTTTGCGGTTAATACTCTTTAGAACCTTACTTGTGTTATCCTCTTTATGAGCACTGTGTGCGACCTTACTCATACTTTGTAGGCCTCATACGCCAATCGGGTTTGTTTCTCATTAGGCATTTTGGCCTAATCTAGACCGATTTTCAAGTGAACTATTGTGTCTTCTAGAACTTTCGGATTTGCGGTGCTAGGCTCGAAATTAAATTTTAATCCTTTAGAGAGGAGAGACTCCTCTTGGGGCGAAAATGCAATTTCTGTCTTATTAATGACCCGGTCAAAGAATTTTTTAGGTTCAGCTGTAAAATTAGTGTTAGTCATTTTGTTAGCGCGTTCCTGCTTCTCAACTAAGTTAGCAATTTTTTTGTCATGTCTGTTGGCAATCTCTTTTATTTGTAGAGCCAACCACACTTGCCCTAAAACAAAAAGCATCTATTTGAAAGTTAAAGTGAACAGAATAAAACTTCGAAATTTCTAAGTACATCATATATGCTCTTTCATTCAAAATATCTTTCTTGGCATATAAATCCGAGATTCTAGCATTAAATACCTGGTAACGCAGCTTCTTTCTAAGGACTGGCATATTACGGCAGGATTTACCTAGGAAACCATCGATAAAACTTGGGGAGAAGTTGAGCACCCTACACTGTTTAATAAAGTCGATACCCTTCGGTTAGCTGTAGTAGTAGTAGTAGTAGTAGTAGTAGTATTAATAGTGATATTGATATGACTAGTAGCAGCCCCCTCTTCTATCCTATTACACATCAGATTATGAAGTACCTGCCATAACTAGACTACATAGTGATCAAGGATGCGTTTGATGAGAGCCCATCATTAACAAGGATGGAGAATCCGGCAGGGGTGGTGTGTGTGTGTGTGTGTGTGTGTGTGTGTGTGTGTACTGCGTATCGGACCGGGGACCGAGAAACGACCCAGAGACTTCGTCCAGCCGTAGCCCTCAGTGGTTCACTACCCCATAACAGGACACAGCACTCCACCCACCCCATCGCCGCCCAAGACCGAACCCAGGTTTACGGTTATTGTGCCGTTCGGCCGCCAGTGGACCTCTCCCCCCACCACGGGAACGTCACCACCAGACCAGTGTAACCCCCATGTCAGCATGGGTAGAGTAATTATGGTGTACACATACATAGTGTTTGTGCAGCAATCAAAAATGGTTCAAATGGCTCTGAGCACTATGGGACATAACATCTATGGTCATCAGTCCCCTAGAACTTATAGCTACTTAAACCTAACTAACCTAAGGACATCACACAACACACAACACCCAGTCATCACGAGGCAGAGAAAATCCTTTACCCCGCTGGGAATCGAACCCGGGAACCCGGGCGCGGGAAGCGAGAACGCTACCGCACGACGACGAGCTGCGGACGTGCAGCAATCGCCGACGTAGTGTAACTGAGGTGGAACGAGGGGAACCGGCCCGCATTCGCCGAGGCAGATGGAAAACGCCCTACAAACCATCCACAGGCTGGCCGGAACATCGGCCCTCAACACTGGTCCACTGAGCGGATTCGTACCGTGGATCGGCACGCCTTCCTTCTGGAGAACCAGCGCGTTAGACCGCGCAGGATAGTACAAGAATGTTACAGGCTTCCGGTCTAGAGACGCCCTGTCAAGGAAAGAGAGCTCATAAAACTCGTAAATGATCCGTGATATCCCTCCATGTAAAGCTTCGCCTTACAACACTGTGGACTGCACCTCGAAGAAGAAGGCACACATTAAGAGCAGAGTATTATGTATCTTTGGGGGAAAATAATGAGATGTCGAGGAGCATCTCGATCACTTTGAGTGCTCTTAGGACCAGACTTTAAGAGCTGGACAGTAGAGGATCCGGTAAAGCACTCAGCCGCGATATACATATAGACAACCACTCACATCTCCATGACCTAATAAATGGAGGCTCAAGCTGTATCGACGTATAGACAGATGTAACTGACAGTAAGACGTTTAATAATTTCCAGAACAAAAGAGGCGATGTCTGTTTTGCGTAGTCAATCCTGGCTTCGGAAAAAAAAGCAGTAAGGTTCATCTGGAGCATACTGACAAATACCATGTTTGTGATATTAATACACATTACAACTTTGACGGAGGTGATTTCGTCGTAAAATTTCAGGATTTGCCCAAATAAAAGAAGCATAATGAGGGTGCTTTCGTTACCTTTTAGGCTTGAAGAAAGAAATGCCAGATAACAATGTTAACATCACCAACCAAGCCGTCAGACCCCTCCATTTATCCAGTTTTATCGGTATGCGCCAGTTTGATGTTAAATGCTGCTATTCTCAGATGAGAATGAAAATCAACACTACATGTAGGTCAATGATACATTGGCATATTGATTGCCCTTTGATTGGCACCGTACGTGTCGAAATGCCGACAGAGGAAAACAGATTTTTGAAGCTTAAGAACCACCATCAGGAGCTATGTCTCTTTCTACCGTATGCTGACTTTGAGTGCCTCCTCGCTCCTGTGATACGCGGTGGATTTGATCCCAAGCCTCACATACAACATTCACAAAAAAAAGTGTATCGTTTGCGTTATTCATTGATTTAAAAAAGTCTGTTTGAAAGTCACACATCGTGGAAACATTCTCGTGTTCAAAACAATACAGTGCGCCTAATTCCAACCAGAACCATCCCTAACCGAAGATACTGATACGGGTTACGGCAGTGGGTATTATACTTCTGTCTGGTCAGCAGCGTTATCATGAGTTTCAGAGTGGAACATGTGCCTCGTTGAATTAGTCGCTCTATACATGGTGGCCAAACAGCGTGTCCATCACGCAAACTAATAGGGTATGCGAGATCTGAAAACAGAAAATATGTCATGCCACCTTTTTTTAAATACCTGACCTAGTCCGTTGAGATCTTCTTCAGGTACCCATTCAAACCCACCAATCGGTAGTGATCGCGTACCGTCGCGTTCCCATATAAGCTTTTCGGATATAACTAGGCTCGTCGGACACAGTGAACATCTCACTCATCTGTGGCTTATTTCCCTTGGCGTGCTTATGGACGCACTGGCTAAGTCCCCTATGGATCCCTCGTGCAAAGGAAAGAAGGTTGTTCGCGTCGCTCAATGGTTCAGTTCGTTTTCTTGAGCATTGCATCCCAACACAACCAGGTGCTGTGTAATAAAAGGAAGGGTCGAATTTGTATGTGGTCATGCACACAGTCCGGAATTTCTCGAAAACGTCCGCAAGCAAACGTACGACCGTGTCCATGTTCAGTTTTGCGTGTTTGCCCAAACTTGAGGTACTAAACATCAGCCAGACATTCACAACTCGCCCATACTCTGCATCTGTTATAGTTTGGCCTGCGATAATTCTGGAGGAAGCAATTATGTCGTGTATTCCTCTTTCTTCGAGTTTGTCAAACTATCCAGGTACTCGTAAGGAAAAACCCCCTTGTTAGTCGCAAATTGAAACTTTGCGTCATCGGGAAATAGAGGTCTTATTAGAACCGAAGCGGCTGGGCGTTATTGCGTAAGGAAATGCACTGCCAGACCAAATTACAAATAGGATGTCAAATTAAATGCCTTTCAGCCGTTGATATTAAACCATGAACTGGCAACCAGTTTCATCGTTTTAGGACGCCATCTTCAGGCCGATGTGTAGGAATAGTTAACCCCGCCTGTGATCAAAACAGGCCAGCAGTACTGATATTAGTAGATATTTGTGGCAGTGATCTGCAGGCACGCAGTCTAGCTGGTCGTTTTCTTGGACTCCATCTGCAAGGCATCTCAGCTGTTGACATTAAATGTTAGCAGTGATGGTAAACACCTCGGGGGAGCAATTTGTAGTGCACCACATAGTCGCTCTTCGGCCAGATGAATAGCATTATGTTTTGTGGACGCATGCACGTCTCTGTACGGAGAGTTGCTGCTTTGTTTGGGGTGAACCATTTCTGTCTTTTCCTTATGTTAGCGTAAAGATACCATTTCTGGTCACCAGTAGCTATACAGGAAAGAAATGGTTGGTGCTGCGCACGAACCAAATGACCAGCATGCAGAGATGCGCATTTCGTCAACAGATGAGATTTGTGATTTTTGGCTTATAGCAGGTACAACCAACGTCTGAATCTTTCTCATGGCAAGCAAATGCCGTACCACGGTGGAATGATCATAGTCATTTATCGAATACACTGACGTGGATCACTGTGTATTAGTACGTTTAAATATCTTCATCAAAGCCCGAAGGTTTTGCTGAACATGGATAGTCAGTAACGTCATGAAGACCCTCCTTTACATGAGAGACCCATTTGCTTGCCGTGCTCTGTCCAATGTCATTATCCTAATGCACGGCCCAAACATTTCTTGCTGCCTCCACTGCTGTAATCCCTCTACTGAACCCAAACAGAAGAATATATCGGAAGCTTTACGATTGCTCTACTTAGCATTCCTTCTTCTAGCGTCCATTGCTCCAATCTTTATCTCCAGGTGACAAAATGACAACATGTAAACTTTATAGCAATCTGTAAACTATTATATCTAGAAAATGATAATCCATAATTAATCTAAAGCAACCAGAATATCAATCTGTAAAATACCAATCTGCAACCTAACTGAAAGCATGCAGAAGTCAATGGATTTTAAGATGAATATATCAATAAACGATAAAGAGTGATATGAAACACGACATGATAAGAATGTGATATTAAACACGCTTTTATTCCAGCTCCTCATGGCTTGCCACGTTAACATTGATGAGAACGTTTCTGTGTCTCTCCTCCACAATGCTATGCTGAAGGGAGCTATGCTCGTGATCGGGTTATCCTAGCCAGATTGGTCTTTATGTGAGAGACTGGACAAAGAGTAGGTAGGAAAAACTCGTGAGTGATGTGGAACATGATGTGTACAGGAGAGAAGATTTCACCCACAAATTATTAAATAATTTAAATAAACCAGGAAGAGATGAGGAATGAATAGACGTGGTAACACTTGATTAAGTATTGAAAAATATAAAAGTGTTTGGTTTAGTCCTGAGGCAGACATTTCTAGTAATTCAGAAGAGAGGACCACAGAATTAGTAAAAAGTTATTGACTTATTTAATTCAGGAGAGGTACCGGCAATAATAAAGAAACAGACGAATAAAAAATCAGTAGGACCAGAAATCACAAATATAGAACTAACACAGAATGAAGGACTTTTACTCTACTTGTCTTCCTCCTTATTAAACACCTACTGGGCTACATTTAGGACATCCGATATACAGTTAACCGGGACTCCCTCTCCCATATTTCAGAAAGGAGGAAGAATTAAAGTATATTGCATTCAACTTATAAACGATACGCTGGTATGTTAAAAAACCTATTAAAGCCAGTAGTGGCGTCGCACTTGTAAGAAGAATAGGAGGGTTTTTGAAAATGGACTGCCTGTATTGTCTATACCTTTACAATTAGTAGAGGAAAGAAGGGAATAACATATGCTCACTATAAGGTATCTGTGAATCTAATAAAGACGGTGTGGAATATGCAATACAATGGCTAACAGGGCTTCTCTCAACACGTAATAACATGTATAAATGTTTATTTGGTGGCATCTGCTTCTTACTCAACTTACTGAATTATAGAAAATATAGTTAGTGAACAGAAAATAAGACAAGGGTGTGTATTATCACTCAGGGTTTTTATCCTATGAATTAGTGATTATGCGAAACACTGAAGTTAATCTTCGAAGAGCTACTTACCTACTACATTATACTTGTAAAGAACATACACACATCAAAAAAACTTTTGCATCACCGCTGTTCCGAGAGTTCCGGACCCTGTACAGAAAAGTGGAATAGAGATCAACATAAACATGATTTCTGCCATTCTATTTCTCATGAAAACCATACCTAGCATGTTGCACCAACTTACAGCAAGGCCTTCAGAGGTGGTGGTCCAGATTCCTGTTAACACCGGTGCCTCTAATATCCAGTAACACGTCCCCTTGCATTGATACAAGTCTGTATGGGTCGTGGCATACTATCCACAAGTTCATCAAGGCACTGTTGGTCGAGATTGTCCCACTCCTCAACGGCGATTCGGCGTAGATCCCTCAGAGTGGTTGGTGGTTCACGTCGTCCATAAACAGCCCTTTTCAATCCATCCCAGGCATGTTCGATAGAGTTCATGTCTGGAGAACATACTGGCCACTCTAGTCGAGCGATGTCGTTATCCTGAAGGAAGTCATTCACAAGATGAGCACAATGGGCGCACGAACTGCGTCCATGAAGACGAATGTCTCGCCAGTATGCTGCCGATATGCTTGCACTATCCGTCGGAGGTTAGCATTCACGTATCGTGCAGCTGTTACGGCTCCTTTCATGACCACCAGCGGCGTATGTCGGCCCCACATAATGGCACCCCAAAGCAGCAGGGAACCTCCATCTTGCTGCAATCGCTGGACATTGTGTCTATGGAGTTTAGCCTGACCGGGTTGCCTCCAAACACGTCTCCAACGATTGTCTGGTTGAAGGCATAGGCAACAGTCATCGTGAAGAGAACGTGATGCCAATCCTGAGCGGTCCATTCGGCATGTTGTTGGGCCCACCTGTACCGTCGTGGTTGCAAAGATGGACTTCGCCATGGCCATTGGGAGTGAAGTTGCGCATCATGCAGCCTATCGCGCACGATTTGAGTCGTAACACAACGTCCTGTGGCTGCACAAAAAGCATTATGCAACATGGTGGGATTGCATTCATGGTTCCTTCGAGCCATAATCCGTAGGTAGTGCCCATCCACTGGAGTAGTAGCCTTTGGGCGGCCTGAGCGATGCATGTCATCGACATTTCCTGTCTCTCTGTATCTCCTCCGTGTCCAAACAACATCGCTATCTTTCACTACGGGACGCCTGGACACTTCCTGGCACAAAGTATCAATGCGGACGCGATCGAACCACGATATTGACAGTTTAGGCATGGTTGAACTACAGACAACACGATCCGTGTTCCTCCTTCCCCGTGGAACGACAGGAACTGATCGGCTGTCGGACCCCTTCAGTATAATAGGCACTGCTGTTGCATGCTTGTTTACATCTTTGTTCGGGTTTAGTGGCACCTCAGAACAGTCAAAGGGACTATATCTGTGATACAATGTGCACAGTCAATGTCTATCTTCATGAGTTCTTGGAACCAGAGTGATGCGAACCTTTTTTTGATATGTGAATTTTTGAAATATCTGTCTTAAAATCAGTATCCATGGCATTTCAAGATAAACACCCAATAAGAGAAAAAATAATTATGGACGTCAATATTTTAAAACTAGTTCAACATTCTAATTAATGAGTCTGTGACATCTCCTATGATAATGATGGGGATATAAAAGCTAAATTAAGAAGATAATAGGTAATGGGTGGAACTATTCGGACCGAGAAAACAGCGCCGATCGAGACACGCTGAAGCTGTACCACATGATGGCAGTGCCGATTATTCTTTATGTCGGTCAAAGTTCGACATTAAGACAGAAAAACTACGGAAATGAAGTTCCTTAGGATATTAATGGGGTACCCGCGCCTTCGTGAAATAAGAAACTGAATATACGGAATTAGTTACAGACATGTGCAATATGGAATGAAATGGACGAATGTAGAAACTAAGGGGAAAGAGCGTTTAAAAATAATGAACAACACAGGAATTCTAAAATGGCGCTGTCTCATAGAGCTACTCGTCGAAGAGACCCAGCAAGATCGAGGCAGACGTGGATTGAAGTCGGAACACGCCGAAGGGTGTATTCTCTGAAAGGATGCCTACGATTTCTTGTCACTTTTACTGTAATACGCCGGACCTCCTACGTGTGGTTCAGTCACCTGTTGGGCAGTCAAAGTGCACAGAAAGCTTTCTTGGGGATAAATCTTTGTGTGGGTATCGATTTAGGCATGCTCATGCTGCGCAGTCGGCCTGTAACCAAGTCGGCCCGCAAAATGTGGATGAAATTTGTGTAGGCTGTGGCCCGTGAAGTCCGATAAGAGGCAATCGCGCCGACAATAGCAGGCTGGCGGCGCTTCATTAACCTCCACTGTCACGCGCCACGCTGGCAGCATGAGTCTTCCCTCTGCTGCTGTCAGTTCTTGTTTCTCTTGTTTCTTCTTTAAACTTTGTTTTTGAGGGATTTTTTATGGTTTACACCGTATTATAATTCATACTTGACTTTAGATTTGGTTCCCGATTACTGCAGTGACCTAACCTGCATAGGACGATTCTGAACAAACGTCTTCCACCTGCGGTCACAGGTGAGACCACTAAAGCGATCGCTACTGTAGCTACTGATCACGCTGTACGAGGGCAATGGTGGATTCTGATGCAAAGAATGCGGTGATACCGGTAGAGGAGTTGGTGTTCCAAATGGCCTAGTCGTTTGAACAGACTCCGCACGTTCAAAGATGATTCCAGGGAAAGTGCCATGATAAGAGGAAGTTTTATTATATACGTTTAAGTACCATACAGACCACTGGAAATCCGTAAATCCCTGTGAGGAATAGATTCTAGAATATGTTATTGATGGCATAACTATCATGGTATTTTGTTCCATTTAGTTTTGGAATGTGACCAGGTGCATTTCAATTACAAAACAATTGCTCGTTATGCATTTTGTCCTTTATTCGGACTGGAAGGTAATAACTTTTTTCAATGACTTAACGCTCTTGTATCCAAAGAAAATTCCTAACACGTCATACAGACGCAGATCAACAATTTTCGGCATTATATTAATAAGTTGAATGTTTTTGTGTCTCCATATTGTGTTGAGAGCTTAGAATATGATGAGTCAGACATAAATCTCATTTTATTATTAATTGTCGACTTGTGTAGAAGTAAGCGTAATTGCCAAAGCTCCTATACGTCGCCACTAACATAGGAAATGTAGATTAGTCGCAGGATTGTAGATGTTGCGGTTTCACGAACACATGTACCACGATAACGCCTTCATCAAAATGAACACCGACAAAGGGTGGACAAAAATATGGTAACACCGAAAACATGTAGGAAACCTGTCGCAATTCAAAGCAGCTTCCACCCCTCTCGTACTGGATACGTGCAGGTCCTGTATCGTATTCAAGGCAATCTTATGACATCTCGTACCGAAGGCAAAATAGTGAGAAGTTCAGGTATCGATGATGTAGGCAGATAACGACCACGTAATTCCCCCCAAAGCAGTCGACAAATGCTGAATAATATTGGGATCTGGAGACTGAGTCAGAGAAATGGGATGGTTCATCCTCATGCTCACAAAATAATTACTGGACGACGTGAGCTATGTGAACAGGCGACCTGTCGTTTTCGAACACACCACCACCACTGTGGAACAAATATTGTATTATGGGCTGTATCGGATTAGTCTAAATGGCAGTGTGATATTTGGCACAAATACGACCTTTCTGAGTAACCCCATGGCCTATGGAATACCACAAAATGTCTGCCCAAATCATAAATGAAAGTAGTAGGGCAAAGCAAGCACCGGTGCATTTTGATAGTACAGATTGCCTACACCAGAAGCAAAGCATACTTTTAGGGGCAAACCTATTATTCTATTTTGATTGATGTACCTCTTATCTATTGTTCTGCTAAGTGGATTATGACTCTCCAGGAATAATGCTTCCTTTTAATTGTCAGGACCTTAACGTACTGTTCCCCCAACCCTCACCTTCCCCCTTCTCACTCAGGAGCCTTCAAATCCTCCCCCTCCCCATCACTGATGAAGGTGCACTTTCAGGCCTGAAGTATTCGAATAGCTCTGCCTCAATTCTCTCAATTTGAGTGACTACTTAATCAAATTGATGAATTAAGTAACCCATCCTCCTCCGATAAAGCTCTCTACCCTACCCCCCCCCCCCCCACCCCACCCCTTTCTGCTGCCCTTCCAGGTAATTGGCGTCTCTGTGGTGGAGAGAAAGGATCTCATGATAGGATATTAAATTATGTAGCAGAGGATATATTGTTTATTTATAAAAAATTCTGCATAAGAGGTAATTAAATAAATCGCTTTTCTTTTTATTCCAATTGTGCAAGAAGTATCGGCATGAAACATCCATCACAGGCAGTTATGCAGTTAAAAATCATTAGATTGCGAAGCATTCACCGTCCATTGGACCACACAGAACATGCAGGCCGCTGGCCGCAAGACACTGTCGTGAACTTGGTTGGTTGTTTGGTTGGTGTAGGTTATAGAGGGACCAAACTACAGAGACATCAGTCCCTTTTTTCTTATGCAAACAAGTTGTAAGGTAAAACAACCTGAGGAACAAGGGATTACCGATTTAGCTACGGCAACAATGGTAGCAGTCATGGTGTGGACCACCTCAGCGATATTGCCATGCAAAGGAGATACAAAGGTGGTAGCGGAGGAGAAGGCATCCCCGTCAGCCTTGGGAAGAGCCCACCTGTGCAAGCGTCAAGATAAGGGATGCTGAGGTAGGGAAGGAAGAGTGGAAAGTGATCACTAACTCGTCATGAACTCTCCAGTGGATAGACAGGAGGAGCCAGGACTGCAAACCGATAGACAGTGTCTGAGTATGTGTCATGTGCCATAGTGAAATATGTAAGGATACCTGTATTTGGGCAGCAAAGTCTGAGTTGAGTTAGTAGGTCCTCGGCGTCTTTACTGTGGCCAATAACCTTGGTCCCAGCCCACAAAGGGTTATGGGTGCTAAAATCACCCAGAAGTAGAAAATGTGGGGGGAGTCGGGAAAATAGTGCAGGCAATACATAGGGTCGCACGTCACTATTTGCAGGGAGGTTGATGTTACAGACGGTAATTTCCTATGTTGTCTTCACCCTGATAGCCACAGCTTCGAAAGGTATTTGAAGGGGCATATGTTCGCTACAGACAGATGTAAGGACAAAGACACAAACTTCACCTAACGGTCTCTCAGAGGCAGTACAGTTTTTAGTATCCCTAGTAGCCACAAAGGGCAGAGGTCTGCATCGGAGTAAACCAGATTTCCTGAAGCGCGACGGAAAAGGCACATGTAACGCTTAAGAGTTGTTGTAACTCAGCCAGTAGGAGAAAATTCCACCCCATTCCACTGCAAAATGACGCTTTCTGCCATCTGGGAAGGCATGAATGGGCCAAGGAGGCAAATTACATGTCGACACCAGTTGGGTGTTCGCATCAAGTAGCATTGCATCCTAGGCATCAGTGAGATCTAGTTCCTCAGGTGATGCCAGAATTTCCACCTCGTCCTCGCATTCACACTGTGGGGGAGTGATGTGGGGACCCCCAGAGGTTCCTACTTCTTCTTGGATTGTTTGCCCTCTCGTCGCCCCTTAGGGGTTGCTGGGAGGGCTTCTCAGAAGTAGCTTCAGGAACATAGGTAGACCATGAAGCCCTTCGACCAGCAAATAATGGCTCTTTAAGCTCTTCCTTGGTGTCCACTTGACACTTGCGGGGAGGGGGGGGGGGGGGGGGGGAAGGGGGGACTGTGGAAGGCAGGAGGTGCTGGAGTAGACCGTTGCTTCTATGGCTGGGGGGAAGGGACTGAAGTCCCCAGCGTTTAGAGGGGAGAGGGTGATGCTCCCAGAGTAGAAGCTCTGAGAGCAATAGAAGAAGATTTTAAAATTAAAACAACTGTAGCCCTCGGTCGCTAAAATAAAGTCTTTGGGACCACTTCCAGGATTGCCTTAATCAGAAATAAAACTCTTAAAACTGGTATGTCACGTACAAAATAAATATGAAGCGATAACGTTTTAGTCACAAAATATTAAAATAGAACACATAGAGGCAGGCCACTAAGGGATGCACCAAATGTAGAGGCTGCAGTAGCATCAGAATGAGGCGCCCGCGTTAGCAATTGCGTTCAGATGAACGTTATACCAAAAGTGCCTTGTAGAAGCCGCAAATACAAACCGGCTACTTAACCTTCCAAATATAGACAGGTGAAATGTGTAATACATGAAGTGAGGCAATATTTTATCTGACAGCAGCAGACATGGTAACGATTTTTCTACATAAGAGCTTAGAAGTACAGTGTAAGGCTGAAAAACGTCATTACAGAATTACAAAAGGAGCTGAATAACTCAGCGAATATAAAAACGGTGTAACATGAAATGTAGTGAATATAAACCATTTAATCAACAAACAGTTATGACTCGACTTAGATGAAAGAGATATTTCGGTAACTGCAGGGGGGAACACGAAATAAAATATCAAGTTACGGCTTTATACAGTGGAAAAAGGTTTTATTACGTAATTGTAGCTGCTCATTAAGAATGAGACGATCATTGCAAAATAGGTTTTTAAAAATTTCTAATTCTTCGAGAACATCTAATCTACACCCTTTCTTCTCAGTGTGCAAAATATTGATATCGTGAACAGCCTTAGGCGCGTGACCTGTAATTACAAAGTGGTCAGGAAAAGACGAATTTTGGGTGTTAGCATCATTTTTTCTTGAAAGATGTCCTTTATATCTGACTGCAAAGGAACGTGTCGTTGGTCGTATGCAGTAAGAGCAGCAGGTGATGCAAGAAATCTTATAGACACAAGAGGTTTTCAAAGGGGCACGGGTCCATTTTAAATTACCAATAATTGTTTTTTTTGTCAAGCTATTATTGGTTGAAAAGGTGATGTTACAGTTGTATTTATTACGAAGAAGGCGATGAAAATGATAAGAGTTGAGCCCCAAGGAAGGAATAGAAAAAAACTTCTTCTTTAGGCTGAACTCAATGAGAGAGGTGCCAAGTGTAGCAACATTTTTACAGTTCGCTTTTTAAGGATATTATCCACTACGTTAGTATTTGTTATTAGCTGCTATCATTTGTATTATATTAATTTCTTCCTCAAATTTTCGTTGCGATAGTGGAATAGAAGTTTCTCTGTGAACAGCAGTGTGGAAGAAAGTATTCTAATGAGATTGTGGGTGTAGAGAAGATGCAGGTATGATCTGATCGGTATGTTCCTTTACGAAAAACATTACATGAGATTTTATTTTCTTCTACTGTAAGCGTCAAATCAAGAAAATTCAATTAACGGGCCTCATTTTCGAGTTCGTTAATGAACGATATTTTCTCGTGAAGTTCATTGAATATATTGAAAATACGGTCAATGCCTTTAACAGGTCCTTTGCAGATGACCATAATATCATCGACAGATCTGAAATAGGTGAGAATGCCTAGCGCTGTAGCTGAGAAGCAGTTGCAGACCTTTTCTTCTACAGAGTTAATGAAAATGCCAGCAAGGATACGAGATAACGGTTTTCCCATAACGAGACCGTCGGGATGCTGATACAATTGTTCATTAAATTCAAAATAGTTTTATTTTACTACGACTGTGATTAGATTCATAAAGTCAGTGATTTGTTCGCCTGTAAGTTCTTTTCTGAAGCGACGTAAATTTTTTCCAGGACTGTAAGTGTTTCTTGAACGGGAACGTTTGTATGAAGATTTTTGATGGCTATTGTAAACAACTTCGTATCTGGGTTGCATTCTAAATCTTTTATTTATGGTCTAAGACGTGATTACTGGGATGGAATAATTGCTCTCGAAAACGAACGCTTTTTTCAGAGTTTTATGAAGAAATTCGGCTAAATCATGGTACGGGCTATTCATACTATTAGAAATCGGGTGTATTGGATGGTTAGGTTTGTGAATTTTGAATTGAGGACGAAGTTTTGGGAGCTGAGGGCAAATGTTGATAATCATTTTGTTATGGAAAGGTTTCATTTCAAATTTTGCGTCACTAATACCTTACCTGACTTCTTTTTGTAATTATTTTCGAATATTATTTCCGTTACGAAATCTAACGTTTTAGAAATATATTCAGAGTTGTAGACAATAACGAAAAAGCAACCTTTGTCAGACTTGGTTATTAAAGCGTCAGCTTCTTTAAGTTTGTTATTGACAGAATTAACCAGTTTCCTATCGTTATGCGTAACATTTGGAAAACAGGACGACTTTATTCTAAGAATATTAGCTACGTCAAAGACAATTCTAGTTTGACATGAATTACCCATTTTTATACAATCAAGACCTGTTTTTAGTTCGACAAGCCTCCAAACATAGTTGCATCTGCGTTAAAGGATAACAGAGAGTGGATGGAATGGTGAGTTAAGATGGAGTTGTAACGAGGTATGATTTAATAGTAGACTGATAATGTATTCTAGAGAGAGAGACAGAGAGAGAGAGAGAGAGAGAGAGATGTTGCTGAAGTTATTTGACCACTTTTTTCTGTTGTTCTGTCTGTGTTCGACTCGCATACATTGCGTGTGCTGTGTGTGACTTAGAGCACTGTCTATTAGCGATCCTTAACGGCCAACCTCCGAGTCATCAGAGGGCTCCCATTTCATACGTCCATCGTGTTTCGACAAATTCCTCCAGACGAAACAAGATTTACACTACGTACTACATTCCTGTGCCGCATCTTGGTCTTAAAATAGAGTCTTCAGTTTCATAGCTATGGTGATATTAAGTTAGAGACAAGTGTTTGTGAGGCACTTTGTGAGGCACTGCAAACTTCGTGTATACTTCTACAAACTCCGTTAAGGATACCGGGTACTTTTCCGGCTCAATATTATGTAAAAATCAGTACCTATTTCTTTCAGGCACTGTTCATAATGAATATGTTTTACAGATTCTTTGTTGATATTAGGTGATGCAGCACACTTTCTAAACAAATCAGAAGTAGTTTGAATACTTTTGAACCTGCTTAGGGTTGTTAAAAAATTACAAAGAAAGTGATGCAATTATTTTCCAAAATGCTTCCTCGAATTAAGGTACCATCTACTCCAATGTTATACATTTGAAGGAGACCAAATTTTTACAGGATATGTGTGACATGATGGCTAAGGTACTAGACCTATTTAATTACACCTAAGATGTATATTAAAAGAATAAAAAATACCACATCTTACGTTTTAATTTTTCTATTTTTTTCCAAGTAAAGATGTAATTTTTTCTATAATTTAGTTGATTCTGCAATAAAGCTTAGGTCTACTATATAAGTATGGGCTATTGTAAGATACAGAAAAAATATAGCAATGCTTTATAAACTTTAGGAAATATTTGTACCTGAATTCTGAAAAATACAACCTGCTGGAAATTGCGAATGAAGATATGAGTCCAATTAAACTGTGCCTCAGAACGTTCCTGAAGCACAGTCTTCATCTTCAAGCTTAATCTTGGCATTCCTTTTAGCACTTCTTGCTTCTTTGGTAACTTGAAGAGCGAATCTTTCAGCTTCATGCACCCGTTGTCTGTCACACGCAAGCAACTGAATTTCCATATTAGAGCCACATTTTATGCCAAAATTTCTAAGGCTTCCAACCTTCCTATCACTCCATCACTGAAACATATCATCGCCTCTAGTACAGCAACTTTTACTGTATTTAGTCCTACAAAAACATTCTTCGATAATCTTTCCCATATGCAAGGGTTGAAACTTTCATTTGTATTCTGAGTGCCCCCATGAAGACATTTACTAAACAAAACGGGGTCACTCAAGTCTACAAAAATTGATTTTATCCAATTCATAAGAGGTGCAGGAAGAGAATGCTTATGATGGTGTATTTGACCACTTTCTTTTGGTATTTGGTAACCACATCAAGAATCTACCCCTTTGGGTCAATGCCCTTGAACAGGGTGGTCATCTGTGGACGTAGCTGGCACATACAGATTTTGCCATTGCTGTAACATCATTCAGCGGTGCAGTTCGTCTAATAGCCAGTCCCTAGTAACTTTGAAGAAGGTCTAGTTCAGTTTCTATCAATCTGCTTCGGCCAGGCAGAGATTTTCCATCAGATAGGAACTTTCCTTTCATTTCTCTTCGTAGCTTCCTCAATCTAGCACCCATTCTCTTTTGCACATGTCAACAACACTCCAGTTCTATCACCAAGGTATCACCATAAACATTGAACTCATTAGTTTTATTGAAAGCCTTAGAGTCCCCATCGCCTAGGTACTTGTATATCTAACGTTATAAACGCGTTACGACCTCTGAAATATTTTTAGAGCTCCGTCAGACTCCTTGCCTCCATTGTAACCATCATAATTCTTAGAACACTCCTGTTCAATATGCCCTTCACTGTTACCATGGCAGGTGTGGCAGTACTTAGATAAGCACTCAGCATCGTCAACTTTTCCATTCTCCTGAGAAGTAGCAATTACAACAGCATTCAAGGAACGATGTCCCCGACCTTTCCATGTCCCTGGTTCCAGAAATATTGACAGTTTCTTCTACTGCATGTTTCATAGATGCTTTAGACACAACCGTCAAAGCACCTAAAAGTATTTTTATGTTCTTGCTGAAGCTACTGGGAGGTGGAAGAAGGCCCATCAAACCACAAAACGTTCGAGCAGCCTTTTTCCTATTCATATTGCACGCATTGCAAGCACTAACTTCAAATTCACATCATATGAATTATCTGCAATGTTCGAAGTCAGCCGGCCGAAGTGGCCGTGCGGTTAAAGGCGCTGCAGTCTGGAACCGCAAGACCGCTACGGTCGCAGGTTCGAATCCTGCCTCGGGCATGGATGTTTGTGATGTCCTTAGGTTAGTTAGGTTTAACTAGTTCTAAGTTCTAGGGGACTAATGACCTCAGCAGTTGAGTCCCATAGTGCTCAGAGCCATTTGAACCATTTGTTCGAAGTCATTTTCGGGGTAGATTTATTGTACGATCTACAAAGAAAAACTAATTTTGTCACTAAAACCTTCAGGCTACTTTCTTGTTGTTATTTCCAGACACCCTACACTATCACATTGTTTACATTTCGTCACTTACTTTATTAAGGAAGACAAGGTGTCCACATCAACAACACCAAATCCACTATAAACAGCGTTATTGTTACCGCAAAAATTTGAGTCACCAGGAGGCGTGCAACGTTGGAGTTTCTTCCATGTAGAACTGAGACATAGGTTACTTTCAACAGTGTAGCTTGCTTTGTTTGTGAAATCATTACCATGGAATTTCCTTTTATTCAGTTTCTTGATGCGTGGCATAGTTCGTATTTATTGCACTCTTAAGGATATTTACTTCCACAAATATATGTAGCACTTGGGCAAGAAACATCCAGTAACAAGTGAACAAAAAGCTTCATAGAAACAAAAGGAAATACTAGCAAAAATCATCATTTACAGACACTAGAAACCTGTACAGTTATTAATACATACAATGTATCATACGCATAATCGCTGGAAACAGAAAGTTCACAGTTCTTTTCGATGTAATACTAGTTTCTGTGACAGAAATAAAGGGGGCGTGGTGGCATACATGACTGTAACCTTAAAATTTGGTATATTTAGGTCATTTTTCATTTGAAACCCTATAATGCATATATCAATGTAATCAGGAAAGACTACAGAATAAAGTCATTAAAAATTTCAATTTTTCCACCATTTATAAGTACCCTGTATCCTTAATAGGATATTTGCAAGCTGTTTCCTGTTTACAGAGTTGGTAGCGGCATGACGTTTGATTTCACATGTCAAATATCACTGCTATGCGTTCGTCTCTTTCTTTGGAGGAGGTATTCTCCATTGCTAACGATCATTTTATGTAGGACTGACGCAAGTATAGTATAATTTCTGAATCGGATGTGAAAAGTTGGCAGTATACACATCCGGAAAACTGTATTGTGCATGAATCACGCACAATTGATGTTTTAAGGAACTAGCTTTCTCATTTTACAGCTTGTAATCATAGTGTATCGTAGACATACCTTCAAAGGAAATGTAAGTCATGCGCTAGAAATATATTTCCTATACTGGAATATTAACGCCATTGCATTCCATATGACTAATAGGTCAGAAACTGTACCGTTCTAACATTACAGCCTGTTTTAAGTGCAGAAGTGTGTAGCTTTAGGAGTGCATGTGTTTATGTTCTTTCTCAACAATACCTTCTTGGTGCTGATCCCAGGCACTAAAACAGTACTTTAGAATTGATAACACAACTTATTTACGTAAAACGCATCAAACTATGTCTTCAAGGGGTACCGTCATGCATAAAAACCACCCGTTTCTTCTTTCGTGTAACTACTATACACCGACAGTGTGTGCTAACCACCTCGACACGAACGCATCTGGAGAAATCTTGTGGTCTTGGATGGGTGCAGAACGGTAGTTATGGACTCGGCTTGCTGTATTCCTTTACGAGAAGCAAAAGGTAATGGTCTACTTCTGGTCGAATGCACATTAAATTGGCGACCGTGCTGCAGGGAGGGTTGGTCAAAGGCAATGTGAAGAGGTCTCTCAGTCTCTAACTTTATATCCTAGCAATGCGAGAAGGCCCTGTGACTCCCACATGAATGAGAAAGATCGTAAATTACTCACTATGCTCGACGTACTAGAAATATGTAGATCGCTGTCTGGTATACTTTGATGTATATGTCTGAGGATTAACAATGAATGGACGTACTGCACAGTCGTCTAGGGCAATTGCTTACCTATTTCCGCGAAGTGCGAGGAGGTGACAACGTAATTGACGACTGTTTCTCGAGAATCAACGCGTTCTCTGCAAGACTGGATCCAACCCAGCTAGATACGTGACAGAAAATGGACGAGAAATTATACTTTATCAGTTTCTTACTCAACAAACGACTGGATTGCAGCTGGAACATGTGCCTATGGGCAACTTTCTCGTCTGGTGGGAGTTTTCTCAGAGCCGATCTAGAACTTTTGCTCTGCCTTCTGATGCAAATTATTACCTCACACAGTCTAGAGACAACAAGACCCTACGTATGGTAACGGACAGGTATATTTTGCTGGGGGCACGACGTGATTGTCGTTCCTGGGTTAAAACCTCTCTACGTTTTCAATCGGCCAAAATCGGAAGCCGCGTCCATAAGCCTCTCGGTTCCTTCCGCTTACTAGTATGCCGTTTCTCTCATTTCTACATAGACTACCTACGGCTACTGTCATCAGCGCGGCCAGCCGGTGTGGCTGAGCGGTTCTAGGCGCTTCAGTCTAGAACAGCGCTACCGCTACGGTCGCAGGTTCGAATCCTGCCTCGGGCATGGATGTGTGTGAAGTCCTTAGGTTAGTTAGGTTCATTAACAGAATCTTCCGTCGGTTCTTGGTAGAACAACATCGTAATAAATGAAAAGCACCAGTTTGCTTTTGTTCTATAATATTACTTTTATTGCTAACCGGTTTTCGGCTTACAAGGCCATCTTCAGACATTTTCCGAGTCTCAGTAAATGTCTGAAGATGGCCTTGTAAGCTGAAAACCGGTTAGCAATAAAAGTAATATTGTAGAACAAAAGCAAACTGGTGCTTTTCATTTATTAGTTAGGTTTAAGTAGTTCTAAGTTCTAGGGGACTGACGACCTCAGATGTAAAGTCCCATAGTGTTCAGAGCCATGTGAATCATTTCATCAGCGCGACGTTTCAGATATATACATAAATGACCTTGTGGATAACATCGGAAGTTCACTTAGGCTTCTTGCGGATGATGCTGTGGTATATCGAGAGGCTGTAACAATGGAAAATTGTACTGAAATGCAGGAGGATCTGCAGCAAATTGACGCATGGTGCAGGGAATGGCAATTGAATCTCAATGTAGACAAGTGTAATGTGTTGCGAATACATAGAAAGAAAGATACCTTATCATTTAGTTACAATATAGCAGGTCAGCAACTGGAAACAATTAATTCCATAAATAATTTGGGAGTAAGCTTTAGGAGTGATTTAAAATGGACTGAGATTCATTGGAAGAATCCTAAGGAAATGCAATCCGAAAACAAAGGAAGTAGGTTACAGTACAGTTGTTCGCCCACTGCTTGAATACTGCTATCCAGTGTGGGATCCATACCAGATAGGGTTGATAGAAGAGATAGAGAAGATCCAACGGAGAGCAGCGCGCTTCGTTACAGGATCATTTAGTAATCGCGAAAGCGTTACGGAGGTGATACATAAACTCCAGTGGAAGACTCTGCAGGAGAGACCCTCAGTAGCTCGGTACGGGCTTTTGTTGAAGTTTCGAGAACATACCTTCACCGAGGAGTCAAGCACTATGTTGCTCCCTCCTACGTATATCTCGCGAAGAGACCATGAGGATAAAATCAGAGAGATTAGAGCCCACACAGAGGCATGCCGACAATCCTTCTTTCCACGAACAATACGAGACTGGAATAGAAGGGAGAACCAATAGAGGTAGTCAAGGCACCCCCCGCCACACACCGTCAGGTGGCTTGCGGAGTATGGATGTAGATGTAGATGTAGAAGGCTGTTGACAGGTCTCCTCGCTAGGTCGAAGCCACGCTTATTATAGATATTTCTGAGGATTCAGTTGCACGAGGCTTTTTAACTACATGGGTCTCAACGTCTGGGTGCCCGAAAGAAGCAACAATTTGAATCTTCTTTGTTCAACAAAATAGCTGCTTTAGATGGGTTCACTAATGAACATTCCACCAGATACCCTGCAGCAAGTACACTCAAGTAGGTTTTAATGTTTCACAAGTCTTCCTGGTTGTCCGTCTTGTTACTGGTGTTACCCAGTTGGAGACTGTATTCAGAACTGACCTCGGCACTTTAGTAGCGGAAATGGTGTACGGCAAAACCTTGTGTCTTCTTTCAAATAACTTCCGGGAATTCAGCCAGGTAACACTTTCAGCGACCGCCGATATTTCGGCGGGAGAACACCCCGCCATTTTCAAGGCAAACTGCAACGGACAGGCGGCGTACATGCAAATTTAATACCTCGGTCCTCGGACCCAAGCAGGAAAGATAACACACACACACACACTGAACACTAGTGCCACCAAAGATGGCCAAAGTCAGAGCTATCGATAGTGAGACTATGAATTCGCCGGTGAGGTAGCATTGAGTCCGTCCCTCTGTTTCTTGACAAGGGAGAGAGCCGGATTCCAAACAGAGTTTAAACAGAAACCTCCATCCCTGTTAACAAGGTTGCTCGCTAATTTAATCTCAACTGCCTCCCGAATCACACTGTCCCAATAGCTGGACGTGCATGCCAATATCTCGGTCTTATTATATAACATGGGGTGACCAGTATCCAAGCAATGTTCGGCAATAGCAGATCTATTAGGCTGCTGTAATCGTGTGTGCCGTTTATGCTCAGTACATCTGTCCTCCACGGTCCTGATAGTTTGACCAATATATGCCATGCCGCAGCTACAAGGGACACGATATACACCCGCCTTACGCAGTCCAAGATCATCCTTAACGGAACCCAAAAGTGCTCTAATTTTAGATGGAGGTCGGAAAACGCATTTCACATCGTATTTCCGTAAAATACGACCGATCTTATTGGACGTGTTTCCTACATAAGGCAAGAAGGCAGTAGACTTAGGTGTTGACTCAGAATTATCATCAATCACCTGATGTACAGTTCGTCGATAGCGCAACGCACGTTCAATCTGTCTATCACTGTAACCATTTTGACGAAATGTAACTTCAAGATGGGACAGCTCAGCTGGCAAAGTCTCAGCGTCAGAAACGATATGGGCCCTGTGTACCAAGGTACGAAGTACCCCTTCACGCTGAGCCGAATGGTGACAACTATTAGCTTGTAAGCACAAGTCGGTGTGAGTACGTTTCCTGTAGACTGCATGTCCCAATGATCCATCATCCTTCCTCCTAACCAACACGTCGAGAAAGGGAAGGCAACCATCCTTTTCCACCTCCATTTCGTCAAAATGGTTACAGTGATAGACAGATTGAACGTGCGTTGCGCTATCGACCAACTGTACATCAGGTGATTGATGATAATTCTGAGTCAACACCTAAGTCTACTGCCTTCTTGCCTTATGTAGGAAACACGTCCAATAAGATCGGTCGTATTTTACGGAAATACGATGTGAAATGCGTTTTCCGACCTCCATCTAAAATTAGAGCACTTTTGGGTTCCGTTAAGGATGATCTTGGACTGCGTAAGGCGGGTGTATATCGTGTCCCTTGTAGCTGCGGCATGGCATATATTGGTCAAACTATCAGGACCGTGGAGGACAGATGTACTGAGCATAAACGGCACACACGATTACAGCAGCCTAATAGATCTGCTATTGCCGAACATTGCTTGGATACTGGTCACCCCATGTTATATAATAAGACCGAGATATTGGCATGCACGTCCAGCTATTGGGACAGTGTGATTCGGGAGGCAGTTGAGATTAAATTAGCGAGCAACCTTGTTAACAGGGATGGAGGTTTCTGTTTAAACTCTGTTTGGAATCCGGCTCTCTCCCTTGTCAAGAAACAGAGGGACGGACTCAATGCTACCTCACCGGCGAATTCATAGTCTCACTATCGATAGCTCTGACTTTGACCATCTTTGGTGGCACTAGTGTTCAGTGTGTGTGTGTGTTATCTTTCCTGCTTGGGTCCGAGGACCGAGGTATTAAATTTGCATGTACGCCGCCTGTCCGTTGCAGTTTGCCTTGAAAATGGCGGGGTGTTCTCCCGCCGAAATATCGGCGGTCGCTGAAAGTGTTACCTGGCTGAATTCCCGGAAGTTATTTGAAAGTTGTATACGCCAGGAGAAACTCAGGTCTCACATTGTTTACCTCTACGGGGAGGAAATGTATCGGTGTTTACGTAAGTTGGATAAACTTCGTAGCTGTCGAGTTAGACTGCAATGTGCTTTGTCGTTTTTATTGAGGTGTCGTGATGAAAATCATGTCCCAACATTTGCTAAGATTGTGCACCATATTAATTCTCCTGCCGCCAATCGAATTAAGCAACGTGCTGGCTTGGCTCTTGTTCGCGAAAGGATTCGTTTTACTCGTCGACGTTTGGATTCTGTTTCCAAAGAATTGTATCGTTTTCATTTAATGGTTGCATCTGAAGTGTCTGATTTCACTTGGGATTGGTTGGACGGTGCCTCATGGACCCAAGCTGACTGGGAGTACAACTCCGTTACTGCCCGGCATTTGGCTAAGTTTGAACGTTTTCATCGCGCGGAGTCGGATGTTATATCTCGACGTTCTGTGATAAATCTCACAGAGAAATCTTTTGACGACGCAACCTTATCCGTGCTAGGGAAGGGATTAAATTTTGCACCCACTCCGAAGAATTTGCCCGTAGTTGATTTTATTAGTTCAATTGAACAGGCAGTTTGCAAACTACCTCCTGACGCTGCAGAGGAAGTTAGGAGGGAGGCATGCCGTGTTTTGACTAGGGCTCGTCCACCCAAGAGTAATGTAACAGCAGCATAGAGGGCTGCTTTACGCTCTCTCAAAGTTGATCCCAGTATTGTTATTTTACCTGCTGACAAGGGCAATGCCACCGTTGTTTTAAATAAACATGATTATGTACAAAAGATGCAACGTTTACTATCTGATTCAACGTATCGCAGAATCGATGCTGACCCCACGAAAAGTGTTGAGAGAAAGACCAACAGCCTCCTGAAGAAAAGTGGTTTGTCGCAGGACACAATCAAGAGGCTTAACACCTATAGTGCGGTTCCCCCTAGGTTATATGGCCTTCCAAAGGTTCATAAGGAAGGGGTTCCTTTCCGTCCTATAGTGAGTAACATCGGCGCCCCGACATATTGTGTATCCAAGCATCTTGCTTCTCTGTTGAGTCCACAAGTAGGACGGTGTGAACATCATATCAGGAACTCAGCTGATTTTTTACGTCGTTTGGAGGGACTGAGGCTGAATGACTCTGATATTTTAGTGAGTTTCGATGTGGTCTCTCTCTTCACCCGTGTTCCTCTGTCTGATTCGTTGCGGTTAATTGAAGCCAGGTTTGGTGCTGATTTAACTAATCTCTTTAGGCATGTGTTGACATCCACTTATTTCTTATTTAATGACCAGTATTACGAGCAGACAGATGGAGTTGCGATGGGTAGTCCGTTGTCTCCTGTGATCGCAAATTTGTTTATGGAAGACTTCGAGGAACGTGCATTGGAGTCGGCGCCTTTAAAACCCGCCTGTTTCTATAGATACGTTGACGATACCCTCGTTGTTTGGCCTCACGGTAGGGAGAATTTGAATGTCTTTCTAGAACATCTGAACTCGATCCACCCGAACATTCGTTTCACGATGGAGGTGGAAAAGGATGGTTGCCTTCCCTTTCTCGACGTGTTGGTTAGGAGGAAGGATGATGGATCATTGGGACATGCAGTCTACAGGAAACGTACTCACACCGACTTGTACTTACAAGCTAATAGTTGTCACCATTCGGCTCAGCGTGAAGGGGTACTTCGTACCTTGGTACACAGGGCCCATATCGTTTCTGACGCTGAGACTTTGCCAGCTGAGCTGTCCCATCTTGAAGTTACATTTCGTCAAAATGGTTACAGTGATAGACAGATTGAACGTGCGTTGCGCTATCGACCAACTGTACATCAGGTGATTGATGATAATTCTGAGTCAACACCTAAGTCTACTGCCTTCTTGCCTTATGTAGGAAACACGTCCAATAAGATCGGTCGTATTTTACGGAAATACGATGTGAAATGCGTTTTCCGACCTCCACCTAAAATTAGAGCACTTTTGGGTTCCGTTAAGGATGATCTTGGACTGCGTAAGGCGGGTGTATATCTAGTCCCTTGTAGCTGCGGCATGGCATATATTGGTCAAACTATCAGGACCGTGGAGGACAGATGTACTGAGCATAAACGGCACACACGATTACAGCAGCCTAATAGATCTGCTATTGCCGAACATTGCTTGGATACTGGTCACCCCATGTTATATAATAAGACCGAGATATTGGCATGCACGTCCAGCTATTGGGACAGTGTGATTCGGGAGGCAGTTGAGATTAAATTAGCGAGCAACCTTGTTAACAGGGATGGAGGTTTCTGTTTAAACTCTGTTTGGAATCCGGCTCTCTCCCTTGTCAAGAAACAGAGGGACGGACTCAATGCTACCTCACCGGCGAATTCATAGTCTCACTATCGATAGCTCTGACTTTGGCCATCTTTGGTGGCACTAGTGTTCAGTGTGTGTGTGTGTTATCTTTCCTGCTTGGGTCCGAGGACCGAGGTATTAAATTTGCATGTACGCCGCCTGTCCGTTGCAGTTTGCCTTGAAAATGGCGGGGTGTTCTCCCGCCGAAATATCGGCGGTCGCTGAAAGTGTTACCTGGCTGAATTCCCGGAAGTTATTTGAAAGTTGTATACGCCAGGAGAAACTCAGGTCTCGCCTTGTGTCTTCTGTCGGACGTTTTCTCCATCCAGAAAGGTAGCCTACCTGCTGACCCATGCTCATTGGTGCTACAGACGAGGAACTTCAACGACTTCTCGCCATGCGAAAGCACACATTATCGTTCATTCATGCTTCGCACACTGTACCTGTTGGGTCTTGCCCACTTGTCTCGTATAGGGTGCTTATGGGACGCTGCGTTCTCGGAATGCTACACAACAATTCAAGCAAATTACGATAGTAGTTTTATTTCTATAAAAGCAGATTGACAAAACTTCAATGCACAAAGGTGTCGCAAGCGATGGGCGACATGCAACATAAATCCGAGTCCTTGCTGAACACTGTGTTCAGACAAGTCTGTCATACAGTTTGTGGATCACTACTAACTGTTCTCGTAGCACTCTCTACTAGGCCGCGCTAATACTCCGCGAATATTGTCAACTAACGTCCGGCCGAGCGGCCTAGCGGCGCTTTTATTCTTTTCTGGCAGAGGTCGCACCTGCCGCGGTGCGGTCCTTGTCAGCGGGCTATTGGCTGGCGTCTCCTCACTGTCTTCTCTGGTTTTGCGCTCTTCCTCTTCATTCCGGCGCGTGTGGTTACGCCAGAACAGCGCCCATCTCGAGCTGCATGTGGAGGTCCTTAAAGCACCCGAGCAAGCCGCCTAAACCGCCTTACAACAGCCCCTTTCCAGTCTTAGAAAGAGAAGCTCACACTGTTTTTCTTTTTTTGGATCTTCAGTCCTCTGATTGGTTTAATGTGGCCAGCCACGAAGTATTTTCCTGTGCCGACCTCTTCATCTCAGAGAAGCATTGTCAACCCATGTCTTAGATTATTTGGTGGGGTATTAAGTCTCTGTCTTTCTGTAAAATTTTCAAACTGTACTACCATGGAAGTTATTTCGTCAAATCGTAACAGATGTACTACCATCCTGTCTCTTCCTCTGCCTATAAGGTAATTACAGATTATATAGAAATGTTCTTTTACCATAAATTATTAACTGTAATTACGTTATAAGCCACTTTAAACATTTAAATTGTGGTGAAGGCACTCTTAGAAGTGTTTAAACCTGGTTAATAAGACTAAAAATTGTGACCGAGGGCTCATTTGTTTCAACTTTAATAAAATAAATATTAAGAAGAAGGAAAAAAGCACGAAATCGGCTACTATAACCGAAGTGGATTATTCGAAAATAGGTTAAATTACGTTGTTAGCAGACAATGATATGTGGAAACTTCCCTCCCGAAAAATGAACGTGCTACGACGTGACGACCGCTGTAAATGCCGCCATTTGAAATGACGTGTGGAATATTTTGACATGACGAGAGGTGATGGCCAATGTGAATTTGCCTTCAACAAACAATGTCGTCACGAGATCACGTGACAATTCCAGCATAATGTCAATAGTGTGTGCAGAACGCAGTTCTCACTCCAGGGAAGTTCTTACTCGTATGTACTCGTATATTCAGGTTTTTTTTTTGGTCCTCTCTCGGATATTCTACAGTGTAGTGTGATTAATTCCTTCATATCCACGACTAGCTAAAGCAACAAAATCTAGTGTTGTGTTATCATACATGTAACATTTATTCCTTGGAAATAGCATACATTTTGTTAAATACAGACTACGTAGGATTACGTTTCCGTATTTATTGTTGGCGTAGATTATATCTAAGAATGAAGAATTTGCTGTGCATATTTCAGTAGTCGAATTGTTAATTAATCGGTCCATACGGCAAGTGCTTCGGTAGAGTTGAGTGACTCTATAGTAAAATGAAGAAATGCTAATTTCCTTTTAGTCACTCTTATGCTTAATATCATCCCGTAATCTTATCTGAAATTCGAACGTTAGTCTGGTGTGGGTGACAAAATAAGTGCGACAGGATCAGGCTATCCAAAATGGCAACTGGGGACGTTTCAGTATGGACTGACTCTAATCTCTTTTACTGTAATATTGTCGGCAGCGATAAATAAATGCTGTACTATGATTAGATGAAAATGGTGTTGCTTTCCTTCCATTGTGTAAGTATAGTAGAAGCTTGGCGGAATTTGTATTGAAGGACAAGAGATTTTATCATTTGATAAACCTCATGTTATTGCAGATAATTGTTATCGGTGTTGGGTCTCTGCAAGAGCCGTATGTATTTTTCAGAACCACAACACGTTTCTAATTTATGAGGGTGAACTGAAGTTCATACACATTAAATACAAGGAATATTTGGTTTGGGCAGGGTTTCGACTGGAAATCTTATGAAATTAATTTTCATCAAAATAATGGGAAATCTTTTGAAGACTTAGGTCGGAATTACGGCTGAGGAAATATGAAATTTTTTGTCAGATATCTCTCCAGGCACGGAGCTCTTTGTTACTGCATGCAATTGTAAAGTCGAGACGGCTTGCTCAGGATTGGAGTCAAAGGAAAAAACTGTATTTTTTTAATGTTACGTTTTACTTTCAACTCATTATAGAGTTCGGTCCCTGCGAGCTGGGAATAGGACAAAGGGTTTCCCAACGGCGAATACATGTGAAGTGGTTAAAAGTACAACCTTAAATCATACAATCACAGAAACTTGGAACTGAAGGATTTGAGAAACATTGCCGGCCTCTGGTGGCCGAACGGTTCTAGACGCTTCAGTCTGGAACCGCGCGAACCCTACGGTCGCAGGTTCGAATCCTGCCTCGGACATGGATGTGTGTGATGTCCTTAGGTTAGTTAGGTTTGAGTAGTTCTAAGTGCTAGGGGACTGATGACCTCAGGTGTTCAGGTGTTAAGTCCCATAGTGCTCAGAGCCATTTCAACCATTTTGTTTGAGAAACATTGATTTATTCTCGTAACGATACGCGCACAGCAGTATAGAGAGGTACTGCCTGCGTCTGTGTATGTATTTGTAAGTGTGTACATATTAGAGCATTTTCGATAAGTCGTCAGTCATATTATACAAGGTGTATATGTAACAAGAATCTGCATTTGCTATTAGTTTCTCGCAGTTGAAAATTTTATTTTATTGTATATTATTTCACTAACAGGGAGATAGTACGAAGATTTATTGATCAATTGATAATGCATGTGGTAACGTTCGTGTTTGACAGCGATATTTACGTTGAGAATAGCCAAGTTTGTAGTAAGGTAGACTATGAAGCATAGGTGAAAGTTAAGAATCCGTGGCCCGATTTGGTTGATGTATTTGTTCTAAGGAAACGATTTGTTCGTGTTTGACAGCGATATTTACGTTGAGAATAGCCAAGTTTGTAGTAAGGTAGACTATGAAGCATAGGTGAAACTTAAGAATCACTGGCCCGATTTGGTTGATGTATTTGTTCTAAGGAAACGATTTGTATTGAAAGAAAATTATTGCAAAATCGTCCAAATGTCGCAATAACAAATTCCGCGTTGGATGTTGATAATTTGAGATACACAACACAATAAATTCGATACGATGATATCGTTGTTATGTTGCAAAGACTGAATTGATATCAGCTCGTTGTAATCTGGTGTGTTGCAGTCAGCTGGTTCCAGTTTGTGGTTAATTTTTTTGAAGAAGATGCCACCAGTGATGAGTCAAATTATCGGTCCGCGAACGCGCAACGCAGGTCAACTACATGATAGTCGATTTAATGAGACTGACGAAGAGCGCTTGGAGACAAATCGAATAAGAATTATACAGTAAACACTTTCTATTACACCGAATACGAGAAAGAACATCCTAAGCTGTGCTGTGAAGAAGTGTTCACGGTTAAATTTATAATCCTACTTGTTCGCAGATTAAACGCATACGAAATACTGCCGTTAGATTTACTGTCCTCACACATCCAGCAGCTGGAAAGTTGTCTTTCATACCCCGTGTGCTTATGATTGAACCGATGTATCCATTCACTTTGAGTTCTATTCTCAATCAATGTTCTGTTAGCAATAACAGTGAATATGAGCAGATAGATGCGGTAGGAGGAAATGGACACAGAAGGGCGGAAGAGACGGACATAAAGAGGGGGAAGGAGGCTATGGAAAAGAAATGAGAGAGGAAAAGATGTACAGACAGAGTGTAGGGTAAGAGAGGTACAGGCAGAGTGATTAAGCAGATGGGCAGAGGAAGTGGGGAAGAGTAGGAACTGTGCAAAGGAAGGGGTATAGAAAGACGGGGGAGGAGGAGATTTGGCTCAAATGGCTCTGAGCACTATGCGACTTAACTTCTGAGGTCATCAGTCGCCTAGAACTTAGAACTAATTAAACCTAACTAACCTAAGGACAGCACACACATCCATGCCCGAGGCAGGATTCGAACCTGCGACCGTAGCGGTCACGTGGTTCCAGACTGAAGCGCCTAGAACCCCACGGCCACACGAGGAGATTGGGATGTACATCCAATTCCTCTACATATTTAGCAATTGCATAGCATTACCGGGTTCGCTACTCATCAGTTACACATGAATTCAGCTACTATTACGGCGAAATGCAAGCAGGCTTTCCACAGGGAATCCATTATAGGTGAATGCTAATACACGATTAAGAGTACTATAACTTGAATCCAAACCACTCTAGCACCTCTCTCAATGCATGATCTGCTTCGTTCGGTAAGCTTTGAATCAAAATTTACATATTCTTCAGGAAAGCCTATTAGGAACTTTATCGCAGCCTTTAGACCTTCAGTGTTCGACCAATATCATGTTCACAGCACGTAATCACTTTAATTAATTATATACACTGACGGAAAAAATCGCAACACCAAGGAGTTGTACGACGTCAAGGAAAGTTGGTAGGTATGCTTCTAGTAGCGCCAAAGATGAGGATGGAAATCAGGTTTGCTTTAAATACATGCTGTAGCGGTCATTAGTTACCTTTGAGATTGAACGTGGTGAGTTTATGTTGTCTTTACGGCGACAACGGCGCCATTGTCAACTCCTCACGGAGCTTGAACGATGTCGCGAAATAGGGCTACGAGAAGCGGCATGTTCATTCCACGTTGCTGCAGAAAGACTTGAATAGAATACGGATATTGTACATGATTTCTGGCGATGGTGGTCACGAGAACGTACGGTCGGCAGAAAACAGGACTCTGGTGTATGCCTCTGGCGCATCGTACTGCATCTGCAGCAGCAATTTGAGCAGCAGTAGGCACAACAGTGACACCACGAACTGTAACAAACCGGTTACTTCAATAACAGGTTCGAGCCTGGCGCTCTGCAGCGTGCAATCCGCTGATACCGAACCACAACCGTTTGCGCCTTCAGATCTCATTGGAGGGCGGCGTGGAGGTCTGTTGTGTTCTCTGGTGAAAACTGGTTCTGCCTCGGTGGCAGTGATAGCCGTCTGATGATCAGAATGAGGCTAGCTGAGCGCCTACAGCCAGCACGTCTGCGTGCTAGACACATAGGACAGACGTCTGTAATTACGATCTTGGGTGCGGGTTTCTATGACAGCAGGCGCACTTCCATCCCTATCCGACGCACCCTGACTGCAAATATTTATATCAGTCTTGTGATTTGACGCTTTGTGCTGGTTGACATTCAGGAATAGCATCGCAGGGGGTGTTTACTGAAAGGATACTGCTAGCCCACATACTGCGGTTGCAACCAAAGATGCTCTACAGAAATTATTAATTGTCCCTGTTGTGACCGACCAAGTGCAAAAGGCACGTAACTCCGTTCCACAAACTGTCATCCGGCGTTTGTACAACACAATGCATGCTTGTTTGCACGGTTGCATTTCAACGTTCTAGTGGTTATATCGGTTATTAATGTACAATAATTTCACATTTGCAGTGGCTTATTTTACTCTTAGAATATAATCTGTGACCTTTTAGCGTTAATCACTTACATATGTTATCTAGACTAACGTATTTCCTAAATGTTATTATTCTACGTTAGTTGTTGTCGGTCTTTCGATTTTTTTCCGTTAGTCTATTATATAAATTAATCCACCGGCGCTGAATCTTTCGACAGGAAAGGCTTATCAATTCGTTTTCGCTCAGAAACTATGAATCGATTATCGAGGCATGTTTGATGTAACGCTGTCATGCAACCAGGTTTCCCTCCTTGTCTCTGCAAATGATTAATTTCACGCGCCTCACGTCTTAAAGGATGTCACCTACGAGGTCAGTCTGGGAGAGGGTGCTACTTGTCTGTCCACTGCATATGATATCTATGTGTACGATTCCGTGGCAGCAAGGAGGATCGCGATGAGAAATGATTTGATTTTCGGTTTCAGCCGTTATCAGCGTTGCTTTTTCGGACTCATTCATTCACTATTTTGAATGTTTTCGAAGGATTACTCGAAACACAATGTTTCACCATAAGCTACCATGGACGCTATGTAACTAGGTTTGATCTGTGCTATTTCGGTGAAATATTGCTCCATCCATCTGCAACTGAGCTGCTACCAATCAAGAGTTACCAGAGACTGGCAATAAAAAGAAATCTTTTCACTCCAAACTCGTTCGTATAAACCGATGTATGAATTCAATGTCTATTTTAAACTAGCCGGAATATGTAATAGATGTTTACTAGTGCAGACAGAGGGTCTTGGGGTGAAATTTCAAAACTGCTTCGCCGTTCGTCGCGAAACCAATATGAGTCCTCCCTTTCCAGATACCTTAATATGCTTTTGTTTATGTTGCCTAGCTGACTGTTTTTAGTGTCTGAAGCATACGTGGTATTTCTGTAACATAACATCAACGATGTCAAGGTGACACAGTTTGGGTTTCTGCGTTTATGAAGAGTTCTGTGATATAGATATACCGGATGGTTCTATGATGATGTTACAAACTTGCAGGGATAATTGAGAAGGGTAAATGTTTCAGTCTGAGACAACGTACTCTGGTAGGAAACTTTCAGAACTGCTAGTGTGAACCAAAACTAGAAAAATATCCAGTGAATATGAGCTCCAAAACATATACCTTAAGAGTTGGTTATGCTACTTCATTATCACTGTTGCGAAACACCTTTGTTATATCAAACAAGTGGTCAAATTCCCTAAGGTATGCATTTTAGAGTCCATATTTATTGCACAGTTTTGTGTTGCTTTGGTTCATACAACCCTCTCCAAAAATATGGAAACCAATGAGCTTGCGGTAGATGAGATTTGTCTCACGGCATCGAAGATGAACAAGAGGTCATAGCTCTTAAGGTACGCACTTTAGATTCCATGTTTATTGATACGTTTCTTCTTGTGTTGGCCCTCACTTCCATCTCGGAAAATTGTCTACCCTACATTCATAGCATAAACAGTACATGCATTCCACTATCAAAGGTATCACAACGATTTTCACTTATATTATTCGAATATTCCAGAAAAGCGTCCCTTGCCTCAGGCTGATACAATTACCCTTATCAATCACCCCTAAAAGTTTATAACCTCACCACGGAATCACACGATATTAACGAAGTTTTTCATTTGAACACAGATTTCTCATTACCGACAATAATTGTGCACAATGTGAAACAACATTATTATCATTGTATTAAAATAAACGAAACTTTCGCTACACAGGCCCCTAAATCACATTCATTATTATTTATTAAAACTGAATTCCGTCAGTCCGTCCATTTTACTTTCTCTCAGGGGATAATAATTAAAAGCAAACAACAGATAACAAGCGGTGACTAACAAGCAATTAGGACTGACTCTCTACATTCGTACTATACTACTGCCGATGCTCGGAGAGGTCACTCCTCGTTCACAGAGGAACATCGGCTTTTTACAAAGTGTAAGATATATTCTGCTCGGAAGAGGTGTTTACTTGCTAAGCGAGAAGGACTACAGAAATTCTTGCATAAAATTTGTCTTGCAAGGAATACTGTCAACGCAATACAGTTTTATAGGAGGGTAATTACGTGCTCTGTTAAGTTTTCAAACAGCGTGTTCTTATTATACAGACTTACAAACGGAATCGGATAAAGGAGCAGCATAAATACGCGGAACAGCTTCGTAATGAACCACGGATTTTGATACATGAATCAAACACAAGAATCAGAACAACAAGTCGTGGGCAGAACATGTGAGAAACACGATAAGGAAAGAAGTGTGATATTCCTGAAGTTGACAAAGGAACTTGAAAGTGGCAACACGTATATAAGAAAAGAATTAAAATAATAATGAACGATTGCTATTTGTTTCTTACAACAATATGTCAATAAGTTAGAGTGTGTTTTGTTGGTATTACTGCGAGGCAGAGAGAGAGAGAGAGGAGAAGGAGAAGAAGAATTTAAGGTAAAGTAAAATTCATTGAATATAACATTTTACAATGTGGGCATCTATAGCTTAGTTGATGTATTTTAAATATTTCTCCACGATATGTGTTGAAATATTCTAAAAAACTTCCGGAAACCGCATTAGTTGTTGATAATCCTATATTCCAAGATTATAAAGTACCGGTTTCGCGGTATTTTAATTGTACCTTCAGCTGAAAAAAAAAAAAGGTTGTCAGTTTAACACGAGGTCAGGGAAACAGCTCGATCTCCCAGCGTGCGGGTGGCACTTGACATTAGCATTGTCAGTTTAAATGGATCGTGAGTAATCCAGAAAAAGAAGAGAACCAAAAACTAAAAATGTTTGTCTGCATAACTGAAAACTGCAAGTCGCATTTGTAGACCTGTTTTGCAAAGTCGGTGAAAACACCAAGAAGCCACATGTAGTGACCATGTCTACATCTGCAGCAGGAAGATTGTATCACCAAACGCTGGTGTAGACACAGCCCGCTGTTGAGAAAAACTAACACTGGGCAGTGAGCCGCGAGACGGCAAGTGAGAGCTACTGAAACGCGTCGATACAGGGCGCGAAAGAGGCGAGGAAGCTACATCGTTAAATACAGTACAGACAATACAGCAACAGAACAACTTTACTTACAATGATGGAATTAAGGAGAACAGTGTAAAAATGACTAAGAAGAAATTATTTGTAAAATTATTTTGGTGAACCATCAATATAGTCAATGTTACAAAAGACCTTAAAATGAGGCTAGTTAAAATTAATAAAATGTATTAGAAAATTAAAGAAAACAATGAAAACGCTGATGGGGATTTTAAGACAAATGTACTGAAACGGGACAAATGGACGGTACCTTAGTAAAAAATAGTCATTAGACGTAAATAATACAGATACGTCCTAAGCTAAGTTGATAGAAGAAACTGAACTCAAGGGCCAGTATGCAGTAAAAAGAAAACGGAGAAACGGAAGTAACAGAAAAAAATAAACGTAAAAACAACCACAAATAAAGATGTCATGGTGGGAACTCCTATAAGAGAGGCCACAGGTAATCAAGATTTGCCGGCCGAAGTGGCCGTGCGGTTAAAGGCGCTGCAATCTGGAACCGCAAGACCGCTACGGTCGCAGGTTCGAATCCTGCCTCGGGCATGGATGTTTGTGATGTCCTTAGGTTAGTTAGGTTTAACTAGTTCTATGTTCTAGGGGACTAATGACCTCAGCAGTTGAGTCCCATAGTGCTCAGAGCCATTTTTTAATCAAGATTTGAAACGATGACTGAATGGCTAAGTTCTGACCGTTTGTTCAGGGTGTGATCAGGAAACTGAAGCAGTGCAAGATATGGATTTCTTCCAAAATGTTAAGGTTATTGCTCATTTTACATTGCATAAGATCTTTAAGTTTGTTGTATGGGCACAAATAGTGTTCCCAGTATCACGTAAATGGGGAGTAAGAGCGGATGTAGAGCTCTTAGGGCTCAAATGTTTTTAAATCGAATGTGAAAATTGCGTTCCGTTTTTTCAGTTAACCAGTAGAACGGTCTGGGCAGTCATTACAAGAACTGCAGTAAATACATGCCGCATAAGATTTGTTGACATTGGCCTGCTCACTACGACGGAACCTGAGGCTGATACCTCTCGGAATAAAAATTTCTGGGGAAACGCCCTTTACTTTTATTTGTTTTTCTATTTTTTCTGAGATCTTCCATAATAGGATATCCTGTGAAAATTTTGTATTTTACTAGGCTGATTTACGTGTGAGAATGGTATTGGCTGTTAAATAGAGTAAAGGGCAGGGTTAATTTTCTTTTGGATGGTTTTATTAGCATTAATAACAAATAACAAAATCAGAGCTGTAACCGTTAGAATAAGCGATGTATAGGCTGTCGATAGTGGAGGTTCCAGTTTCAAAACACTGTAAAAAGAGAACCACTGCTCTGAATGAGTTCAAATTTTAACAGCATTTTACTAATGCTGGGGGAAACGTTACGGAATAAAAAAAGTTTAACGAAACTTTGACCAACAGATGGCGCTTTAAGCGTCATAGTACGCGCACCAAAAGACGCACTCCATACGGCTGGTCCTCAGTTTCCGTCCGAGACGTCCAACATGACTGACTCCATTAAGGGTCGAGAGCTACTGGTAAAGTCCTCTTGCAAGTTCTCTGTTCGCTAGTAGCACTACAGAAGTTTCTGACACAGAAGTTTCGGACACAGAAGTTTCGGACACTCACAGGTATGGAAAAAGGTATTGGTCCGAAATTTGCTAAGGGTCTGGAGAAAAAGATTATAACATTCGAAAAGACAGGTTCTTATGAAGTGTAATCTGACAGAGAGAGGAAACCTACGTCAGTCGAAGATGTAGCCCCAGCACTGCAGGAGGGGCAGCACGGTGGAGTACAAATATACATTACATGGGGAGTGGCCCGAACATTGGATATTGACTGGGAGCATGGTGCATAAAATCTTACCAACCCATCATGCACTGCTATCCATAGAATATCACCCATGACCAGGAATGCTTCCTGCTGAAGTGTTAGCACGCACATCAACCTGTACCACTTCATTCTGCACAGGTGACTGTGTAGTACAAGTTGACGGCATCGTTTACCTTACGAACATATTTTTCGTGGAAATGGGTTATGCGAGTCCTGTAGCGGGTAGCCTATACCGTTCCTAACAAACGCTACGAAAGTCCTTTGAACACCATTCAACAGCATGAATGTGTGGGTAGTATCATTTTTTATACAACATGACACTCCTCTGCACACCGCACTGGCAGTGAAATGGCTCCTGCAGAAGATTTTCGGAAATGCTAGAATTGTCAGCCATCATTTTCCTACAGCCTGGCCGCCTGTATAAACCGATCTTAGTCTGTGTGACTTCTGGCTGTGGGGTTATCTGAAATATGTTACGTTCAGTGTTCCAATTACAAAGTTGCTGAATTGAAGGGACGCACTGCACAACGCATTCTGAAAGTGGCACTCGCCACACACGATCTGTTACGGGACGTGCTGGTTCTCGATTCTAAATTGTGGCAAAAACGGTACACAGCATACTGAACGTGTCTTGCGCCAGTCTCATGACAATTAGAAACGGATATTAATTTCGTTTTTATGCTGTTTTCGGCCTTAGTTCAATTGAATACCGACCTCATTTTCCTTCTATTGCAGTTTTTGGTCTCAGGGGAGTTAAAACCTGGTTTTCCTATACGATGTGAATGGAATTACAAAATTAACAGTGCCACATACGTTGACCGCCGAACTTGAGGGGTCATGCACACTGAACAATACGGATGGTGTGATGGGCAGCTCAAACTATAGCCGTCGTATTGCGATTCGTCAGTCATTTCCTTAAGACGCTTACAACGCCATGTATTGTTAAAATATTTGTTAAATTCTTGTTGTTGTTCCATAAGGTTTCCATTTGTTTCCATAATGTGCCGTTCAAATTTGATGTCATCCTGAGCAGCTTCTAGGAACTGGAACTTTATGAACACCCTGTACTTAATCATATACATTTTCCGTTAAAGGCTTCGTCTGAAAAACAACACATATAGCTACAAATGAGCGATCTAAAAGTATCTGTTTCATAATTGGTGGTTTGTTTAGACGTCTGGTGGATCACAACATCTATAGTGAATGGCTTTCTATGCTTACCGTATTTAATCTCTGGCTCGTTCACAGTGATTAAGATCAAGAAAGTGGTATACGTGAAAAACAGAGGGACAAAGGGGAACCCGTATCAAGGGCCTGGTTTGTAGAAATGCGTTACATCCAAACTTATGAACCAGGTCAAGTAGTTGGATGACTTCGTTAAATTTCTCAGTAGTATAGCCACTCAAGGAACGTAGATCATTGTGTACGATCTTACATATCCCACGTACCAGTATTGATGTACAAATATTTTTGATACGCAGAGAAACCGAATTCGTGCCGGGAAGGGGTGGGGTGCAGTAAACTTAATAGCGATACGTCATCGACGAGATGTTCGCTCTTACGAATATTAAGATGTATCGGATGTTTAAAATGCTAGTTCAGAAGTTTTCAGCCTGTGAACCTCCCCACCCCCCCCCCCTCCTCCCCACCACCACCACCAACACCCCCACCACCCCACCCAGCATTAACAACCGGGTTAACGGGCAGGTGGCCTTTATGAAATTTTACCTAAAAATGATGTTTTGCTGCCGCGGAGACATAGGGAAAAGAAACGTCTTTTTGAACCATTCTGCAAGAAAATGAGATTTTCAGAAACTTTTTTCAATTTGCTACTAATTTAACAGTCGAACTGAAACGACATTTATCAGTCAAGTTCTCGGTAAAGAATTCTCTGTAAGGAGAGCTAAAGTATTCCCTTTATCCGCCTGTACATTAGTATCATGACTGTCATTAAGTGTTTGGTTGATGTTCTGTAAAACCTGGTTCTCAGATAAATACTTTGAAAGTAACCTGTCACTGAGGACAACGAGAATTATGTTCTTCTGTCACTTTATTTATTGAGATAGCAACCTAATTTCTATGGGCAGTTGACTATAATGCTCCATCTAAAGCAGAAATAGATCGGTAAATTATAGACTCCACCTGATTCTTAGAGGTGACAAAGTTTGCATTGCTGGATGACCCCTTACTTGGTATGATATTCTCTATGTGACCGAATTCAGTTTCTGCCAGACTACAGGCTCGAGGATGAAACTTTGCCACTTTCAGTTACTGATCCGGTAGTGAAACGTGGTAATTTTCCACGTAACCTATGTATCTTCTTTTGGTGGGAAATATTAATTTTTTCTTTAAGAAGTCACAAATAATCGTCCATGTACTCACGCACCCAAACATTTTGTTGGCTAGTGAAACACTATGTGAATATTCAAAGATGAGCCAAGCACACTTGCTTTTTAAGATTATCTAACACGACCCTCAAATCACTGTAATATGGTTCTGGCTTTGTGACACGCAGAGTTATCGTATGGGAACGTGCCATCACATCAAGTACGAACTGATGCAGGTGCTCCGCAATAGCGCGCACATTGTGTACGTAGAGCTTCGATTACTAACACAGGTTCCTCGAAAGACAGAGACCCCAGAGCTGAAGCTGCCATTAAAATTCTTTCACCCCAACCCCCCAAAAAAGAGATTATGTTATTTGACCCAAGGTCAGTGGTGCTCACTGCACAAAACAATTAAATTTTCATAAATTTAGTGCCATCAGGCTTAACACATGCACGTAAGAATTGGATCGCTTGGTGCACAGGCACTGAAAGAATTTATGATACATGCATTAACGCACCTAGTTAAGGGTAGTAATCATACTGATAAAGCGTGCTATGTGAATAAACATACTACAAGGGCAGTGTTACTAAACAACAAGTAAAGTAATACATAGTAATAATAAGCAGTGTATATGCCTAGAAATCACCATGGTATAGGCGAAAAAAAAAAACACACCTAAGATTAAAAAGTTTGGGCGAGAGTAGGTACGATTGTTTGTTACCAAAATGTTAAAAACAACTATCTGTGGATGACAACGTACCTTGGAAAATAACTAGAGATATATTGTTGGCGAACACAGAATATTCACACACGCTGCTCATTCCAGAGACACGCATATAGGACGTGCAGGAACGCTACCTCTCAGAGGCGACACGAGGCTATTGCCTCTATTCTCCAGTCAGTAGGCGCACGTCACTGGCTCTGAAAGTGACGTATTTGCGCTCTATGGGCTCTGATGCCACGTTTTGTACTGAAATGTCAGTTTTATACAAGTCTTTCAAGTGGGATGTTATACGTTGTATCCAGTGTCAAAGGTGATACTTTAGAAAGATATAAGACAAAGCTCCACACTTATACTAAGTGTTTTAAATGGTGATTAAGTGAATGATATCAACTAAACAGGTTAATGACTCCCACATTAGCTACAGATAATCTGATTTTACGTCAGTATCCTTCAATAAAAAGTTTTTGGGAAGCGGACCGCTTTATAGCTGAGTGGTAACGCGCTTGCCTCCCATGCAGCGGGCGTAGGTTCGATTCTCGGCCGGATTGGAGATTTTCTCCGCTCGTGGACTGTGTGTTGTGCTGTCCTCACCGTGATTTCATCGTCATCACCGGCACGCGAATCGCCGAATGTGGCGTCGGCTTTAATAAGACTAGTACTTGGCCGCCGAACTTCACCGGATGGAGCATCCCGGGCAACATTGCTAAATTTTCATTTTTCTCGTAATCATTTCCTTTAATTTCGCTTCTTGTAATATTACTATCTTTTCCCAACACACAATGTCGTTATCTTGTTCATAGGTACAATAACTGGTTTTAAAACCGTTGAAACCATGGTGAAGGTATAATAAAACTGCATGTCGCAAGTGACTGACTGTTACTTTTAATCCACTGAAACTCTAATAAAACATGGAAACATATGGAACATATTCACTTTAAACAAGTCTGAAAACATACAATTTCAGGTTTACTCATAAGGTATGCTTACTATACCTTAACCGTAACTACGAGAAAACATTCCAGAATTATAAATAAAAAATTAAAAATTCATAAATGCTGACAACTTTAAATAAAAATGTTATAAACTATACAGGCATTCGACATGAAAAACATTAGTCGCAAAGGGAAGTTACAGATATTAGCGCCAACACAAAAGAGACAATCAGAATGTTGCATTACCTAGTGTGCACATATAAGTGTACAATTACATATGTAGGGTGTCCGGGGTGTAAGTACAAATAACGCGAACATTTGTATCAACTCATTTCAGCTTGCTGGTTGCTTAATCTCTGTGTTTAACAGTCTTCCGGCACACATCGCACGTAATTTGCTACCTGATTTTTTTCAGTGCAGTCGGAACTTCACAGCGAAGTGGACTATGTCTGTTAACATTCCGCGCACGCGACCACTCCTCAATACTTGACGTGAGCTGCTGCCCAGAAGGAAATAATCATTTACGGCTTACCTACGCCATGCGGACTTGGAGGTACTAACGAACCTAAAAACGTACTACTCGTAAACCTGTAATTATTAGTCTGCAATTGAAGTAAATACTAATGTAATGTTATTCAGTGCGCTGTCCTTAATCGTCAAAAAAAATATCTGTACTCATACACCGAATGCCCTGTGTAAACCATCACTTCTTAAAAGAAATGGCAATAAACAGTGATACAACCCAGGGTTATACGAGGGCAGTTCAATAAGTAATGCAACACATTTTTTTCCTCGGCCAATTTTGGTTGAAAAAACCGGAAATTTCTTGTGGAATATTTTCAAACATTCCCGCTTCGTCTCGTATAGTTTCATTGACTTCCGACAGGTGGCAGCGCTGTACGAAGCTGTTAAAATGGCGTCTGTAACGGACGTGCGTTGCCAACAACGGGCAGTGATCGAGTTTCTTTTGGCGGAAAACCAGGGCATCTCAGATATTCATAGGCGCTTGCAGAATGTCTACGGTGATGTGGCAGTGGACAAAAGCACGGTGAGTCGTTGGACAAAGCGTGTGTCATCATCGCCGCAAGGTCAAGCAAGACTGTCTGATCTCCCGCGTGCGGGCCGGCCGTGCACAGCTGTGACTCCTGCAATGGCGGAGCGTGCGAACACACTCGTTCGAGATGATCGACGAATCACCATCAAACAACTCAGTGCTCAACTTGACATCTCTGTTGGTAGTGCTGTCACAATTGTTCACCTGTTGGGATATTCAAAGGTTTGTTCCCGCTGGGTCCCTCGTTGTCTAACCGAACACCATAAAGAGCAAAGGAGAACCATCTGTGCGGAATTGCTTGCTCGTCATGTGGCTGAGGGTGACAATTTCTTGTCAAAGATTCTTACAGGCGATGAAACATGGGTTCATCACTTCGAACCTGAAACAAAACGGCAATCAATGGAGTGGCGCCACACCCACTCCCCTACCAAGAAAAAGTTTAAAGCCATACCCTCAGCCGGTAAAGTCATGGTCACAGTCTTCTGGGACGCTGAAGGGGTTATTCTGTTCGATGTCCTTCCCCATGGTCAAACGATCAACTCTGAAGTGTATTGTGCTACTCTTCAGAAATTGTAGAAACGACTTCAGTGTGTTCGTAGGCACAAAAATCTGAACGAACTTCTCCTTCTTCATGACAACGCAAGACCTCACACAAGTCTTCGCACCCGAGAGGAGCTCACAAAACTTCAGTGGACTGTTCTTCCTCATGCACCCTACAGCCCCGATCTCGCACCGTCGGATTTCCATATGTTTGGCCCAATGAAGGACACAATCCGTGGGAGGCACTACGCGGATGATGAAGAAGTTATTGATGCAGTACGACGTTGGCTCCGACATCGACCAGTGGAATGGTACCGTGCAGGCATACAGGCCCTCATTTCAAGGTGGCGTGAGGCCGTAGCATTGAATGGAGATTATGTTGAAAAATAGTGTTGTGTAGCTAAAAGATTGGGGAATAACCTGGTTTATTTCAATGCTGAATAAAACAACCCCTGTTTCAGAAAAAAAAGTGTTGCATTACTTATTGAACTGCCCTCGTAATTCTCAGCAAAATTCTCAGCAAAACCAATCACACTTCAGCACATACAGTTTTTTAACATTCTGGCAGGCAAGCCTTAACCATTATCCAGAGTAAAATTTTTACTCCGCAGCGGAGTGTGCGCTGATATGAAACTTCCTTTCACATTACAACTGTCTGCTGGACCGAGACTCGCATTCGCTAACTTTGCCTTTCACGGGCAAGTGCTCTACCAAATTACATTTTTTTTAATGTCATTTTGTTCGTTAGTGTTCGTTGTATTTGTCGGGGCGGGCGTCTCAGGACACCCGTCTATGCATTCACTAAGTTTTTCTCTTGCAGAGGGCAGTTAACCATCTGACCGAACACGCTGAGCTACGGTGCCAGCTACCTAGTGAGCTACACAAGCACGACTCACGACTTGTCCCCACAGCGAGGTCTTCAAGGTCTGAATGAGAGCTTCTGTGAATTTTTGAAGGTAGGAGACAAGGTACTGGCGGACGTAGGGATGTGAGGACGGGTCGTGAGTCGTGCTTGGGTAGCTCAGTTGTTAGAGCAATTGCCCACGAAGGGTAAAGGTCCCGAGTTCGAGTTTCGGTCTAGTACACAGTTTTAATCTGCCAGGAAGTTTTATAGCTATTATAATGGAAAACATAACCAGAGCCAGACAGCTCTTCAGCGAAATTGAAACAGCAAATGACGCTTGGTAAGTTAAACGAAAAAAAAAAATACTAAATTCAGTTTTGCGACGGCCATCCACGCAAGTCTTACCGCTGTGGTAGAAAGGAAAGCTGAAGGCATTTTGTTTTACAGTATATCTTGTAGGATGAAATTTGATTCCATGCACCACTCGCAGAGCACTGAAAGAAGCAGACTACTGCTAGCGTTTTACGCCCAACCGTCATCGCTCCGCTGGCAGGCCAAGCCTCCAGACTACAGCGTGTTGAGGCCAAATTGTCCTCAGATGTTGTACACGGAGTGTGTCTCCTCCAACAGGACGAATGGTGGAAACACCGAATCCGTGTGATTCGAGGTACAGAAGGCAGACAAAGGTATAAGAATTCGCTTACAAAACAGAAAGATCATTACTATATCTCTAAGGAAGCGTTTGAATCACAGCTGCTAGGTAGACTTAAAGCCATTAAGCAACGAACACATATTCAATAGATAAAACTCCACAAGCAGTGATCTTAAATCGCGCAGGCGGCACATGCTGCGCAATCTAGTTCGATGCAAAAGTAGTCGTTCCTAGGTTACAAAGTGTAAAGGTACCATTGATCGATAGTCCGTTAACGTGTCGATTAAGGGCTGAACTCTGCCGAAGCCCAATTGAAAGTCCCTCATAGCAAAGTACTGCATCCATGGTGTGGTACCTAAGTGTTTCAAGCTGCTGTTCGCATGAACAATGGCATATTCACACCAGATATAGAAACACCGTGATTTGTCCGACCAAGGAACATGTTTCAATTGATCCGCCGTCCAATGTAGTCGATCACATGCTCACTGCATTCGTTATTGATGAAATTGCGTCAACATGAGAAGATGTAGGGGAGTCTGCTGGGAAGCCCCATTTTCAATAATCACTAATTTTCAATAATCACTGCCTATACTGCTGAACAATGATGGAAAGAGTCTGACTTTCCCGTTCCATGGTGACGCGAGGTTGTTCAACGCTTTGCCGCCTACGCATGGTTTCACTGCCCTTAAACCACTTTCCACAAATGCCCACGAGAGCAGAACGCGAACAGCCGATCAGCTCCGCTGTTTCGGAGATTTTAGTTCCAGGCCTCTGAGCCATAAAAATCTGCTCTTCACAAAAGTCGCCATTGTTGGTGAATTTCACCTTCTGCGACTCCCTTTCGTATCAGTTCCGCTTATGTACACCTCTTACCGTGTCACGTGTCCGCAACGCTGTATGTCGGCAATCAATCTCACGATGTGTAGGGATTTTGCTCATTGATTTATTGCATAGGTTGAGACACATTTCATTGTCGTCAAGGAGAAGCTCAAAAATTTTAACGTTTTATTACTGAAAAATGTAACAGAAGTAGGAGCCGCTTTTTAAAGCTTCTCTCCTGTTCGCCATTCAGCAAAATAATTCAGTGCTTTATGCCTCTTATGCGGTCTTCAAGTCCTTCGCGCAGAAGCCGGTCTCATTAATACGAACATCAGCTAAGATCACTAAAAACCACATTCTGAAGCGCGCACGAGAAGGAGGAGAGTCACTGAGGTTTTGGAATTCACAGAGGGTGGGTTTGCTGGTAGTTAGGAGCTCCAACGTGAGACGCGTAATGGGGCCCCTTAGGAACATGGCTGCCAAGAAGGGGAATGAAGCCATTGTGCACTCCGTGTTCACACGGTGGGGAGTCATTCCGTATTTGCAAAGGTTGCATCCGGATGCCATGAAGAAGAGTACAGGCTGCAGCCAACTGCTCATGTCGGTACCATTGACGTGTGTAGCTTTGGATCGGAGGAGATTCTCTCTGGTTTCGGAGAATTAGCGTCGAGGTCCGGTGTGCCGGCCAGCCCGTGGCTGCTTTTTAAGGTGGTTTTTCCATATATCCCGGCGCATGCGAGCTGGTTCCCCTTATTCCGCCTCAGTTACATTATGTCGGCGATTGCTCCGCAAGCACTGTCTCCACATACGAGTCACAATAATTATCCCACGACGCAAATATTTGGGTTATATTCGTCTGTTATGAGACGTTCCCAGTGGGGGAAGGGAGGAGGGGTGTGACTGGGAGCTGAACCGCCCAATAATCCTGGGTTCGGGGTGAGGCGGCAGTGGGGTGGGTGGACTACTGTGGCCTGTTGTGGGGCTGTGAACCACTGAGGATTACAGTGGGACGTAGCCTCACCGTCGTTCCTAGGCATCGGTTTAATACAATACAATCTGCAGCATCGTCGATTGTGAATAGCAGAGTAATCACATAGACGTAGATAGATGTAGTTTGTGGAAGGTACTGACAGGGATGTAGAGACATGTCGACTCCAGAGCCGCAGCCAGCTGCGCTAGGTACTTCTGCTGAGGCTCCATGGTGCGAAGAGACTAATCGAGATTTTCGTTTGGGTTTATATCTGAAGAGTTTGGTGGCACGTGGAGTACAGTAAACCCGTCCTGGTGCTTTTCGAATCACCCCCGTACACTGTGAGCTCTGTGTCATGTAATATCATGTAATATTGTCCTGCAGGTAGATGCCATCGTGTCGAGTAGTAATCAAACTCTGTGTACCGGTGGTACCATGTATAGAAGCATACTGTTGTTGATCCATTGTGCCTTCCAGAATGACTAGATCATCCAAGTGACAGTCCCCAGTCCATAACATAGGGGGTTCGCTTTCAGACGTGTCACGCCGTACACGGCAGCAACCATCTGTCCGTTGGAGCATCAAGCGTGATTCACCTGGAGAGGCCACTGAGCGGACGTAGAGCTGCAATACTGGCCTCCGTCGCTGATGAACAGCAGTCAGCATCGGTGCCTGAATCACGCACCTGCTGTGCAGGACCGTACGCAGCATAATTGCGTCAACTGTCGTTCAGGAGATACTGTTGGTGCCCTTGGTTCATGTTGGCTGTCAGTTGTTCAACAACTGCATGTCTATTCACCCGTACACATGGCTGCAGCTGTCATTCACCCCAGTCAGCTTGGCTCGTGGTGCACTACAGTTGTCTCGGCGAGTCTCGGAGTGTCTCGGCGCTGGAATTAGACAGCAACGTTTCGGCTTGCACAGCATACTGTATCGACGGCGGCAAGCAAGCAAGCAGTATACAAACATAACCGTTTCGGAAAGGCTTCCACTCTTGGCTCGAAAGCCAATGAAGTTCTTTTGGACTTCAGAAATCCCACCGTTTTAGCATTACTACAAAGACCGCGCTATTTTCAGCGTGCTCCTAATACGCTTTATATACCCTCCACTCTCAGGACCCCCGTCTATGAAGGGTTATTACACGTTGACACCAAACATAGACCGTGAGCACATTAATGTGAGTGGACCGTGTATTTTTGTATTTGTTAACCTTTCGCTATTCTATAGAATATTTGAAGATCTTTCTAATACCATGGAACTAGTCTCAGGTGTCATTATTGTGGGAGGCTGTGACGATTTCAGATAACAGTTAGTGTGGTGCGCGTTGATGTGTTAGCTGTACTGTTTATGATAAGCTCTTCCAGTTTTTTCCATTTGCCAGGGCGAACTTGTGTCCACTATAAATTTTTCAGCTGGACAAACCACACTGGTGACAACAAAAACAACGTAATTGTTTCGCATATGGTGACGGCAAATAATGTAAGATTAACAGATGATGTTGAATTTCGTTGTGTGAAAGTAAACTTGGGGAATATACTGATCGATTATGGTCTCATTTGTTCATACCAACACATGAAGTCCAGGGTTGGTGAACGATGTTATGATTGTCTCTGTCGCAAATTGATGTATGCATATCTCGAGAGAAATAGTGCTACATGAGCCCGCGTAGATACATTTGGTAAGTATTACATAAGTCAAATTGCTGTTTTGCTTCCTGTAGTTCCCAGAAAGTTGCAGCGGATTATCACCGTTAAATTCAAATAAGGCTTCTGCAATGTAAGAAATACCAGACATAGTTTCACAAATAAGTACAGGAACACGAAATTATTACATAAATTAAACAAAGCACTTCAAATGTGGCTATCAGAAGAGCTGCAAATTTACCTAAAGAAATTCATGGTACATAGTTAAGTGCATACACGTGTGCCCCAACGCCATTAATTTATGTAAATATTTAATAATTGCAATCAGTTGCCTGGTCTTTACATCACCAAATGGTAATGTGTACTGAAGTAACATAATGAGGAAAGAGAATTAAGCTGAATCAGCTTTCCATTTAATTTAATAGGAGTAAATATCGATGTAGCATACAGCATTAGGTACGTTTCCTCAGTCTTTGTACAAAAATGGACGAGGCATTTTTCAGAAACGTAATTAATGTTGTCATTTCTATGTTACATCAACAGGCCATTCATTCGTTCGTCACATTCCTGGGTGCCAAAAATATGTTACTGGGGACATCACAAATGCAGAACATACAGAGAAGATTATTTTGTTAAAATACGCTGAGAAAGCTTATAATCAGGCGAATATTCATTTTCCAACAGAGAAGAAACTCAATCCATAAATTTCTGCAGACATGAATGCTGTCCGATCGTCATATAAGATAAGATTATTATGGCAGGGCGTAGTTTTTGATCTGTGGTGAGAAAATTATCACACACACTTTAATGTGGTAGTATACACTGCTGACGTAGGCGGCACCCAACAGACTTCAAACTGGCATGAAGCGCACGACATGCATGGTTGTACAAGTGATTAGCCTTTCAGCTCAACCACAAAAACTTGATAGGCATAACGCACTCTCCATTCTGCAAGTAAGGAGAAATTAGGCAGCGGATTTGTCATTCTGACATCGCATTTGAATGCTGACTGTTATGAAATGATCATGTTATGTATCCAGTAGGACGGAAAAACGTCGAACAGAACGACTACGGAGGAATAACTGCCTGTAGAGACGAGGATTTGTTGTCTAGCAATACTGCCGCTCGCGTTAGTTGGAAGTCCACGGCTATGATGTGAAGATGAAACAGATATGTTAAGAAAGGCCTTGCTGAGCCCCATGCAGAATGTACGCGGTCCCGTGTGACTAGCGTCGGAGAGGAAGCAGATACTAAATTTTCTTCTCCCTTCAGTATCTAAATAATTACTTTCATGCCAGCGTACATTTCCTCAATCTCCTCCTCATCTGCGGAGCTACCTGGCATATAAACTTGTACTAAACTGGTGGGTGTGGGCTCTGGATACAATAACGCGTTCACTATTCTGATCGTAGTAGCTCATCCGCGCTCCTATTTTTCATTCATTATTAAATGTAATTCTGCATTACCCCTATCTTATTTTTTTTTTGTTTTTGTTTTGTTTAGAAGCCTGTGTTCACGTGAACAGAAATCCTGTCTCTACTGCCACCGAACGTCACCAATACCCACTGTATCTAACCATAGGCTATTAATTTCCCCTTTTAAATTTTCTAACTTACCTGCCCGATTCAGGGATCTGACAATCCACGCTCCGATCCATAGAAAGGCAGTTTAGTTTCTCCTGATAACGACGTTCTTCTGAATAGTCCCCTCCGTAGAGCCGAATGGGGGACTATTTTACCTCCGGCATATTTTACACAAGTGGATGGCTTCGTTGTTTAATCATACAGTAGAGCTGCATCTCTCCAAAAAAAAAATTACGGCTGTAGTTTCCCTTTGCTTTCAACCATTCGCAGTACTAGCACAGCAAGACTGCTGCTGATGATGTTACAAGACCAGTTCAGTCAATCATGCAAACTGTTGCCCATGCAACTACTTACAAGGCTCCTGCCCCTTCTCAGATAGCGCAAGTTTGCCTGGCCTCTCAACAGATAACCCACTGTTGTGGCTGCACCAACGGTGCGGCTGTCTCTATAGCTGACGCATGCAACCCTCCCTACCAATGGCAAGGTCCGTGGTTCCAATGGAATAAACGGGATTAATTGTGGTTCTTGGTTCATTTACAGTTATTTAATCACTAGTTCATTGTTTTGGAGGGTTAACTTTACCAGGTATATTACAGAATTTCCATTCATCCAACTGGAATCAAATGGTTCAAATGGCTCTGAGCACTATGGGACTCAACTTCTGAGGTTATTAGTCCCCTAGAACTTAGAACTAGTTAAACCTAACTAACCTAAGGACATCACACACATCCATGCCCGAGGCAGGATTCGAACCTGTGACCGTAGCGGTTTCGCGGTTCCAGAGTGCAGCGCCTAGAACCGCACGGCCATTTCGGCCGGCAACTGGAATCACACAACTATATAAGAATAAATGATTGACTGACTATTCGACAGTAAACAGTTTCTTAATGCAGGTGTTAACGTTACTAAACTGATGAAAAGTCCAGTAGACTAATGTAGCTGTATTTATTGAAGTCAACTATAGACCCACATCACCGATTTCGCAACTTTTAAAATACAGTACATCTTCTGGTGAACATAACTGCTATTGTATATGCTGTGGGGAGTTGTTACAAAATCACGCAGAGTAACAATTGGCACGGCTGTATAAAGCTCTCAGCCCTCTTCAACTGATAAAACACCATAATCTATTCAATAGAGCGACAAGAACATACACTACTGGCCATTAAAATTGCTACACCAAGAAGAAATGCAGAGATAAACGGGTATTCACTGGACAAATATATTATACTAGAACTGACATTTGATTACATTTTCACGCATTTTGGGTGCTTAGATCTTGAGAACTCAGCACTTAGAAAAACCATCTCAGGCCGTAATAATGGCCTTGATACGCCTGGGCCTTGAGTGAAACAGAGCTTGGATGGCGTGTACAGGTACAGCTGCCCATGCAGCTTCAACACGATACCACAGTTCATCAAGAGTAGTGAATGGCATATTGTGACGAGCCAGTTGCTCGGCCACCATTGACCAGACGTATTCAATTGGTGAGAGATCTGGAGAATGTGCTGGCCAGGGCAGCAGTCGAACATTTTCTGTATCCAGAAAGGCCCGTACATGATCTGCATCAGGCGGTCGTGCATTATCCTCCTGAACTGAAGGGTTTTGCAGGGATCGAATGAAGGGTAAAGCCAATGGTCGTAACACATCTGAAATGTAACGTCCACTGTTCAAAGTGCCGTCAATGCGAACAAGAGGTGATCGAGACGTGTAACCAATGGTACCCCATACCATCACGCCAGGTGATACGCCAGTATGGCGATGACGAATAGACGCTTCCAATGTGCGTTCACCGCGATGTCGCCAAACACGGATGCGACCATCATGATGCTGTAAACAGAACCTGGATTCATCCGGGAAAATGACGTTCTGCCATTCGTGCACACAAGTTCGTCGTTGAGTACACCATCGCAGGCGCTCCTGTCTATCGCGATTGCGGTTTATCGTATTGCGACATTGCTGCTCGCGTTGGTCGAGATCCAATGGCCGTTAGCAGAATATGGAATCGGTGGGATCTGGAGAGTAATACGGAACGTCGTGCTGCATCCCAACGGCCGCGCATCACTAGCAGTCGAGATGACAGGCATCTTATCCGAATGGCTGTAACGGATCGTGCAGCCGCGTCTCGATTCCTGGGTCAACAGATGGGAACGTCTGCAAGACAACAACCATCTGCACGGACAGTTCGACGACGTTTACAGCAGCATGGACTCTCAGCTCGGAGACCATGGCTGCTGTTACCCTTGACGCTGCATCACGGACAGGAGCACCTGCGATGGTGTACTCAACGACGAACCTGGGTGCACGAATGGCAAAAGGTCATTTTTTCGGAAGAATCCAGGTTCTGTTTACAGCGTCATGATGCGGTGAACGCACATTGGAAGCGTGTATTCGTCATTGCCATACTGGCGTATCACCCGGCGTGATGGTATGGAGTGGCATTGGTTACACGTCTCGGTCACCTCTTGTTCGCATTGACAGCAGTTTGAACAGTGGACGTTACATTTGAGATGTGTTACGACCCGTGGCTCTACCCTTCATTCGATCCCTGCGAAACCCTACATTTCAGCAGGATAATGCACGACCGCATGTTCAGGTCCTGTAGGGGCCTTTCTGGATACAGAAAATGTTCGACTGCTGCGCTGGTCAGCACATTCTCACAGATCTCTCACCAACTGAGAACGTCTGGTCAATGGTGGCCGAGCAACTGGCTTGTCACAATACGCCGGTCACTACCCTTGATGAACTGTGGTATCGTGTTGAACTGCATGGGCAGCTGTACCTGTACACGCCATCCAAGCTCTGTTTTACTCAATGCCCAGGCGTATCAAGGCCGTTATTACGGCCTGAGGTGGTTGTTCTGGGCACTGATTTCTCAGGATCTATGAACCCGAATTGCGTGAAAATGTAATCACATTTCAGTTCGAGTATAATATATTTGTCCAATGTATAACCGTTCATCATCTGCATTTCTTCTTGGTGTAGCAATTTTAATGGTCAGTAGTGTATTTTAGCGGTGGTTGCTACGGTTTTGAAATTATCTGCAAGTGGGAGAGAATGGAATTAGATTTATGGTTTGCTAGAATACAGACAGAAGGAAGTAGAGACGGTACAGGTGATGTTGCATCGAGTTTAAATTTCTGCATCGTCTTGGCCAGGTGGTTCCACAGTTGGTGGCACTGTGGACGCGGATAGAGCTATTACAGCGCCGCAGATGCGCTGGCGAGGTGGACTGCCGGCCAGGAAGGAAGGCAGGTCGTTTGCATCGGCGGAGCTGAGCGGTGGGCGGGGGCACGCCTGACGGCCGCTCCTGCTTGCACGGGGGCTCATTTTCCGCGCGATAGCGGTCCTGCCTTTTACGACAACCGCCATTGGCCAAATGCTCCGGAACTCGGTTCGCAATCGGCATAGGGAGCAGGCAGGTTCTTGGCGGTGTAGGGTAGGGGGGTCCGTGGGAGCGCAGCGGCTCTACGACCTGCGCGGCCCAAGGGCGGGCGATTTCTCAGGGCGCGCCTTGCTTACAAATGTCGCACTTCGCCTCTACCTGCCCTTACTGGGAATGACGCTACTTCCCTACCGCTAATTCAGCGTTATTTCCTTCTTTTCTCGAACCAGAAGCGGCTCATGTAAGAAGTGCAACTAGCGTTGGAGAATTTCTTTACTATAAAAACAGTCTTGATCACGATTTATTTATTAAGGTGACCGGTTTCGACCACTACTGTGGTGGAGAATTCTCCAGCAGAAAGAGGTTCCTACTCAATGGTCTGAAGATGACCACAGTAGTCGTCAAAACCGGTCGCCTTAATAAATAAATCGTGATCAAGACTGTTTTTATAGTAAATATTTGTAACACAATGAACTCTGTCACTCCCATAATGTATTCAAAAGTAATTGGAGAATTTGGTTGACCGTCCATACTCGTGAATCCATAAATTTAATTTTTGTCTTTATTACTTTTATTAATTGCCTCTGCACTTTTAAAAGGAGCATGACGGGGCAATTTGCGGTGGCAAGAGGCAGTGTAGCATATCCTTCCAATAGCGTGATTTAAATTTATACAGCCGGCCGCTGTGGCCGAGCCGTTCTAGGCGCTCCCGTCCGGAACCGCGCTGTTGCTACGGTCGCAGGTTCGAATCCTGCCCCGGGCAGGCATGTGTATGATGTCCTTAGGTTAGTTAGATTTAATTAGTTCTGAGTCTAGGGGACTGATAACCTCAGATGTTAAATCCCATAGTGCCCAAAGCCATATGAACCATTTTTTACATTCATACATACTCTGCAAGACACCACCCACTGCATGATGCAGACTGCATTACACCACTGTTAGTCATTTCCTTTCCGGTCCCACTCGCAAATGCAGTGAGGGTCGAACAACTGATTACAAGCATTCGTATGACCGCTAAATTTTCTTATCTTGCTTTCGCCATCCTTGCGTGGGATATAAAAGGATCGTTCAGCAGTTTGCCACAATCGACGGTTCTCGAATCTCTTTCCGTAATTTTATTGGCTCTTCAAATTTCTATTTCCCAACAGGTCTTTGCAAACAGCGACCACCCTGATAATGTCAGTCACCCTTGAAGCAGCCTTTTAGGTCTTCTCTACGTTTAGGAGGACCGAGGAAAGATTCTCCAATCACTTCCAGGCTAGAGAAAATTCCTTTTCACAGTTACTGACTGTGGGGTCGACAATAGCATCAGAAATCGCACACAGATGCAGCTAGGGAATGATACTTGACGTAGGAGGGTGTATCATTGCGACAGCTCTACACGTCTACTATTCCGCTGACGAACACTGGTAACGCTGTTGTTATTCAGTGTTATGCGACCGAGCTAGTCGGTATGAAATGACTCTTGAGTGTCTGGACGTAAATTGCTGTCATGGATTCCCATCTGAGTTCACATAATGTTTCTCCATTATTCGCGTGTTGATCAAACCTATCGCTAACAAACGCAGCAGCGCGATTTGAATTTATTCGATATCATTTTTTGGATTTAACCTAGTGGCCGTCTTAAATACTTCAACAGTGCTGCTTAACGGATCACTTTTGCTATATAACTCAGCTTTAGAAACGAGTTACAGTTCTCCTAATGAGCTGAAGTCGACCATTCGACTTCTCTGCAACCGACTGCACATATTCACTGCATTCCATATCTCGTTCAAACGTTCAAATGTGTGTGAAATTTTATGGGACTTAACTGTTAAGGTCATCAGTCCCTAAGCTCACACACTACGTAAGCTAAACTATCCTAAAGACGAACACACACCCATGTCCGAGGGAGGACTCGAACCCCCGCCGGGACCAGCCGCACAGTCCATGACCGCAGCGCCTCAAACCGCTCGGCTAATCCCGCGCGGCATATCTCTTTGCAACGTTATGGATAGACATTTAATAGACAATACTGTGTCAAGTAGCATGTTACTAATACAGTATTCGCACATTATGAGATTTAATTCTGCGCTTCTGAATGTAGCGTGTGCTTTGAGTACACGCAGAACATTTAGTGTTGTTTTACGTTGTAACTAAGATGTGGTGAAGTATTCGCATGGGTGTCATGAAACTCACACGACGAGAAGTCAAGAAGCGACAACGCTATGTGGCGCTTACCGTAGCTTTGCCAGATATCACGGTGGTCAACGACTGAAGAGTGTAGCGTGTGACACACAGGACACAAGTAACGTCGCAAAATGTTCGCCGTCTCTCTCTCTCTCTTTCTCTCTGCACTCTATTCACCACGCACCTGCCTTCTTACTTGCAGTCTAGTGCAGCCTCCGTAAGGTGAAGATCGCACTCACGCCCTTGGAAGGATTTTCGAAACTAATCTATTCAAATTAAGGGCATAAACTATAGTATGGCAATCAGAATTCTATTCTTGTTATTATCTCAAACTGAACTTCATTAATCTTTGTCGTTTAATAAATCGCCATTATTGAGCCAAAACTATGTACACCGTCTAAGTAGAATCTGGCAGTAATCAGTATCTGAGCCTTAAGAATCATTTCATATTAAATAGCAGGGTCACAGAATTTTTGAATAATGTTGACAATACTCGTCGTTGGTTCGACATTAGTAGAGAGTGGGTATTAAACGCCCTAATGCTGTCACATATTATTTTCTGGGCGCACCTGTGCCGTCTCTCCGTAGCTGTTCCCAGCACCAAAGTCATGTACCCGGGAGAAGATGTTTACTGCAGCCTGGAGGCAATGGGAGGATCATTCCATATTCTGGCTAAACGTTTTGTGGAGGAGACCTAAAAGCTGGGCTCCTGGGTGACTGATTTCACCGCTAAGTCGGATGTATCCAAGCATCTGTTGGGAAATAAACGTTCAAAGAGAGCTGGCACCAATGAGATAGCCTACATGCTGCCTCTGATTGGCAGGCTGCGGCTAGAAGTGGAGGAAGAAATTCAGTGAGGTTCTGGAAGGTACCGACAGGGATGTGAAGCCTTGACGACTCCACTGCCGTAACCAGCTGTGCTTGGTTCCTCAGATGAGTGTCCACGGCATGCATAGCTCGATAGAGATGGTCCCACTTACTCCCGCTGAGTTTAAATTCGGGGAGTTTGGTAGCCTGGGGAGTAGAATAAATTCATCCAGTTGTCCTTCGAAGCACACACAAACACTGCGAGCTGTGGGTCACTTGGCGTTGTGGTGCTGGTAGAAGCCATCGTGTTGAAGAACGTGTTTTTGAATAATGGATGCAAACTTGTTTTGATGTATTGTGCCTTCCAGAACGACGAGGTCACTCAGGGTGTGCAACGAGAACAGTCCATCTCCTCCGGCCTGGAATACTCCAACGATTGTTGTAAGTGTTGGCTGACAGACGTTTCAAGCCGTACGTGCGTCCGATGTTGGAAGATAAAACGTGATTCATATGGAAAGGCCACATGTCGCCACTCAGTTGACGTCCATTTGCTATTCCGTCGTGCAAATTCCAGCCTTCTTCACAATGAGAAACCATCAGTATGGGTTCATGACCTAGGCTCCCGCCGCCACGGTCCACATGCAGCGAAGTTCGCTGAATGGTCATTAACGAGACACTGTTGGCTGCACCTTGGTTCATCTAAGTGGTGAGTTGCACGTCTGCTCGCCCGTACACATCTCCGGAATCGCCTTTCACCCCAGTCCTCTACAGCCGTGCTGCATCACAGTCACCTAGGCGCCAGTTTTGAATAGTGCCATTTTTCCATGCACAGTAGCGGCGGCACGCGAGCAGTTTACAGACTTAGCCGTTACGAAACTGCTTCCACCATTGTCCTGAAAGCCAATGACATGACCTTCTGATATCAGACAAATAACCCCGATTCCACCTTACGATAGAGAATGTAATGACACACTGTATACCCTGAACCGATAATGTTGCTACCTACCGTATGTGAGTTGTTATTGCACGTCCGCGCCGAACATAGGGAGGGGTCACATTAATGTGACTGGATTGTGCACGAGTGTCGTGTTTTGTGTTACTCCTTTCTGATTGGCTTTGAGTTGTATTGATGTTTTGCCTGTGTGGAGACTATCGGCAGGAGTTGTTGGGCGAAACTTGGAGGCGATGTGTAAATGGTTATCGGTTAAATATTCCATTCCAGTGGTGCAGGATGGAGTCTTTTTGTCAGTAGTTAGACTGTTACTGGGCGTTAATTATTGAACTCGGAATGTGATTAAATTAACCTTGATGCGCGGCTTACACCATGGCTGGTGGCTCTAAATGAAACTGATTTTACATGTGTAGCAGTAAAGGGAACTGATTCCTGTCTGAGAGTAAACGTTTCTGATTAAATACGAAGTGCAGTAGGCCGAGTAATTAGACTCGCTCGTCGAACATCAGCAGGAGTACGTTCATTCGGGTCGCGCCCCCGAGTGCCACGGCACGGATGCTCCGAGGCACGGACAGGAGGAAAGTTCCACTACTCCCTTTGCTCACAAAGCAGTAGTGGTAACAGTAACCACGATAAATCGTGTCACTGGGTCCAGATGGCATCTTTCCGGAGCTGACACGAAAGGTAGCATCAAAAAAAGTGCCGTTCTTAACCCATGAAACTTGGTCTTTTGATAAATTACTTGGTAATGACTTGCCTGATGGCCTGATGGAAGTCGAGAGGAAAGAGATAGGGGATACAACTCTACAATCAGAATTTAAAAGAGCTTTGAAAGGTCAAACGAACCATAAGGGATAGACAACATTCCATCGGAATTTCTAAAATCACTGGTAGAAGTGCCAACAAGAACTACTATTCTATTTGAGGTGTAGAATCTATGGGACTGGAGGTATGCAATCAGACTTCCGGAAGAACATCGTCCACACTTTTGCGAAGATAGCAACAGCCTACAAGTGCGAGAACTGTCGCACATTCAGCATAACAGTTCATGAATCCATGTTGCTGACAAAAATAGGATACAGGTGACAGGAAAATAAAGTTGAGGTACTGTTACATAACAATCAGTTGAGCTTTAGCTACAGTAAAGGCGGCAGAGAGCAGTTCCGACGCTGCCATTGCGTATGCAAGCGAAACTGAAGAGAAATCAAGACGTGTTCATAGGAACTTTCGACCTGGAGAGAGCTTTCGGTAATGTTCTGTAATGTCGAAATTGTAAGGAAAACAGGGTACGCTATAGAGAAAGACGGATAGTACATAATATGCGGAAGAACCAAGAAGAAACAATAAGTGTAGAAGACCAAGAACCAATTGATAGGATTGGTTGGGTTGGGTTGGGTTGTTTGGGGAAGGAGACCAGACTGCGAGGTCATCGGTCTCATCGTATTAGGGAAGGACGGGGAAGGAAGTCGGCCGTGCCCTTTCAAAGGAACCATCCAGGCATTTGCCTGGAGCGATTTAGGGAAATCACGGAAAACCTAAATCAGGATGGACGGTCGCGGGACTGATTGATTGGATTAAACAGGAATAAAACAGTATGTAATCTTTATCCACTACTAATGAGTCCATTCGTTAAAGAACCAATGATGAAACTAAAAGATTGGAATTAAAAATCAATAGGAAGGGATTTAAATGTTAAGATTAGCTGATGATAATGCTAACCTCTGTAAAAGCGAAGATGAATCACTAGATCTATTGGATAGAATGAACAGTATAATAAGCACAGAGTATGGATTGAGAGTAAACCAAAGAATCATGAAATCAGCATTTAGCGTCCCGTCGACAACAAGGTCATTAGAGACCGAGTACCAGCTCGGATTAGGGAAGAATGGCGAAGGAAATCGGCCGCGCCCTTTCAAGGCAACCAGCCCGGCATTTACCTGAAGCGATTCAGGGAAATCACGGAAAACCTAAATCTGGATGGCCGGAGGCCGGTTTGAACCATCGTCCTCCCGAATGCGAGTCCAGTGTGCTAACCACTGCACCACATCGCTCGGTGACGAATGATAAGAAGTAGCAGAAATAAGAATAGCTAAAACCTTCTGGATTATTGGTCCCCGTTCAGATCTCCGGGACTGCCAATGGGGAGGTGACCATGAGGAAAAGACTGAACAATCAATTGGGGCGTGGGATGTCAGACGCTTGAACGTGGTAGGGAAACTAGAAAACCTGAGATGGGAATGCAGAAGCTGAATCTAGATATAGTACGAGTCAGTGAAGTGAAATGGAAAAAAGACAAGGATTTCTGGTCAGATGAGAATAGGATAATATTAACAGCGGCAGAAAATGGTGTAACAGGAGTGAGATTCGTTATGAACAGCAAGGTACGGCAGAGTGTTCTACTGTGAACAGTTCAGTGATAGGGTTGCTGTTATCAGAATCGGCACCAGACCAACACCGACAACTATAGTTGAGTTATACATGTCGCCCCCGCAGTTTGAAGGTGAAGTGATAGAGAAAGTATATGAGAACATTGAACGATAGCACAGTATGAAAAGAATATGAAAATCTAAGTCATGTGTGACTGGAATTCGGTTGCAGGGGAAGGAGTAGAAGAAAAGGTTACAGGAGAGTATGGGCTTTGGACAGGAAATGAGAGAGGAGAAAGACAAATCGAGTTCTGCAATAAATTTCGGCCATTAACAGGGAATATTCTGTTCAAGAACAGCCGGCTGTGATGGAAGAAGAAGTGGATCTAGCAGGGATATGGGATCCAGTATCAGAATCAGAATTTAAAAGAGCTTTGCTGGATTTAAGACCGAAAAAGGCAGAAGGCATAGGTAACACTCCATCAGAATTTCTAAAAATATTGTGGGAAGTGGCAACAGAACAACTCCTCACGTTGGTGTGTAGAATGTATGTATCTGGCGACATACCATCTGACTTTCGGAACAATAACATCCACACGATTCCGAAGACTGCGAGAGCTGACAAGAGCGGGAATAATGGCACAATCAGTTTAAAAGTTCATCCATCGTAGTAGCTGAAAAGAATAATGTATAGAAGAATTTAAAAGAAAACTGACGGTGTGCTAGACGACGATCAGTTTGGCTTTAGAAGACGTGAAGGTCCAAGGGAGGTAATTCTGACTTTGCGGATGATAATGGAAACAAGACTAAAGAAAAATCTAGACACGTTAACAAGATTCGTCGATCTGAAAAAAGCGGTCGACAATGTAAAATTGTGCAAGATGTTTGAAATTCTGAGAGAAACAGGGGTATTCTATAGGCAGAGACGGGTAAAGTACAACATGTACAAAAGCCAAGAGGAAATAATGAGAGCCGCGCGGGATTAGCCGAGCGGTCTCAGGCGCTGCAGTCATGGACTGTGCGGCTGGTCCCGGTGGAGGTTCGAGTCCCCCTCGGGCATGTGTGTGTGTGTGTTTGTCCTTAGGATAATTTAGGTTAAGTAGTGTGTAAGCTTAGGGACTGATGACCTTAGCAGTTAAGTCCCATAAGATTACACACATTTGAACATTTGAAATAATAAGAGTGACACCAAGAACGAAGTGCTCGGAATAAAAAGCATGTAAGACGGGGATGTGTTCTTTCGCTCCTACCGTTCAATATGTACATGTAAGTACCAATGATGGAAATATACGACAATGGTAAAAGGGCATTCCTAGCCAAGAGATGTCTATAAGGCCTATATTTGGGGTCGATTTTCTGAGAATGTACGTCTGGAGTACCATGTTGTATGTTAATGAAAGATAGACTGCAGGAAAACTGGAACAGAACAGAATCGAAGCATTTGAGATGTGGTGCTACGGACGAATGCTGAAAGTTATGTGGACGGACAAGGTAAGGAATGAGTAGGTTATGCGCAGAATAGGATAGGTAACGAATAAGTGAAAAACACTACAGGGATCTGCAAAGGGCAAGAGCTGTGGAGGAAGACGGAGATTGGGATACATTCAGCAAATAGATGAGGACATAGATTGCAACATGAAGAGATTGACACAGGAGAGGAATTCATGGCGGACCTCATCAACTCGGTCTGAAGACTGATGACTCAAAAAAGGAAATCTTCTCGCAGCCGTATCTGTCGTTCTATTCCTCCAATAATCTTGGAACTCTTTCGTTGATCCATGCTTGCACATTAACCATACTTTGCGGATGTGCGTTAGCCTTGATGCAAACGCCGTTCTAATGTATTGAATATTATATTTAATACGGAACTATTCTCAGCGATGTGTTCACTTACTAGTTTTATAATACCTTACTTACATTACATCATCACAAGGTTTTTAAGATTGTTACGGCTGTTTCTGGTAAATTTTCTGCGTTTTCTTGTTGCCGTTTTCCTCGGCATACGTCATGTCTTCTGCAACTGTATAAGTGGCCATTGATAAACAAATGCGAAAACGTGAACTTCTGTATGTTAGCGCAATACAGTCGAGATTGCGATAGTGTTGTGGATATCAGGTTGGTACATAAGTTGTCATGTACTCACGTTCGTTGGACGACCTTCAAATGCTTTTAGACGCAGAAAAAAATAACTTTCGCATCGTGATCGTAATACAGAAACGTTAAGCCATCTCGCTGTTCGCGTGTGTCGCAAGAAATACGTCGCATACTACAAAAAGGGATTTATGACGAATTCTGTTCCTTATTTATCCCCCTGTGTGTGAAAGGGGGAGGGGTTGCTATGTGCTTGTATGAGTGCGCACGCGTTTGAGTGTGTGTGTGGATGTGTGTGTGTCTGGGTGTGTGAGTGGGAGGGAGTTGAAAGGTGTGTGTGTTTCACTGTTCTCTGTATTGTATCAGTTCTCTTATAGCGGTATAGAATGTGTTTTCCAAACCGTTTTGATTTCGATTATTTTTCGCTCCCACTATAGGCTTTTGTATGAAATACACACACCAAAAAAAGTTTTGGATCACCCTCGGTTCCGAAAGTTCCAGAGCCTGTACCGAAAATTGGACTAGAGATCAACATAAACATCATTTCCGCCCTTTTTACTGCTCATGAAAACCACACATTGCACGTTGTACCACGTTGTACCACCGTATAGCGAGACCTTCAGAGGTAGTGTTGCAGATAGCTATAATTGATACCCAGTAGCACGTCCTCTTGCATTGATTCATGCCTTTATTCGCCGTGGCATACTATCTACAAGTACATCAAGGCAATGTTGGTGCAGATTGTCCCACTCCGCAACGTCGATTCGGCGTAGACCCCTCAGATTGCTTTGCGGGTCTATCTCAGGCATGTTCGACAGGCATGTTCGCTGTAGTGAGCGATGTTATCCAGAAGGAAGTCATTCACATCATGTGCACGATGGTGGCGTGAATTGTCGTCCATGAAGACGAATGTCCCGCCAATATGCTGCCGATATGGTTGCACTGTCGTTTGGAGGATGGCATTCACGTATCGTACAGCCGTTACGGCGCCTTCCATGATCACCAGGGGCGTACGTAGGCCCCACATAATGCCTTCCCAAAACAGCAGGGAACCTTCACGTTGCTGCACTCGTTGGAAAGTGTGTCTAAGGCGTTCAGCTTCACCGGATTGCCATCAAACTAGTCTCCGAAGATTGTCTGGATGAAGGCATACGCGACACTCATCGGTGAAGAGAACGTGATGCCAATCCTGAGCGCCGGCCAGTGTGGCCGTGCGGTTCTAGGCGCTTCAGCCTGGAACCGCGTGATCGCTACGATCGCAGGTTCGAATCCTGCCTCGGGCATGGATGTGTGTGATATCCTTAGGTTAGTTAGGTTTTAAGTAGTTCTAAGTTCTAGGCGACTGATGACCACAGATGTTAAGTCTCATAGTGCTCAGAGCCATTTGAACAACTTTGTTCGTCAGGATAGAAGTCAGGAGCGGAGGGCGTTGTAAAATGAAAATTAATTGAGTGGAATGGACCCAGTTTATTCTTGTAATGATGGTACAGTGGTGCCTACGTAGGGCTGAGCAGCCCCAAGAGGGGTTGCCGTCTGCTCATCAGAGAGGCAGAGGCTAGAGGAGCGACTACTCGGGGCCGAGGTCAGAAGCTAAGAGAGCGCGGAGCTGTTTCCAAGCCGCCCTCGCCGCTCCCGGCCGCGTCCCCACGTGATCACACGATTAGTCTCTGATTGGAGGATTGATTCCGCCAACGCGCCTTGCTAGTAGCGTACCGCCGTCAGCGCAACCAACACGTGGGACTTGAGTCTGACCGAGGAGTACGTGGCAGGAATGTGCCGACCATGGTCTTCCGGCCAACACCTTCCACCACAGTACGGCCGAACATTATGCATGAAAAATTTACTTAATAAAATTTTGTCGGCAATGATCCCTCTTGGGGGGTCTCCTCCCTGCACATCCTTTCCCCTTCCAAAGAAGGCTCTCTGGATGAAAATGAATGAGCTTATTCTAATTGATTATTCTATTTAAAAAATATATGATCCTTATGAAGGGTCCCATAAATAACATAGTGATATCAATATGCGCAAAAGTTACAAAGTGGCCTGAAGGGCCTGAGGGAAGGCTCTTGAATAACAAACTTGTGAAGTTGGTGCGACGGCAGTGGGGCGGCGCCATGCTGTGAATGTGTGTCGGCGGTATCAGTGGTGGTGGGTACCCCGGCGATGATGAGGGGCACCAGAGCACAGCACACTGAAACACTCCACCCTCGTGGGGGTGAGAGAATGCTCCCAGGCCTAACAAGGGGGTTTTTCCCCGTAATATTACTTTGAGTTCTTAAATCTAGGATTACAATGGTAATTGCCCAAGTGGGTGAATGAGAACATTACAAAGTGACAAAAATTTAAAAAGAAAACAAAATGACTTACATGAGGGTTAAGACTCGACAGTTAAATTATGATTCCATAGACTTTATATAGAAATACAAATCCATTACAAAATTAGTTCATTGACCTGACACCTAGACTACAACTTAATTCTAAGGGGGGGGGGGGGGGGGGGGTCATGCCTGATCGCGTGCACAAAGGTTGGCAGATAGTTTCAGGTGTGATATTCACCTTCAGGTTGTGGGGGTGGTACTTCTTCTCGGAAGGAAGTGAAACATTTGCAAAACCCTCTTTTACAGAGTATCCAGGATATTATAATCAGAATCATTACAATGATTATTACCGAACCAGCGCAGGGTAATACAACGGTAGTTAATCGCTTGGTTTGGTGCCAATCAGCAATATGTGAGGCCACTCGGTCAAGAGGAACTTGGTTGTGTTCCTGGGTAAGGAGATGATTGATCGATTGGAGTAGATCTGAATCATTGGTATTCGGTAAATTCTTTAGCTTCTCATGGTGATGGAGTTTAAAAGAGAGTTCAGGAAGGTATAAGGTAAATGTGGGAATGGTGACATGAAAGGTGGAGTGCAATTGAGCTGATATCCTCATAGAAGCAGCGTATACGTCACATCTTGAACTATTATACGCTAAGCCACTATTATTCAGTGTTACCCGGTACGATTCAGTCTCTGACATTGAACGGTGGCACACCATGGTGGCGGTGACAGTCTGTGGAACAGCGAACAGAAAACTGTTGCCAACAGGCTGAATTACTGGTTGACGAAGTGAGACTAGAACACGAGGACATGGAGGTGTAGTAGTTTCAGCTAAAAACAGTGACATCTCGCACTCAGTAGTGTTAGTGTGTAAAATTAGCGTGGAGCATAAGTAATGTGTTGTATGGAAGCAACTGGATAGTTCAGCGCGAGAGAGAGTGGCGTGAGTTTGTCGATCCCGACTAACTATTAAAAATTTTTGAGTCTGCCAAACAACATGGTGGTGAAGGGTAGCCCAAGAAACTGGAAAAGTGTATATTTGATAGCACTCGTATTCGCAATTTGCGCACGTGATTGGCAACCTCATTCGCATCCGAATACCGTCAGAATTACGGGTAAGTCGGACCTCCAACGCAGCATAGTAAAAGGGGAGGTTGCTTTCCCGCACGGCATAAAGCATTTGTTTAGGGGCCAGAATTTGCGACGACACATTGTGTAGGATGTGCAAGATGGGCTGTGAGAGTAACAGATGTGGACTGAGCTTTCCTTGCAGTCCGAGTTGAATGACCGAGTGTAACATGTGCACGTGTAACTGTGCTGTGTGTATATTAAATAAAAGAATCTGCGTGGTCTTCATAATGTCGAATGTGATAGTCAGATTACGTAATCCCGAGCGAAGATGAGTCCACTCTTGGTTAAAGAATTGTTCAAGTGCACCATAGTGTCGTGTTAGTCTGTCGGCTACAACTTGTATTTGTCTAGTTGTGGCTAACAGGTTATTCTCAAGATGTGTCAGGTGCACCTGTTGATGTACCAACACTTCGTGATTAAATTGTGTTTCCGAAAGCGCTTGCTGTGTGTCCAAATCCCAGCGTTTTGCGTCTGTTTCGTCAGGAGTCCCAAAGACAGATTTTAATAATGTACCTCCAACAGGCAACCAGGCTCGTTTGAAACGAGGCAGTGGTACTGCATCCCTAATACTGTTCAATTGACTCCGAAGGGTTGAAATAATTCTAGTCACTTTCCACAAAGATCGGAGAAACTCATGTTCCTTCGTCTGCGTCAAGAAGGTTTCATATTTTGACAATTGCTGAGCTGCATCATATAAAGCACGGTCTTCCTCTTCAAATAATGTTAAGTTGACATCAGCTAACACAATAGCATAATGTGGAGTATGCACCAGGTTGTGACGACGTCCAAAATGCACGCCAGATGTGGAAGGGTAGACGTGAAATGGAGGCGCCTTAACGGCGACGACGACAACCATTGAGATTAACATGCTGCCCATTGCGGACGATAAATTGACAGCCATTTGAACGGAGGTTGCTTTCAGCTTCCAATGTTGATAACGGTCGACTGCGAGAGAAAGTATTAGTGACCCTAGAAGTAAAAATTTCCTGGATGAGTAATTCAGAGATGACAGAGGGGGTACAACGTTGTAGCAATAATTACCTGGCAAGTAACGACGATGGACCCGTTCAGTCACGCTTACTGATGAAGAAGGCCATGAAGTAGTATCACGGCAGGCAACCAACAGTTTGGCAGCCGTGGGGGTAGCAAGGCGGCAAGACAATGGTGTAATTCAACACTGGGTATCCGCTGATCAGTCACGCGTCAGCAAAAAAGACGCTGAATGCGGAGGCAGTACTACGCAGCGCAGATTAAGCGTAACTCGCTGGAAAAAAATTTCAACCTGCTATGGGACGAAGGCCAAGTGTCGTTAATTAATTTGAGATTTTGTACGAAGAAAGTTTTTTTTTTAATGAATAAAATGAGAAGGAATCCTGTGATCGCGGTGTAAACCTGCACAGCCTAGGCACCTCCCACGCATTGGCCACTACGCAGGGGCACCCACCCCGCCAAGGCTCGACACGGCGAGACAGGTGAAGTACTTCATAAATTTCAGAAATAATATTGAGTGGTTTTTCAGCTGTAGAAAACCCGAATGAGGATAGGACAACTCAAGTTAACTCAATAATCATAGGATCTTTACTTACAGAAGTGGTCAATAGAGAGATTAACTGTACTGAAGTCGGAAATGAATGTTAGCGAGAGCGAGTCTGTTGCTCGTGAATAGAGAGGCTGGGCGTGATGCAGTGGAGGCGGCGCAGCGCAGCTTTATCAGCGCTGAGCCGGCAGAGTGCTGAGCTCAGATAACAGCGTCGGAGAGCGCTAGTGGCTCTGCGTCCGAGACTAAGACATTGTAAGTGCAACTTAAAAGTAACAGTTTATTGCAAAGCAATAATAAACGAATAGCTGATGTCACAAAGACGTTTGATTCCATTTTAACAGAACAACTTAAGTGATCAACAGGTAAATTGATTACGTTGTTGATTAAAAGAAACTGCTACTGAACATAACGTACATACGTACGTACTTCCCTTTCCTCTTCCGAAGAGCGGAGGGCATAAACGATAAAAGCCTTGTTCATGTACTTAGTATATGACAATAGAGGTCTGGTAACATCAACAAGTTACACCAAGGTAGTGTGGATATGAACAGTGTGAGTGCGTTGTTAGTTGTTATTGGGAGTATGAAGTGTTGTGTAAATGTGTGACTAATGGTAGCTGATGGCGGATACGAACTGAAGGCCAATAGGTGCTATCAGAGATACTTCCAGACCAGAAACAGTGAAAATTAAAAGGGAATACCGAATATGACACAAAAATAACGTATAACCATAAAGTGTACTAATATTAATCATAACTGTAAATTGATAACAATAAAACATGACATTGAAGTAATAATAATTGACAAGAAATAAAATAAAGGGAATATTTCCCGAACATAACTTGCGAATCGGATACGATATCCGTCAGGGGAAGTTGTTTTTTTTTTTTTTTTTTTTTTTTTTTAGTCGGTTGACGAAGTGCATAAGGGACTACGTCAGTAGAATCCGACAGTGTGTGTATATAACAACATTGTTCTTAAAAGTGCAGTTTGCACTGTCAGATGGTGACAAGCAACTAATCCGTTCAGCAACGGAAAAGGCTGCCATCTGGGGAACGGTATCTGAATCTTTGGCAGAATCCGATGATTTTGCAATGGAATTGCCATGTAGAAGAAAATGGCGTTGTATAAAACGTAATAAAAGAGCGTCTGAGGCTCAGTTCATTTGTGGTTGAGTGCCAAAGGCGTAGTGTGAGTGCAAATTGTCTCACGGTAATTGATGTATGAATTGTTTCGTGGTCAACCGAGGAGCCTAGGATTCGGTGACGTGTAAGTACAAGTTCGCGGCCCGTATGAGCTACCTGCGAGTGACTCGACTATTAAGTTCAGCAGTGCATTAGTGCAATCTGCAGACTTGGATTGATGATTATACACTCCTGGAAATGGAAAAAAGAACACATTGACACCGGTGTGTCAGACCCACCATACTTGCTCCGGACACTGCGAGAGGGCTGTACAAGCAATGATCACACGCACGGCACAGCGGACACACCAGGAACCGCGGTGTTGGCCGTCGAATGGCGCTAGCTGCGCAGCATTTGTGCACCGCCGCCGTCAGTGTCAGCCAGTTTGCCGTGGCATACGGAGCTCCATCGCAGCTTTAACACTGGTAGCATGCCGCGACAGCGTGGACGTGAACCGTATGTGCAGTTGACGGACTTTGAGCGAGGGCGTATAGTGGGCATGCGGGAGGCCGGGTGGACGTACCGCCGAATTGCTCAACACGTGGGGCGTGAGGTCTCCACAGTACATCGATGTTGTCGCCAGTGGTTGGCGGAAGGTGCACGTGCCCGTCGACCTGGGACCGGACCGCAGCGACGCACGGATGCACGCCAAGACCGTAGGATCCTACGCAGTGTCGTAGGGGACCGCACCGCCACCTCCCAGCAAATTAGGGACACTGTTGCTCCTGGGGTATCGGCGAGGACCATTCACAACCGTCTCCATGAAGCTGGGCTACGGTCTCGCACACCGTTAGGCCGTCTTCCGCTCACGCCCCAACATCGTGCAGCCCGCCTCCAGTGGTGTCGCGACAGGCGTGAATGGAGGGACGAATGGAGACGTGTCGTCTTCAGCGATGAGAGTCGCTTCTGCCTTGGTGCCAATGATGGTCGTATGCGTGTTTGGCGCCGTGCAGGTGAGCGCCACAATCAGGACTGCATACGACCGAGGCACACTGGGCCAACACCCGGCATCATGGTGTGCGGAGCGATCTCCTACACTGGCCGTACACCACTGGTGATCGTCGAGGGGACACTGAATAGTGCACGGTACATCCAAACCGTCATCGAACCCATCGTTCTACCATTCCTAGACCGGCAAGGGAACGTGCTGTTCCAACAGGACAATGCACGTCCGCATGTATCCCGTGCCACCCAACGTGCTCTAGAAGGTGTAAGTCAACTACCCTGGCCAGCAAGATCTCCGGATCTGTCCCCCATTGAGCATGTTTGGGACTGAATGAAGCGTCGTCTCACGCGGTCTGCACGTCCAGCACGAACGCTGGTCCAACTGAGGCGCCAGGTGGAAATGGCATGGCAAGCCGTTCCACAGGACTACATCCAGCATCTCTACGATCGTCTCCATGGGAGAATAGCAGCCTGCATTGCTGCGAAAGGTGGATATACACTGTACTAGTGCCAACATTGTGCATGCTCTGTTGCCTGTGTCTATGTGCCTGTGGTTCTGTCAGTGTGATCATGTGATGTATCTGACCCCAGGAATGTGTCAATAAAGTTTCCCCTTCCTGGGACAATGAATTCAGGGTGTTCTTATTTCAATTTCCAGGAGTGTATAATTTGCAGGCCAATGGAGCAACCTGCGGACAGTGCTAAGGCAATCTGTCAAGCAATAAAAATAGCTCTGAAGCTAGAATAGCATACATGCATAAATAGCGTCACTTTTTGTGCGCGCAGTACTTAACACTACATAAAATGAAAATCATGAACTATAAATCACTAGTGCTACCATAATGACATAATTAGACACAATGACATATATTGACAAGAAAATAAAAACAGAATGATGTATAATAATAATGCTGTAAGCAGTCGGAACGCTCAACGTTATCATGTAACACTGGCCACCTGGGGCTGGCTGCTAGGCTGCGTGTGTGTTTGTTTTAAAACTGACGACAACAAATTGAATTGAAAGGACAACTAGGCACAGTTCCCGTAGCGCTTACATCACCGGCTAATTAGAGGCAAAGTACGTATCTCACAATGGATCATCGGCCGATATTTTGGGGCAAGACTGCAACAAGGGAGAGCAATATCTCGGTGTAAATAGGTGGTAAGATTAAAAGACCGGTACTGTCGGAAGAGGGTACCTAGCATGTTGTGGGGGCCTCCTCATTGACAGAAGAAGGAAAACAGGATAGAACAATGACCACGGCGGTAGAGTAAAATAAATGGGGAGGGCAAAAATAACTGCGTAGCAACCAAGGAACAATCGCCCACCGATATACGGCAGCCCGGACGATTGGTCGTTTGTGCCTCGTCAGTAGCGTGAAAAACCCGTGCATTGCATTGGTTTGCCCATATCTCGCCTTCTCCAAGGAAGATAACATTAAATGTCCTCATAGTTCGATGTGTAACATGGTTAGGGCTGTAGTTTGTTGCTTACACAATGAATCAAAGCAGTAGTGAAACGTCACTTATAGGATTGGCAGACTAAGGTATGCAGAATAACGTAAATCGTTAAGAACTTCGTGTGATTTATCCAGCTAATGTGAAACAAAACAAGGAAAAGAATTTAAACAATGAATCACATCTACTTAATATTTATGTTAAGATTAATTGGGATGTTTGAATGAATTTTGTTTGCCGTGTCTTCCGGCTGCATAAAAGAAACCAGCTTGGAGCTGTTAGCGAGCGCGCAGCGCACGCGTAGGTGCGGAGTAGGCACCGGCGCGTCAGCGGTTATGTGAGACGGCGTGTAGTCGCGAGAGACCGGCCGCTACTGCAGCGACAAATGTCACGCGCTTAGCGTGTACCAGAAATAACGATGAATTAGAAATTGCTAATTATCTAGAATAAGAGTTTTTTAAAAAGGCAGTTAGTTATATAAAATGATGGTAAATACATTGTAGTCTGTCATACCCGGAGGATAGGGCAGTAATTTGCGGTTTGTTTTTGTAACTACTAGGACGCGCCGCGTGTTGAGACGCTGGAGGCGGCAGCGCACGTGGTGATAAGATACGTCATCGCGCGGAGCGCTGTTACTGGCTGAGAAAAAATGATGGCCGCTGGCCAGTTCTTGGCGAGAAGAAGGGACAGCGCTGAAGAGAGGAGGGGAGGCGACAGCTGATGTGTTGGCCCGCCAACAGCTGGTCCCGTAAACAAATCGTACGAGGCGTATGCATTTCAAGTCCGGGCTTTATCTGTTCCGATTACTTACGATTAGCTGCAGCAAATACAGAACTACGACATATAGTACAATACACTAGACGTCAACGTAACAAGTATTAAGAAAAGTTCGGAGTAAAAATACTCCACATGTACTGGTTTGCCAAATAGATGGCAATAGAAGACATTGAAGAATATTATTCGGAGTTAGCAGCCGCGGTACTGCCAACACCAAGTGTAATGGTTGCATTTGAAACAAGTCAGTTGCGTGACGTCTAATGCGTGGCATTGCTTGCAAAACATAAAACATAATCATACATATGAAAATGAGCAAAAATACGTGACATGACTGGAAATTGAAAATTGAGAATGGCTGGGAACTCCGTGGTGGCCAGGCACGTCTTGCTTCCAAGTCCCTGGAGAAAATGACTTAAACTAAGCTGCAATAAAACATAACATAAAACTCTAATTAGGCGTGATTAATCACGCTACCTCAACCCATAAGGGTGTCGATTCCGCAAAGGGTATCTACAACCTTGTGGAGGTAATCTCCTTCGTTTTTTCTTTCGTCTTTGTTCCACTTGAGGTGGAGGTGAGACAAGCGGATCTGGGGCTGCGACCTGTTGTGGTGACACAGCCCTACCGTGGTAAGGTTGCAGGCGGTCAAAGTGCACTATCACCGTACGATCGGTTAATTTCAGTTCTGCATTGACTGGTGAGGTCAACCGTACAATCCGATACGGGCCTTCAAAGCGGGGAGAGAACGTTTTAGTTCGTCCATTTTTGATTGCCGGGTTTCGTAGTAACACTAAATCACCTGTTGGATAAGTCGGTAAAACAGCATTTTCGTTTTGCTTGTGCAACTGTTTGTTAGTAGCTTTGATATTATTCCTCTTTACCTTATACCAGATCGCTTTTAGCCGGCGGGCTAAACCTTTTACTTCCGTTATTTCTACACCTTGAGGTAGTTTGTCTATTTCGAACGGCGAATTCATCGGCCGTCCAAACACAGCTTCGTAAGGGGTATACCCCGTGGATTCATGTATTCGGGTGTTGTATGCAGAAGAAATATACGGTACATATCTGTCCCAATCAGCGTGCGTTTTTGCAACATAATAGGATAACATTTTACAAATTGTACGGTGTACGCGTTCAACACGACCGTTGGCCTTAGGATGGAAGGGAGTTGTACGCCATTTTTTGATTCTTAGCAATTTACAAACTTGTACAAATAAAGCAGACATGAAATTGGTCCCTTGATCCGTTAAAATGGCATCAGGATTTGCAAAAGGTAGTATCACACGATTTACAAACTCTCTCGCCACAGTTTCAGTTGTCATGTCGGGGAGGGGAGCCAAAATTAGATAACGTGAAAAGTATTCAATAACAGACAAAATGTATTTGTTACCTTGTTGCGACTGTCGAAAAGGACCTTGGAAATCTAAAGCAAGAATTTCGAAGGGTGAAGGTGCCTGAGGAAGTGTTTGCAGCGGCACTCTCGGATGCCTATTTTGTGCTCGTTGTGCACACGGCAGGCAAGATCTTACATACTTGTCCACGTCACGTTGTCGGTATTGCCACCAATAACGTGTCGCAATTCGAGCGTTCGTAGCGCGTTTTCCGCTGTGACATGCTTGGATTGTATCATGGCATTGCCGTATTGTACGTTGCTGCAAGCATTCCGGTATTACCAAACGATTTCCATGGGGAGTTCTTCGATACAAAAGGTCGTCTATTACTTCAAATTCTGGAAAGGTGGCGTATTTTTGACATTGAACGTCCACCTGCTGTGCTTCTTTTAACTCTTCAATTGATACCTCATCTGATTGAATGACACGCACCTTTCTACTTAACGCATCAGCATTTTGATGCAACCGACCAGGGTTGTGCCGAACTTCAAAATCATATTCTGACAGTTTCATGGCCCAGCGCATAAGTTTGCTACTAGGGTCTTTAAGATTCAATAACCACTGCAGAGCAGAGTCATCGGTAAGAACTGTAAACTTGCGACCATAGAGGTAACATCTAAAATAATTAATTCCAAAAAGAAGGGCAAGCAATTCCTTTTCTGTAGTACTGTAATTAGTTTCTGCTTTATTCAGTTGACGAGAGGCTTACCCAACGGGTTTTTCCTCACCATCTTGCACTTGGCTTAGGACACATCCTACAGCAAAATCAGATGCGTCACAAGATGAAAGTTCAGCGAAGTCTGGGTAAACAAGAAGAGGTGAACTAGTTAAAATAGTTTTCACTGTTTGAAAGGCGGTCGAACATTCATCCGTCCAAACAAAAGGAGTATCCTTTTTCAACAATTTAGTAAGTGGTTTGGTAATAGTAGCATAATCTTTAACAAAACGGCGGTAATAATTTGCAAGGCCAAGGAAGGATTGTAATTCCTTTAAATTTGTTGGAATAGGAAAAGTGTCTACTGCTTCAGTTAATCGTGGATCTGGCTTGACTCCGCTGGAACTGATGACATGACCTAAATACTGCACTTGCGATTGAGAAAAAGAACATTTTTCTAATTTTAAGCTTAAATTAGCATTTTGCAAGCGCAACAGTACACTGCGTAGATGTTCAGCATGTTCAGCAATGGATGTTGAAAATATAATTATATCATCAAGATACACAAGGCACATAGTAGGTTTCAACCCACGTAATAGCAGATCTGCAAATCGCTGAAAGGTTGCTGGTGCGTTGCGAAGCCCGAAAGGCATCCTTAAGAATTCATATAAGCCACCAGGAACTACAAAAGCTATCTTAGCTCGATCTTGAGGAGCAATTGGAATTTGATGATACCCACAGCGCATGTCTAATGTTGTGAAGTACCGGCAATTGCCCAGACGATCGAGTGTTTCATCGATCCGGGGTAATGGATAATGATCTGGAGTAGTAACTTTGTTTACTGCTCGCATATCTACACAGAGGCGATAGGATATTTCTCTTTCTATAGATTTCTTTGGAACGACTACAATTGGGCTAGACCACGCTCTAGAAGAGGGTTGTATTATTCCTGCTTCTAGTTGCTGTTGTATAGTTTCCTCTACCACTGACTGAAGATGGTAGGGAATTCGGTACCCTTATCATGGGAAATGCATCAAAAGATATTTCTAATGAATGTAGTGTTCCTTACGTTACTTGTACACGGTATCCCAAGACGATAAAGCAAGCAAAACACATCCAGTCTAGTCCAGCGCAATCCACTAAATGTTTGTGCACCTGAAGAAACACTGGCCACAGACTTTCTTCGTTCCTGCCAGTCGTGACAGGCTAAAGCTGTAGCTTCCATTCAGTCAAGCACACACGGCCATGCCTGCTGCTGACTGGACGAGCATCGCTCAGTACACCACGAGAGAAACAGGTGCCGCTTGGATGTAGAGCTGTAACTGCATCTCACGTTAAACGTTAACCAGTTTAGCTACCTGAGTCCACTATCGTTAAGTTTAACGACTCTTGCATTAAAATTTAAAATTTTATATGACCCCAGGTGGCGTTCCTCCTGACATTAAGATTTAAAACTGTACAGCTACATACTAGCGTTATGTGCTACAAAACATAACGATGGGTACGTTAATTACCTGAAGCAGTGGTGATATCAGCTTGCCTCTACGATGACGTCACACCCCAGACACAGTCACTGGCGTCTGCCTCCATACAATCAGTAAACGGCGACTGGGATTCAGGGAGCAAAAGCTCTTGCTCCATTTCTGTCCATACATATCAAATTTCTCACGCTTAGTGTGGATTATTGCCTTTTTACACCCGTTATTTTCGAAGCCTGAGGAAACTGGAGTGTACACGCGTTTTCACAAAGCTAAAATATCGTTACTCGCTGCTTGCTAGTCTGAAAATCCTGTAAAACAGTACGGTACGGGCTGTATTTCCTCAAGTATTCTAACATCCAGTAAAACCTCTTGAGCCGTGGCTGGCTCGCATCATGCCTTGTTTTTTTGTCATATGTAACAGTCCAGTGGTATCTTATTTCTTCTTCGATTACCGCTGTCTTGTCCCCGTGAGTGGCAGCAGCACCATGTATCGATACTAGTACTGCTGTACTATCTTTCGCGTGGCGGATATATTTTCCGGCTGTGCTGTGTGTGGCAGTTGGTCGGTTGCGGCAGAGCAGCTAGGAAGTCTCCGTGGCACTTGGTCAGGCCGGAGCTGCTGGCGGTGTGCACACGCGTTTGGACTTCTGAGGCGCTTCTTGCGACGGTTACGAAGATTGTCGCCTACCGATCCTAAAGAACTAAAGTTGAGTGCTCACTTATCCTACGATCAAGCCCCAACTGCCATCACATCTCTTCGTTTGATCCTGCTGGTCGCTTTCTGGGAGATTCTCCCAAGCAACAACGTGTGTGCATTGAAGTCAGCTAGAATTGCAGCCATCTTCCCGTGTTGTGTTTAACTTAATTTGATTCATTCCTTCATTAATTAAGTGTACCCGCTTTATCTTCTCCCTTATGGCCGTTGACGTTCCGGTGACCTGCCCTGGTCGTTGACATAGTTTCCGACAGTGTATTTTCCTCGTTATGTTGATGCTGTCCAGCACGGCGTGTAGTTCGACAGCTGAGGGGTTCTTGGTGGTTTTGGATGTTTATTCCGACTTGGCTGGATTGGACACCAGCATCCAGAACGCAATGTTAGTGACATCTTGTTGTCGTTTTGCTGGTTGGTCGGAGCAGAACTGATCTTATTGGTTGGTTCGTCAGCTGGCTCGCGGTCGGGTTGCCTTCCGATTAACAGGTTGTCGATCTGGTTGCATGTCCCACCTAAACGTGCGTTAGTGTTACCTTCTCAGGTCGATCCCTGGAGCCTTCTGAGCGGGACTCCTTGTGTTTCACATAGTGATTTCCTTTTTAGTCTTAAGTACTTTGTGTGGCTTTCAGCCGAGTCTTAGCTGATTAAAATTGCAAGGCTTTTCTTCGTAGGCCCTAAGACGAAAAAAAAGATTCTTGTTTGGTATGTGGCCTTCAGCCGAGTTTCAGCCTTTCAAAATTAAAATTGAAAATTCTTTGTGCCTAGACGTTAAGCCGTGTATTTGTTACAAGTTGGTATGTGGCTTTCATCTGAGTTTTCAGTCTTTTAAAATCAAAAGTTGAAAAATTTTGTGTAGGCCTTAAGCCGTAAGGAACATTTTCTATTTTGTATGTGGCCTTCAGTCGAGTTTTCCAGCTTAAATTAAAAATTGGAAATTTCTTTGTCTGGGCTTTAAGTCGTGAAACTGTTTGGGTTTCGTATGTGTCCTTAAGCCGAGTTTTATGTGAAGCATTTTAGGGTAAAACCTTTAGCCTATTTTAGTTCAAATTTAGAAGCTCTTCTCTTTTGGCATTAATCCGTAGAACTGTTGTCTGCATGGTGTCTGGCCTTCAGCCGAGTTTAATATCTCTTAAATTAAAAATTCAAAATCCTTTTCTTGCCCGTAAGTCATAAGATTGTCATTCTTTAGTATGAGGCCTTCAAGCGTGTTTTACATGAAATTTGTTAAGATAAGGCCTTCAGCCTCTTCAGATTGAAAGCTCTTCTTCCTAGGCCTTATGCCATTATATTGATTTGTTGATACGCGGCCTTCAGCCGAGTTCTCAGCCTATTTAGATTAAATATTGAAAATCTTTCTCTCGGCCTTAAGCCGTAACACTGTTCTTGATTAATGTGAGGCCTTCAGACGAGTTATATGGGAAAAATTTAAACTAAGGCTTTCAGCCTATTTATATTGAAGATAAGAAACTGTTTTGCTAAAAATGTGAAACCTCCAGAAGAACTCCTGTACCTGAATTCCTTGCTTAGGCCTTGTGCCTTGGATTTTCGATGTGGCCTTCAGCCGATCTAAATTAAAATAAAGCAGGAGTTCTTGATTCTTGCCTGTGTGATTGCCTCTTTTAAGAAATAAAGTTTATATGTTGAGTGCTAATGACAGTAACTTATTTTGGCCCCTTTCCACAAATATAACCTCATCCGCTCTGTCCTGCTACCCCAGGGATTTCACATCTGTTTTATCAGCTTGATACCAGTTCTGTCCTGGATTGCAGAGCTAGAATATTAAACTCGTTTTTGGTTCACGACGAAGTGCTAAGAGCATTCTGTATCTCTGTCACGCTATGCTTCCTCATCTGCGAACTCTTCTTAAGGAAGTCAAATGCCTCATCACCTACGAAGTGTCTCAAGGTAACAAAATAGCGGTACATAGGAGTTGTAAATGTCAGATTAATACAGATTAGCACTTTACAAATTCCTTCATATAGGTTATTTTATTGCGATGACCATATTTGCCTTTGTAAGTGCGACGCGGAAATTTCGTTAAACGTTCTCGCTGAAAAAAAAAACCCTTCTGATTATCGCTTCAAGTCGCGAATCATATCTGTAGTAGTCTCACCCTGGTTTCCACCACACGGTGACACGTCGTTGACACAAATTGATTGACTAGTTAATTAAATTGATCATGAGAGTCAGTTTTCATTAGGTGTAATTTTTTTCCTGCAGTCGAATTGCACTCGCCAGCTCACAGTAACAGACACTTCTATGATGTCTACCAGGGGCCCGCCACAGCCAAGGTGGTCACTCCATCCTGTACCAAAACGGGTGGTAACCACAGTCAGAGAACTGAAGATGTCCAACCCTAATTATACTCTGCTTGTCAGTTGCTTGTTGTGCCTTCCACTATAGCCTTGTGGCTATTGTCAGCTGCTATCCTGACATTTACGTGAATATAAGTAGATCCGTTTTTGGTTAAATGATATGTGCTGGTGAACAGTAACATCCATTTTGCAGCTCCAACATAATATAGTCACTGTCCACCAATCAGGTGAAACCACGTCTGTTCGTCTTATGTAGCTGATGCACGAGGCAGAAGCATCTGTGCATGCTGTTAGGATCTCATAGGTTGCCACACTCCATTCGAATATATAACAGGAAGAAATCGCGGAGAGAGACGACCCATTTCTTCTGCAAACATAGGGTTGGCTTCAAATGGCTCTAAGCACTAAGGGACTTAACATCTGAGGTCATTAGTCCCCTAGATTCAGAACTACTTAAACCTAACAAACCTAAGGACATCAGAAACATTCATGCCCGAGACAGGATTCGAACCTGCGACCGAAGCAGCAGCGTGGCTTCTCACTAAAGCACCTAGAACCACTCGGCCACAGCGGCCGGCCATAAGGTTGGTTTTAGGGTTTATATTGAAGTATGTAGTCATGTTTTTACTCGATCAGAGCGTATGTTTCAGATGAAAGGGTAATCGACAACACTGGTGCGATGTATCCTCCATCAAACAGAGTGCAGCGGCTTGCATGGGACTGGTTTTATATGTAGAATGCTCGCAGGTGACAGAGATGTCTGCAAGCATGCGAGAAGGCCTATGGCAGGGTTGGTAGTTGACCTGAACGTAACTAAATTTACTGAACATTAATAGGACTACATTAATACCACTATAAATCCATTACACTGTCATTGGAAAGGTTGACTACAGTAAAATACCTAACAGTAAGCATGTGGATAAAACTCATGAAGAAAGCATATGTCGGGTTGCTGAAAATTTAACGGAAGCAACACAAACACTAACAGCTGACAAGGCAGTGAGCTATAGCAGAAGCTCAACAGTCGAGCTCAAATTCATCTGCATGGATTTTTATAAGAGGTGTAATCCACCGATTAAGAAGTTACTGTGTAGGAGGTGACTGACTGCAAATACCGGCAGTATGTCACCTAAAGACTGTGACACTATAGTTTGGATCAAGGTGTAAGTGGTACTAAGAACACTGCTGTGTTGGAGAAAGTATTTTGCTACGTTTCTCTGGGTCAGCCTTTCGGTTTGGAGGTAAGAGAGAGGACAAGCACATTGTTCACCATTCTTGCATTCACTCCAGTGACCTCCACCTAGTCCTTCCAAGAAAAAATGGTTCAAATGGCTCTAAGCATTATGGGACTTAACGTCTGAGGTCATCGGTCCCGTAGAACTTAGAACTACTTAAACCTAACTAACCTAAGGACATCACCCGAGGCAGGATTCGAATCTACAACCGTAGCGGTCGCGCGGTTCCATACTGCAGCGCCTAGAACCGCGTGGCCACCGAGTCGGCCCTTCCAAGAAAGACAGGACAGCTTTTGCGAGTCTGGAATCATTAACAGCAGCCCTGTATGGCGAGTGGTGGCTTCTGGGCCCAGAGCAAAATCACCCTGACGAGTTGGTGGAGATCCGCGATCCGATGGCGGCAGTGGGTATGGGGGCAGTGAATCGTGGGGGCAGTGAAGAAACTGAAACACCCTACTACCCCATAGACGGACAGGTCTCACCAGGAGTATTTCGGAAGTAGTGTACCTGAATCCTAAATGACTTACACTCCTGGAAATTGAAATAAGAACACCGTGAAATCATTGTCCCAGGAAGGGGAAACTTTATTGACACATTCCTGGGGTCAGATACATCACATGATCACACTGACAGAACCACAGGCACATAGACACAGGCAACAGAGCATGCACAATGTCGGCACTAGTACAGTGTATATCCACCTTTCGCAGCAATGCTGGCTGCTATTCTCCCATGGAGATGATCGTAGAGATGCTGGATGTAGTCCTGTGGAACGGCTTGCCATGCCATTTCCACCTGGCGCCTCAGTTGGACCAGCGTTCGTGCTGGACGTGCAGACCGCGTGAGACGACGCTTCATCCAGTCCCAAACATGCTCAATGGGGGACAGATCCGGAGATCTTGCTGGCCAGGGTAGTTGACTTACACCTTCTAGAGCACGTTGGGTGGCACGAAATACATGCGGACGTGCATTGTCCTGTTGGAACAGCAAGTTCCCTTGCTGGTCTAGGAATGGTAGAACGGTGGGTTCGATGACGGTTTGGATGTACCGTGCACTATTCAGTGTCCCCTCGACGATCACCAGTGGTGTACGGCCAGTGTAGGAGATCGCTCCCCACACCATGATGCCGGGTGTTGGCCCTGTGTGCCTCGGTCGTATGCAGTCCTGATTGTGGCGCTCACCTGCACGGCGCCAAACACGCATACGACCATCATTGGCACCAAGGCAGAAGCGACTCTTATCGCTGAAGACGACACGTCTCCATTCGTCCCTCCATTCACGCCTGTCGCGACACCACTGGAGGCGGGCTGCACGATGTTGGGGCGTGAGCGGAAGACGGCCTAACGGTGTGCGGGACCGTAGCCCAGCTTCATGGAGACGGTTGCGAATGGTCCTCGCCGATACCCCAGGAGCAACAGTGTCCCTAATTTGCTGGGAAGTGGCGGTGCGGTCCCCAACGGCACTGCGTAGGATCCTACGGTCTTGGCGTGCATCCGTGCGTCGCTGCGGTTCGGTCCCAGGTCGACGGGCACGTGCACCTTCCGCCGACCACTGGCGACAACATCGATGTACTGTGGAGACCTCACGCCCCACGTGTTGAGCAATTCGGCGGTACGTCCACCCGGCCTCCCGCATGCCCACTATACGCCCTCGCTCAAAGTCCGTCAACTGCACATACGGTTCACGTCCACGCTGTCGCGGCATGCTACCAGTGTTAAGACTGCGATGGAGCTCCGTATGCCACGGCAAACTGGCTGACATTGACGGCGGCGGTGCACAAATGCTGCGGAGCTAGCGCCATTCGACGGCCAACACCGCGGTTCCTGGTGTGTCCGCTGTGCCGTGCGTGTGATCATTGCTTGTACAGCCCTCTCGCAGTGTCCGGAGCAAGTATGGTGGGTCTGACACACCGGTGTCAATGTGTTCTTTTTTCCATTTCCAGGAGTGTACTTCTAACAGCATCAGAAGGAAACCGACGTACAGAACTTAATTAACAATGAACGTTTCAGTTATGTGACTACGGTTGCCACTCCTTCTGGTATCAGGCGAAGTGACTATGTAGCCTGTAGGTAGTCCCCAGAGACATTGCAGAAGCGTCTATAATGGCTACTTGATGAGTGTGATCCACCTACTGGAAACAAATTACTCATCATCCAATGGGATTGTCATGGTCAGTTTAATTATTCAGTCAATTTGTATCAAAGTTGCGCCACTGTGGAAGTGAGGACAAAGTGCCACAGATACTATTCATGAGTTGCAGCACCAATTAGGATTTTATTCGCTGCAGTGAGATCCTTTAACGAAATTTCAATCCCCCCACATACACGGTGAGAGTAATAAAATTACCCATATTAAAGAATTTATAGAGTGAAAGGTGGACTGTGGAAAACCAGAAAAGAAGAGAATCGAAGCATTTGAGATGTAGTTTACAGACGAGTTTCGAAATTAAGTGAACTGTATGGTAAGGAATGAGGGGGCCCTGTGCAGAATCGGAGAGGAAAGGAACATGTGGAAAACACTGACAAGGAGAAGGCACAGGATGATAAGACATCTGTTAAGACATCAGGGAATAACTTCCATGGTACTACACGGAACTGTGGAGAACAAAACTTGTAGAGCAAGAGATTGGAATACATCCGGCAAATAATTCAGAACGTTGGTTGCAGGTACTACACTGAGATGAAGAGATTGGTACACGATAGGATTTCGTGGCAGGCCATATCAAACCAGTTACAAGACTGATGATATGTAAAAAAATGTGACCGTATTAACATCCACTGTGCTGTTATTCGGCTACCTTAAGAGACTTCGAATATCACGAGCCTCCTTTTTTTATATTGTCAGTCTTCTGATTGGTTTAATACGGTCCGCCAGGAATTCCTCTTCTGAGCCAACCCCTTCATCTCAGACTATCATTTTTAACATACGCCCTCAGTTACATGCTAAATGTATTCCAATCTCTCTCTTCCTCTATAGTTTTTGTACCCTGCAGCTCCATCTAGTACCATGGAAGTCTTTACCTCACGTCCTATCATCTTGTCCCTTCTCCTCAACGGTGTTTTCCACATATTTCTTTCCTCTCCGACTCTGCGGAGAACCTCTCTATTCTTCACATTATCAGTCCACCTGATTTTCAACACTTGTCTTTAGCACCATGTCTCATATGCTTCCATTCCCTTCTGTTGCCGTTTTCCCACAGTCCTTCCAAGAAAAAATGGTTCAAATGGCTCTAAGCACTATGGGACTTAACATCCATGGTCATCAGTCCCCTAGAACTTAAAACTACTTAAACCTAACCAACCTAAGGACATCATACAACACCCAGTCATCACGAGGCAGAGGAAATCCCTGACCCCGCCGGGAATCGAACCCGGGAACCCGGGCGCGGGAAGCGAGAACGCTACCGCATGACCACGAGCTGCGGACGAATCACAAATGCAGTACTATGTTGTTCAATAACGTCATTACTTTCAATTAATTGATATAATTCTGCGTCATGAGCATAAGCACTTGAATCGTTCCCAAGATAAAACTTTGTACTCAAATCAAGGTGGTGAAGGGTAGGTGCTTCACACAGTTGTTTTTCGTTAAATCAAACACTTCTTGATCTTCATGAGTCCATTTCCATATAGCCTTTTTCCGGAACTCCATTAAGACAGCGGATGATAAGCATCATCCTGAAAAAAGAAGGACGATAAAAGTTACAGAGCGAAAAACAAGTTGCTTACGGCGCTTAAGTGACGGAAAATTTCTTACCGTGTCCATTTTTGTTGAATCAGGTTCAATCCCCAGAGTCGAAATAATATGCACAACGAATTTAATTTTCGATATGGCGAATTACGATTTTTCCAATTTAATAGTCACTCCACCTCTCCTAAATGCTTCAAGTACCCGTTGAATAATTTCCAAATATTCTTCCCATGAAGCTGTGCTAAACGAAATATCGTCCGCATAAAGCGTTTAATGTGTCAACAAATATTCGCCTAAAACTTTATCCAGTGCTCTCACAAAATTCGGTGAAGAAATCGACAGACCAAAAAGCATTCTCTGAAATGGGTAATTTCTCCAACTATAAAGAAATGCTGTATACTTTCTACCAATCTCTTCTAGCAGTAATTGCCAGTAACTACTAGTCAAATCAGTGCTACTTAGTTATCTGACTCCTATGAATCTTTGTAGCAAAAACTCCAGATTTCCTGGCTGATCACACTATCGTAAAACTATGTGATTCATAGCACGGGCGTGAAGAACAAGGCGAACTGCTCCACCCCTCATTGCTATAGTATGTATTGGGTTTGAATATTCACTAACTGACCACTCATTTATTTTATTATTTAACATCCTCTGTATTTCCTTGTTGACAGCTTCCCTTCTTGCCAATAGTATCACGTATAACTTACAACGGAGTGGTTCCTGAGCCCTTACTTTAATTTTACAAACACATCCTTTAATTAATACCCCTCAATTCTTCTAGTTCTGCTTCAGCAAAGTCCAGTAAAGCTCGAATCTTGGTTTGAATACAATTTAAGGTACCCTACTCATTCCTCTCTCGCAGGTTAGCGTAGTTCTCCGAATTGTTTAAAGTTACAGTTTCATCTTCTTCTCTATAACGCATCGTTCTTATCTTCACTCCCGCAACGACCTTATCATCATCCACAACAAATCCCCTAAATGCTATTATTCTTTCTTCAGTATCTTTCCTCGTCAGCAGGCAATTCTCCTCAAAATTAATTCAGCATCTCATCTCTAACAACCAATCAATTCCAAGAACTAGTCCAACATTGAGAGAACCAACGATTAACACACTCTGCTAATATTCGCCCTCTTGAATAGGAAAACTTATTAATCCTTGCCCCTTAATTGGTTTGCTTCGGTTTCCAACTGCACGGACAATACGTACGCCGTTAACTGGAAATCTGGGAATGGATACAAGATCGTTTAATAGGGCAAATAGATTTTCAGAAATAGCACTTGCCTCGCAAGCTGAATCAATTATTGCATCCATACGAATACCAAGTACTTCTACAAATGGCATCAAATTTCTTTATTAATTTCTTCATCTTGTCGGCACAAGTCCTCTTTGACGTCGTTTACATGTTCACACTTTATGGTATTTTTCATAATATCCGGCCATGGTCCCTCTGACGGAGTTGCAGAGCGAGTCGTTTCCCAACCTTTGCTTAGTTTAACTGTTCAGAATCTCGCTGATTGCGATCGCTGCTTCTTGCACGTTCTGGTGATCGATTCTGTCCTTTTTCTCTATCATTGTGTGGCCGGTTCGGCGGATGATTTGACCTGAATCCGTCTTGTACATTGTATCCATTTCATCTGTGTCTATCATCGTCTCGGCGATGTAATACTTTCGGTTGTCTGTAACTTGGAATATCTTCCCGCGATGGGCCGTTATGACGATTCGGGTAATTATTATTACTGTTTCGCTCACGTTGTACCTGTTCGGCATTGGGCGCTTCCATTTCGTCAAATAGCAAACACACTTGCTCCATCGTTAACTGTGGTGTGAGTGCTAACTTCTCACGCACCAAAAATGGTAATATCTGCAATAATATAAGCATCAGCTCTTCTTCTTAAACCGGATCGTCCAAGTAGGAAGCGTCGTTCCAGTAACTTTGCATAAATTCACTCACTGTACCGTGATATGTTGTATAATTCGGCGGTGTGAGAATTTTTGTTTTTACATCCCATTGCTTTTCCTTCGACCAAAATTTGTTCAAAAATGCTGTTTCAAATTATTCATACTTGGTATAACTGTCGGGTAACCTTATACCCCAAATATGTGACTCACCCTTCATGTATCTGACGCAAGTATCTATTTTCGCACGTTCCACATAATGCCTCTGAGCGCATGTTTGAATTGTTTGATGAACCTAACTGCGTGGATGGCTTGTTTCGGTTCATGGTCATGAAATAATCGACCGCTGAGTCCATTGTCAACAATTACTTGCGTCAAAGCAGCAATATTGCTAATTGGTTTACGTAATAGTGAATTAATTTCATCATGTAATATTTCTTTACTAATTCCTTCTGACAGTGTGTCGTTGTTTGTTACCTTTTGTCGTACCTCATCCACCTCATCAATTAGTTAATCACATCGAGTTTGTACGCCTTTAACCATCTCAATTACTGACACTTCCTCTTACAATAATTTTGAGCTTTAACTTAGTCATTAACTTTGCTAACAGAATCTTCCGTTTGCCTACACCGTCCTTAAATTTGTATTTTAAGATCTGTAATTTCGCTGCCAATGGCCACATGTTTGTCTTGACATTCTTTTCGAAGCTCATCATGTTTTTGTGCACACGAACTGATGAGTTCCGGTCATAAATTACTAATCGCATTAGTTAGTGTCTGACAAACATTTTAGATTCCCTGATGCAACTTTTGTGTTTCCTCAAAAAAATACTTGTTTCCTGATGCGCCTTTTTATTTTCCTCATGAACATATTTCATTGCTTCTAACAATTGAGACATAGAGTCCCTAGTGACAATAACATTTTCTTTTTGCTGGGTAACCGGTTTTGAACTTGCTTTGGGTAAATCAAAATTAACAATAAAACGGTCATCTGTCGAATTCACAGTAATATTATCCATCACATTAATTTGTTCTCCGTCAACCACGTTATTAAATTCTCCTCCCTCGTCTTTAATAACACTAAAGTATTGTTCTGATTTAGCCATTTAACACTATTCACAACAATCACTGCTCGGTACAACTTATGCCTCCTCTTTAATTGAAACGTTCACTCGCCACTTAAATGTCAGTAACACTACTGATTATTCCTGTACACTATTACACAACGTTGAATTCAAAATTTCGAAAAACTGCCATGCTGAAATGCTGCAGACTCACCGTTTCCTTTATTGTCTTCTCCGTCGTCTCCGTTGCTGTGTCATCGAAGTCCGACACACGCCTCGCCATATATAGCCTCCCACCAACGACGACCCCCTCCCCAGGTTCGCTCCGAACTTTATTATTAGCATACGTTTAAGATGAAGCTATATTTAATTCATTTAGCATAGTAAGTAATAACTCTTTTTCATGAAACTCATTGTCTCGCCCTTCTGTTTTTGTGAAAACTAAGGAAAACTACTAAATGATAACATGTCCTTTGTCAAATACTCGATTTTATTAATTAAAACACCATTTGCATACCAGCCTTCATAAACACTCAACGGAAACACTATGTGCTATTACACTTATGTTCTGCCACTAATCTCCGGCCTCGCTACCGAACAAACGTCTCTAGCGTCTCACACACTTGACTTCCACTTAAGGTCACTAATACTCTACACCCGCTCACCCACTCACACATTGTTGACTGCAATACAGTCTTTGCTATAGTTTATGATCGCTGCATAGATCGTATGAATGATACTATGTAAACGTATAGCTATGTAAGGGTTCTGTACCATTGTACTGTCTTTATGTATTGTACTGTATCTTAACCGGGGACCTAGAAACGACGGAGAGACTCCGTCGCCACCGCAGCCGCAGTGGCCCACAACCACACGACGACTACCGCAATCCACTTCACCCCCCTGCCGCCCCACACCGAACTCACACTCATTGTGCGTTACCGCCTCCAGTGGACTTCCCCAGGGAACGTCTCACACCAGACGAGTGTAACCCCTACGTTTGCGTAGAATAATGGTGGTGTACGCGTACTTGGAGAACTTGTTTGCGCAGCAATCGCCGACATAGTTTAGCTGAGGCGGAATAAGAGGAACCAGCCCGCATTCGCCTAGGCAGATGGAAAACCGCCTAAAAACCAACAATAGACTGGCCGGCTCACCGCACCTCGACGTAAGTCAGCCGGGCGGTTTCGTGCGGATTCGTGCCGGGGACCAGGCATTCCTTCCCACTCCGGAAAGCCGTGCGTTAGGCCGCTCGGATATCTGGGTGGGCTGCACTGTCTTACAGGTTTTTTAATCCGAGCGCTCCGTTCTTGGTCGTCGACTCTAATTATTCCCTCTTGATTCTTGTATATATTGTGTATTACCGCTGTTTTCTCAGAATTTCGAACATCTTGTCGAACGTATCTTGATATTTCTGTAGTCTGTCATTGTCAACCGTAGCGTCAGAATTGCCTGTCGGTTGCCTTTACCTTCTATAAAGCCAAAATGAAGGTCGTTTAGCACATCCTCGACTATCTTTTTCATTCTTCTATATATTATCCTTGTTAGCAACTAGGATGCATCAGCTGTTAAACTGATTGTGCGGTAATTCTCGCACTTGTCACCTCTTGTCGTATTCGTAATTGTGTGGATGAAGTTTTTCCGAAATTCTGACGATATGTCGCCATACCGTCTGACTTCTTCTGCACACCAACGTTAATAGTAATTTTGTTTCCACTTCCGCCCATGATTTTCGAAATTTTGATGGAATGTTATCAATCCCTGCTGCCTTATTTGACCTTATGTCCGCCAAAGCTCTTTTAAATTCTGATTCTAATACTGGATTATCTTCATGTATCCGCTCTCTCCTTTGCATTTAACAGTAGAATTCCGGATGCGCTCATAATCTTGCCATCCTTGCTTTTAATGCCACCGAAGGTTGTTTTGACTTTCCTGTATGATGAGTCTGTCCTTCCGACAATCATTTCTTTTTCGATGTCTTCACATTTTACCTGCAGCCACTTCGTCTAAGCTTCCCTGCACTTCCTGTTTATTTCATTCCTCAGCGACTTGTATTTCTGTATCCGGGAGCTTCTCGGAACATTTTTGTACTTCCTCCTTTCACCAATCAACTGAAGTATTTCTTCTGTTACCCATGGTTTCTTCGCAGCTACCTGCTTTATCCCTATGTTTTCCTTCCCAACTTCTGTGATGGCCTTTTATAGAAGTGTCCATTCCTCTTCAACTGTACTGCCTATTGAGCTATTCCTTATTATGTATCTATAGCCTTAGAGATCTTCAAGCGTATCTTGTCATTCCTTAGTACTTCCGTATCCCACTTCTTTGCATATTGATTCTGCCTGACTAATGTCTTAAACTTCAGCCAACGCGTCATCACTACTATACTGTGATTTGAGTCTATATCTGGTCATGGGTAGTCTTACAATCCAGTACCTGAGTTGGGAATTTCTGTCTCACAATGACATAATGTAACTGAAATCTTCCCGTATCACCTGGCCCTTTCCAAGTATACCTCCTCACTTGTGATCCTGGAACAGGATATTCATTATTACTAGCTGAAACTTGTTATACAGCTCAGTTAGTCACTCTTCTCTCTCATTCCTTGTCTCAGGTTCATATTCTCCTGTAACCTTTCCTTATACTTCTTCCCCTACAACAGCATTCCAGTCCCCCATGACTTTTAGATTATCGTCCCCCTTTACATACTGTAGTAGCCTTTCAATATCCTGATACACTTTCTCTGTCTCTTCATCTTCAGCATGCAACGTCGGCATGTATACCTGAACTATCGTTGTCGGCCTTGGTTTGCTGTCGATTCCGATAAGAACAACCCTGCCAGTGAACTGTTCACAGTAACATACTCTCTGCCCTACCTTCGTATCCACAAGTAATCCTACTCCAACTACACCATTTTCTGCTGCTGTTGATATTGTCCTATAATCATCTGACCAGAAGCCTTGTTTTCTTTCCACTTCACTGACCCCTACTATATCTAGATTGAGCCTTTGTATTTCCATTTTCAGATTTTCTAATTTCCCTACCACCTTCAAGCTTCTGACATTCCACGCCCTGAGCCGTAGAACGTTATCCTTTCGTTGATTAGTCAACCTTTTTCTCATGGTTATCTTCTCCTGGCAGTCCCCTCCCAGAGATCTGAATGGGGGAATCTCTAGAAAATGGAGAGATCATCATGAGACTTCTTCAATATCCTGCCCAAACAAGTTACGTGTCTTTAATGCAATGGTTTCTGTTGCCATCTGTCTCCTCATGCCATTGAAAAGTTCTGATTTTTCAGGCTTTAGGGGCATGTTCCTACCCCTAGCACAAGAGAGTGCCCTGAACCTCTGTCCGATCCTCCACCCTTTTTGACAAGGCCGGAAGTCTTCGGGCGGAAGTCTTCGGGCGGAAGTCTTCGGCCACCAATGCTGATTATTAATCAAATTTGAAGCAGTGGCGCCATTTGAACCTGGGACAACAGACGTTTTGATTATAAATCAAAGACACTACACCTAGACCACAGACCACTCATGAAGGGACTTGCTGAGAGACGAGGCTGGAGAGGAGGGAAAAAAAGGTAGATGTGGTGGGGGTTCTGCGAAGGCGAGAGGAAGAGGAAAAATGGTGGAAGCCTAGGTGCAACAAGATGCAGGATATGGGAGTGTCAATAGACAAATTGGGAAGGCTAGGCAGGAGGGAGTTCCGAGACACATAAGGGGTTGGTGTGGGAGAAGGAGGGTGTGGAGGAAAGACAGAACCGCTCAGGAGAAGGGAAGGGGAGACGAGAGAGCCCTGAGGAGTAGGTGTAGGAAGGTGGGGTTAGAGTTGGAAGGAGGGGTATATGTCTGGGTGAAGCTTATCAGCCAGGAGATATAGGTGCTGAAAGTTGCAGTGGGAAAGGAGCTGGAGGGTGTAGAGATGGAATGAGGGAGTGACACAACGGTAAAGGCGCAGTAATGGGCTGGGGGTGGAGAGGAAGGGGGACTCCATGGGATGGTTGGATCGAGTCTGAGGACAATATACAGGGTGCCTATGTGTTCAAGGAAAAGAAGAAGGTAGGGGAAGGAGATGAGATCATAGAGGATGCACGCAGGGGACGGAAGGCAGATATGAAAGGCGAGGTGAAGTGCATGGCATTCTAGGATCTGGAGGGCATTATAGAAGCCGGAAGGGGCAGAAATTCAAGCGATGCTGGCATAACCAAGGATGGAGTGCATCAAGGATTTGTAGGTGTAAGAGGTGGTGGAAGGATGCAGTTCCCATGTCTGACCAGATAGGTGTTTCAGGAGTTGGAGTCTGTTGTGGGCTTTGTGTTGGAGTGTCAGGAGATTGGTAGTCCATCTGAGGTGACGGTCAAGGATGAGACTAAGGTATGTTATGGTAGGAGTGAGGTGGGTATGACAGCCATAAATGGTTAGATAGAAATCATGGAAACAGAAGGAGCAGTTGGTGCAGCATATGACGATCACCTGGGTTTTGGAGGGATTGATACAAAGGAATCACTGGTTGCACCAAGTGGTGAACTAATCAAGGTGGGTTTGGAGCGTACGTTGGGTTCATAGAAGGGTAGGATAAAGGGCAAGGAAGGCGGTTGTTGCGTTAGCAGAAGAGCCAACACCATGTTACGAATGGAGGCCGAAATGCACGCATTTTAGCTCACGCAGGCTGGCGTGAGGACGGAAGAACTATATTGACGTGAGGTCTGGAACATGACAAGGAATGAAAATTCAGAAAGCGGACGTAATTAGTTTGATACTTAACTTTAATCCATTAATGATGAACGTCGCTCTTGACGGTACATGATTCACAATATTACCTGTTCAGAATACATTTTCTAAGATGAATATGGCGCCTAGCTAGGTCGTGCCAAATGACGTAGCTGAAGGCTATGCTAAACTGTCGTCTCTGCAAATGAGAGCGTATGTAGACAGTGAACCATCGCTAGCAAAGTCGGCTGTACAACTAGCCGAGTGCTACGGAGTCCCTCTAGACTAGACCTGCCGTGTGGCGGCGCTCGGTCTGCAATCACTGACACGCGGGTGCGACGTATACTAACAGACCACAGCCGATATAACGGCTACCACCTAGCAGGTGTGGTGTCTGGCGGTGATACCACAGCGGTGTCATCAGCATATTTGAGGAGATGAACAGTTGGGGGAGGTTTGGGCATATCAGCAGTATACAGGAGATAGAGGAGAGGGGAAACGACAGAGACTTGGGGCACGTTGGTGGAGGGATAGAAACTACAGGAAGTAGAATTGTGGATAGTGACATAGGAGGGAAACAGGAGAGGAAGAAAGCCACGAAATGGATGAAATTGATAGGGAGAGCATAGGTCTGGAGTTTGAAGGATGCCAGAAATGGTCAAAGGTATTCTGGAGGTCAAGGGGAACAAAGATAGTGAAGTGATGGAAGTTAAGCTGGAGGGTAAGAAGATTGGTAACATTAAGCAGCTGGTTGTCAGCTGAGGAGAGGGGCCAGAGTCCACACTGGGTAAGGGGAAGGAGGTGGTGAGGGTTAAGGTGGCACTGATTACGGTGGAAGACCTTACTTAACAGAGAGGTAAGGTAGATGGGATGATAGGAAGAGGTGTCACATTGGGATTTGTTGGGTACAGGGAACAACAGGACATGGGAAGTCTTCGACAGGTCGGGGTAAAAGGCAGTGGAGATGAGGACATTGTACAGGGTAGCAAGGACAGCAGGAAGAATGGAGGGGATTTCTTAAGGTGGTGGTATGTGACACCATTGAGACTGGGGGCAGTGTTGCATTTGGAGAAGAGGATGAGTGTGGTGTGTGTGCAGTCATAGGAGTGTTGACATCTGAGGGGGTAACCAATCCAAGAACTGGATACTAGGGGTGAGCAGTGGGACAGAGGTATAAGCGCAGTCAAGCACAGTGGGGAAGATGGAGTAACCAAAATGGGGATCATCAGGAATGGAGATGATGTCGGATGGGGGTAGGGAGGGAGGGAGGAGGAAAATTGTTAGCCTTACTGAGGTTGTCAGGGAGGGGCAGATTGTCATGGAGAATAGGGCATTGCAGGGTGGGATGGCTACCAGTAAGGCTTATCAGTTGAGTTGAGAGAGAGGGTGGAGTTCAGGTGTGTGCATATTTGGTGCCAGTCCCAGTGTTTTTTCGCTGTAAGGAGGTTCCAGATATGTTGATGTGATTGCCGGTCTCAGATGAGTATATCCCAGTTACAGGTGCAGAGAAAGGAGCGGTAGAGCCTGAGGAGCAAGCAGGGGGTGGTGAGGATGGATGGATTTGGTAGGAACATGGGCTTCTACAGCATTAGTGGTGGTCTTCTGAAGGAAGGAACAGGCATGGGTGATATCAGAGGGACAGTGAAAGGTGCAGGGGTGGCTTTTGACCTGTGAGGCTATGTATTCCCATTAGGCATCCCAGTTGGCACAGCAGTGGGTTTGGATGGACTTTGGAGGGGCTGCTTGGTGGGGGCTGCAGGGGGGCAATGGGCAGAGGAGACAGTGAGAAGGACAGGGAGGTGGTCACTAACAATGGGATCAATGACATCCTCAGTGATGCGACCAAGGAGTTTGGCAGAGGCGAGGATAATATCTGGCTTGGAGTTACTTTCAGGATGGGTGTGTTGTGGAACCAGGTCACCATGGAGGGTGGCAAGAAACTGATGCCACCGCTGAAGGGGGCCAGGGTCACGGCTGTGTATGTTGAGGTCAGCTGCAATCACATAGGTGGAGAAGGTATGGTCAGCATGTGAAATGAAGTCATTGGGGAGAGGAGCTACGGCCGGGATGGATATATATATAGTGGCACAGGTGATGGTGAGTCAGGGAAAAAAGGTGCTGAGCATAAGATGTTCATTCGGGTTGTGGCTAGACTGGGAGGTGCTTGAGGTGGCCAATAGTTACCCCACCTTGGGCGAGGGGAAAGGAGTTCTTGGTGCAGAGAAGGAGATAGAAACAGATGCAGACAACATGGTGAGGTTGGAGGAAGGTTTCATTAAGGATGAAGTAGTCGACCTGGTACTGAGATAGGATATGCATGTAGAGGTAATTGTTGCCAGGGAGGGAGCGAATGTTTAGGTAGAGGAGACGATACTGTTGGCACACCAGGAGCTGGGAGAGAGGGGGAAGGAAGTCAGGAGAGGAGAGGGGGGCTTAAAAGATGTTGTGTGGGTGAGTGAAGGTAAAGTGAGTTGGTTGTGGGAGCAGGTGGTGTAGGTATGTAAATGGAAAACAGTGTGGGTGACAAGGGAAATCTGCTGAAGAGTGTGGGGTCATCAGAAGGGGTGGATGTTCTGTATGACAATGGTTGGAACCAGATGATGTCTTCACCCATAAGGGGAGGTTGGAGGGAATTGTTGGGGTGGATGGGCTATTGATGGATTTATGGGAACCATGAGCTCAGGGTTGGTGGGAGGGGCTTGGCTTTGCATTTGGAGGAGAACATCAGGTGGGGTTCATAGCAGGTATTGCAGAAAGGAGGAGAATCGAGGTTAGGACACTATTTGAGTAAGTGAGAGGCTATACAATGGGGGCACGGGGTGGTTCTTGCAGTTTCGGGTGAGGTGGACATTGTACAGGAGACAGCACTGGCAGCAGTAGGATTGAGGAGAGGAATGGGATGGGTCAACAGGATGGTGGCGATTGAAAATCAGGGCTGCCTGTGTGAGGAGGTGAACAATGGAGGAGGCAGACTAAGTAAAGGTACGCAAGTGGAAGGTAAGGCCATAGGAGTTGTGAATACAGTGGGCAAAGCAGATTTCTAGGGCGGGGTCGGCGTTCAGTTCCACCAGCACCTCCTCCTCCATAATCACAGGGATGATTATGGTGGTGAGGGTTGGCAGATGATGAGGTTGCGGGGCTCACAAGGAGAGGAGGGTGTAAGGAACACATGGGGGCCAAAGGTGATACGGGGAAGGTGCAAGAGGAGATCAGTGTGGAAAGAGGGAGAGGAGCATTTGATGAGAACAGAGTCTCTGTGAGGGATAAGTTAGGTAATGGGGGCACTGGGGATGTTTTTCCGGATTTCAAGGGTGAGTGTGCGGGCATCTAGGAATTTTGGATCAGGGCTGGCGAGGACAAAGGTATTCAGGGCGGGGGGCTGGGGAAGTGGGGGGAGGGGTGTATCCATGTCGGGATCAGAGGGAAGCAGGGCAGTTGGTGGGTTTGTGGAGGAGGGAGTGGGGTTGAGGTCGTCACCTGGGCGCTTGGTAGGGTTTTTGGCGGGTGTGTCCTGGAAGGAGGGATGAGAGATTATTGGATGGGGAAGTGGCGGGAGTACTGTGAGGCGACGGCACTGGGAATGGAGGTGGGGCACGCTGTGGTGGCGACTGTGGCGCAGTGGGTGGTGACGTGGGCAGGGGAAGCAGGAGTAGTTCTAGTGGGCTGAGTGGGGAGAGGCAGAAAGTCGTGTCTGTGGGTGATAGCAGTGTGAGGGGGGCAGAAGTAGGGGCTAGAGCAACATACAGGTGGGAATCCGGGGGTGAGGAAGAGATATGTGCCGCCCCAGGTGGAAGGATATTTCTGGGACTATTTGGACACGCATGATTACCAGGAAATTGTTGGTTGAACGTCGCGCCCCGTTCCTCTGCTGCTCGTTGATGCCATCTGGTGGACGTTGGACTTATTTACGTGTTCGTTGTCCACTGTGGTACTTGCTTGTAAGCACTCTTGCTTCGGCCACACTTCGCGGCGGTGTCGATGACCAGTCACGCTGGTCTGTCTGCTGTGTTGCCACTACATTAGGCGTCTGTGGCGACTGCAGCCTTTTGAGTGGGACTCGATGCACCGATAAAGCGATTACGGAAGATGAACGGTAACCACATGACCGCAGCCGTCGCTGACTAAGTGCCCAACGCACCGGTACATGGATTACACGTAAAACTTCTCTTGAAATTTTCTCGAAATCACCTAATTAGTATGCCTTTCTTGTGGTATTTTGCTGTCGTAACGTACTTCTGAAAGTGTACAAGCTTTCAAGCAAATTTGAGATACGAAAATCTTTGCCTTTTCTTGTAAGTTACAATTCTTATTGCTGTTTTTGGGCGACCCATCATGACTCGTCCTTACACAGAGGTTGAAGGGAATTTACATAGGAACAAATATAACTGGTGAAATGAAACGAATAACTCAGTACTCTGTAACGAACCGTCGAAGGCCACAGTCCCCTATGATAAAGTATACATAAAATATCACTGAGAAACCTCCGTAGTTTTCTTGGTGGTATTCTGATTTTCCCACTAGAGTATTTATCGACATAGTGAATGCATAAAGGTAGCATGGTAGACAGCGTGGAACAAATTGAAAGGCACATTGCTAGGACTTCAATACGTCACTGTAGCCCATGTGAAAATACAACGAAGGTGAACACAGAATTTAAATGGAAATTGAGGGTAGAACCTTCTAGGATGTTAGGCCTTGTCAGTTGGTACTGAGCTAATAGCGAACACAAGAAGACCCTGAAAACAACCCCAGCAGAGGGGCCGAAACGTCGGTCATGTGTAAGAAAACTGAATAGGAACATGACACTGGCTAACAATCTAGTGGATTTCAAGTTACCTGGCACGAAAGCATGAAGATTTGCAAGAGAAATGCTTGGAAGAAAGACGACTTGGTCTTCGCGAAACCGCTCTGGGTAGATTTAATTAACCTCTATTGGAAGAAGTCTGTGTGACACATCTGATACCACCACATAACTTCTCGCTTAGAATATTTGAATTAAATAGGAGAGATTAAGGCAAATACATTTTCGTCACTTAATACGCAAATGGAACAGGAGGAATAATCGGTAGTGTTTGTACGAGGTAACCTTCACTACGCATAGTGTACGAGCTTGCGGAGAGTATATGTATGTAGATGTCGATGCAGATTCGGGAAGAAAAGGAAAATAAAACTTTTAATTAATAGCCTATACGTACCGCTACAGCCATTGTTTGCGTAATCTGCTCGGCGCATGTGGAAAGTTACAGCTGCGTCGTGCGAGGGGAGAAATTTACTGGACGCAGCAGCGTGGAACAAGAGCGCTAGATTGACGTCTGCGCTCCGGAAACACCGCGGGCAACAACCTGCAGCGCCCTCCAGCAGCCAAGTGGGAGCGTTTCGCGGCGTGGCTGTGTTTTCATTTAGCGGTCGCTGAATTCCCGCAGGTGGCTGGGAGGGCCGGGCGAGCTCTGTAATTGGTCGGCGCCCATCGGCTTTCGTTCGTTCGCCGGCGCGAGAGGCTTCGGGTCACGCCCAGCGGGGCTCCGCGGCCTTTGTGTACGTGGGGTTTAGCGGCGATCGTACAGTTCGCACGTCGGTAACACTCGCCAGCCTTGGTAGGCGGATCGGCAATTAATTTCCACGTGTTAGTGAACAGGGAGGTGTACGTGTCAGCAGTCTGCCTATCAAAAGGTATTACGGGTGACGAAAGTACACGAGCTTCTCTTTTGACGCAGCTACGCCTCCATTACACGGGTGAGTGGAGCTGAAACTGCGACCCATCAATGTATATCTCCACCTGTGGTGGCGAAATAATTGCGTCATCACGCCAATGGGATGTTTACAGACACGATAAGGCTGATACGTTAGGAGAAGAACTGATTATCCTGAATGACATCTACACGCATTACCACAAATGTACTAGCACATGGTGTTTCGAAAACATTAATCCGATTTCACACCGCTATACCTCCATATAATTATTTATTTATTTAGCCTGATTGGATTAGAGCTATCAGATCCTCTCATACATACGACCAGGTTCCACACATATAGGATGTATTACATCATAGTTACCTAAGAAAATAACAATTTCATTATGACAGCTGATATTAAAATGACTTGAAGGTCCTCATTGGGGGTGAGAGTAGATTATACGTATTACGCTGTAACGAAGATATTACTGGCATTACTTGTACTCGTACAGCTGCTGACACTAACACTGATAATAGTAATAATAAGAACCTAATAATACTAATAACAGTAATTAAAATGAGAATAATTGAGTCATTAATAACAATAATGGTAGAGGCAGATAGAAGAACAATTTATAGGTCTACAAGATATATCTTTTCTGGTATACAGATTTTTTAGAAGGGAAATTTGAAGATATTGGGAAATAGGTAGAGGAGGCTGGTAAGGGGGATGTACGAGGGTAGCGACAGAGTTCAGGGGGCCATGATAATCTTATTGTTGTTTTAAAAGACATGTATTGCTGAGGATGTTATTTCATTCTCTAATATTCTGCGTAAGATTGTTCCATAGTCGGGTTCTATCTACTGCCGAGGATTATTTCGGGATTAAGGATGAACGATAAAGTGGGACAGAAATGATTTTGCACTGATAGGAAAGTTCTGCCGCGTTTTTCAGACAAGAGCATTAATGTCGGGGAGAAATATGAGGGACAGTGTTTATGGATAAGACAGTAGAGAGGAAAGAGGGTATGGAAACCTCTGCGCTTAACTGAAAGCAGCCAGAACCTCTGTTGGTATGATTATGAAATGCGCGCGGGAAAAGCGAGCACTTAAATTTTTCTGTGCCAGCCCTGATTTCTGTTATTTTATCGTGATGATCATTTCTCCCTATGTGGGTGGGTACCAACATAATCGCAATCGAAGGACAAAAGTGGTGATTGAAATTTCATGAGAAGATCCCGTCGCAAAGAAAGATGCCTTTGTGTTAACGATTGCCACTCCAATTCACGCATCGTGTCTGTGGCACTATCTCCCCTATTTCGCGATAATAGAAAACGAGCCGCTCTTCCTCGTACTTCAAAAATGGTTCAAATGGCTCTGAGCACTATGGGACTCAACTGCTGAGGTCATAAGTCCCCTAGAACTTAGAACTAGTTAAACCTAACTAACCTAAGGACATCACAAACATCCATGCCCGAGGCAGGATTCGAACCTGCGACCGTAGCGGTCTTGCGGTTCCAGACTGCAGCGCCTTTAACCGCACGGCCACTTCGGCCGGCCTTCCTCGTGCTTTTTCGATGTCACTCCCACCTGATGCGGATCCCACACCGCATAACAATACTCCAGAATAGGGCGGACAAGTGTGGTGAAAGGAGTCTCTTTAGTAGATCTGTTGCACCTTTTAAGTGTTCTGCCAATGAATCAAAGTCTTTGGTTTGCTCTACCCACAACATTATCTATGTGATCGTTCCAGCTTGGGTTATTTGTAATTGCAATACCTAAGTATTTAGTAGAATTTACAGCCTTCGGATTTGTGTGACTTATCGCGTAATCGAAATTTAGCGGATTTATTTAAGTACTCATGTGAATAACTCCATTTCTTTATTCAATGTCAGTTGCCCCTTTTCACACCAAATAATTTTGCAATTCGTTTTGGTCATCTGAAGACTTTACAAAACGATAAATGACAGTGTCGTCTGCAAACAATCTAAGAGGGCTACTCAGATTGTCTCCTATGTCATTAATATTGATCAGGAACAACAGAGGGCCTATAACGCTTCCTTGAGAACGATGGATATTACTTCTGTTTTATCGGATTATTTTCCGTCTATTACTACGAACTGTGACCTTTCTGACAGGAAATCACTAATCCAGTCGCACAACTTAGGCGATACTCCGTAGGCACGCAGTTTGGTTAGAAGACCCTTGTCAGGAACCGTATCGAAAGCCTTCTGGAAATCTACAATTATGGAATCAACTTGACATCCCCTGTCGACAGCACTCATTACTTCATGAGTATAATGAGCTAGTTGTGTTTCGCAAGAACGATATTTTCTGAATCCGTGGTGACCATGTGTCAATAAATCGTTTTCTTCAACGTGGTTCATAAAGTTCGAATACAGTATATGTTCCAGAATCCTACAGCAAATCGACGGTAAGATCGTACCATGTTAACAGCGCGTTAGGTGTACTGCATACCTAATGGACCTTGCCTCACATCGATCGCTGTCTTGCCATCTGCTATCAGAGTCTTACTAAATGTCTCCTAGAAACCGATAAACCTTCTAGAAACTAAGTGAAAAAGGCCCCTTTAAATTAAGGAACATTTTGTTCTACACTGTTCCCCGCTTGTTTGTTACTTGAAAATAAAATGCAATTTACGTTCTGTAAGAATATAAAATACACCGTAGACCACCGCTGGATGATGTGCGGTTCTAATTATATGCGAAACAAACAACTTGACAAACAAAAAGTTCCTCCCTTACACATCACCTATACTATAAGTAATCTTACCCTTTATAACACTATTTATGTACTGTACGAAAACTGCGGAACCATAGTTTTGGTACAACGCAGCTCTAGCTGTGACAGTTAAATTTTCCATGTATAATGTAGCCTCATCACTGAGCACTAAATATGAAAGGAGTCTGCAGTCATCCATCTCCACGCCAGAAAGAAGTCAAGAAACTATATACGTTGTTGCTTATAACCATTACGAAGTGGTTGTTGTAGATGAATTCGGCGTAATAATAAACTAACAATGTTCTTCGTATCCAATTGTTGGCATATTACCTGTGGACTTCTATCTCGGGTTCATTCGAGATGGGAAATACTGACACATTGATAACGGACTCGGAAAATTTCACGGAACTGCTGAAAAAATTAAAGCTAGTGCCAACCGTGCTTCTGGTCAGCTTCTATATTGTTTCTTAGCATAGCCTATCAAAGTGCCTCTTAGTAACTCTGTGAAACACATTGATTCCATCTTCCCACAGGATATGACCAAGCTCATTCATGCATGCCGGCCAGGAGTTACTTTATGTGGAGTGGCAGTTTCTATAAATATCTGAAAAGTGTGACCATGAGTGACCAATGCGGTATCAATTTCTTCATGGAGCATTTGGAAAGATAGAAGGCGGACTTTGTATCTTGTAAGCTTAAGGTGTAGAACAGCCACGTCAACGAAACCTTCGTTGTTTGGAACCACGATGAGGTCCTAATATACATGAACAGTCTCCATGCCAACTTAAAATTTACAACGGACGTTGAAAATACCAAATAGCTATCCCTTCTAGATGTGCGTGTTACGAGGAATGGTGAAAACCTGGCACGCATTGTGTACCGCAAACCGACACACGTGGACTGATGCCTGCAGACATTGTCAAATCATCTTCCGAGAAGGAAATGCTTGTAACCATCGCAAGACGAATATGTGAGTCGCCTTCCATTCCGAAGGGACGGCTCGGAGACGTCTTGCAAAGCAACAAGAAGAGTGACTCAGATCAGCGACGGACAAAAGGGACGCAGTTGAAGTGTCGGAATTTTATCGGAAAACCTGTACGTGTGGAGGAGTGTATGTTGGCATGACCGGACGAAAAATCAGCACCAGAATCTCGGGCAATACACGGAGTTTTAGGCTGCTGCAGATGAAGAAAGCGGTCGTGGCGGACCACGCCCCTTGTGACACCAATCACGTAATGAAATACTCCGACACGAAGTTCTTACAGTGGTGTGGAGCTGCACAGCCCACGTATTGAAAGAAGCCATAGAAATCCACAAACATTGCAACAATTTCGATATAAAAGAGGAGAGCATGAAACTAACCGAATCTTTGAGTCAGGTACTGCAGCGAACGGCCATTTCAGGCAGCAGGGCGATACCTACAGCAGAAACGACCAGGAAAAGATCTTAGCCGTTGGCGCGAATGGTACAGTCATGCTCAAAAGTATCCGAACGACCTGAATTGCATTTCGCCTGATTCGCATACAAGCCCCTATGGCAGCTGTCTAGCAGGTACCTCTAATCGCTGCTTGGTACAGTCGTTTGACTATTGAAAATGATTCCAACAAGTCACCACTAGAAAACACTACTCTGTATCGCAATAACTCAAGATGTAAAGTAATACTACGATACTACAAATATCACAGAACACCTTATCACAGATAATGCTGTCCTTAAGGCTTGTAAGCTCACATTTATTACAATAAATGACATATCCGAAATGTTACCACTCTCATTATTACGTCAAACAGGTAATGCACGCAGTAAGTTCGTCGTATTCATGATTTCCTCTTCAAAGTATTATACCGTACGTACTATTTAACAAAAAATGACATTAAAATTTTAAGTTATTCACGAGCAGCTAGTTGAGAGGTTGTATGAACTTCAAAGGACACGACGAACCGCCTCGTTCTGCATATGGATTGAAACCCAGATCATGCAGACTAAGCAAAGATTTCGTGACTGACGGAAATGAACAGTCATTCCCGATTAGGCATACAGAGAGTGATATACCGCGATTTTAGACAATATCAATTAGCAAATACCAACTTTAAATTGCATAACGCAAACACTTTAACGGACCCGAATTCCAACCCAGCACCTATTGTCCTTGTTAACGAACTACGAGATGTGTTAAGTATTGCTTCTTAACAAGTAACTTATTTGAAATTCCATGAGGTAAAACTTTGTGTTGGACAGGGATTCGCGCCCAGAAATTAATCGGATAGATATCGAAGCACAATCAACTGTGACATATCGCATTTTCTCGGCAGTTGCTAGATGTTTTAACCGAAATAACGAGACGAAACATTAACTTTTGCTTCCCTGGACTCCAACCCGGCACCTATCGCTGTTATATTCTAGAGAAAACGAACGTTAAACATGGGTTTGTGCACCAGCAGTGACATGTGAGCATGTCTGAATTAGAAATAATATGACGAAGCGTTCAGTGCTGACTGGGAATGGAGCCCCACACATATCATTGTTGACTACACGCAAAAAGACGTCAGCTACAGAATTTTTCACCACGTGATTCCATCTTGAACTTACTGTGATCTCGCAAATAGTTCTGTGTCTCACTGGGAGTGAAAAACGTCAAATATCTTTAGCGATGACAACGAATGAAAACACATTAAACATCGAAATTATTATCGACCAGCAGATAGGTGTTCTCATGCTAGATCTTGATAATACGTAATGAAATCTTTAGTGCGGGGCCAGGATTCGAAACCATTCATGCGCAATATGTATATATATTGAGGAATCTGCAGTTTTGAACAAGCAACAAATTGTAGCTGAGCTGTATTGTCGCGAAGGGAACAAATTCCGTGTTAAGGGCGGTCTGATTTGCGTTCCCAGTTCAGCACCAATTTTTATCGACATACAGAAGCCCAGAAAAAACATGGAACAAATGTCCTGTGAGCCTACACAGCGTTTGTTTCGTCACTAGCAATAAATAACTAGTATAAGAAAGGTTACAGGTGATAGAGTTTCTACATGCCGCCACTCCAGACTTTATTGTGGCTCAACCTAACGTCTACTTGGTAGGGAAGGAATATCATTTTTAATGTGAATTTCAGACAACAATGCCATACTGGCCCCCTGTATCAATTTGCAGCATGTTCAGTAAATTCATTTACTTGGTTGACCGAATCACCATGAACTAGCTGCCTCGGCTACCCAGTACATACATTCAACTTTAGTTTCTAATCACCAAAATAAAATCACGTAACTGCCACCAACACAGAACTGCCAACAGTGTAGGATGCAGAAATTTAAATAGGAAGTGTTCCTTCCCACTTGAGCTACTCTATTGCGCTATCTGTTTGTTGAAAACGTCGTGCAGTGCAAAAGAAAAGGTATAACTGTTTGTCTCTCATAAGTATTGACCTGGCCATATGCATTATCCCACAGTGCTGTGGAATGCTGAAGTTCAGGAGGCATTGTTCCTGACTTCTGGAAGTGTAAAAGCTGTGTGTTGGCTAGTAGCGTAATGGTAAGTATCGCGCGCGGTAGGTAAGATACCGCGAGTTCGAATACATTCACTGCTATATTTTTTTAAACACAATTCTGCTGTCTGCTAAAGCAATCAATCTAATGGAACTTGTAACATAATTCCGTTCACTTCTCAACCCAGAGTAGTCGTATGTGGAAAAAGGGCTAACTTCTGTGACGGTTCGTTCATTTCATGTTTAACAGACAGCCAGACAGTAGATGCATCTCGAAACTTTTGTATTATGTATGGGTAGAGCGCATCGTGCCAAACTACGTCACCGAGCGAGGTGGCGCTGTGGCTAGCACACTGGACTCGCATTCGGGAGGACGACGGTTCAATTCCACGTACAACCAACCTGATTTAGGTTTTCCGTGATTTCCCTCAATCGCTCCAGGCAAATGCCGGGATGGTTCCTTTGAAACGGCACTGCCGACTTTCTTCCCCGTCCTTCCCTAATCCGATGAGACCGATGACCTCGTTGTCTGGTCTCCTCCCCCAAACAACCCAACCCAAACCCAAAATACGTCGGACAAGTATTTTCTACATTAGCTGTCGTTTGGTAGTGGCATTTTATTCTTCTTCAAACCTTGTTTGAGAGCTTTAACTCAGAACAAGTTTTCTACATGCAAGTAATCAATAAACCGCATGTGCATTTTCAGACTGTTATAGAGAACGTCAAAGAATTCGCATATATCCTTGATGATTAATTTCTCTCTCATGTTTACTATTGTTTTAACAACACTAAACGAAACCTTACGAGGATTGTGAGCTGTATTATAAGAATTGTAATAAAACTACCCACAATAAACTTACGACGAAAGTCTGTTTTAATAAAACTGAGTATCTGTACACAAGCGTGCCTCTATCGACACGAATTGGTAAAATACTACTCACTTAGATTTTGATTGGGTATGTGTTTAATTGGTGTGCTGTGTCATACTCAAGATGTATGAAAATGTGGCATTTCATAAATAAAGTTATGTATTCCTAGAAACCCAAAATTTGCTTGTCAGCAGCGGCAAGAGGCATTACCTGTATTTCCTTGCGATTTCCTTATCGATGTTTGATCTGACTGTTTGTAGCTCTTTCATAGAAGGGATAAAACAGCTACACTCAGTGAGACTGGAACTGCGAACCATAACAGAGGTTGTTTCACAGATCAGCACGTTACCACAGAGCTGGGGAAGATGCATGTGTATTAGCTTCCTCTTACGAGACCAATAGTGGCTAGAACTCATAAACCGCTATTTGAGGGACGGGATTAGTTGCGATTTCCACGTGCAACGACTTTCCTGGGCTGAAAACCGTAAATTTACAATCTTTTGTTACATCTCAAGCGATAATAACTCAGATTATTCAATGGAAGTGACAGGTAAAATCAACTGAACTTTGAGGCTTAATTCCGTGCACACCAGGAAGTAACTCGTCGACCACAGAGTTGCCAAACATACCTTGCCTCGTTGCCAAATCTCAGTTACAATACCAGCAGGAAGAAGACGAAGCGATGTGATCTTGCAGCGGGCTGGGAAGTGACCATAGCTGCTGTCTCCAAGTCGCGGCTGCTATGGCCTGGAATATGTAATGCGTCTGATTCGCATTTCTGTCACTAGGTTTAGGGACTGGACCGTAGTTACTAATAATACTCAGAACTGACTGCAAACTAAGCATCATAAATCAGTAACTCTCATAGTTGTTTTTATATTTCTTTCGTAAGTGTACTCAAAACTAAGAAACTCATTCACAGACGTTTTCGTGCTCGCCGATAGTCGAGCACAACAAACAAATAAAAATAAAAAAGAATGTGTGTGTGTGTGTGTGTGTGTGTGTGTGTGTGTGTGTGTGAGAGAGAGAGAGAGAGAGAGAGAGAGAGGGAGAGAGAGAGAGATAAAAATCAAAAAGAATGAGAGAGAGAGAGTAAAAAGTTGTAAAGAAATTGAATCATGGTACATAAAGAAATCATTCATTAAAATGACACGTTCCACATCATTACGAAATATCGTATTCATGATCTATGAAACAAGAATTAATCTAATCTAATCTAATCTAATTGTATCATATTGATGACTAGCCATGAAGAGTAATGAATTACCGTAATATTTGCTAATACCAGTAACCAAATCTAAACTTGAAGAGAAAAGACGACAGTTTTTGTGGTAAACCGGGGCTTTTATCAAGACCTTTTCGTCCCTCTTAACTAACCACGAAAGATGTCTGATATACCTCTATTCTGAAGTAACAAAGTGTGCATGCATTTAAAGATGAAGTGCATGATGTGAAGTTCGGTGACGGAGATACGAACCCAACACGTAATCGGATTGGTAACTAAGTAAAACAAATGTTTCGTATCGGTTTTTCTTACCAGCTGCTAGGTGTTTGAATCTAAAATAAGGATACAAACTTTTGTGCCTAAGTGACAATCGAACTGCACACCTACCGTGCATCCACGAATATAGCTTAAGTATTAGTTGCTTACTCACCAATAGTAAGATGTGTGCGTGTTTGACCAGAAATAACGAAACCTATTGAGATTGTTGACAACACATGAACAGACATAAAAAATGTACGTTTATTTTCACTAACAAGCCGGTGTGCACGTGATAGGGCTTGAAATGATATTATGAATATTTTTGTACTGGATCAGGATTTGTACCTAGAGAAGATTGCAGTCTTGAGAAAAGGAACGAAATGATTGAACTATACTGTTCCGAGAGATTCAGATCCTCGAAAGAGGAGATACGAATTCGAATCACAGTCCAGCACCAAATTTTTCAGCGTTTCTAGTTGAATCAAGTACAAGTAAAGTAAGAGCCCTGTTCCTTTAAATGGCTATCGGTTCATCAAATAAAATAAAATTTTCTAATTTATGTAAGTTTACTGGCGACTATATTTCTGTTTACCCTGACTTCCGCTATGTCATTTCCCAACGTAAACCGGCTCTGCCTAGTTGGTAATGAAGGAACGTGATGTTTAATGCGGATTCTGGATTATAGCGTCTTTCTCTCGATGTTACCAGGGGTAAAGTAAATCTGTTTGTGCCTCTTAAAAGTAAATGGCTGAACCCAAGCATTACACCTGTGATAGTTCGTTCCGCCAGACCATTGCGGCCACATTTCCTAGCCCCAGGAGTGTGCTGTAACAGATGATGTGCTTAGCTTACAAAATTAGTCACGGTGGAAAAAACTCGAGTCTATTAAATGGTTAAGTAGAAGCAAGCTTCTGAAGCGGAGATTATGCTGTTCTCATGTCAGCAGGATGTAAAGACTCTTCTAGGCATCATAGGCTCGATGTGAAGCCATTTTGAAATTTTCACAAATTCAGCAAATTTCTTAGTTCGAGAAAATCCACTGGGAAGTGTGAATTTACCGGATAATTTGGTTATTACCGTCATTATTACTATCATTTTCTTCATACCGCTGCTGGAACACTGTACTTTAAGATCATGTGATGCCTTTTGGTCGCTATAGAAGTAGTTTCCCAAGGACAGGTTCTTTCCCTGTCTACGGAATCCTTTTCAGGTTAATATCAACATCAGTAATTACTCGCAGATTACATTAAAACTAAAGTAATTGATGAAGGTGTTAGTTGATAACAAAAACGCGGTGCCTTTTTTCATTTACTTGCGCCTAGAAATGGCTATGGAGTACTGCCAAACCCAAAGGCAAGAGATCTTACTGCTTTCCTATATACGTCGCTGTCAGTTCTTCCGTATGATTTGGTCGACATGACCTGTTTCAAGTTGTGTATAACAGACAATGGTTTAGAAAATCAATTGTTTTCCTTTGCAATAAACAGAAGGATTTTCATTCTAAATACCCAAGTACAAAATTTTTGCAATATTAGTTAAAATTTAGTATTCGCTTCTATAATGTAGGAAAGTATTTTACAGTTACAAAACTCGCATCCGACTCATTGACCTTACACTTAGTCGCTGACCATAAATTCTAGCTCAGAATGACACCAGATCAAGTAACCAAATTTGCGAAGACTGTTTGCCAGTGCTCTTTCTCACCAGAAAATACGCAATTCACTCATTGGGCTCCATAAGTACACTGTAACAGTAATTTCTGTGTGTATGCAATGCATGCGGATTAGAATTTAGCGGTGCTCTCTCTTCCACTTCTATATACAATATGCCTGACCTAAACGGGCCCTTTATCATTACTGGCCCTGGGCAGTGCAACATCATACTGTCAACAGTAATGTACTTATACTGACAACCTGACTATTTGTTTTACCTGACCTTGTAATTATTTAAATAAAACAACACGACCTTTCAGTGGGAGACTTTTCGTTCCTCTTTTCCTTCTGTGAAACTTGTCAGTAAGCTTTTTGCCTTCCAACCATCGGAATGCGGCAGATTACGGCCAGTAAACGATTTACAAACCACTATTTAGTGCCGTTAAGACTATTTGTTTAAGCATTGGCCTAGCTGAAGGAACTTAGTTTCTTCTTACATTGTTTTATGCAGCAACGTTCACAAATATCTCAGATTAGAAAATCTCTTTATCCAGGTACGAAGGTTGTAAAACAGACTTCCCACAGTTTGTGTCAGGTTGATCTTTTAGTCTGATAGCACTGCGTAAGTATTTTGTCGAATTAATATCACAAATAGTGTTCCTGTAGCTGTGGAAGTAATTTGTTGAAAACGAGTTTAGCACCAGTGGGTACAGCACTGCTAAATATTCAAAATGATTATCAACCTAAGTCTGAGTTCATCCACAAACTAAGGCGTATTTGTAATATTGAAGCTAGACTGTGTATCCTTGTCTTCCTTGAGTGGGCATCGGAAATCGTTTACATACACGTATACGAGAGTAAGCCCAAAGTAAGGTCACCTAAGGGACATGCAAGTGCCAACGCAGGCACAAACGAGAGATCCTTAATTTTAATGCCAAGCAGAAACCACCGTAGTAGCTGAATGGTGGCAAAGTGATAAAGAACAAGACTACTGATTTGAAGGTCTCAGGTTCTGTCCCTGGTCAGGCATACCATTTTTACGTGCCATTTTACACTTATTTCACCTCAGGCAGTGTTTATTGATGTGAAAATGGCGAGTTACACTGTAGTTCGAAAGCCACGTTAAACAGTACGTTCCCCTATTAACTGGCTAGTAAAGTCAACTCAAAAGTCGGAGGAGAGGATCGGCATACCCCTCCAACAAGACCGTGCCTATTAAAGCACTGTGGTGTTCAAACCACTCTCCCGACTGATGACTGCTTTACTTTCTATGGGTTCCAAAGTTAATGATCTTCGGGTTGTATTAATATTTTTGTGCTTTCATGATGTAGCTTTGATACCAGTAAACGTAAGTAAACGGCCGACCACCGTCACCGTTCGAGTTGCCAAGGTGGGAGACGACGATGTTGTCGACCCCAGTTACAGTGTTGGTCATTTCTATGTTTCAGTCGAATACCTCTGTGTGACTTTCTGCGTATTTCAAGATCTACTTTTATACACTTGGTACGCATCAAAAGTGATATCTGATAGAGCTGTATTTAGAAACATGAATCAGATATGTTTTCCGTGCAATATATCGGACAACACGTCAGTGTAGCGAGATTTCGTTTGTGTGTTGCGCATGGTGCAAGAAATGTTTGTGTTTTGCTAGCTTCTATGATAGATTTCACCCAACTGAATGCGAGCAAGCTCATGAATGGACTCTCAATAACTGTAATTACGCAATAATACACTTAAAAGTTGTATTTTTGCATTATGTATCCCAATGAAAATAACTGGAAACAGGTTAAATGCTTACTCGCTTATTAATCGCTCTTCTCGATGCTTTCCTCAAAAAATAAAAATAAAAATAAAGAGAGAGAGAGAGAGAGACAGAGAGAGAAAACAGAAATGTATTTCAAATATCAGCTCGGTGACGCCATGTTCGTCTCATGATATAAAGCAAATATAGTTAATAGGTAATATCTCGTTGTACTAGAGAGATGCATGGCTAGAGGGTTCTTTCTTTCCTCTCTGCAAACAACCAGAACAGAATTCAGTAACAAAGTGCTAAGAACATCTATGCAGTGGACCAATTAGACAGCCTTTCTTGGTTATTTTGTTAATCGTCTCAAACGCAGTAAACATCCTTGTTTACTGATTTATTATTACTACCACTTTTATTGTTATTCGTCACCTCACAACAGCCTTCCTAACACTCATTGCTGCCGATGCACGTGACGAATGTATCAGGATGAATGTAATGTGGGATGTTTCGCCGCGGAGAATATACACATCTATCTCGGCGTCTTGTGTTCAGGGTAATATGAAAATCTCAATAAGAGAGGACGACAACGGGATGCCGGTGATGCAGGCAATAACACCCAACTATTTCTGTCGACTTAACACCATGACGACAGACAAATTGGCGCCTCTCTCTGTATTTTGATTATAATTCGTCAGCCTTCTTGCGACCTCCTTTTAATAACACGTGGGAGCAGGCATAATATTTTGCTTTTTGAACACCGAACAATAACACACAAAACTAGTAGATGGAAGGATACAAAGAAACAGTCAGACTCATGGGTATGGATCCAATTCATCACTAGAAGACTAAACAAGAGGGAAACATTACGAAAGCAATGAATACACTGGTTAGTATACATTATTTGTATAGATCTGAAGATGAAAAAGCGCAAATCTGCACAGTGCCCGCATCTGCACTTTAGTTTCTGTCTTAATGGGCATAATTTTTAGTTTCTTCTGAATTTTCAAATGAATTGATTATTACGTGGTACAGAATAATTAGTTAATAGTGTTTCTTACGGCTTACATTCGCACCAACATTTTTCTACGTTTTCGTGCAATTCATGAAATTCTACTTGAATGATCACAAGACTACACATAGATGCAATCGATTTCGAGGTGCAAAGTGTTCGTTATCTTAGTTTTCGTGACAGGTGACCAAAGTTGATTTCCAAAGACTTTTTATTGTACTGAAATAATCTTTTGTCACAAGGTAACAAGGAAAGTGTTTTATTCGTAAATATTTTGTGGGAAACTGTAATCGTGATGGAAGATTACACACCTGAATGTTTGACACAACTAGTAGGAGAAAAGATTGCATATTAACCAAACCCCACTCCTCCTCTCCGTATCTCCTGCGACATGAGGACGGGATTCTCCTTCCATAACGCTACAGAGCTGTGCCTAGCACAGCTGAGAATTGGCAACATCGTCACAAACATTTGGCAACACTGTGACAGTGCAATCACTTCCGCGTATGGTACTGAATTGACTCGCTAAATTTACTTGATATTCTCTTTCCATTTGAATGACTCATGCTACATAATCCTCATGTAATCTAAGACACTGAGACAGAAAATTCAATTTTATGGCTGAAGAAATGCTATTCTTCACATTAGTGACAACTTTTATTATCTTTTATGATGCATTATGAGGCTGAGTGGTATGCTGGCGGCAGTGTGTAAACAGCCTTGTGGTACCGCCCATGTCTCGTGTCGCAACAGTTCAAGGAGTCGTCAGTTCTAACTGTGGTAGGGGCCAGCGTGTGCAAGCTTTTTATTCTGATTTATTTTATGGGGCTGCGAATTTCCAGAAAAAATTCTGTAACGAAATCAGGAGAAAACCTTGACACATCAAATCCTCTTGATATCTCGACACAGTAAGTTGTGTTATTGGTCATAGATCCCTGGCTTTCTGACTGCCAAGCCGCTTCACAATACAAGCCTCTCTGAAGAAATTCGAATCGACCATCAACGATGCAAAATTCAATATTGTTCTTCACTTAAGACTCACATGCCAGGGTGATAGAATGGAACCTCTTGGTTACTACAGGGCCTCTATGCTAAATTTCCACAGTAGCTGTTAGGAACTCTCTGCAGATATTTGATAACAGCAGCCCTAGCAGCTTACTTTTTCTCTGGGTAGCTTCAAATATAGACAATTTTGTCGCCTTAAATCCAATTGAATATTATAAATAACACTTTTGAACAGCATTCAATTCTCCATTATTTAATGTATGGACCTCAAAACAAGCAATTTGCCTTAGTAGCTATAGAGCAGGTTCTGAACGGTATTGACACAATGTTTCGCACCAATTTACCATAGGGAATCAGAGAAAGAATCCAAACACATTACATTGCATTTACTTTCTGTACCTTGACTAACAAATATGAATCCACGACAAAAATAAATTATTTGAATAATGTCCTGTGAAAGGAAAAAGAACAGGATGTGATGCTTTAATTATAGCGCACTGGATCAGAAACAGTGAAATTAATTCTGTGCCACATTGATGTATTGCATACTACTGTAATAAAATACTCATCAAATAAAAACGGGGTTGTGCCTCCATTGCTATCAAGTGTGAAACACAAATCATAGACAGATTTTATGGGTCACCACTCAACAACATTAAAGCTTTTACACCGTCGAGAGTGAGGAGTGGAGCAGATGTTGTCGGCAGAAGGCGAGGCAGTGCAGTGCCTCAGCCCCTGCCGGTAGGCAGCGAACGGGTCCCAAATAACTCAGACGCATGCTGTGTTCAGAGGCAGATGGTCGGCAAAGAAATCTTTCGCTAAAAAATTGTTGGACCAAACTGTTATTACCAGTGTGACAGAAAGCGAAATGTATTGTAGATTGGCTTGAATTACACTCATAGCTTCAGCACCGAGAGGAAAGGGGCGATAAAAACTTTGTCGACGTGTGCTTTTGGGTACCAGACGTCGTATTAGCTAGTCTCGCGTTTTACCTCAAGACTACGGTAGTAGTCAAGAATAAAGTACTAAGACTGAAGTCAAGACTTCCTCTGGGAAGTGCCGCAGTCTACAATGTTCCGGATCGAGCATATTGCCGGACATAGGATTCTGAGAGGAGCACGATGTACTGCCCACCGTACGTGAACGACTCGGCGGTCAGTTTTTTGCTCTAAGACTGTATCTACAACACATACTGCACGCTGAAGACCCAGAAGAATTAAAAAACAAAAGTAGTTTATGAGAGCAACGTTAACTATAGCGTTCGAAGTATTCATATTATTGTATACGTGTGTGTAAACGCCTTCCAGGGCCCACTCAAGGAAGACAAGGATACACAGTCTAGCTTCGATATTATAAATTCGCCTCAGTTTGCGGATGAACTCAGACTTAGGTTGATAATCATTTAGAATAATTAGCAGTACTGTACCCATTGGTGTTAAACTCGTTTTCAACCAATTATTCCCGCAACTACAGGAACACTATTTGTGTTACCTCATAGACCAAATACTTACGCAGTGCTATCAGATGAAAAGATCAACCTGACACAAACTGTGGGAAGTTTGCTTTACAGCCTTCGTACCTGGATAGTGAGCTTTTTCCAATTTGAGATGCCTGTGAACATTACTGATTGAGACGATTTAAGACGAAACTAAATTCCTTCAGCTACGACAATGTTTAAAGTAATCGTCTCAACGGCACTAAATCGAGTTTGTGAATCGTTTGCCGGCCGTACTCTGCCGCATTTCGCTGGCTGGAAGGCAAAAAGCTTACTGACAAATTTCACAGAAGGAAAAGAGGGACGAAATGTCTCCCACTGGAGGGTCATGTTGTTTTATTTAAATGATTACAAAATCAGATAAAAAGAACAGTCAGGTTGTTAGTATAAGCACATTACTGTTGTCAGTATGATGTTGCATTGCCCAGGGCATGTAATGATAAAGGGCCCGTTTAGGTGAGGCATATTGTATACAGAAGTGGAAGAGAGAGCACCACTAAATTCTAATCCGTATGCATTCCATACACACAGAAATTACTGTTACAGTGCACTTATGGAGCCCAAAGAGTGAATTGCGTATTTTCTGGTGAGAAAGAGCACTGGCAAACAGTCTTCGCAAATTTGGTTACTTAATCTGGTGTCACTCTGAGCTAGAATTTATGGTCAGCGACTAAGTGTAAGGTCAATGAGTCGGATACGAGTTTTGTAACTGTGAAATACTTTCCAACATTACAGAAGCGAATATTAAATTTGAACTAATATTGCAAAAATTTTGTACTTTGATAATTAGAATGCAAATCTTTCTGTTTATTGCAAAGGAAAACAATTGTTTTGCTAAAACATTGTCTGTCAAAATGGTTCAAATGGCTCTGAGCACTATGGGACATAACATCTATGGTCATCAGTCCCCTAGAACTTAGAACAACTTAAACCTAACTAACCTAAGGACATCACACAACACCCAGCCATCACGAGGCAGAGAAAATCCCTGACCCCGACGGGAATCGAACCCGGGAACCCGGGCGTTGGAAACGAGAACGCTACCGCACGACCACGAGCTGTGGACTAACATTGTCTGTCATACACAACTTGAAACAGGTCATGCCGACCAAATCATATGGAAGAACTGACAGCGACGTATATCGGAAGGCAGTAAGATCTCTTGCCTTTGGGTTTGGCAGTACTCCATAGCCACTTCTAGGCGCAAGTAAATGAAGAAAGGTACCGCGTTTTTGATATCAAGTAACGTCTTCATCAACTACATTAGTTTTAATGTAACCTACGAGTAATTGCTGATGTTTGATATTAACCTGAAAAGGATTCCGTAGACAGGGTAGGAACCGTGATGGGTTCGTACCTCTGTCACAGAACTTCACATCATGCACTTCATCTTTAAATGCATGCACACTTTGTTACTTCAGAATAGAGATATATCAGACATCTCTCGTCTTCTATTTTCAAGTTTAGATTTGGTTACTAGTATTAGCAAAAATTAAGGTAATTCACTACTCTTCATGGCATGTCATCAATATGATATAATTAGACTAGATTACATCAAATTAAATCTTGTTTCATAGATCATGAATGCGATATTTCGTAAAGATGTGGAACGTGTCATTTTAATGAATGAATTTTTTTTGTACCATGATTCAATTTCTTTACAATTTTTTACTCTCTCTCTCTCTCTCTCTCTCTCTCTGTGACACACACACACACACACACACACACACACACACAAACACACACATTCTTTTTTTTTTATTTGTTTGTTGTGCTCGACTATCGGCGAGCACGAAAACGTCTGTGAATGAGTTTCTTAGTTTTGAGTACACTTACGAAAGAAATATAAAAACAACTATGAGAGTTACTGATTTATGATGCTTAGTTTGCAGTCAGTTCTGAGTATTATTAGTAACTACGCTCCAGTCCCTAAACCTAGCGACAGAAATGCGAATCAGACGCATTACATATTCCAGGCCATAGCAGCCGCGACTTGGAGACAGCAGCTACGGTCACTTCCCAGCCCGCTGCAAGATCACATCGCTTCGTCTTCTTCCTGCTGGTATTGTAACTGAGATTTGGCAACGAGGCAAGGTATTTCTGGCAACTCTGTGATCGACGAGTTACTTCCTGGTGTGCACGGAATTAAGCCTCAAAGTTCACTTGATTTTACCTGTCATTTCCATTGAATAATCTGAGTTATTATCGCTTGAGATGTAACAAAAGATTGTAAATTTACGGTTTTCAGCCCAGTAAAGTCGTTGCACGTGGAAATCGCAACTAATCTCGTCCCTCAAATAGCGGTTTATGAGATCTAGCCACTATTGGTCTCGTAAGAGGAAGCTAAGACACATGCATCTTCCCGAGCTCTGTGGTAACGTGCTGATCTGTGAAACAACCTCTGTTATGGTTCGCAGTTCCAGTCTCACTGAGTGTAGCTTTTTTATCCCTTCTATGAAAGAGCTACAAACAGTCAGATCAAACATCGATAAGGAAATCGCAAGAAAATACAGCTAATGCCTCTTGCCGCTGCTGACAAGCAAATTTTGGGTTTCTAGGAATACATAACTTTATTTATGAAATGCCACATTTGCATAAATCTTGAGTATGACACAGCATACCAATTAAACACATACCCAATCAAAATCTAAGTGAGTAGTATTTTACCAATTCTTGTCGATAGAGGCACGCTTGTGTACAGATACTCAGTTTTATTAAAACAGACTTTCGTCGCAATTTTATTGTGGTTTTTTTTATTACATTTCTTATAATACAGCTCACAATTCTCGTAAGGTTTCCTTTAGTGTTGTTAAAACAATAGTAAACATGAGAGAGAAATTAATCATCTAGGATATATGCGAATTCTTTGACGTTATCTATAACAGTCTGAAAATGCACGTGCGGTTTATTGATTACATGCGTGTAGAAAACTTGTCCTGAGTTAAAGCTCTCAAACAAGGTTTGAAGAAGAATAAAATGCCACTACCAAACGACAGCTAACGTAGAAAATACTTGTCCGACGTATTTTGGGTTTGGGTCGGGTTGTTTCGGAGAGGAGACCAGACAGCGAGGTCATCGGTCTCATCGGATTAGGGAAGGACGGGGAAGGAAGTCGGCAGTGCCGTTTCAAAGGAACCATCCCGGCATTTGCCTGGAGCGATTGAGGGAAATCACGGAAAACCTAAATCAGGTTGGTTGTACGTGGAATTGAACCGTCGTCCTCCCGAATACGAGTCCAGTGTGCTAGCCACTGCGCCACCTCGCTCGGTGACGTAGTTTGGCACGATGCGCTCTACCCATACATAATACAAAAGTTTCGAGATGCAACTACTGTCTGGCTGTCTGTTAAACCTGAAATCTAAGAACTGTCACAGAAGTTATCCGTTTTCTCCACATACGACTATTTTGGGTTGAGAAGTGAACGGAATTATGTTACAAGTTCCATTAGATTGATTACTTTAGCAGACAGCAGAATTGTGTTTTAAAAAATTTAGCAGTGAATGTATTCGAACTCGCGATATCTTACCTACCGTGCGCGATACTTACCATTAAGCTACTAGCCGACACACAGCTTTTACACCTCCAGAAGTGAGGAACAAACGCTCCAGAACTTCTGCATTCCACAGCACTGTGGGATAATGCATATGGCCAGGTCAATACTTATGAGAGACAAACAGTTATACCTTTTCTTTTGCACTGCACGACGTTTTCAACAAACAGATAGCGCAATAGAGTAGCTGAAGTGGAAAGGAACACTTCCTATTTAAATTTCTGCATCCTACACTGTTGGCAGTTCTGTGTTGGTGGCAGTTACGTGATTTTATTTTGGTGATTACAAACTAAAGTAGAATGTATGTACTGGGTAGCCGAGGCAGCTAGTTCATGGTGATTCGGTCAACCAAGTAAATGAATTTACTGAACATGCTGCAAATTGATACAGGGAGCCAGTATGGCATTGTTGTCTGAAATTCACATTAAAAATGATATTCCTTCTCTACCAAGTAGACGTTAGGTTGAGCCACAATAAAGTCTGGAGTGGCGACATGTAGAAACTCTATCACCAGTAACATTTCTTATACTAGTTATTTATTGCTAGTGACGAAACAAACGCTATGTAGGCTCACAGGACGCTTATTCTATCTTTTTTCTGAGCCTCTGTATATTGATAAAAATTGGTTCTGAACTGGGAATGCAACTCAGACCGCCCTTAACGCGGAATTTGTTCCCTTCGTGACAATACAGCTCAGCTACAAGTTGTTGTTTGTTCAAAACTGCAGATTCCTCAACATCTCCACATGTTGCGCGTGAATGGGTTCGAATCTTGGCCCGGCACTAAAGATTTCATTATGTATTATCAAGATCTAGCATGAGAACACCTATCTGCTGGTGGATAATAATTTCGATTGTTAATGTATTTTCATTCGTTGGCAACATTAACGATATTTGACGTTTTTGACTCCCGGTGAGACACAGAACTTTTTGGGAGATCACAGTAAGTTCAAGATGTTATTCCGAGCTGCTGGTGGAGAAAAATTCTGTAGCTGATGTCTTTTTGCGTGTAGTCAACAACGATATGTGTGGGGCGCTATTCCCAGTCTTTGTCATATTATTTCTAGTTCAAACATGGTCACTTGTCGCTGCTGGTGCAGCGATGGGTGCCGGGTTGGAGTCCTGGGAATGCAAAAATTAATGTTTCGTCTCGTCATTTCGGTTAAAACATCTAGCTACTGCCGAGAAAATGCGATATGTCACAGTTGATTGTGCTTCGATATCTATCCGATTAGGTTCTGGGTGCGAATCCCTGTCCAACACAAAGCTTTACCCCACGGCATTTCAGATAAGTTACTTGTTAAGAAGCAATATTTAGGATCTCTCGTAGTTCGTTAACAGGGACAACTGGTGCTGGGTAGGAATTCGGGTCCATTAAAAATGTTTGCGTTATGTAATTTAAAGTTGGTATTTGATAATTGATACTGTCTAAAATCGAGGTATATCACTCTCTGTATGCCTAATCGGGAATGACTGTTCGTTTCCGTCAGTCACGAAATCTTTGCTTAGTCTGCATGATCTGGGTTTCAATCCATATGCAGAACGAGACGGTTCGTCGTGTCCTTTGAAGTTCATACATATTCTCAACTAGCTGCTCGTGAATAACTTAAAATTTTAATGTCATTTTTTGTTAAATTGTAAGTACGGTATAATACTCTGAAGAGGAAATCATGAATACGACGAACTTACTACGTGCATTACCTGTCTGACGTAATAATGAGAGTGGTAACATTTCAGGTATGTTATTTATTGTAATAAATGTGAGCTTACAAGCCTTAAGGACAGTATTATCTGTGATAAGGTGTTCTGTGATATTTGTAGTATCGTAGTATTACTTTACATCTTGAGTTATTGCGATGCAGAGCAGTGTTTTCTAGTGGTGAGTCGTTGGAACCATTTTCAATAGTCGAACGACTGTACCAAGGAGTGATTAGAGGACCTGCTAGACAGCTGCGTTATGTGGGTTGCATGCGAATCAGGGGAAATGCAATTCAGGTCGTTCGGATACTTTTGAGCACGATTGTACATATAATCTCCGTTGGCGGTCTTAAGTATAGTTCGCTACCAGCTACGAAGGGTGAAGTATTGACAACGCCATTCTCTCGCACTAGCGAAACGTCAGGAAAATCATCAGACAAAATTCAGCCACAGATCCCAGAATAGAATTCCAATCAGTTGAAACAAGGTCACCGCCAAGCACGGTAGACAGACATGACGAATGGATGACCTGGCTGCTGCGGCGAGTGAAAAGTTCCCTTCAGTGCGCTTTACCTCTCGAACCAGCGCTCTGAGTTGTGGGTTTCTCGTTACGTAAATATACAGTGCCTTCAATCGGGCAGTGTCATTGTCGACTGACTTGCGCTATTGGAATGGCACTCTGGTGCTCTCGACGAAAAACGTCATGCGTAGTTCTAACGGAACTGCTCCTGCTGAAACCGAGAACGCCTAAAACGTTTTGGAGCTGTGTTCTCGTTAACTCGGCCTGACACACAATAGGCAACCAACGATCGAGCTAACTTCTATGCGACCTCCCAGTCGCAATTAATAGCGACTTACAATGTGCTCCGATGTAAAGTTCTAGTTATAAAGCGCAATTTTATATGTATTACTTTATTACTGTCTTCATTTTTGTGGAAGATCATAATCTTATGAAAAAGACTATTCTTTATGAAATATACTAAATAATAATGTCAGGCTACAGGAAGCCATGAAGCACAGGTGACAACCAAATCCAGAAATGACACATTAAGGATGGTTTTTCTGCATCTCACATTTATCAGAGCTATACGTCTTTCGTTAAAATCTATGACCTCAGTGGCAGTGGACGTGCAGTTTACTCCAGACGTGATTTAGCTGTATGCCAGAATACAAAGAAAAAAAGAAATACACTATTGGCCATTAAAATTGCTACACCACGAAGACGACGTGCTACAGACGCAAAATTTAACTGACAGGAAGAAAATGTTGTGATATGCAAATGATTAGCTTTTCAGAGCATTCACACAAGGTGTGAGGAAAGTTTTCCATCGATTTCTCATACACAAACAGCAGTTGACAGGCGTTCTTAGGTCATAAGTCCCCTAGAACTTAGAACTACTTAAACCTAACTAACCTAAGGACATCACACACACCCATGCCCGAGGCAGGATTCGAACCTGCGACCGTAGCAGTCCCGCGGTTCCGGACTGCAGCGCCAGAACCGCTAGTCCACCGCGGCCGAAGTACCATGACGTTTCCGACATTGATAAAAGTCTGATTGTAGCCTATCGCGATTGCGGTTTATCGTATGCGACACTGCTGCTCGCGTTGGTCGAGATCCAATGACTGTTAGCAGAATATGGAATCCGTGGGCTCAGGAGGGTAATACGGAACGCCGTGCTGGATCCCAACGGCCTCGTATCACTAGCAGTCGAGATGAAAGGCATCTTATCCACATGGCTGTAACGGACCGTGCGGACACGTCTCGATCCCTGAATCAACAGATGGGGACGTTTGCAAGACTACAACCATCTGCACGAACAGTTCAATGACGTTAGCAGCAGCATGGACTATCAGCTCGAAGACGATGGCTGCGGTTACCCTTGACGCTGCATCACAGACAGGAGCACCTGCGATGGTGTACTCGACGACGAACCTAGGTCACGAATGGGAAAACGTCATTTTTCGGATGAATCCAGGTTCTGTTTACAGCATCATGATGGTCGCATCCGTGTCTGGCGACATCGCGGTGAACGCACATTGGAGGCGTGTATTCGTCATCGCCGTAGTGGCGTATGACCCGGTGTGATGGTATGAGATGCCATTGGTTACACGTCTCGGTCACCTCTTGTTCTCATTGACGGCACATTGAACAGTGGACGTTACATTTCAGATGTGTTACGACCCGTGGCTCTTCCCTTCATTCGATATCTGTGAAACCCTACATTTCAGCAGGATAATGCACGACCGCATGTTGAAGGTCCTGTACGGGCCTTTCTGGATACAGAAAATGCTCGAATTCTGCCCTGGCCAGCACATTCTCCAGATCTCTCACCAATTGAAAACGTCTTGTCAATGGTGGCCGAGCAACTGACTCGTCACAATACGCCAATCAATACTCTTGATGAACTGTGGTATCGTGTTGAAGCTGCATGGGCACCTGTACCTGTACACGCCATCCAGGCTCTGTTTGACTCAATGCCCAGACGTATCAAGGCCGTTATTACTGCCAGAGGTGGTTGTTCTGGATACCGATTTCTCAGGATCTATGCACCCAAACCGCGTGAAAATGTAATCACATATCAGTTCTCGTATAATATATTTGTCCAATGAATACCCGTTTATCATCTGCATTTCTTCTTGGTGTAGCAATTTTAATGGTCAGTAGTGTAGAAAAGTGATTGAATATAATTATCATCTGAGATAAACCACCCGGATAGAGATGCTCGTTTAAAGATCGCTTCCGATACGGCGTGTTGAGATGGCCCCGAATAATTGGAAATTTGCGGTAAGGTCTTATGGGACCAAACTGCTGAGGTCATCGATCCCTGAACCTACACACTACATTATCTGACTTAAACTAACTTACGCTATGGAAAACACACACACCCATGCCCGAGGGATGACTCGAACGTCCGATGGGTTGGCGGGAGGTGGGGGGGCGGCCACGCGGACCGAGACTTGGTGCCTAAGACCTCGCGGACGAACCCAATACATCAGGCGGAATAACAGAGAAGGTCGGTGTGCCAACCAACTTAGATGTGCTTTTTGTTCTGTTTTATGCATGCCACTAGCTGAATACCTGGCTGATACACAAGCCCTACCATACATACACGATTCGCAAACATTTAGAAAAATTTTGCTCACTTTCGCGTGGTAACTGCGGTCTCCTGCAATGCGCGATTACCCGCAACGTCGATTCGCTATGCGGGTCATCGCGCCAGCTCCACAGGCGCACCAGCCGAAGACTGCCGAACTTCGCCTGCCCTGCAGAAAGACTGATTCTGAGGGCGTGCACAAGAGCAATACAGGCTGCACTATCTTCGAAAATTTTTGTGTATCAGTCGATCCATTTTCCTCAACCGATCCGCGCCGACATCGCCGGATCAATAGCAACGCTGGTATAACAACTCTTGCACACGAGCAAGAGGCAGTTCCATCTCCGTCAGCAGAAGCAGAGATGTCCACACCACGGCGGCACGAGGGCTCGATGTTGCCTTTGCCACCGGGGACCAGCGCTCATCGCGACCCACTGCTCTGGCTGTGGACTTTGATGCTGAAACTCCGTGTACTGCTTTTCCTGACTACTGTTGATGTCTAATATGATAGTTCTGTTCGTTTGCAAGAGAACTTTCAGAAGATACTCTCAGGGAAAGATTCACTTATGTTGTTTCAAACGACCTTGTCGAAGAAGTTGTCGAAGAGGTTATTCCTTTAGTTGCAAGAACGACTGTTCTTATTTGTTTTGAATTTTTAACGGGTCACAACTTACGTTTGTGAACATAAACTGATTGTGTCAATAAATTATTTTGTGAGTTTTATCACTGACTTACTGTAAAAATGTCCCAGCCCGGGACACTTCAGTAACGCAACAGGCAAACATTTGGGGTGAGGAGACGGCGGCAGTAAGCGCATCCCTTATGCTAATCGTGATAAATCCCTCAATCATGAAGCCGACCCGGCACTGATGCAGGACGAAGGCACAAGAGAAAGAAGAATATTTGAGAGATTTAGGCCCCCTAATGGAAGAGTCTATTTGAAACCACTTAGGCGAGTTGCACGTCGAATCCCGGACCACTGAGCCTTAAAATAACACAGAAGGTGGCTAACAGCATGACCGAACGCCATAAGTTATTGCGCCAGCAAAGAAACATTGTTCGTGAGAGCATAATCAGGTGTCGTAATTTTTAGACCATGTGCTATGGACTGCCAGAATAAAAATATAGTGGAATTCCAGCTCAGTCCACGTAAATATAGATGCAGACGTATATCTTATGCAGAACATGTAGCAAATTTAGACGGGTGTCTACTCAGCAAGCTCACATTTAAGGTGCTGTCAACTAAACGGTCATATTTGGTGAGTGCACCAGTGAGAACAATCTGAATCACATGTTTTGTGTTAGATCTCGCACACGATAAAATTTCTCAGCGATTGTAGGAATGAATCTACGTCTTCGTCTATATCATACTCCGCAACACACCGTACGGTGCTTAGTGGAGGGTACCTTGTACCACAGCAAGTAATTCACTTTCTTGTTCCATGGAGCGAGGGAAAACCACTGCGGGTCATGCGAGCCCTAATTTCTCTTGTCTTCACGGTCCTTACGCTAAATACACCCTCCACGGCGGCAGAATCGTTCTGCAGTCAGCTACAAACGAGCGTACCCTTCTCAATACCGTTTCGCGCAAAGGCCGTCTTCCCTCCAGGGATTTCCGTTTGAGTTCACGGAGCGTTTCCGTAATACTTGTCTGTTGGCTGCTTTGACAAGGATTTGAGTGTGCTGAATCTTGCTGCGGTCATGCCACATTAGAACACTATGTGAGTGTGGTCTCTGATATACGTTGATTCCGTCTCTTTCCATCGTTTCTTGGAGTTAGCGTGCCGTACTGTAAGGTTTTAGTCTGCTTTCACATTTTGATACCTTTAAGAGGTAAAAGTTGTGACGACCCTTCTTCGCTTCGAATTTCCGTTTCCTCGTATGGTGATATAGCAGGGACTGATTTATCCCTGTTTTAAAGTAGTCTGTAGATTATCCATAGTGGAAAGTCCGAAAATTGTGGCAGAACTAGCACAGTCAGAGTTGTTCATAGTGAATAAAGCCTGTGTCGGTCAAAAGTACCGTTACTTGTAATCATTCTAACCTTTGCAGCCACTAGTCGTAGATTATTGCACTAATGATGTTATATAGCTGTTAGGGTTGCGAGTGATTGTGCAATCTGAAGTTCACCTGCTTCTTGACTTCATGTATCAGGCAAATTGCCTGTTCCAGTACCCCATGGCTGTGCTACTTTTCTTCCCCCAGTACAATTACAACTGAGAGCCTTTATCAGGATTCTTTCTTCACTCACATAGCTCACGAACCGGTTCCAGCTTCTCATATTCTGTGTTATTTTTTCGAAAAATGTGATGTTACGGCCTTGAGCTGCTAGCATTTTTTTTTTGATTTTCACAACCGGTCTCGATCGAATGACCATCTTAATGTTAAAAAAAAATTGACAGCTTAATTTTAGGTGAAACATAACATCGCTATCGTCAAATGATAAAACCATGAATTAGACACTGCTATACTGTATTAAAATAGCACCATTAATCTAAAAAACCAGGCTAGGTACTGTACTTATTCATATTATTACTGTATTCGTACCACATATCTGGCCAACTACCAGTGCACACAGCTGTTCAGCACACGTGCCTGCTGCTTGCCTGATGCTTGACATCATTTTCGCTTCTTCTTGGTCAAAAGAACCACCTCTAGCCCGCCGAGGTAGCATTCCTGCCAGGAATCCTCATGTTGCCGTGGAAAATATGGCTCTGGAAGCTGCACGAGCTAGCAGCTGATGCCTGGTGGTTTACGCACACCACCGAGTCACCGCCATCAACCTCGTCTTACTAAATAAAAAAACTTTGTGGCTAATTTAGCTCATCTTATTCCGTAACCCAGCCTATCTTCCTGCACACACCACCTGAGACGACCATTGTAGTGGCACCCCGAAACTAATACACATGGTATTAAAGCAAAGCTAGTGACAAAAACTGACGTGATGGGACCGCAATCAGCATCGTCATTCAACATGGGAGTAATAAAGAACTTTTTCTTACTTTCTTCCGTATGGTTTTGTTGACGATCACTAGGCGTATGGATTGGAGGCATGACTGGAAAGTGCGAGTGGTGAAAATAGACTCATTAAGTGAATGAAGTTATTTGACAGGGAAAACTAAGGAAACTGATGGTACTTTGCCCTCTGCTGTGCTTGAGCAGTGTAGTTTTCTGGGACATGGTGCTGTGTGTGCTGAGTCTTTAATTGTGATCTGTCTGAAAAGTAGAACTACTGGGCGCTATGTTGGTTGGTTGGTTGGTTTCTGGGGGAAGAGACCAAACAGCGAGGTCATCGGCCTCATCGGATTAGGGAAGGAAGTCGGCCGTGCCCTTTCAGAGGAACCATCCCGGCATTTGCCTGGAGCCATTTAGGGAAATCACGGAAAACCTAGGATGGCCGGACGCGGGATTGAACCGTCGTCCTCCCGAATGCGAGTCCAGTGTGCTAACCACTGCGCCACCTCGCTCGGTGGGCGCTATGTCCGAAAATGTAAAGATTGCACACGGTTACTACTTTGGTTCAAAGGACTAGCAAGGTCTGTAATACAAAATGTAACTCTGATATTAGGATACCTTTCCTAGGATGTTCCCTCTTTTGAATTCGTTTCTGTGATATTTTTGTGCTGTACTTCTTCCTATTGCTTCAGAAACAAGCTTTACAACCGAGCGGGGTGGCGCAGTGGTTAGACACTGGACTCTCATTCGGGAGGACGACGGTTCAATCCCGCGTCCGGCCATCCTGATTTAGGTTTTCCGTGATTTCCCTAAATCACTCCAGGCCAATGCCGGGATGGTTCCTCTGAAAGGGCATGGCCGACTTCCTTCCCCATCCTTCCCTAATCCGATGAGACCGATGACCACGCTGTCTGGTCTCCTTCCCCAAATCAACCAACCAACCAAGCTTTACAATGAGAAAGCCAGGTTGTTACAGCCACAACGGCAGTCCTGGCTTTGCTAATACAGATGGCTCTAACGTGGGTATATGACATGGAATAGTAGGCAGATGCGTTAAGAGAGGATAGAATATGCCATTATTCTGCTGGATACCAGTACTGCAACCCTAGTTTCACGTTCTTGAATTCAAACAGGAGAGGGCGCGTTAACATTTGTAGACTACCAGTGTAGCGATACGCCACATTACGTGATAAAAATGATATTGAGTAACTTCGCACGTATACCAAAACTGATGTCGTAACGAAATAAATATTATCGCAGAAAAATAACAAGGATTCTGCAATCAATTAATATGATCTGTGAATGCAACTTCAATCTCTGTTCTGTTTGCAAAAAGATCGCTCTCTCTTCCCTTTTGTTTCTCCATAGTACAAGAAGCCATTTTGAGACGATGCACGAAAACGTGTAAATTCCATGTAATATTTAGACTAGATATAACGAAATGTTACTTAAAAAAGTGGTAGAATTTCCTGTATTCATGAAGTTGCAAAATTAACGTCTTTATGCAAATGTTATAGGGGAACTTTGGTGCCGTGTTCAACGCCATTGTTCTAAATGATAATGGCACAAAATCGTAGTAAATATCTTAATATTTACTAATTTTTTACAAAAAAAGTTAATTTTAGATGCAGGAGATTTCTCTTGATTAGCAGTTCTTCCTTTTAAACAAGAAAAGTAATCAGTATTTACAAAATTGAATCATATTTGAGTAAACTAAGTTCAGTAATTGTTTTTGATCCCCACTTAACAAACCTGCGAGAATCTTCTTTGACTTGCATTATCAACCTCACTTTCATAAGCCAAATCGTATAATACATATACCAGAAAATTTATATGCTGAGGTGTCTTTTAATTTTAAAACATCGTTTCGGGGAAACTAAATGCGAGAAGCACCACAACTGAGTCACTGACGTAAATAATTTTCCAGTTGTGACGCAGGCAGTATAATGCAACTCCAAATTTTCATAACATATAAATACCAACACATAGATAACCACCATAATGGCGCCCAAAACGTGGGGCACGAACCACCGAGTTACATAAATTTACCAGTTGTGGAGGTACATAAATCACCACGACAACTGGCCCCAAAGCGTGCATCTCGTACTAATTACATAAATATACCCGAACAGATGTGCAAACGTATATATATAGCTGTATTTAGTTTTTGGTTAAACTCAAAATCTTAAAGTAAAACTTAGTTGTAAATGTATATTTTGTGTATGTAGAAATTCCAGGTGGTTCATAAATTAACGTTTTAAAAATAAAATGTTTCATGTACTACTCCTATCAAAATCCTGCAAGCAACATTTCCATGTATGAGAAGTGGCTGCAGGAGCTGATCCTTGGGCTGCAGCTTTGAGAAAAATACAAATAACTAGAACAATAAACCAAAAACTACAGAAGGTAAGAGTGCAGATACAAGTGCTGCTGACTGGTGGACAACACATAAATGAACAGGGGGCTATTCACTCTGAACAGTAAACAATTTTAAACTGTATACATATTTTAATGAAACTTCCTGTCAGATTAAAACTGTGTGCCCGACCGAGACTCGAACTCGGGACCTTCGGTCGGGCACACAGTTTCAATCTGCCAGGAAGTTTCACATCAGCGCACACTCCGCTGCAGAGTGAAAATCTCATTCTGGAAACATATTTTAATGAATTTACATTTGCATATTTTTGTAGTAAAGTCAAAACGATTCATTTACTAAAAGCAGTGAATGACAGTGCTCAATTTGAGTGTCTCGCACAAATAGTTCAGTGCAGTGCATATTTAATACGAATTTGATTCACAGGATTAGTGTAAAGCAATTTAAAGTTTGCAGAAAGGTTACTTCAGAGCGTAGATCAAAAGATAATTTTGCTGTGTTTTTGATAATTAACAATTCAGTATAGGTAAAACTTGCACTGTTTTTGCAGAAAGTTCTGTACAGGTGTACAGAGGCAAGTTGTGAGAATTTTGGTTAATGATAGACTCACATAACTAAAAGAAAGTGAATTTAAGAAGAAATGTCTAATTTTTGCGTGTTTTTTTAGTGTATGGCTCTGAGCACTATGGGACTTAACTTCTGGCGTCATCAGTCCCCTAGAACTTAGAACTACTTCAACTTAACTACCATAAGGACATCACACACACCCATGCCCGAGTCAGGATTCGAACCTGCGACCGTAGTTGTCACGAGGTTCCAGACTGTAGCGCCTAGAACCGCTCGGCCACCCCGGCAGGCTTTAGTATACTGTGACACAATTTCACGTAAGATGTGTGTTATATTTCTTGTGTTTGTCTTGCGTATATTGTCACTGAATAAGCATGGGTATGCCACGTAGAGAGAAACGTATCGAGAGTGAGGTTCTGATACGGAAGTGGACGATAATGTCCACGAGCTCCAAATAACTGATCCATCGGAGAAGACCCATTCGAAAATTCCTCAAAACGGATCAGAATAGGGACCAACGTCACACGATTTTACTGAAAATACTGAACAAGCTCAGGTGAGTACACATGTTCATGAAATTAGGCCCCAAACGAAGACTGATGTCACAGCACCAGCTGATGGTGTATCAGTAGCAGGAGGTCCCAGTCCTGATTTTCTTGTGATGTTGTTAGAACAATTAGATATCCGGGACAGGCTACGCGAACAAGCACTTTTACGTCAGGTAGAAGACGTGATACAATCAGAACGCAGCTAACGTGAGAAAAGAGCGTGATGCCCTTCTTGTTAAGAAATGAAAGTACCTTTTAGATGAACGAGATAAGGCTATCTTCTCACATCTATTGCAGGAAATGGATGTGATAAAAGAGCAAGTTTCGGAACTTGTAGAACAAAACAAAGATGTTCCGGATAGACTTGGCCACTGTTTCTATGTTTCGATACAGTGTATCGATACGTGGAACTGTTTCAGTGTTTCGGAACGGCTGTGGTTCCCTGTTTCGAAACAGTGGTGTTTCATTCCGCCCCCGTCTCGGATAACCCGACAAGATTCGATCTCGAGCCAGACACAGAAACTGTATCGTTGTTTCAAAATAAGGCTGTTTCAGTCCACCTGTGCTTGGAACGGACTAATTGTTTCGAAATAGCGATGTTTCATTCCGCTCTGTGTCGGAAGATTCGGGCTCGGCACAGGTACTGAAACACAGCATACAACTTCATGAAACACTTTCAAGGGTGTCGAAGTCTTTTTGACAAGCTATAGCATGAAGCTTAGGATATCCGAAAATAAAGCTTCGTTTCTAGTTGACTGTCCTATTCCGAAATGGCGTAACATCTGCTTTATAAACACTAAGCAAACAATAAAACAACGCATACTATTCACATTCAAAATAATAAATATGAGAAAATCATTCAGTTAAATTACACTTTTTTATAACATACGCTTCTCTGTTCATGTACTGTAATCATATTAAGAAACGCAAGTAAGCCTACAACATTTTGAATAAAAAAAGGCGTAGCGTGACATATACATAAATTTGATGTAGGTATAATTGCAAGCAATCTGTTTGACATATCACTGATAGTGTAATGGTGAACAGGAAGGGCTGGGAAGCATGGTGAAATTATTGTAACGGTTCGAAACACCTTGAAAGAAAAAAATTTTTTCTATTATATTTTGTTATTTATTCGCATTGTTTGGCGTTATTTGTGAGTCTATAGTCACTGTGCCTGTTATCCACAATGATTCCCTTTGTGTGCATGGAAATTAGCAGGATGGGTATATTACCCATACTAACGGAATGTTGGAATCCCAGTAGCATATCCGTTGTTTCTGCAGTTTGCTCCCACCTCCAGTTCCGTTCGTGGGGGTTCTTCTGTCTTCAGCTATGGCTGTCCTCAGCCAATTGAAAAGTATGAAAGTCACACGACACGAAAGCAGCGCATTTGCTGCAGGAAATACGAAACTGCCAAGAAGCCTAAGTGATAGTTTCATACTTTCTGCGACATGATTAGCGCTCTCGCACCTCATTTGTGTTTATATGGACATACTTATACAGTAGACATTCAAGATGATAAATAAGGTAGGTTTATTAGGTTACAAAACACAAACTGTTTCACTGTTTCGATACAGCGTATCGAAACATTACATTGCACTGATTCATTTGTTTCGAAAGTTACGTGTTTCAGTTAGCCTATCTCTAGTTCCGGAGGAAGTCAATGAAATCGACGATAGATTAAACAAGCTAGACAATACATATGCCCTGTTCGAAGATGAAGTTACGGTTAGCAGCCAGATTAACAAAACTAGTGATAGTAATAACACTAATGACCAACGTATCACCGCGGCAGTGTACGGGATGTATAAACCAGCTGTAACATGGGTTACCGCAAATGCAACTGTTTGCAACTTTCGTGCAAATATATGCGGTGACGAGAAATTCGTCTGCGAGAGTCAGCCAAGTCTGACTCCACCGACTTTACAAGCATTGTTGGTGCCCCGAATTCAGGCCCATTACCAAACCCTGCCCTAGTAAAATTTGAGGAATCGTTGATAAAACATAGGCAGTTTCAAAGTTTCAAATATACCATGATGAGAAAAAGGTTGAGCAGCCTGTCAGCTTTATAAAAAGTTTTGAAAACGTTTCGCGTCTCTCAAGGACAGAGAGGTAAAAGATTTAGTATGCAGCGCTGTGGGCACTAGAAACGGTCGAACAGTGCTCGTCGTTTTGTGATTTGGAAAACAAATAACTTGCAAGGTTCTGGTCCCGATCTGTACAAGAACTTTTAAGAAAATACGTCTAAAATCCCGACCTGTTCAACCCCCCCCCCCCCCTCCCCCAGTGGAATTTAAGAAATTATTTTGAGAAATATCTCAATAAGACGTGCTATTGGAATGATCCGATGTTGGCAAGAGATGTACTGAGAATTCTTAAAGGAAAACTACCCACGGCCATTCGAGAAAAACTCATGCAAGTCCCATATATGGATCTAGGACAATTTATATCAGCACTAGATTCTTTGGATTTAATCCAAGAAGATGCACGTCGAAACGAATATGGCAATGCGGGAGACAATCAACACAAGAATAAATCACGACAGTTGAATAGAGCAGCCCCAGAGAGAACGGATTCACGAAGAAAAATGACTTTTCAAATGGTGAAGCGTACAATAAAAAGCACGCGGGGCATAACCACCAACCAGGTACCAGTAACTGTTATCCTATCCATGTGGAAGGAAACCAATATTCACGATCAACTTACTCACCGACTAAAATCGGCAGTGAACAATAGAACCGCAAAAGGAGCGGTGAAGGAGGGGTAACACCAACTCCTCACAGTAAAACATGCGCACTGCCAACGACCACTGGCGACGTCCAGGACCGGCAAACTAGCCGGAATAAAGTCAAATAATAATGTACCGATCCATCACATAAATGTTATACCTATGCCACCACCACCGCCGCGTCCACCTAACTCAAATGCGCAAGTGTATGTACCACAGAGTCAGCCTTGCGCTCAGAACGAGAGCGTGAGGATTGTGGAAGTTACAGGTGAGACAGTTGCAGCGGGAGACAGGCCGTCAAACATCGACTGACCACTGTAGGCCCCTCCAGTCCGTCGATACTGGAAGAGTGGGGGACGTACTGAATGTAAAGAAAGATGGTTCAAATGGCTCTGAGCACTATGGGACTTAACATCTGAGGTCATCAGTCTCCTAGAACTTAGAACTACTTAAACCTAATTAACCTAAGGACATCACACACACCCATGCCCGAGGCAGGATTCGAACCTGAGACCGTAGCAGTCGCGCGGTTCCAGACTGAAGGGCCTAGAACCGCTCGGCCACAACGGCCGGCTGCTGAATACAAACGTTTGTATGCTGAGGTACAGTGATAGCCAGATTTAAAGGGCGAACTAACATCTGTTCCGTGACATCGAAATACGGATGATATGGAATGAATTCAGGCTGCCTCTCAGGCTAAAATTGACGATATTTTAATGGCAGTGATTCTGGACTCCGGTGCCAGCGCATCCGTGATAGATGAACAATTGATCCTTTGTGTGGACAAGATCAGGAAGCTGCCGATTTTACCAGTGGAAAACAGTAGAGTGATAGGAGCCCTACAAGAGAAGGGATAGTTAATAAAAAACCAGGCGCCGATAGAGGTAACACCGGAAAAAGAATCAGCATCTGCACCTTAAGATACCATGATAAGCTCGCCGAATTGGTGTTAAGCAGGACGCCTGGTGGGTGTATGAACTACTGTCGGCTCTTTAGCGTGGAGCTCCCTGGCAGTTCCACATTAATGAAGGTGAACAATCTCTCAGTAGAGAGTGAAAATAATACGGAAGGTGCCTGGGTGCAGGAGTTAAGGAACATTAAGCAAAATATTGTCGAAAATGTAGCAGAATCTTCATATTTAAATGACTAGCAACAAAGTGAACTGACACAGTTGCTTAACCAGTTTGCTGTTGTATATACCGAAAGGCCCAGTATAATCACAGGGCATGAGTACAATATTCAAGTCCGAGCACACGATACATTTTGCCGCGTGACCTATTCTATCCTCTGTTCAGCGAATATTGTAATAGATTCATACTTGATGAGCAAACATACTTTACTCTGAACAAATTTAGGTTAGTTTAAATATGTATTTTTGTGATTTATGTCTGCTTTGTTCATTTTTGTGGGTAAATTTTCTTGTCTTGTTTAGTGTGTAAGTGTATTCTTGAATGGGTTGAACTGAATGTGTCCATCATGTATGTACGTGAACTAATATATTAGCAAATTAATCGGATGTATGTGTCCGTAAATGAGCTACTAACACGGAGCACAGCACATGCGCCCGGATATTTGTCCCATTAATATTTTGATAATGCCCATTCTCTGGACGGGATCGTTCGTATTTCTCATTTCAACGACAGTACATCTTGATAGATTGAGCGTGAATACCATCTAGAAGTACTTGTGGCTGCAATCACACGCGCAAGGCAGCTGCAAACGCGCAGTCTACGTTACGCGAATAGTTCTGTGTTGAATGACAACATTATGTACAAAATTTACTGAACTCACGATATCAGAGTGGCCAAACGGCCGAGCCGGCCTGTATGACCGTGCGGTTCTAGGCGCTACAGTCTGGAACCGCGTGACCGCTACGGTCGCAGGTTCGAATCCTGCCTAGGGCGTGGATGTGTGTGATGTCCATAGGTTAGTTAGGGTTGAGTAGTTCTAGGGGACTGATGACCTTCGGTGTTAAGTCCCATAGTGCTCAGAGCCATTTGAACCAAAAGGCCGACACTTCATGAATATGAGAATTTGGCTAAGAACATGTTAATTTTGTAGTAAATAAATAAAAGTCGTGTGAATAAGATAAAGCATATTACAGTCAGTAAAAAAATATCGATTGCATATGCATTTATGTATATACTTTTAATGAAAACGATCAAAATGTGCTCAATGTGCCTTTAATGTGAAGTACTTTTCCGGACACTCAGATAGTGACATGAGGAAAGGAGCTACTCACATGGTACAAACTTTAAACGAAGTAAGAGTGAAACTGACTGTACATGTTATAGCTAGTCAAAACAGTGATAAACTGTACCAAAGTGCAGCAGTAAAAAAGTAAACGTAAATGCCCATCACATATGGCTGAACTGTAATAAGTAATGTGCTGTATGATTGTTATAGTTTCACTGAACTGTGCATAACAGCAAACGGTAGTGTTTATTGCAATACAATGAACCTACACATCTTAGTTAAGACTCAGTGGTTAAGAAACAGCTAACCGCGAGCTAAAACTAAATGTTCAAATGTGCGTGAATTCCTAAGGGACCAAACTTCTGAGGTCGTCGGTTCCTAGTCTTACAGAGCACTCTAACTTATGCTAAGAACAACACACACACAGCGTTGCCCGAGGGAGGACTCGAACTTCGGCGGGAGGGGCTGCACAGTCCGTGACATGACGCCTCTAATCGCGCGCAGCTAAAACTACAAGTGATCGCTTTCAGTGGCACAACTGTTAGCAGAACAGTGTGATAAAATGTCACAATGATAAACCTTGTACGGGCACCCACCAGAGAGAAACATAGGAAAATCGTAGTGAACACATCTGTTACGAATCACTACTTACGTTAAAGTAAATGAGTGATCTGAAAACGACAAAATCCCGAGTGAAGTACTGTTATTGTCTGTTCTCGCCAAACATACTATGGACATTTACAAATACACGTGCAACTGTGGAACATACGTCCTAATAACGTTCCCCTAACAGTGTATTTTGTAGTACTATTGGTGAGAAATCTAATGCGCGTAGGGTATTTTTCATGTCGCGCGAATGGCGAGCGGGTGCGCAGCAGTTCTGCACCTTCAGCTGACCAGCACCGGGCGACGCTCACTTCTCCGCTGACGTCACGTACCGGTCATCGAACCTGCTTTCCGCGCGCCTTGTTCTCGCATCTGCCACTGCCCTTGCACTGAATACTCGCTGACACCGTCGTCAACTAACGTTGGTGTATAATGTTTAAACTTAGCAACGCGAATGTGAATGCTAATAGGTATTTTCTCAGTACCAAACTTCATGAACACTTTCGGAAAGTCATTGCCAAAATGTGGAACATTTTGCTCATGAATGTGAAGTTAAATGAACGTGATTTGCTAAAACATCAGAAGCGTCAAACTTTTTGCAAATGTTTTTAAACTGTCAAAGACTTTTGTCTTATATGTTAAACTAATATAACTTGTTACAGACATGTCATGGACGTTCTTAACCAGCGAATATGAAACACTTTCTGTAATAATTTGTGTAATAATAATCTGCTACGTTGTAAATATGTATGTTTAAATGTCTATCATTTGGAAAAAATCGGTAAATATCACATGAAAATAAGCAGTTCGAAGACTCTGGGAGGGGTTATTTTCGACCTGTTTTTTCCCATACGCACTTAACCCGAATGGGGGAGTATAAGCCTTTTGTTATTGGTTCATATGTTATTCCGAACTGTGCAGACACAGGGCAAACAGTAAGTTAAACACAAGTCCTGACAAAAATAATTGTAGAGCTGAAAACACATTGTAAACAAATACTGTAGGTGTAAGTTAAAGCTCTACATTCTTAATAATCTGAAACAATACTTACCACTGACAAGTGTGACTGAAGACTTTAAAAATCATGTGAAGTGATCGGGTGTGCTAGTGAGTGAGACCCAATATTAGATATATTTGGCTTTAGCTTCACTAGGGGACAATTTGGCGGTACATCACGTAACATGATAAAAATGATATCGGATAACTTCGCAAATATACCAAAACTGATGTCTTTATGAAATAAATGTTATTCCAAAAAAATAACAGTGACTCTGTAATCAATTGATATGATCTGTGAATATAACTGCAATTTCTGTTCTTTTTTTCTTTTTGCAACGAGACAGCTCCCTCTTCCCTCTTGTTTCTGCGTAGTGTAAGAAACCATTTTGTGACGAGGCACGAAAACGTGTAAGTTTCATGTAACATTTAGCCTAAATATAATCAAATATTGCTTACAAATGCGGTAAAAGTTTGTATGTTCCGGCTCCTATATTTATGAAGCTGCAGAATTGATGTCTTTACTCCAATTTCATAGAGGAACATTGGTGCAGAGGTCAGCACCGTTGTTCTAAATGATAACGGTCCAGAGTCGTAATAGATACCTTAATATTTGATAATTTTGACAAATAAAAATAAATATAGGAAGTTTCTCTTGATTAGCAGTTCTTCGTTTGAAACAATGAAAGTAACCAATATTTCCTACGTTTAATCGTATTTGAGTGAAGAAAGTTCAGACAATTTTAAAGAACCTCGGTCAACGAAATTGCGATAATGTCCTCAGCATTGCAGTTTCATAAAGTTACACAACCACCCAATTATTGTCAATTTATGATTGTCAATTTCTAAATATATAATTATAAACGTCAGACATGTCTTTTAATATAACAACATCGCGTCAGGAAAACTAACTGCGAGAAGTCCCACAACTGAGTCACCGACGTAAATAATTTTCCAGTTGTGAAGCAGGCAGAATAACCTAACTTCTACTTTTCATAAAATATAAATACCAATACATAAAGAACCACAACACCATTTGACAGCTGCTGATCTAAGATAATGATCAGATGAATAGTTGTTACATATGGCCGAGTTATGAATGTAGGGGGATGCAGAAACATGTCATGTATTTGTATTACGTGGAACTAAGGAATTCTAAGGCACTTGAACAAGGAAATGCCCAATATAGCGATATAGCAGGAAGAACAGTTGTCGAGACTACTGCAGACAATGAAATAGTGTATCACAGAAGTAGGGGAGTCCATCTAGATTTTCGTGGGGAGAATAAAAATTCTTAACGTGAATGTTCATGAGCTGAAGAAAAAGTGATGACATAAGATCCTTCAGTAGTAAGTAGAGCAGAGAGCATTAGACGCAACTTTTTGGGCGGTTGCCAACCGAAGTATCTACGAAGGCACAGGCAAAGTTTCTTACACCTTAGCTAGAGCCATAAAGCCAACGCCTTTGGAGAAGGTAGACACAGTGACCCGAGTACGAGATAAGGGAATGTTTTCCACTGACGTGCACTGTTATCGGTGTGGTCTATGAGAGCACGTATGTAGAAGCTTTTTAGCTGCGGGGTGGGAAATTTGGAAGAATAGGGCATCAGGTGCGAGGCTGTAAGCACTGCAAGGGGCATCACAGGAAACCGTGGAATGTGAATGATAACGTGGCCTTTAACGATAATGAGCCCACCAGGGCCACCGAGCAACGTTCCCAGCAAATCGTAGCAGAGCTAAAACGCTTGTAGAGACGGAGTTCTGCTTAACTCTGTATGTGGATGGAGGGAAACAAAAGTTTTGTTAAACGCAGGGATGCATGTGCCTGTGGACGTTTGGAACTCATACGACAAAGGTGATTAGGCCGACCACCGTATAAGATTTTTGTAGTGGGCGGTAAGTGACTCTCGTTCACTAGGATCGGCGATAATAAGTTTTTAGGTACGGTAAATGATTGCCTGTAATGTACTGAAGTTTTGCCTCGTGTAGGTGATGGTTACTTTGAAATCTTAGGATTAGTAGTAGCACTAGTAGTAGAACTAGTAGTAGGAGTTTTATTCATCCGTAAATCACTTTACTTTTTACAAGGATATTGGACATGTCATGGTATTACAATTTAAGAGCAATTAAAGTAACAAATTCAAATACAAAATCATTTAGATATTTACAGGTCTAGTATGACAAAGATGGACTACCTGTAGCCTTAAATTAAGATCCACCCCGGCATTTCCCTTAAGTAATTTAGGAAACCACAGAAAACCTAAATAAGGATGGTTACATGAAACTGAAAGCTGAACCCTACCGAATACAGAGCCACTCTATTTAAAACTGTGGTTTGTCTCTATTGTAAAATAGTGGTTTACGAAGATATTATTTAACAATGTAAAATACTAGTGCTACAGTGTTCATAAATGTCTCACCCCCAGTCGCAGCAAGCATTTCACACTCTACACTACACACACTGTATCACTTTTACTCTACACACACTATCAGCAGATGTAAAGGCCATAGCGAAGATGGTCGGTTTCCATTTTGCGTACTGTAACCTCGCATTTGCAACCTTAAAAACAGGGTCATCATCCCTCTTAGCAAGTGTGATATTGAGCACAAAAGAGAATAAGGGTGTACGTAGTATTATACGTGCACAATATTTGTAGTAAATTATTCCAGAAAAATAAAAAAGAAGGAAAGAAACCTAATGGGACAGTGTGGTGTCTGTTGTTTCAAACGTGTCCGAAAAAACAGGTGCCAATCTTTGATTCAGTGGCCGTATATGCACACGACGTAAGAGAAATTCAGACCTCAGCCACAATCGGGCATTGAAATAAATCCACTGGAGATAAGTGAAAATTTGAGTTTCACCAGGACTCAAACCCGGAATTCCTGTTATATGCGTCCGGTCGCGTTAACTGCTTTGGCTATCCGAAAACGCATTCCAATCCAACACAAATTCTCGCCTTGTCGCAAACTAACGTTGACAGTGCGTTATTGTCATTGCTCATAGCTTCACCTGATTCATGGAAGAGTCTCGACGTACTGTGTATTCGCACTGGGAGTATTAACGTTCGCTGTCTGGTGCACATATGTATATGTTGTCCGCCCCAGTAGCTGAGTGGTCAGCGTGACGGATTGCCGTCCTCTGGGCCCGGGTTCGATTCCCGGCTGGGTCGGAGATTTTCTCCGCTCAGGGACTGGGTGTTGTGTTGTGTTGTGTTCATCATCATTTCATCCCCATCCGGCGTGCAGGTCGCCCAATGTGGCGCCGAATGTAATAAGACCTGCGATATGGCGGCCGGACCTGCCCCGCGAGGGGCCTCCCGGCCAATGACGCCAAACGCTCATTTCCATTTCCATATGTATATGTTTACGGTGTCTGTCCTCCCCGACATATCCGAAAGAACGGACATCACTTACTTGTTCAGCGGCTGTACATGCAAATGAGGTAAAAGAAGTTCAGACGTCAGTCACAGTCAGGCATTAGAGTAAATCCTATGGCGATAAGCGAAAATTTCTGCTGGGCAAAGACCCGAACCTGGATTGCCAGCTTTATGCGAGTGGTCACTTTATCCGATTTTACTATCCGAGCACACTTCCCGTCAAACACACATTCTCAACTTGTCATACACTACACATGTTGCATCCACTGTTTGTTATCTTCATTGCTTGCAGATTCAACTGACCCCGCAAGAGCTCGAACGTACTGTGTATCTGTACTGAAGGTACATATTCGCCATCAGGTATATCTGTGTGTGTGGATGTGTGCTTGCTGTCTGTTCTTTCAGATACACCTTACAACGTCAAATAACCCATTTTTAGGTATGTCTATAAATTAAATGTTTATAAATAATTAAATAAATAAATAAAAATTAAATAAATAAAATTAAATAAATAAATTAAATAAATAAAATAATTAAATGTTTATAAATTAAATGATTAAATGTGTGCTGCAAAGAAAGAACTATGCTCATCGTCTAACTTATACACTGAAGAGACAAAGAAGCTGGTACGCCTGAATAATATTATGTATAGCCCCCACGAGCACCCAGAAGAGCCACAACACTACGTGGCATGGACTCGACTAATGCCTGATGTAGTTATACAGGGAACTGACACTATGAATCATGTTGGGCTGTCCATAAATCCTTTTTGAGTGCTAGTGGGTGGAGATCTCTTCCAAAAGAGCGCGTTGCAAGGCATCGAAGGTATGCTCAATAACATTCGTGTGTGGGAAGTTTTGTGGCCAGCAGGAAAGTTCCTGGAGCCACTCTGTTTCAATTGTGGACGTGTAGCGTGTCACATGGTCCTGCTGGAATTGCCCAAGTCTATCGGACAATGGACATGAATGGATGCAGGTGATTAGACAGAATGCCTACATACGTGTCACCTGTCAGAGTCGTATCTAGACATATCAGGGGTCCCATATCACTCCAACTGCACGCGCCTCACACCTATGCAGAGCCCCCAACAACTTGAACAGTACCCTGTTGACATGCAGGTCTATGGATTCATTAGATTGTTTAATCACCAGTACACGTCCATCCGCTCGATACAACTTGAAACGAGACTCGTCCGACCAGGCAATATGTTTCCAGTCATCAAGCATCTATAGATGTTGACAGGACCAGGCGGAGGCCTAAGGCCTTGTGTCGTGCTGTCATCAAGGACAGGCGAATCGGCCTTCGGCTCCGAAAGCCCAAATGGATTATGTTTCGTTAAATGGTTCGTGCGCTGACACTTGTTGATGGGCCATCACTGAAATCTGCAGTAATTTGAGGAAGGGTTGCACTTCTGTCACGCTTAACGATTCTCTTCAGTCGTCGTTGGTCCCTTTCTTGCAGGATCTTTTTCCGGCCGCAGGGCTGTCGGAGATTTGATGTTTTACCGGATCCCTGATACTGACGGTACATTCGTGAAATGGTCGTACGGGAAAATCTCCACTTCACCGCTGCCTCGGAGATGCCTTGTCCCGTTGCTCGTGCACCGACTGTAACACGACGTTCAAACTCCCTTAAATCTTGATAACCTTTTTAGCAGCAGTAACCGATCTAATGACCGCACCAGACACTTGATGTCTTATACACGCGTTGCCGACTGCAGCACCGTATTCTATTTACATATCTTTGTATTTGAATACGAATGCCTTTACCAGTTTTTTTGGAACTTCTGTACAGTTTCTTTCGGTAGTGCCAATAAGTGATCCACGTGTATTCTAGGAAGTAATACAGACAAATTGGATGATAAAATATTTAATACTAAGGCCAATTGTCCTTAAAAAGTGTGGTACAAGGGTGTGGTAAATAAAATTGACTGGACATGAACATTGCATATTTTGCAAAAGTGGTGTCGTTTTGCACACATCTTAGACGTGGAAAGAACACTGTGCCATATACATATTATAAAAGTCTAGATGTGGACATTAATTTCGTTGTCTGTGGTGCCTGACACCGAACGTGGATCGTAGATCGAAATATGAATGTTGAAAAGTGCTGCTATCTACCTGTAACATAAGTTCTGTGATGCTATAGAACAATTTAAAGTGGAAACGTCATTGTGGCAATCAATTTATGGCCTAGTTATGTTTTTGGGCATCACACATTAATAACACTGACACTTCATTTTAGCTAAACAATCATTTCATAGAACAATTACCTAACAAAATTAGCGTTGTCTGGGTGTTCATTTTACCAATTTTCTATTAGAAACGGAAACAAAGAGTGTGTAATGTTTGTAGTGCAATTCAGCGTGTTACTGTACGCTGGCTGAAGCTGCTTCGCGTGCCTACAAGGTGATTTTGAAGACTTCTCTGTGGAAATGTCTCTTCGTAACTCTGTAGACACTATTGTTTTTGCCTGCAACCGTTTGCGCTTCGCCGGTGAAAGCCGTTAAAAGCGTTGCCGGGTGTCAGATTCGCTTGAATTGACTCAACTATAGGAGTGTTTTAGTAGCAAATAATTAATGTATTTCATTTATGATGCGGCATTTTTTGTCGTGTCTCAGTGTCTGTGACGTCATATCTCGTGAATTATGTCTCGTATAACGATATATTGGTTTAGAGGCATTCAGCAGTGTACGTAGATACTGTCTGAAAAACGTGGTGCAAACAAAGTTAATAGCAAAGGAGTAATAAATTTAAATAACCTGCGCAATGCAGCAGTTTTTAACGCATCTCAGTATTTATGACGTCATGTGTCATGAACTATGGGTGTAACATGATACAATTTCGTATGACTTTTATGAGGATATTGTCAAATTTATTGCGAAGTGCGTTAGTAGCACAGACTGTACATTTTAAATATCATACATGATGTGGTAGCTTTCCAGCATCTCATTGATTACGATCTCATGTCTCCTGAACTATGACAGATAGGTGGTCCTTACCCCTACAAGGATTTTTGCCAGACAATAAGGCAAAACAGTCCAATGGTTTGGTACGTGATAGGGTAAACACACAGACGCTCACACAAATACCGAAATACATTTTCATTATACGTGTGGATTTATACACGGTACATGGGCATAGCCATTGTGTGGGCTTGTGTATTTTTGACAAATAATACATTGTTCTTATACTGCAAGTAAGATACTCCATTTTGTGTTAGGAGTAAGTCTTATCTGCCTTCTTAAAGTGTTATGAATGTTTTATACCTTAATACAAAAAAATACAGGTAATTCACAGATGGAAACTTCATGGGGCACATAATTTTGAGTCATTTTTACGCACTACTTTTCACAGATATGGCAACCCTTTTTCCTTACCTATACGAATGTGTGTTAATACTATAGTGTAATGAGTAGCTTTATCAGCTGATGATGTAAAACGTTTTGCACTGCAAGATAAAGTTAATACTCTACAATGGAGGTAATATTTGGTTGACTGAAAGCATAGCGAGCCTACTTTGTGATCTACAGGAAAGTGTATTATTACTCTTCACTTAGATATTTCATCAAGGTGTTATGTATTCTCCACTTTGTTACAGCAGAAAATAATAAAGACTTTGATCTGTAAAATTAAGCTAAAAGCCTAGCAAGAAAAAAACTATAATATTTGCCCGATTTTGGTATCGATTTTATAGACGATTTTTGGAGTTTTAGACGCGGGAAAAGGTTGTTTACTTCAGGAATCCTCGTTGCCTCGTGCTTTGTAAAGTATAAGATAGAACAGTTGTAGTGCCCAAGTGTGTTTTGTAAAATTGCAAGAAATTCCTATTACACTGAACCAAGAGTCAAATACGTTGCACGTCAGCAAGATAAGATCTGTTGGAACAAGTGAAATTGTGAGGCTGAATGTCCAGGCTTGTAAGTGTCTGCCTGCCTGCCTGCCTTGTGACGTGTTACATAAAGGGTGGCCCATTAAGAACGCAAATTCTTAGAGGCACGCCATATGTGTTTCAGTAAGTTGGCAGCAATGAACGCTGCACGATTTTCGTTTGTTTTCTTTATGGGTAATAACGGAGCGCTTCACGACGTAACATCCAGTACTCATTGTCATTTCCTATGAGGTGAATGTTGGGCAGAGACTGTTTGCAAATTCTATGGACTATTTGGTCAACATAAAGGACAGAATAAGTCGACTGTCATGAGATTTATTGCTAAATTTCAGAAAATTGGTTCGGTTATGACATTTAACTCTCAGGGTGTTCCTGTGTTAATCGCTCTGCGGAAAACTTCGGTATAGTTATTCCCATTGGCTGCTTCCGAAAACGAGAGTGGACAACAACACCTCAAGACACCTACGTATATTCACTGTTGAGGCGCACTTTCTGTTGAATAGCTTCGTTAACAAGCAAAATTACAGGATTTGGGACGTAGACAACCCGTAGTAATTATGGAGAAGCTGTTGTTGTTGTTGTTGTGGTCTTCAGTCCTGAGACTGGTTTGATGCAGCTCTCCATGCTACTCTGTCCTGTGCAAGCTTCTTCATCTCCCAGTACCTACTGCAACCTACATCCTTCTGAATCTGCTTAGTGTATTCATCTCTTGGTCTCCCTCTACGACTTTTACCCTCCACGCTGCCCTCCAATGCTAAATTTGTGATCCCTTGATGCCTCAAAACATGTCCTACCAACCGATCCCTTCTTCTAGTCAAGTTGTGCCACAAACTTCTTTCTCCCCAGTCCTATTCAACACCTCCTCATTAGTTATGTGATCTACCCATATAATCTTCAGCATTCTTCTGTAGCACCACATTTCGAAAGCTTCTATTCTCTTCTTGTCCAAACTAGTTATCGTCCATGTTTCACTTCCATACATGGCTGCACTCCATACAAATACTTTCAGAAACGACTTCCTGACACTTAAGTCTATACTCGACGTTAACAAATTTCTCTTCTTCAGAAACGCTTTCCTTGCCATTGCCAGTCTACATTTTATATCCTCTCTACTTCGACCATCATCAGTTATTTTACTCCCTAAATAGCAAAACTCCTTTACTACTGTAAGTGTCTCATTTCCTAATCTAATTGCCGGCCGCGGTGGTCTAGCGGTTCAGGCGCTCAGTCCGGAACCGCGGGACTGCTACGGTCGCAGGTTCGAATCCTGCCTCGGGCATGGATGTGTGTGATGTCCTTAGGTTAGTTAGGTTTAAGTGGTTCTAAGTTCTAGGGGACTGATGACCACAGATGTTAAGTCCCATAGTGCTCAGAGCCATTTGAACCATTTGAACCTAATCTAATTCCCTCAGCATCACCCGATTTAGTTTGACTACAGTCCATTATCCTCGTTTTGCTTTTGTTGATGTTCATCTTATATCCTCCTTTCAAGACACTGTCCATTCCGTTCAACTGCTCTTCCAAGTCCTTTGCTGTCTCTGACACAATTACAATGTCATCGGCCAACCTCAAAGTTTTTACTGCTTCTCCATGAATTTTAATACCTACTCCAAATTTTTCTTTTGCTTCCTTTACTGCTTGCTCAATATACAGATTGAATAACATCGGGGAGAGGCTACAACCCTGTCTCACTCCTTTCCCAACCACTGCTTCCCTTTCATGCCCCTCGACTCTAATAACTGCCATCTGATTTCTGTACAAATTGTAAATAACCTTTCGCTCCCTGTATTTTACCCCTACCACCTTCAGAATTTGAAAGAGAGAATTCCAGTTAACATTGTCAAAAGCTTTCTCTAAGTCTACAAATGCTAGAAACGTAGGTTTGCCCTTCCTTAACCTTTCTTCTAAGATAAGTCGTAAGGTTAGTATTGCCTCACGTGTTCCAACATTTCTGCGGAATCCAAACTGATCTTCCCCGAGGTACGCTTCTACCAGTTTTTCCATTCGTCTGTAAAGAATTCGCGTTAGCATTTTGCAGTTGTGACTTATTAAACTGATAGTTCGGTAATTTTCACATCTGTCAACACCTGCTTTCTTTGGGATTGGAATTATTATATTCTTCTTGAAGTCTGAGGGTATTTCGCCTGTCTCATACATCTTGCTCACCAGATGGTAGAGTGTTGTCATGACTGGCTCTCCCAACACCATCAGTAGTTCTAATGGAATGTTGTCTACTCCCGGGGCCTTGTTTCGACTTAGGTCTTTCAGTGCTCTGTCAAACTCTTCACGCAGTATCTTATCTCCCATTTCGTCTTCATCCACATCCTCTTCCATTTCTATAATATTGTCCTCAAGTACATCGCCCTTGTATAAACCCTCTATATACTCCTTCCACCTTTCTGCCTCCCCTTCTTTGCTTAGAACTGGGTTTCCATCTGAGTTCTTGATATTCATACAAGTGGTTCTCTTCTCTCCAAAAGTCTCTTTAATTTTCCTGTAGGCAGTATCTATATTACCCCTAGTGAGACAAGCCTCTACATCCTTACATTTGTCCTCTAGCCATCCCTGCTTAGCCGTTTTGCACTTCCTGTCGATCTCATTTTTGAGACGTTTGTATTCCTTATTGCCTGCTTCCTTTACTGCATTTTTATATTTTCTCCTTTCATCAATTAAATTCAATATTTCTTCTGTTACCCAAGGATTTCTATTAGCCCTCGTCTTTTTACCTACTTGATCGTCTGCTGCCTTCACTACTTCATCCCTCAGAGCTACCCATTCTTCTTCTACTGTATTTCTTTCCCCCATTCCTGTCAATTGTTCCCTTATGCTCTCCCTGAAACTCTCTACAACCTCTGGTTCTTACAGTTTATCCAGGTCCCAACTCCTTAAATTCCCACCTCTTTGCAGTTTCTTCAGTTTCAATCTGCAGTTCATAACCAATAGATTGTGGTCAGAATCCACATCTGCCCCTGGAAATGTCTTACAATATAAAACCTGGTTCCTAAATCTCTGTCTTACCATTATATAATCTATCTGATACCTTTCAGTATCTCCGGGATTCTTCCAGGTATACAACCTTCTTTTATGATTCTTGAACCAAGTGTTAGCTATGATGAAGTCATGCTCTGTGCAAAATTCTACAAGGCGGCTTCCTCTTTCATTTCTTCCCCCCAATCCATATTCTCCTACTATGTTTCCTTCTCTCCCTTTTCCTACTGACGAATTCCAGTCACCCATGACTATTAAATTTTCGCCTCCTTTCACTACCTGAATAATTTCTTTTATCTCGTCATACATTTCATCTATTTCTTCATCATCTGCAGAGCTAGTTGGCATATAAACTTGTACTACTGTAGTAGGCATGGGCTTTGTGTCTATCTTCGCCACAATAATGCGTTCACTATGCTGTTTGTAGTAGCTAATCCGCACTCCAATTTTTTTATTCATTATTAAACCTACTCCTGCATTACCCCTATTTGATTTTGTATTTATAACCCTGTATTCACCTGACCAAATGTCTTGTTCCTCCTGCCATCGAACTTCACTAATTCCCACTATATCTAACTTTAACCTATCCATTTCCCTTTTTAAATTTTCTAACCTACCTGCCCGATTAAGGGATCTGACATTCCACGCTCCGATCCGTAGAACGCCAGTTTTCTTTCTCCTGATAATGACGTCCTCTTGAGTAGTCCCCACCCGGAGATCCGAATGGGGGACTATTTTACCTCCGGAATATTTTACCCAAGAGGACGCCATCATCATTTAATCATACAGTAAAGCTGCATTTCCTCGGGAAAAATTACGGCTGTAGTTTCCCCTTGCTTTCAGCCGTTCGCAGTACCAGCACAGCAAGGCCGTTTTGGTTAATGTTACAAGGCCAGATCAGTCCATCATCCAGACTGTTGCCCCTGCAACTACTGAAAAGGCTGCTGCCCCTCTTCAGGAACCACATGTTTGTCTGGCCTCTCAACAGATACTCCTCCGTTGTGGTTGCACCTACGGTACGGCCATCTGTATCGCTGAGGCACGCAAGCCTCCCCATCAACGGCAAGGTCCATGGTTCATGGGGGGATGGAGAAGCTATTGCTATGGAGAAGCTATTGCTTCCAAACCGTATGACTGTGTTGTTTGGTATTTGCGCTGAGGGCATAACTTCTATGCACGCCTTCGAAGACGGCGCCGGAAACGCATTAACAATGGATGGCAAACGGTATTGCAGTCTGTTAAGAGAGTTTTTGTAGTCTGAGCTGTATCATGTGAATGCTGGACAGATATGGGTTCAACAAGATGGCGCAACTCCTTACAAATCGACTGGCGGGTGCTTTCTTTCAACGGTGATGTGAACTGGTGACCCAGATTTTGTGATATGACACCACGAGATTTCTGTCTGTGCAGGTATTTTCAATCTGTTGTCTACGCAAAGAAAACACTATCACTTCCAGTGCGCAAGGCAGGCATTTAACGTAAAGTTTCAAAAACAGATGTGCAAGTATCCCGAAAAGTTCTGGAAAATTATATCGCAAGAACGAGACTCTGTCTGAAAGTCGTGGAGTGCACTTGGGTAATGTCGTATTTCATACATTATCGTAGATATCAAACACTGCAGTTATATGTAAATTCTTTATGGAACACTCTTTAGAAAACTTACATGTGGAATATAAATAATTTGATTTTCCGTTGTGTCGCACAACATCTATGGTACAGAAATTTAACTATTCACATCGGTAGTGCTGATTTACGTAGTTTCTTTCGGTCTAAGGCGCTGCAGTCATGGACTGTGCGGCTGGTCCCGGCGGAGGTTCGAGTCCTCCTTCGGGCATGGGTGTGTGTGTTTGTCCTTTGGATAATTTAGGTTAAGTAGTGTGTAAGCATTCACACACATTTGAACATTTGAACGTAATTTCTTTGATACATACTTTTGAATAAGCAGCAAAATTTCCACAGAACTCAGAGTCTCGAGTAGGGCCAAGACAGCTGCATTGTAACTGCTCGTTTCATTTTAATTGTCTGTTAAATATTTTTAGATGTGGATATACTGCAAGTTTCAATATTTACAGCTTTACGTAACTGTTGGATAAATAATTTTGAACTTGATATTAAAATGAAAATTCGGAGTGTTAGGATACTTTTTATCACGGCAAAGTTAGTTTCATTGTGATTGGCTGCTTCACTGAAATGGCTTGTGAAGCACTAGGCTCTGATTGGCGGAAAGGGGACGGGAGGGAGAGGAAGGAGGGGATGGAGATGTTGTAAGTACAACTGGGTTAGTTCTGCAATTTTTTATTTATAATTTATTCTTTTCCTCTAAATTTCCCACTGTCTTCCATTTTCTTATTTCACGCAAGTGCCATCTTTCATATTTATATTTCTCGCCATCCACCATCTTGGATTTTTAAGTTTCCTGCCATCTGCATTCTTTAATTTTTCACATTCATCTGCCCTCTTCATGACATCATACACTTAGGGTCACTGATAACGTTATGTGTGCACATGTCAAGGTGATCAGTGTCAATGACGGCACGTGACAGCTTCAGGATTCTTGTTTGGTCATAGTAATCTGAAATGGAAATAGCCATACTACTTTCAAACTTGTTGTTCTGAGTCAAATTTTGATAACACTGGGAAAAACGCCCGCTGCTGCGACTCACACATAGCAAACATAGTGCTATAAGAAATTTTGTAAACATTAATGGACGACTGAGATAACTTTGCAATCAACCAAAAAAAGAAATAGTTCAGTAGGTTGAATACATTCCTAAATATGGCGTGATAAAATTGAAACATTTTGCCAGAATGAGCGTTTAATCATTTTCAAGTACAGCTTTTGCTCAAGTTATGATTATGAATAAAGCTTTAACATGCTTAGAGTTACTAAGGCGACGTATACCACATGTAAATTTTTGACTGTATAAGTGATTCTTGTAGGAGATGGAAACGTTAAGTCAGCTCTTTTCTATCTGAAAGTGGAATCTTGTAGAGACTGCCAACACCGCAGTCACTAATCCACGCGCCATTCTGCGGTACTAAGCTGATGTGCATCTCCAACCTAGATCTATCGTCTTCCGCGATGACTTTTATCGAGTTTCACTTCCCAGATATGAAAGCCATCTACCACAGATACATTACAACAACCGCAATTGACGGAATAGACGTATTCTGAAGCCTGGAAAGTAAAATATAGTGAACGAATGGAAGGTATGAGAAGCAAAATTTTATAGGTCTAGAGAGCATTCCTCGTAAAATAAGGTCTACTTCTGTTACATGTAGAACACAATTCCTGAGTGAAACTTCTGACAATGGACCAGTGTAACACAGCATTGTACGCACGTGAACTATGGACTTCGGAAGACAGGAAAAGAAGACAATCTAAGGGTTTGAGACGTGACATTGGAAAAGAATGCTGAAAATGAAGTGGAGTAATTGGAGTAATTAGAAATGGTGAAGATTCCTTGCCGATCTGATTGCAACGGTTGCTATGTCACATGATCCCGTGATGAAACTTGAAATTTTCTTGACGATTGGACGAGTTACTCTTGTGACCAATACAGTCATACGTGGGGGTGTTTCATGAAGATCTGAAATCGGTGTTCTTAAAGTATTAATGCTATCAAGACACATAATATATCTGTTTTAAAATTAGTGAATGCTGATTTCCTTCAATAACATTATGTCACTTTCGCGTTACAGAATGGGCTCGCAGAGAATACGCAGGAAACATTGACTATAAGAAGTAAAATGCTCCTACAATTTGTGTGAAGATGCCAGGGAACAGTTTACACTCAGGGAGGCGTAGATAGCAAAGACTGTAGGGATATATAGGGAGGACGTCTGTTGTAATCACTACTATGAGATGAAGAGTTTGGTACAGGAGTCGACATCGAGGTCTCTGAAAACAAAAAATTCCATATCCCTTCCAGTTCTTCTTTTCATTTCTTTCACACAAGATTTCCGCCCGTCCTTCCTCTCTTCTTCATAATAGTGGTTATAGACCAGTAGCAACATACCACAGGTGCCCTTGTATAATCGTCTCTATGTGTTGTAGATGTCTCACTGAATTGACTGACAATTACATACAGACATCAGCTGGTCATAAGGTGTAGTTCTGAAGTCGTAATAGCCATCACAATATATAGTTTCGATATATCAGTTCTCTTATTTGGTATTCAAACCATCGAAAGCTAAACTCTTGGATGTAAAGTGGCTTCAGCCGCTGCCAGACAGCTTTCCTTTGCGGAGAGTATAACTAACAATAACGAAAATAAACTCCATACTATCTCAACCTTACCAGAAGGGTGCAAGAAGTTGTCCAATTGAAATACATAGTGCAGTTCCTGTAGTTACATACGAATTAAGTGTGACGCCAGTCTGAATTGAGTGCATATTGTTTTTCATACAGAAACTGTATCTGTACGGTAAAGTAGGGATTAAGAATGTACGAATTTTAAACGGAAACATTTGAAGTCTGTTGTTGTTTTACGCCTTTTATCAGCTTCTGTCATGTTTATTTTCCAGTATTTATTGGCATGGTGTATTTTGGCAGCGTGCTACCATAATCAGGTGCCAAACCAATTACGAAATCCTGTGATATGTGAAAGGATCTCCTGCAGGATATGACGCTGAGGCTATGTTCCAAAATGTTACTGCTCCTACAAGCAATACTAATTTACTTTACTGCAGATCAACATGTGTCTAGCACATTTAAATCACGTGGATTTTTACGTCTTGCCACATGTATAAAATCGTGTCTGACTGGCACTAAGTGAGTTAATAAGTGAATAATCACATCCCATCACGAGTTCCAAGATGTAACGATTCTACTACAAATACTCTTCTCTAACACAATAAAGAAATAGAACGGTGCACTGCGAAGGAATTATGAGATGGAATTCGGTGTATGTGATTATATGTACAGAGAGATAATGATTACAGTTTCAGGAAAACTGGGTGATTTATCCAAGAGGAAAAGCTTCATATATTGAGCAACTCAATGACGCTTTTGTCCACCTCTGGCCTTCAAGCAAGTAGTCATTGACTGACATAGTTGTAGCATGTTCTGCTGAGTGATATCTTGCCGAACTCTATGTAAGTGGCGGATTAGACCGTAAAATCCTGAGTTGGTAGGAGGGCCTGCCCATACTGCTCCAAACCATCTCAGCTGGGTAAAAATCCAGCGACTTTGTTGGCAAAGGTAGGACTTGGCAAAGGCGAAGACCTGTGTGGATGGGCATGTTTTCTAACGATGGCTTGACACGAAGGGGAACAAAACGGAACTCAGAATATCCTCTATAAACCGTTCTGCTGTAAGGGTGCCATGTATCACAACGAAAGGACTATTGCTATGAAATGAAATGGCACCCCCTACAACATCACTCATGGTTGTCGGGCGACAACCAGGTTGGTGTTTCACCTCTGTCCGGTGCGTCTCCAGACGTGTCTTCACTGATCATCGGGCTTCAGTTCGATGCAGGACTCATCACAGAAGATAACTATTTTCCATTGAAAGATATTCCAGGCCGAATGTGCTCGACACCACTGGAAACAAGTCTGTTGGTGTAAGGAGGTCCACGGTATTCGGCGCAACGGGCACCAGAAGCTCAGCCTCACTTCAGTCAGCAGCATATTAATAGTCCTTGTGGTCACTGAAGCTCCAGTTGCAATGACAATGATGAATCCGAGGCTCTGAATACCTCTCTGACGATTACTCGGTCCTCGGGTTCTTTCTAGGTCGACCCCCTCCTTCTTGACGCCATGTTCGCCCATGGTTCACCGATTCCTGCCAGTACCAATATGGTATCTGTCCTTTCGGACATGCCCGAAAGAACAGATACCATCTTCATACAGTTAAGTCTAACGAGCCATTGACATTCTTATTCTGTGCGGAAGCACACGTATTGCCCGAACTCTTAAGGGGCTCTGGAACGCCCTATACTTGTAATGTTATAATAACGCTTATAAATTACATCTTTCCTCACAAAGTATTTGAGGTAGGAAGTTGAACGTTTTACAGATTATTTATTGGAATATGGGCTACAACTTAACTCGGGATTTTACAAAATTTTAGTTCAGTTATTAAAGATGATTTTTTTTCAATTGTAATGAAAATTCACAACATTTTTTTGCAATTTTTTATTTATATATTCAAAAATATACAGTTTTTTGGAAAAAGGTTCTGTTAAATTATGCAGAAGGTACTGTGTAACATTTACTGAAAGTTTGAGACAAATATGTTTGAAATATCCTTAGAAAACATGTAATCAGTATGAGAAAATAAAACTTTTTGGAATCGAGCGACAAAGATTGGGTTAACTTTTTAGTGCATTCCAGGTCCATAGGATGGATTATCTTCATCCTCTGCAAACTCCTCCTCCAGCTTCCTCTTGTTCCTCCTCCTGTTTACTCTTGCTTGTATTTCTAGACTCTTTACAACCATGTCTGCAGCCTGAAGGCGTTCCTTGTCTAAAGCAAGCATCATTCGTTGTTGTGTTCGTAGATTTTGCTACCATTTTCCTCAGTTGCAGTTACTGCAACACTGTTCCAAAAGGTGTTATGTATGAACACTTATCACATTTCAGTTGTATTTCACTAGCAAGTCCTACGTGCTTTATTATGGAGAGTTCCAGACCAACTTCACTACAATGAATACATATTACACAGTTTGAAAAAATTCCTTTGATAACCGACATATCAAATATTTCATTCACATCCGATTCGCCCATAAAACATTCATAGTTTTCACTCATTGAACCAAACTTCTTCTGTGAAGTATTTTCTTTCCCACTTTGACTGCTATGGGCAGATGTACTTGAGAGGTTAGGTTCACTCACTTGGTTATCGTCTTTATTGTTTACAGTAATAACACATACCTTTGGCTTTCCAACATTTCTCCTTTTCTTAAAAGCCTTCAGAGGATTTCTAATAACTTTACTTTTACTCATTTTTATACTTCAACAAAACAGAGACTCAAGAAACAGAATTAATTACGAATATTTTCGAGATAACGACAGAGTAAATAAACATGAAGCAATCGACAATCACACCAGCGATATATATTGAACCATCACAGGTTAGCCACAACACATACATTACATCACTAAAATGTACCTGATGAACACGGACGTTAATAATAACACCAATTGACAGCAGTTTAACAGCGCCACAGTGGGTCACGCCCATGTAGAACACATTTAAAATGGCTCTGAGCACTATGGGACTCAACTGCTGAGGTCATTAGTCCCCTAGAACTTAGAGCTAGTTAAACCTAACTAACCTAAGGACATCACAAACATCCATGCCCGAGGCAGGATTCGAACCTGCGACCGTAGCGGTCTTGCGGCTCCAGACTGCAGCGCCTTTAACCGCACGGCCACTTCGGCCGGCTAGAACACATTTAAAAAAAATTTAAAAATAGTTGTAGTCTTCGGAAATGAATAAATTATATATCTATTAAAAGGTAATAGTCTGCAGATTCATAAAACTCAAAAAAGTAAAAATTGAACTTTTCATGATTTTGAGCCTTTCCGGGGCCCCTTAAGAGACTCCGTAAGACTGTCTGCCGCGAGTAATGAGTGTAATGGGCAGGGAAGGGGCACTACGAATGTAGTGTGTGGACGTTAAGTTGGGAATGTGGGTCTCGCGGGGAGAGTGCAAGAGATAAGTCCTTGCAGTCGCACTGTCATATGTGCCCTCGGTTGGTCAGATGGATAGAGCGTCTGCCCTGTAAGCAGGAGATCCCAGGTTCGGGTCCCGGTCGTGACACACATTTCTCTCGTTGATGTATGTCAACGCCTATCGGCCGCGTAGGGTCTTTATTTAATTATAATTTGATTCCTGCCAGCGTCTCTGAGTACTGGAATTTCTCCAGTTCAGATGGTGAGTGATTCGTCTGTTTCTGGAATCGGATTGTTTGAGCCCGACGACACGTCCTTTCTCAAAAGCTGATGTATGGTGATATTGCTCACACGCCTGTCTATACAGTGTGAGTCACCTAACATTACCATTGGAAACACCTCCTAAACCACAAGAAACACTGAATAACCAATTCCGCATAACGGAAGTGAGGAGAGGGGCTGTTGTAATTGGTTAATACAAACCATTGTGAATTGGACGGTAGTCTTATTTTCAACATATACTTATGTTTTTTAAATGGGAACCTATTATTATTTGTAGCACGACTGAAAATAGAAACAAATACTTAATCAATGCCGATTGTTACATCGTAAAATGTAAAGTACCTCCAGAGTAATTTGTAACGTAAAATTGACGCTTGGAACCTCAGACATTCAGTCGGGCGTTGTAACAAACAAGATCTGTAGTGGTATGTTTACGAAGACTACGACGTTTACTAGTTTGGCGGTCTCGGTTTCTGTATGTAGCGCTTGCTGAATTAGTCCTTGTACTCAAAATAACTGTAGTACACTTTGGTACCAGACGTCTGTGATGGTGTACTGTACACAAGTAAGAACATAAGTACGCACAGTAGGAATGTGAGTAGGTCGAAGTACAACAGTGTGTACAGTATTGGAAGAACTGTTAAAATGGTTTATTCTGACTCTGGAAAGTCAGAGATAATACTCATCAATGGCGAGCGCAGACAGAATGCAGCTGCATCCTGCAAGTTGTATGCAGAAAGGTACCCGGACAGTGATCATGGAAACGCGCCGTACATTTGAAAACTTCTACAAACAGTTGTATGCAACAGGTGTGGTCGTAACAAGCAAACGGGTCCGTAAGAAACACATCGCAGGAGAAGCAGGTGCAGTTGGTTTGTTGGCTGCTGTTGCCTTGAACCCTCACATTAGTTCACGTGACATCGCTGGAGTCAGTGCAGTGAGTCAAAGTAGTGTAATGAGCATACTTCATCGTCACAAATTTCACACGTATCATGTGACACTGCAACAGCAACTACATGGAAATTACTTTAATAATCGAGTGAATTTCTGTCAATGGGCATTAACAAAGAATGTGCTGCAGCTCCATCTGTTAACGCTGAAGCAGATTTCACAAACCACGGCTCAGGGAATTTACGAAACATGCATTACTGGTTCGTGGACCCCCCTCGCTGGCTTCGACAGACTGAACAACAGCGCCCGTGGAATGTAAATTAATGGTGCGGAGTAATTGGGCATCATTTCATAGGTCCTTACTTCATTGAAGGCATCCAAACAGCTGAAAAATACGTCGAGTTTCTACAAAACAATTTGCCAACAATGCTAGAAAATGTCCCTCCGGATATGCGTAGGCGTATGTGGTATCAACATGATGGTGTCCTGCACATTTTGCAATGAACACTAGGCTGATCCTTGACAGAATATTCGACGGGCGTTTAGTTAGACGTGGTGGAAGCATAAATTGTAGAGCCCGTTCTCCTCTTCTTACGTCTTTAGACTTCTTTCTGTAGGGTCGTTAAAGGAGAACGTGAAATGCCTACATACCCAGAGGATATGAAAAGTCGTATGGAGGCAGCCAGTGGCAACATTGCACCGGATGCGCTGTGTCGTGTAAGACATTCATTACGCGGTAGATTGCAAATGTGTGCGGGAACTGATGGGTACCACTTTGAGCATTTATTGGCCTGAAAGGTCAGGACACACACTTCTACATTCTGTAATTGAAAACAAAACAAAAATTGTAAGTTTAACTAAATTCTCACGTTAATGTACATTTTCTTCGAACAAATCAGTGCTGAACAGCATTCTTCAGAGAAAAAGACTAATAAAAAATGTTAGCATGTGAAGGTAACGTGCTGTTCAAGTCTCTTCCGTACCTACATTACTTCACTGATCTTTTTCTATCCCTATTTAATTCTGTTCTCTCCGATACACACGACTGAACTGCTGAGGAGTTACTCAAGCGTCAACTTTACTATACAAATTATTCTGGACATACTTAACATTTTAGAATGAAAGAAACGGCTTTGATTAAGTATTTTTTCCTAGTTTCAGATGTGTTAAAAATTATAAGAGGTTTCAAAGAAACGTAAGTATGTGTTGAAAATCATACTTCCATGCATTTTTCAGTAGTTTGTATAAACCATTTACACCAACCCCACTCCTAACTTTCGATCTGCGTGTTGGTTGCGGTTTGGGAGGTTCAAATGGCTCTGAGCACTACGGGACTAAAGAGCTAAGGTCATCAGTCCCCTAGAACTTAGAACTACTTAAACCTAACTAACCTAAGCACGTCACACACATCCATGCCCGAGGCAGGATTCGAACCTGCGACTGTAGCGGTCACGCGGTTCCAGACTGAAGCGCCTAGAACCGCTCGGCCACTCCGGCCGGAGGTTTGGGAGGGGTTTCCAGTGGTAATGTTAGGTGACTCACCCAGTATGTGTGAGAAAGCGTAAAATATTAGTGTAGTGTTAGTTCTCAGCATCATATGCTACAGAAAGCTGTAGTCCCACAACGTGGTAAGAAATATGCAGGACACATAATGACCTACGCTAATGTATACTAATCATTCTGACAAGGGAACCTCCCCATCGCACCCCCCTCAGATTTAATTACAAGTTGGCACAGTGGATAGGCCTTGAAAAACTGAACACAGATCAATCGAGAAAACAGGAAGCAGTTGTGTGGAACTATGAAAAAAATAAGCGAAATATACAAACTGAGTAGTCCATGCGCAACATACGCAGCATCAAGGGGACTACACGCTCTGAAGCGTCGTGGTCCGGTGGTTAGCGTGAGCAGCTGCGAAAGGAAAGGTCTTTGGTTCAAGCCTCCCTCGAGTGAAAATTTTTTTTATTTTCAGACTATTTTCAAAGTTAAGGCACTCAAACGTAATCAACTTCGCTCTCCAAAATTCCAGGACATGTTCCGATTTGCTTGGACACATGCAGGATTTGACGGTCTACACACGGTAAAATTTGAAAACGTTAGAAACATATGTTTTGACAGAGCACAGGGAAAACTGTGCGACTGTGAAACTGCTGCAGTCATTTGTTGCAGTTCATGTGCAAACTCCTATGTTTTCATCACTTTTTTGGGAGTGATTATCACATCCACAAGAAAACCTAAATCGGCAAGGTAGAATAATCTTTTTACCCATTCGCCAAGTGTACAAGTTAGATGGGTCGACAACATATTCCTGTCAGGTGACGCACATGCCGTCACCAGTGTCGTATAGAATATATCAGACGTGTTGTCCTGTGGAGGAATCGGTTGACGTATGACCTTGCGAGCAAATATTTTCGGTGCCCACTGGAGACGCACGTCATTTCGTCTACTAATCGCACGGTTTTGCGGTGCGGTGGCAAAACACAGACACTAAACTTATTACAGTGAACAGAGACGTCAATGAACGAACGGACGGATCATAAATTTGCGAGAATAAAGAAAGTAAAATTTTCACCCGATGGAAGACTCGAACCAAGGACCTTTTCCTCCAGAGCTGCTCACGCTAACCACGGGACCACGGCGCTCCTGAGTTGACAATATCCTTAATGTTGCTTATGTTGCACATGGACTACTCAGTTCGTATATTTTGCTTATTTTTTCGTAGTTCCACACAACTTCTTCCTGTTTTCTCGATTGATCAGTGTCCAGTTTTTCAAGGTCTATCGACTGTGCCAACTTATAACTAAATCTGAGGGGGGTGCGATGGGGAGGTTCCCTTGTGAGAGGAAAGGGAGGCAACAATGTTTCGAAACATAGCCTTAGTGGCATAACCTGCGAAGAACCGTTTCGTGCTTCACATGGCTCCGTAATTAACAACTGATCTATCAGTTAAGCACCTGCTGATCGCAGCTTGGTCCAGAAAGGTTGGAGCTGTGAAGTTGTTAATTCATAAACAAATAGTGGTGTCCATAGGTGTACCTCGCTTACCAGTGGCTACCATTATTGACAGAAACAAGAGGCCAGCCGGCGACGCAGCGCGACCTCTAGGGGCCGGCCTGTTCGCCAGCAGAGTAGTGCGCCCACTGTGGCTACTCTGACCGACAGCAGCCTAATTGCACGGCGACTGACGGAGGCCGCAGACTCCCCGGAGAGTATGGCGCGCCGGGCGCTCTCCCACCGAAGCAAGATGGATCGCAGTGCAGGCCGGCCCACTACTGCTATCCCGGGTGGCTCCTGTGTACTCGAGGAACCTCTAGCCGAACTTGAGTCAGCGTAATTGCGGAGATGCTGGTTGTGGAAACCGAGATGCCGGGTACGAGGGTCAGGCTAATAATGTAACTTGCACCTCCCTTTGTGTGTGTGTGTGTGTGTGTGTGTGTGTGTGTGTGTGTGTGTGTGTGAGAGAGAGAGAGAGAGAGAGAGAGAGAGAGAGAAAACGAGAGAGAACTTGAGTGACGATGCGTGACACCTCCTGATTAGTTTGCACACGCGCAAGTATTCCCCATACGCGTAGCCCTCAAGTGTGACATAAGCAGGTAAATTGCAATAGGAAACTAGAGCCAACAACTAAAGGGTAAAACTCCTGTCCTCTTCTGCTTTACTATATCCGCACTGCACCCACTCTAGAGGCACAACTAATGTAAGTTATTCAAAATGTGTATAACGTGAATAAAATGATTAACTGTGTCATGACCGGCCGCTGTGGGCGACCGGTTCTAGGCGCTTCAGTCCGGAACCACGCTGCTGCTACCGTCACAGGATCGAATCTTGCGTCGGGCATGGATGTGTGTGATGTCCTTAGGTTAGTTAGGTTTAAGTAGTTCTACGTCTAGGGAACTGTTGATCTCAGATGTAAATTCCCATAGTGCTTACAGCCATTTGAAATATTTGAACTGTGTCATGTAGTATACTGCAGGTTGTAGACACGCCGGATATCGAATACTTCGCTCTCATATCGACCATCTGACGGTATATACGGGAAGTCTGACATACACTCCTGGAAATGGAAAAAAGAACACATTGACACCGGTGTGTCAGACCCACCATACTTGCTCCGGACACTGCGAGAGGGCTGTACAAGCAATGATCACACGCACGGCACAGCGGACATACCAGGAACCGCGGTGTTGGCCGTCGAATGGCTCTAGCTGCGCAGCATTTGTGCACCGCCGCCGTCAGTGTCAGCCAGTTTGCCGTGGCATACGGAGCTCCATCGCAGTCTTTAACACTGGTAGCATGCCGCGACAGCGTGAACGTGAACCGTATGTGCAGTTGACGGACTTTGAGCGAGGGCGTATAGTGGGCATGCGGGAGGCCGGGCGGAGGTACCGCCGAATTGCTCAACACGTGGGGCGTGAGGCCTCCACAGTACATCGATGTTGTCGCCAGTGGTCGGCGGAAGGTGAACGCGCCCGTCGACCTGGGACCGGACCGCAGCGACGCACGGATGCACGCCAAGACCGTAGGATCCTACGCAGTGCCGTAGGGGACCGCACCGCCACTTCCCAGCAAATTAGGGACACTGTTGCTCCTGGGGTATCGGCGAGGACCATTCGCAACCGTCTCCATGAAGCTGGGCTACGGTCCCGCACACCGTTAGGCCGTCTTCCGCTCACGCCCCAACATCGTGCAGCCCGCCTCCAGTGGTGTCGCGACAGGCGTGAATGGAGGGACGAATGGAGACGTGTCGTCTTCAGCGATGAGAGTCGCTTCTGCCTTGGTGCCAATGATGGTCGTATGCGTGTTTGACGCCGTGCAGGTGAGCGCCACAATCAGGACTGCATACGACCGAGGCACACAGGGCCAACACCCGGCATCATGGTGTGGGGAGCGATCTCCTACACTGGCCGTACACCACTGGTGATCGTCGAGGGGACACTGAATAGTGCACGGTACATCCAAACCGTCATCGAACCCATCGTTCTACCATTCCTAGACCGGCAAGGGAACTTGCTGTTCCAACAGGACAATGCACGTCCGCATGTATCCCGTGCCACCCAACGTGCTCTAGAAGGTGTAAGTCAATTACCCTGGCCAGCAAGATCTCCGGATCTGTCCCCCATTGAGCATGTTTGGGACTGGATGAAGCGTCGTCTCACGCGGTCTCCACGTCCAGCACGAACGCTGGTCCAACTGAGGCGCCAGGTGGAAATGGCATGGCAAGCCGTACCACAGGACTACATCCAGCATCTCTACGATCGTCTCCATGGGAGAATAGCAGCCTGCATTGCTGCGAAAGGTGGATATACACTGTACTAGTGCCGACATTGTGCATGCTCTGTTGCCTGTGTCTATGTGCCTGTGGTTCTGTCAGTGTGATCATGTGATGTATCTGACCCCAGGAATGTGTCAATAAAGTTTCCCCTTCCTGGGACAATGAATTCCCGGTGTTCTTATTTCAATTTCCAGGAGTGTATATACAAGTCTTACGTGCTGCATTGTAATTCAAATACTGTTTAATGAACTTATCTTATCCTGTATGAAAACTTGAAGGAAAATTTCTTTCATAAATGAACAAATGTTCTGTAAGTAGATGAGAAAATAAAATCTTTAAATTTTCGTTATTGGTTGTTTAATGCGAATAAATGTCGTGTGACCAGGGCCTCCCGTCCGGTAGACCGTTCGCTGGATGCCAGTATTTCGATTTGACGCCACTTCGGCGACTTGCGCGTTGATGGGGATGAAATGATGGTGATTAGAACAACACAACTCCTAGTCCCTGAGCAGAGAAAATCTCCGTCGGAGGTGGGAATAGAACCCGGGCCCTTAGGATTGACATTATGTCGTGCTGACCACTTTTTCGCTTTTGTTCGTTGCATCTGCTCGGGGCGGACGTCGTAAGACATCCGTTTAAGTTCGTTATTGATCGATTAACTCAGTTTTTTTAAATTACTGAGGGCAGCTAACCCTCTGACCGAACACGCTGAGCTACCGTGCCGGCTGACCACTCAGCTACCGGGGGCGGACAGTTATTTAATAACAATGGACTGATGTGCTTGGTGACAGTATTCGGCATTTTGCAATAACAGGTTACTATAATTACTAGCTTAGACAAATTGCAAAATGGGGAAACATTACCATAGATATTAGTTGTAAAACAATAAACTAAAATTAATTGGATTACATGATAAGTATTATTACATTAAAAGTTTGCAAATTACAATTATTAATATTATATTCTAATTAATTTCCTTCTTTCTTTTTCTTTTGCACGAACATTGCCAGGAACATCTCTATAAAGACGTAGGTCTTAGGCAAAAACCAGTGTCAGCATTTCCGAGGCAGAACTCTTCGTAAAAATGCTTGTGTACGACTTACAGAGGGACGATAGTGAAAATATTTTAGACCAAAATACTGAGAGCGTTCAGTCAGAAGGAATTGTTATGACTTTTGTGTAAAATATATATTAAAGATATACAACTTGAGCACTGATTTTCAACGGTATAGCGAGAACCAGATTTCTCGAATTTTTCTAGTTCCTTGAATGTTCTTGAGACATAGAATACCATCTATCAACGTAAACTACGAAGCTGCCACTAAGTCTTTTAAGTACACAATTTTAAAACAATCGTGCTAGCCAGCTTTTCAGTTTTAATGATTTAAATCTACAAATACTTGTTTCACATATATGCGGAAGCAGGTGGGAAGTATTGGCAACTCGTATTGCATAATCAGTTTCGAAATGCGTCGGTAACTCTTATCTGATAAGTCATAATTTCTTTTGTGCTACGTTTTAAAAACATTGTAAGTGGTACTGTGATCGAATTACGTGAAAACACGGAGGATCAACAAAGATCAGGAGGTGCCTGCACTTCGCACTTCTGATCCATCTTGATTAGTTAAGCTTTCTATTATGAGTAGGATAGACTGCTACTCACCATTTAGAAGAGACGTTGAGTCACAAACAGACACAACAAGAGAACTTTTATACGTCTAGATAGAAATACTTCCTTCTGAAGTAGAAAACACACACACATTCTCACAAGCCCAACTCACACACAAATGACCACTGTCACATGACCGCTCTCCCTGGCCTCTCCGACAGTCTGCTACTCAACACCTTCTCTAACGATTGATAGCAATTTATTCCAACCATAATACTTTTATTACTCCGTTGCTGGAATATCCATTGTTTGATTAACTATGAAATGCCTTCTGCATTGGGTTCACAGCGCTGAACATTTAACGAAGATACACCATCAGCGAAACAATGTTAACAGCAGTGTCTCTTATTTACGTTATTAGTAACATTAGAAAGTGTGTAAGTACACGGCCCAGTCACGTTAATGTTCCCTGCGCCTATGTTTGACGTCAACGTGGAATAACAGCTCATAGACGGCAGTCTCGACACCAGCATTGGAGGGTATATAAAACGTATCGGGGACGTGGTAAACACTGTCGTCTTTGTTGTAATATTGAATTGGAGGGATTTATTTGACATCCAAAACGCCATGGTAATTAGCTTTCAGGTCAAGGATGGAATCACTTCCTTTAGGCTAAGAATGCATGGAAAAGTGAGGTATCCAAAACCGGGGCTAAGGAAACAGTGGTGCATCACGGACTATAGAACACGGGGGTGAACAACGGCTGTGGAGATGTGTAAGGGCAAACAAGTGACCAGGTGTTGAGGAACTGATCGTCTTGATGAACCGAGGGGATACCAACAGTGTCTCCTCAACGACTGTTCAGCGAACGTTGTTGCCTATGGGCCCCCGCGGCAGGCCTGGTCTACGCTTCCATGTCGACTGCTGTTCATCGGCGAGGGAAGCAGGAATTGGCACTCCAGTGCCGTATCTGAACTTCCACTGAATGGCGAAAGTTGGCCTCTTCAGATGAATCGCGTTTTTTGCTCCACGGGACAGATGGGCATTTGCACGTACGTCGTGAAACGTCTGAAAGCAAACATTCTGTAACAATTCTAGGAGGGGTCCAGGACAGAGGAGTAAGCGTTCCGGTGCGGGGAATGTATTCGTGGCTTTTCCCTGGTAATCTCGTCATTGTGAAAGACACAATAGATCAACGCAGGTATGCATCAAACCTTATGGACCACGTCGTATTTGAATGAAGTTTGTTGTTCCTCGGCACTATGGAATCTATCAGCAGGACAATGCAACGTCTCACACAGCTCTCAGTGTATGTGCGTGGCACGAGGAGCAGGAGGATGAGCTTACCGTACACCCTGGCCACCAAACTTCCTGGATTTTACACCAATTGAGACTCTGTGGGATAACCTCGATCGGGCTGTACGTGCAATGGATGCTCAACGAATAAACCTAGCGCAGCTGACCACGGCAATGGAGTCGGCGTGGGTCCTGTCGTTGCCTTTCGGGACCTCACTGACTCTCTTCCTGCATTTCTCCGTCGTCATTCCTGATGAAGGTCGCTATTCAGGCTTTCAATAGGTGGTCACATCAATGTGACTGGACAACATAGTAGACTGATAGTGCTACAAAGCAATCCAAGTCTGTCAGAAACAATGAAGCGATACTGTTATCTAAAGCTTTTAGATAGAACAACTTTGACGGGGAAACAGTGGAACTGCGGTCACCTTCCTATCTATTGTAAAATCAAGGCTCTTAGTAACTGAATCCGTAGTGAAAGGAGCCGTAGTTACTCTCAACTAATCCTCTACCAGCGACCTGCCACGTCGCAGGCTCTTAGTAGCACGGGAATCTTGTGATAGGTATGGTTTTCCGTTGTTTTCTACCTGCTATGTTCGTCCTGCTAAGACTGTGTCCGAAAGTTGTCCATTTTGTTTTAATGATAGTTCATCAATTCACCTCGCTTCATTTTCTGACTGTATTGGCAATGTTTACTTAGCAATGTTTCTATCTAGAGAATATGGTGTACGATCGCGGTACCACGAGGAACTGAAGCAAGAGGGAAAGGGAAGCAGCGGTTGGGAAGGGAGTGAGACAGGGTTGTAGCCTGTCCCCGATGTTATTCAATCTGTATATTGTGCAAGCAGTAAAAGAAACGAAAGAAAAATTCGGAGTAGGTATTAACGTCCATGGAGAAGAAATAAAAACGTTGAGATTCGCCGATGACATTGTAATTCTGTCAGGCACAGCAAAGGACTTGGAAGAGCTGTTGAACGGAATGGACAGTGTCTTGAAAGGAGGATACACGATGAGCATCAACAAAAGCAAAACGAGGATAATGGAATGTAGTCGAATTAAGTCGGGTGATGCTGAGGGAATTAGATTAGGAAATGAGACACTTAAAGTGGCAAAGGAGTTTTGCTATTTGGGGAGCAAAATAACTGATGATGGTCGAAGTAGAGAGGATATAAAATGTAGACTGGCAATGGCAAGGAAAGCGTGTCTGAAGAAGAGAAATTTGTTAACATTGGGTATAGATTTAAGTGTGAGGAAGTCGTTTCTTAAAGTATTTGTATGGAGTGTAGCCATGTATTGAAGTGAAACATGGATGATAAATAGTTTGGAAAAGAAGAGAATAGAAGCTTTATAAATGTGGTGCTACAGAAGAATGCTGAAAATTAGATGGGTAGATCAAATAACTAATGAGGAGATATTGAATAGAATTGGGGAGCAGAGGAGTTTGTGGCACAACTTGACAAGAAGAAGGGACCGGTTGGTAGGACATGTTCTGAGGCATCAAGGGATCACTAATTTAGCGTTGGAGCGCAGCGTGGAGGGTAAAAATCGTAGAGGGAGACCAAGAGATGAACACACTAAGCAGATTCAGATGGATGTAGGTTGCAGTAGATACTTGGAGATGAAGAAGCTTGCACTGGATAGAGTAACATGGAGAGCTGCATCAAACCAGTCTCAGGACTGAAGACAACAATAACAACAACCACGAGAAAACCGACGAGCCCAGCAGCCATAGGAAGCCAAAAATTCTGAAGATGGCTTTGACGTAAGCCGAAACCGGTAAATAAACAAACATTACTGTGATCTCGAGTGTTGATTGTAACCTAAACAACGCACTAGCTCGCTGCACTCCACAGAAAACGTTGTCTAAATTTAAGAAAGCAGAAACTACTAGATGTATGGCAGGTAATGTTTTCCAGTAGCTTTGAAGAAATTTCTGTCAGCCCACAACTCATAAGAGTTTAGACTTCAAATTTCCATCCAGTCTTCCACTATTAAAGTTTTCCGTAAATTCAAAGTATCACTTCTTCCTTCTCAAAGTAAGTATTGAGATGGGTCCTACGAAAATGCCATGAGCTATTTCCTTCCACAGCCAATTCATTCTTTTAGTGTGTTTCTGATAGTACTGCATTGAAAGGACGGTTTTCGTTTCACGTAAAAATCCTCTGTTCTTACAATGTTGTGCGCCTATGAATGCGGGTGTTGCGATGGTGCGCAAAGGTAAGGGCTGATGTACTACAAGACGCTTGAGCCAATAGCGTATTTCGCTGTATCTGACTGCAGTGTGCGCCTTTAACATCTTGCATCGACATTCATGTTAGTTTAAGTATGGTGAGATTACACACTCTAAGGCAAAAACAAAAAAGAAGTGACACACTACGAAGGAGTTATCCGAATCGGAAGGAAATTGATAGATGTGATGCACTTTTTTTTTTTTAGTCATCAGTCTTATGAGTAATTTGACTTGGCCAGCCACGAATTCTTCTCCTGTGCCAAACTTGTTATCTCAGAGTACCACTTACAAAATGCGCTCTCAAATATTCACTGAAAGTATTCCAACTTTTGCCTTTCCCTACAGTTTTTTTCCCTCTGCAGTCAATTGAAGTTATCTCCTGACGTCTTAACAGATATGCTGTGATCTTGTCCCTTCTTCTTGTCAGTGTTTTCGATATGTTCCTCTCCTCGCCGATTCTGAGGAGTACCTTGTCGGTCCTTACTTTATCAGTCCACCTATTTCTAATACTCTTCTGTATCAGCACATCTCAAATGCATCGATTATCTTCCTTTCCTGTTTTCCCACAGTCCACGTTTCACTGTCGTACAAAGCTGTCCTCCAACTGTACATTTTCAGTTTTCTTTTCTTCAAATTAAGGCCCATGATTGATACTAGTAGACTACACTTCACCAGGAATGTTGTTTTTGCCACTACTAGTGTGTTTTTTATTTTTTCCTTGTCCCGTATGTCAGGGTTCATTTGCTGCCTAGGTAAAGGAATTTCTTCATTACCAATAGCCCCGATTTTAAGTTTCTCGCTGTTCTCTTTTCTGATCCTTTTCATTACTTCCATATTTCTTCAATTTACTCTCCATCCATATTCAGCACCCATAATCCAGTTCATTCCATTCAACAGATCCTGTAATTCTTCCTTAGTTTCACTGAGGACAGCAACGTCATGAGTGAAAATTTTCATTGATATCGTTCACCATGTACGTTACTCCTGTTCTTGAACCTTTCTTTTACGCTGTCATTGCTTTCGCGTTGTATAAATTGAACAGTAGAAGTGAAAGACTACATTCCTGGATCACAAAAAAAGTAGGCTCTGAGCACTATGGGACTTAACATCTTAGGTCATCAGTCCCCTAGAACTTAGAACTACTTAAACCTAACTAACTAAGGACATCACACACATCCATGCCCGAGGCAGGATTCGAACCTGCGACCGTAGCGGTCACGAGGTTCCAGACTAAAGCGCCTAGAACCACTTTTTTTTTTTTTATTAGCAGCCCAACACCTTAACCAATTTTATTTTATTTTATTTTATTTAATTTTTTTTTTTGCATTCGGTGTAACAGTAACAAACATAAACTGCTTCTAGCATTTTTTTTAAATATATAAGACGACGACTTTATAAATTAAAATTTTTCTGGGAAACGTAAATAAGTGCTTTTTTTTACATAATAGTGAAAAAAATAAAATAAAATATCCTGCTTCTGTCAGTACAAAACAATAACGTTCTACGTTCCTCTTTTAGGCGCGTACCTCCCTAATCCCGTCATACCTCGCGTTGGTGTCGGGTACGTCTTCACGTGTGTTTGTGGATCCTCTCCACTGTCCTGGTCCTTTCTTGTTCTGATACTTATAGACAATAATTACATTCTCCTACCCGGGACTCCCCAACTGGGTGGGGGATCAAGCAAGGCACTCCCTAAAAAATTTGCGTAATATGTTCGATATCTCGGATGTCTCATAAGCTGTGAGTGATGTTCCTGTAGTAAGGCCCAAAAGTCAAGCACATTCTAACTGCCGTCTCGGAAAAGATAACGCACAGTCAAACCTCGAATCCAAGTCACTGCGTTTGTCTTCGTTCGGGGATAATATGTCCTATCTGGGAGAAGTAGTGTGCGTGGTTCTATTGTTTGCGGCCCCACCCGAAGGAGGAAGGCGATCATAACCACTCGGCTACACCGGCCGACGTCTCCATTATGCTCTTTCTTAATCCTAGCATTTCGTTCGTGGTCTCACATTCTTATTGTTCTCTCATGGTTCTTGTACATATTATATATTACCATCTTTTCCTGTAGCTTACTCATAGTTTTCTCAGAATTTCAAACATCTTGTACCATTTTACATTTTCGAAACTTTTTGGGCATCTGTAAATCCTATGAACGTATCTTGGTTTTGCTTCAGTCTCGCTTTCATTATCTACCGGTAACGCTGGGACTGCCTGTCTGGTACCTTTACCTTTCCTAAAGCCAAACTGATCATCATCTAACAGATCTTCAGCTTTCTTTTCCATTCTTTCGTACATTCTTCTTCTCAGCAACTTGGATGCACGAGCTGTGAAGATGATTGTGCGATAGTTCTTGCACATTCGGGCTCTTTCTATGTTACGAATTGTGTGGAAGATGTTTCTTCGAAAGTCAGATGGTATATCGCCAGACTCTTACCTTCTACAATCAATGTGAATAGTAGTTTTATTGCCACTTCCCTTATTTTAGAAATTCCGACGGCATACTGTTGACCTCTTCTGCCTTAGCCGATTTTAAGTCCTCCAAAACTCTTTTGAGAACTTGATCGCCTCTCTCTTTCCCATCGACTGCTGTTTTTTCTTCTATTACGTCACCCGTCAAGTGCTCCCGCTCCTAGAAGCATTTAGTGTACTTTTTCCATCTACCCGCTTTATACTCTGCATTTAACACTGGAATTAACATTTTGTTCTTAACGATACCGCCATGGCTTTTAACTTCACCGAAGACTTTTTTGACTTCCCTATATGCTGAGTGAGTCCTTCCAACAGTAAATTCTTTTTCGATTTCTTCACAATATTCATGCGGACATTTCGCCTCGGCTTTCTTCCACGTCCTTTTATTCCGTTTCAAGGTGGCATGTACCTCTGTATTTCTAAATTTCCCTGAGCGTTTCTGTACTTCCTTTTTGTCGACGATCAGATGAAACATTTCTTATTGTACTCCCGATTTTCTCGTAGTTACGTTCCCTGTACCTATACTTATCATTCAAAATTCTGTGATTGTCATTTTTAGAGATGTCTATTCCTCTTCAACAGAAATGCCTAATGAACTATTCATTATTGTAGTACCTATAGCTTCAGAAAATTTTCAGTTTATCTCTTCATTCCATAGTTTTTTCCTATTGCTCTCTTTGCACATTGTTTCTTCATCACTAATCTCTTAACCTTCAGCCTACACTTCATCATTACAGTTACACTGGGTACGCCATACAATCCAATAGCTGATTTTGGAGTCTCTGCCTGACCGTGATATAACATAACGGAAATCTTTTCGTATTCCTGGCCTTTTGCAAGTATACTACCTCCTGTGGTGATTTTTAAACAGAATATTCGCTATTAGCATCTGAAATTTATGACTGAACTCAGTTCTACTTCCTCGTGTCTCATTTTACTATCGAACATATAAACAAATAAAGGAGTACAATGTCAGAAAAACTGTATGATTTATTCAAGAGATAGAGGTTCACAAATTGAGCAAACCAGTAACCCTTTGATCCATGTTTAGCTCTTATGCAAGCAGGCTTTCGGCTTAGCATTGATTGGTAGAGTTGTTGGATGTCTTCCTGAGGGATACTGTACAATTGACTCGTAAGAGCTTCGAAATCCCGAGATGTTTGGGGAGGCCTTGCCTGTCGTAGCGGCCACTTATCGGTTAGAGGACCTGTACAAAAGACAAGCAAGGTGGACTGCCGACCTCCGTTCAAGAGCTCAGATCGAAACATCGCCAGTGAATGTAAACAATAATAGGCTTTCCGCATAAACACGGAACTACTTCGCGAAAAGTCGTGTGTCAGTGATCCAGCAATTTGAACTCATGTGACTACGTGTATCACTCTTCCGAATCGGCGTTCTAAGCACGACAGGAGAGTCAAACGCAGTATGTACCTGCAGCTAGGGCAGCTCCGGCTAATACTTACACTGGCTGTACCACAGTAGACACTCGCCATAGCATTCTGTAGCACGTTGTATCTTTGTAATTCGTAGAGTCGTATTTTGGTCATTATTTTCTTTCATTGTCTTGTACTCTTATCTGGTTTTGTCACCACAAGAATTATTGTGTTTCTTGTTGTTCTTGTGTTTGGAAATTAGTCTGGAGAGAAGTCTTCCGAAGTAAGAGTGATTTCAGGTGTGCCGCAGGGGAGTGTCGTAGGACCGTTGCGATTCACAATGCACGTAAATGACCTTGTGGATAACAACGGAAGTTAACTGAGGTGTTTTGCGGATCATGTTGCGGTATATCGAGAGATTGTAACAATGGAAAGTTGTACTGAAATGCAGGAGGATCTGCAGCGAATTGACGCATGGTGCAGTGAATGGCAATTGAACCTCATTGTAGACAAGTGTAATGAGCTGCGAATACATAGAAGGAAAGATTCCTTATCATTTAGCTACAATATAGCAGGTCAGCAGCTGGAAGCAGTTAATTCCAATAATTACCTGGGAGTAGGCATTAGGAGTGATTTAAAATGGAATGATCATATAAAGCTGATCGTCGGTGAAGCAGATGCCAGACATAGATTCATTGGAAGAATCAAGAAAATGCAATCCGGAAACAAAGGAAGTAGGTTACAGTACACTTGTTCGCCACTGCTTGAATACTGCTCAGCAGTGTGGGATCCGTACCAGATAGTGTTGATAGAAGAGACAGAGAAGATCCAACGGAGAGCAGCGCGCTTCGTTACAGGATCATTTAGTAATCGCGAAAGCGTTACGGAGATGATAGATAAACTCCAATGGAAGACTCTGCAGGAGAGACGCTCAGTAGATCGGTACGGGCATTCGTTGAAGTTTCGAGAACATGCCTTCACCAAGAAGTCAAGCAGTATATTGTTCCCTCGTACGTATATCTCGCGAAGAGACCATGAGGATAAAATCAGAGAGATTAGAGCCCACTCAGAGGCATACCGACAATCCTTCTTTCCACGAACAATGCGAGACTGGAATAGAAGGGAGAACCGATAGAGGTACTCAAAGTACCCTCCACCACACACCGTTAGGTGGCTTGTGGAGTATGGATGTGTATGTAGATGTAGTGTATGCCAAGAAGGCTTCTTTTATTTATAATAAAATGTGTTCAATCTTGATTGTTAATTCTGTGCCACCGACTCCAGGACACTACACTGCTCTTAGTGCTCCAAATGTTCTCATTTGGGGAGTGATCCTGCTACCTTGTTGGTCGAAGAAAAGTTTCACAAGCATGAAGACAAGCGGTAGATACTCTTGCCGAATGCGGTCGGGCATTACCTCGCTGAAATGAGCCCGGGATGGCTTACCATAGCGGCAATAAAACGGGCTGTAGAATGTCGTGGACGTACCGCTGTGCTGCAAGAACGCAGACGACGACAACCACATGGACCCTCCTGCGAAAATAAATGGCACCTCCGACCATGACTCGTGGTTTTCGGAGCCTATGGCGGGTGACAGGTTGTGTGGGGCGTCTCCAGACACGTTTTCGCTTGTCATCGGGACTTAATGCTGATGACAACACTACCGCAGTCTAGCGAAGACGTGTCGACATCTACATCATTCTCCGCAAGCCAACTTATGCTGTGTGGCGGAGAGCATTTTCAGTACCACTATCTGATCACTCCCATCCTGTTCCACTTACGAATAGTGCGTGGGAAGGATGATTGGCTCTAAATTCTTGAGCTTTCTCCTCAGGGGGGGGGGGGGGGGGGGGGAAAGTAACACATGTTGTCCGATTCCTTCTGAAAAGTGCTGTCCCGAAATGTCAATAGCAAATGTCTCCGTGATGCATAACGCCTCTCTTGTAACGCCTGCCAGTGGAGTTTGTTTAGCGTCTCCGTAACGCTCTCTCGCCAGCTGAACGACCCAATGACGAAACGTGCCGCTCTTCTTTGGATCTTCTCTATCTCCTCTATCAGTACTACCTGATAGCGATCCCAGATCGATGAACAATACTCAAGAATTGGGCGAACATGAGGCTTATAAGTCCATGACAGCTGTGAGTACTGACTGTCACCCCCTCCCCACCACCTTCATACGGCCCGCCAGCCACGAGTGACGGACTACGGTGTCATTACTTTTCATAGTAGGACCCCTTTCGTTGTCACCCGCAGCAGCCTTACAGCACAACGGTACACCGACACTGTTCTACGAACCTGTTGTTGCCCTTCATCGCAAGCCATCCTGTGCTTACATTTCAGCAAGACAATGCCCGTCCGTACACGGTGAAAGTTTCTATTACTTGTCTTCGTGCTTGCCAAAGGCTACCAAACAGTTCGGTAGCTTTCCGTGCCGACTGGACAAAATTTAGCACGATATTCCCCGGAGGACATCCAGAAACTCTAATAACCAATCATAAGCCGAATAACTCCTTGAAGAGATATCGGAGGTGGGCAAACGTGTTACTGAATTGTGAAATTTGTGATTCCTGCTGCATAAATGATACTATTTTTGTGAAATAGTAATCATTTGTTCCTCTGTACAAGTACGTTACATCTAACGATTTGCATCCCATTCGGATAATTCCTGCTTGGTGCGTTTTGTTTTTCTTTCAGTGATTTTAGACTGTAGCCTTAGTTATGAATGGCATAAGGTGGACTTGGCAAGTATTATCTACTAAGTGTCACACAGATATTTCTACTAGTATATACTTTTTATGACGGAGGGTTAAGACCAGAAAAATATGGGCCCGGGGTGGCTGTCACCCTAGCGCAGCCAGTCGCGAGAAAAGAAACAACAGGAGCGTGTGGCGTGTGACAAGCACGGAGAGTTCGTAGGCTGCACCTCGGAGCATTGTTTATGCAATGTGAATGAAGTCCCCACTTGAAGTACCCACTCGATGTACCCACTTTCTTTCTTATCTCTCTTATATCCCACTCTAAAACATGAAGACTCAGGAAGTTTGCATCTGAGCGGAGATAAATGTCGTTTTGATTTCTAAAATGACGTGATAGATGCTTTTCTTGTTTCTCTCTCTCTCTCTCTCTCTCTCTCTATCTATCTATCTTTCTTACTCTTTCTCTCTCTCTCTCTCTCTCTCTTTACTCCCTCTTTCCCTCTTTCGTCAAGAGCAAGTGTATAATGTTAACGACTTTATTACATTTTTAACTAGTGTGTCACATATATTTTACAAAATTGTCTCTCTACATTGTCTCTGTTGCTGTGAATCATTTTGTAATTTTTAATTTATTACAACTGCAGCACTAAATTGTAGTCATATAATCTGCTTGTGGACATTGAAACTCTGGGATAAAACTATGGCGTAGTTGTACCTTTTTCCCAAGTGTATACTTTACAGTATATATTTGATGCGATTTGAATAACGCTGTAAGAAAAGCAAGCACCCATTACATTGGTACAGATCGCTCTGACAACGCTTAAATTATTCCTCCCTCTTGCCCCCCCCCCCACCCCACACCCTCAAGTGCTGAATCACCAGTGATTGTCTAACAATTGGGATTATTGTAACAAAGTCATTTCATTTACTGATTAGAACAGACGCTGCCAACCAAAAGTTCTACGTCAACGGAAGGAAAAGCCAGCCACTGGCCAGAATTAGACGAATACGAATAAGTGGTCCACACGTCGGGCGATCTTCGACTGTCTTATGCAACAGACGAGAAAGTAGGCACTGATCTTGGTAGTACGGAAACTTGCAGTGTGATGCAGGTGAGCAGACGTCACCACTTTAAGGAGCTGTAGCTATGAACGGCTTGGTGACTACCTAAAACTTATAAACACCATTCAGTCAAAAAATGGTTCAAATAGCTCTGAGCACTATGGGACACAACATCTGAGGTCATAAGTCCCGTAGAACTTATAACTACTTAAACCTAACTGAACTAAGGACACCACACACATCCGTGCCCGAGGCAGGATTCGAACCTGCGACCGTATCGGTCACGCGGTTCCAGACTGAAGCGCCTAGAACCGCTCGGCCACACCGGCCGGCCATTCAGCTTACCATGAAAGTAAAGAAAAATAGCACTACCAATCCTTGATGAGGAACGTCAAAACCTGGCTAACACCGTATATGGCAAACCTTATTAATATAAGCGCACTAATCACCATTAGACCCACAAGAGGACCATAATGAACATCCGTCAGATATAAAGCGCTAGAAGGTTATATAACGCATTTCAATTCACATGCGAATCATAAGATTTGGAGGGCGTTCTGAGAAGCGAACCACATCGGAAATGTGACAGTGCCTAAAATCTCGTCCAACGACATCCTTAAGAAAATGTTTCCGGGTATGGTTTTCCCTTCATAGAACCCCAAGAGATAGAATCCGGTATAAACTCAAAATATAAGACGAAAACAGAGCAAGAAAATTAGTAAGTTAATCAGAACAGATAATATTTAACGTGACATTCTCACAGTTTCAGATGTTTATGGAACTACATGTATGTACTCGTAGCAGTATTGATATCGGGTTGATGAAGATTTGCAGGATGGGGCAAGCGGAGAAATCTTTAGTGACTAGGGAAGCGTTTCTGTTGAAATGTTCCCTCCAAAGACAGATCACTTACTTTTAGGGAATATAGTCACGTTTCGTGTGTGTTATTGACAGAAAAGCGGAGCATTACATTCAAGTAGGAAATGCGTGAAACTTTCTTGGGCTTCAGTTTTGCATTCACACCGTAACAATCTGCTTGTCAAAGTTTTCCAAATGTTGCAAAGATTCCAGCTAGCTGTGAAAATCGTTGCCGGATGTCGCTGCTTGCTTGCTGAGTGATGTGTGAGTCCTGAGGTAAACCTTTACATAAAATGGCAGTTGGATTTTGAACGAAGTGACCGAATGCTTTATCCGGGCATATACCAAAAAATAGCGCAATTGCGCTAGGTATTGACAATTGTACTACATTTATAAGCAAATTTAGAACATGTGGCCAGATGTGACGTCATGAGCACGTGAGTAGAAATGACATACAATCTGTGAAATAACGGAAATAGATGGAAACGCGCAAGAAATTAAGGTAAAACACAACAAAATTCGGGAAAACTGAGGCAAAATGAGAGAGTACTTCCATTTGAGTTTGGCGCAGGATAATTTTTGTACATCGGAACGAGTGTGACAGCTAGCGGAATACGATAAAAAATCGACGTGGAAGCACTGGGAACTAGAGAAACAGTAATTGATCATTAACAGGGATAAGCCGGCTGGAATGGATTGCTTAGTCGATGACCACCAAATGTAGATTAATAAATTTATACATGTCGGATCACAAGCTCATTTGTGAACCAAATGTTATCGGCACAACCACGTTATATATATTTCTATTACCCGTCGTCTAGGGGTAGCGTCTTTGATTTATAATCAAAACGTCCTCGGTCCCGGGTTCGGTCCCCGCCACTGCCTAAATTTTGATAAATAATCAGCATTGGCGGCCGAAGACTTCCGGCATAAGAAGTCAGCCTCATTCTGCCAACGGCCTTCTCAAAGAGGGTGGAGGAGCGGATAGAGGTTCAGGGCACTCTCTTGTCCTAGGGGTGGGAAACTGCCCCTAAAGGCGGAATAATCAGCAATGATCAACGACGTGCGTATGCAGAAGGCAATGGAAACTACTGCATTAAAGACACGTAACGTGTATCCACAGGACATGTGGCCTGTAATTGAAGAAGTGTCATGATGATCTCTCCATTGGCAAAAGATTCCGGAATAGTCCCCCATCCGGATCTCCGGGAGGGGACTGCCAAGGGGGAGAAAAAGATTAAATAATCAACGAAAGGATAACGTTCTACGAGTCGGGGCGTGGAATGTAAGAAGCTTGAACGTGCTAGGGAAACTAGGAAATCTGAAAAGAGAAGTTCAATGTCTCAATCTAAATATAGTAGGGGTCAGTGAAGCGAAGTGGAAGGAAGACAAGGATTTCTGGCCAGATGAGTATCGGGTAATATCAAAAGCAGCAGAAAATGGTATAACAGGTGTAGGATTCGTTATGAATAGGAAGGTAGGGCAGAGGGTGTGTTACTGTGAACAGTTCAGTGACCGGGTTGTTCCAATCAGAATCGACAGCAGACCAACACCGACAACGATAGTCAGGTATACATGCCGACGTCGCAAGCTGAAGATGAACAGATAGAGAAAGTGTATGAGGATATTGAAAGGGTAATGCAGTATGTAAAGGGGGAAGAAAATCTAATAGTCATGGGCAACTGGAATGCAGTCGTAGGAGAAGGAGTAGAAGAAAAAGTTACAGGAGAATATGGGCTTGAGACAAGGAATGAAAGAGGAGAAAGACTAATTGAGTTCTGTAACAAGCTTCAGCTAGTAATAGCGAATACCCTGTTCAATAATCACAAGAGGAGGAGGTATACTTGGAAAAGGCCGGGAGATACGGGAAGATTTCAATTAGATTACATCATGGTCAGACAGAGATTCCGAATCAGATACTGGATTGTAAGGCGTACCCAGTAGTAGATATAGACTCAGATCACAATATAGTAGTGATGAAGAGTAGGCTGAAGTTCAAGACATTAGTCAGGAAGAATCAATACGCAAAGAAGTGGGATACGGAAGTACTAAGGAATGACGAGATAGATACAGCAATTAGGAATAGCGCAGTATGCAGTACAGTTGAAGAGGAATGGACATCTCTAAAAAGGGCCATCACAGAAGTTGGTAAGGAAAACATAGGTACAAAGAAGGTAGCTGCGAAGAAACTATGGGTAACAGAAGAAATACTTCAGTTGATTGATGAAAGGAGGAAGTACAAACATGTTCCGGTAAAATCAGGAATACAGAAATACAGGTCGCTGAGGAATGAAATAAATAGGAAGTGTAGGGAAGCTAAGGTGAAATGGGTGTAGGAAAAATGTGAAGACATCGAAAAAGATATGATCGTCGGAAGGACAGACTCAGCATACAGGAAAGTCAAAACAACCTTTGGTGACATTAAAAGCAACGGTGGTAACATTAAGAGTGCAACGGGAATTCCACTGTTAAATGCAGAGCAGAGAGCAGATAGGTGGAAAGAATACATTGAAAGCCTCTATGAGGGTGAGGATTTGTCTGATGTGATAGAAGAAGAAACAGGAGTCGATTTAGAAGAGATAGGGGATCCAGTATTGGAATCGGAATTTAAAAGAGCTTTGGAGGACTTACGGTCAAATAAGAAGAAGGGATAGATTACATTCCATCAGAATTTCTAAAATCATTGGGGGAAGTGGCAACAAAACGACTATTCACGTTGGTGTCTAGAATATATGAGTCTGGCGACATACCATCTGACTTTCGGAAAAGCATGATCCACACAATTCCGAAGACGGCAAGAGCTGACAAGTGCGAGAATTATCGCACAATCAGCTTAACAGCTCATGCATCGAAGCTGCTTACAAGAATAATATACAGAAGAATGGAAAAGAAAATTGAGAAAATGCGCTAGGTGACGATCAGTTTGGCTTTAGGAAAAGTAAAGGGACGAGAGAGGCAATTCTGACGTTACGGCTAATAATGGAAGCAAGGCTAAAGAAAAATCAAGACACTTTCATAGGATTTGTCGACCTGGAAAAAGCGTTCGACAATATAAAATGGTGCAAGCTGTTCGAGATTCTGAAAAAAGTAGGGGTAAGCTATAAGGAGAGACGGGTCATATACAATATGTACAACAACCAAGAGGGAATAATAAGAGTGGACGATCAAGAACGAAGTGCTCGTATTAAGAAGGGTGTAAGACAAGGCTGTAGCCTTTCGCCCCTACTCTTCAATCTGTACATCGAGGAAGCAATGATGGAAATAAAAAAAGAAAGGTTCAGGAGTGGAATTAAAATACAAGGTGAAAGGATATCAATGATACGAGTCGCTGATGACATTGCTATCCTGAGTGAAAGTGAAGAAGAAATAAATGATCTGCTGAACGGAATGAACAGTCTAATGAGTACACAGTATGGTCTGAGAGTAAATCGGAGAAAGACGAAGGTAATTAGAAGTACTAGAAATGAGAACAGCGAGAAACTTAACATCAGGATTGATGGTCACGAAGTCAATGAAGTTAAGGAATTCTGCTACCTAGGCAGTAAAATAACCAATGACGGACGGAGCAAGGAGGACATCAAAAGCAGACTCGCTATGACAAAAAAGGCATTTCTGGCCAAGAGAAGTCTACTAATATCAAATACCGGCCTTAATTTGAGGAAGAAATTTCTGAGGATGTACGTCTGGAGTACAGCATTGTATGGTAGTGAAACATGGACTGTGATAAAACCGGAACAGAAGAGAATCGAAGCATTTGAGATGTAGTGCTATAGACGAATGTTGAAAATTAGGTGAACTGATAAGGTAAGGAATGAGGAGGTTCTACGCAGAATCGGAGAGGAAAGGAATATGTGGAAAACACTGATAAGGAGAAGGGACAGGATGATAGGACATCTGCTAAGACATGAGGGAATGACTCCCATGGTACTAGAGGGAGCTGTTGAGGGCAAAAACTGTAGAGGAAGACAGAGATTGGAATACGTCAAGCAAATAATTGAGGACGTAGGTTGCAAGTGCTACTCTGAGATGAAGAGGTTAGCACAGAAAAGGAATTCGAGGCGGGCCGCATCAAACCAGTCAGTAGACTGATGACAAAAAAAAAATAAAAATAAATAAGGAGTCCGGACATGTTTTAATGATAAACTTTACGTCATCCTTAGTTAACGAGCACTGTATTAGCAGCTTTGGGACTGTAGTATACAACTACCGAATAGATCGTGTGTTTGACCCTCTGCAAGACTGTTTTATGAATTTATTTGTTAAAGTATAAACAGTAGAAAATAAAATGTCCTGGTGTGCATGTCCTGCTCCAAGTCGGCCCGTTTGACGTCCTACCCCACTTACGTGTTTTAATCCCAAGCAAACCGTATTTACCACGTGCTTCTCTGTACTCTCTACCAAACACAACCATCCCGTGTCAACTAACAAATACCTTCCAGAACACGTGCTGCATGGTATTTGACAATATACTGCAGTACGTCTAGGAGGTAATAGGAATGCCTACAAGTTGGCTGATATCTTGGATGCTTTCATAGAAAAGAAAACCACCTACCACTAAACTGACAAGGATCTGAATTGAAGGATGACACAAAATAGATCCACTAATCGCTTGAGAGGGGTTGTAACGAGGAAGGATTTAATGATGGACTGATGATACTTTCTAGAGAGGGAGAGAGAGAGAGAGAGAGAGAGAGAGAGAGAGAGAGAGAGAGATGTTGTAGCAGGTCAATTATCGCACATTTAACCATTCTTCTTCGTTGTTCTCCCGGGCTGTATCAGTTTGTGGTATAAGATGCGTTCAACTTGTATGCAATTGCATTTTCCGGGTGTGATATAAAACGCTATCTACCTGCAATCGTTAAGAGAGAACGTTCCCATACCACACTCAGCAACTTCCAGTGAGTGTATAATGAATCATGTCTACCAAAACCAATTTCGGCAAGCTCCTCTAGACGAAGGAAGATGTATGCGAAGTAGTCTATTTCCGTACCTCGTCTTTGACATAAGTCAATCTTTCACTTCCATAACTGCAGAGATTCTAGGTCAGTGAGAGAGGTTTATGAGGTACTGTAGTTGCCACGCGTATATTTGCTTGACGGTTACTGTGTGTAGAAGGGACTGTGTTCTGTTCACAGAGTTAGTGCAGGATGGCGTGTAAATTCACGTCTCGAACGCCTGCCTTGCATTTGTATATTTCCTCACAAGATGTTGTTGTTTCATGAATCTTCCATTGCTGACAGTCATTTTATAGGAATGATGCAAGCACATCATATTTTATGGACCGTAATCATATTTGACCAGTGAGCGCTATACACATCTTGAAAGCATTGCACGTTTCTTTTTTTTCTTTGGCGCAGAAGGTAGAAGTGAAAGCTTCTCGCAATATGGAATTATGTAGAAAACCTTCAGTTAAATGTATTTCCTACATTGGAGTATTAACATAGCTGCATTCCACATTGCTTTTTGCATTATAGCGTGTTTAAGTGCTGAACCATGTAACCATACGAATGCGTGTTTATGTTCTATAATCATTTCTTTCTTTCAGATACTCTGTTGGTAAGGAACCCGAACACTACAACAACACAAAAGAACTGATAGCACAATTGATTTAACCGCAGCCGTGGTCTCCGAGCTGATAGTCCATGCTGGTGCAAACGTCGTCCAACAGTTCGTGCAGATGGTTGTTGTCTTGCAGACGTCCCCATCTGTTGACTCAGGGATCGAGACGTGGCTGCACGATCCATTACAGCCATGCGGATAACATGTCTGTCATATCGACTGCTAGTGATACGAGGCCGTTCGGATCCAACACGGCATTCCGTATTACCCACCTGAACCCACCGATTCCATATTCTGCTAACAGTCGTTGGATCTTGACCAACGCGAGTCGCAATGTTGCTATACGATAAACCGCAATCGCGATAGTCTACAATCCGACCTTTATCAAAGTCGGAAACGTGATGGTACGCTTTTCTCCTTCTTACACGAGGCATCACAACAACGTTTCACGAGGCAACGCCGGTGAACTGCTGTTTGTGTAAGAGAAATCGGTTGTAAACTTTCCTCATATCAGCAAGTTGTAGGTGCCGCCACCGGCGCCAACCTCGTGTGAATGCTCTGAAAAGCTAATCATTTGCATATCACAGCATCTTATTCCTGTCGGTTAAATTTCGCGTCTGTAGCACGTCATCTTCGTGATGTAGCAATTTTAACGCCCAGGAGTGTAATTATCCTTATGACCAGTACAATAGAGAAACTGGTATGAAACAGGTAAAAATGTTAGAAATGACCTAAATTCGAACCTTATATCTTCAACACTATATGCCTGGAGCTCCCGAACCAGCGCATAAGCACTCGCTTATGTTCATTTCACCTACACGCGTGCAGTTGTCGTAGCAGTTTAAGTACTGTACGTCTTTAACAGTTAAATAAATTGTACACGTTGTGTAGTTAGCGCTACTCGAGCCAAGAGAGCACACTGATAAGAGGTGTTCAGACATTATTGGCTGTGTCAAAATCAACACAGTGTACTGTTGATGGAAAATATTTCGAATTTTCCTATCTTACACTGCCGATAAATTCCTGTAAAATAACTTTTGACTAATTACGTTAAGTACGATACGTCTACAAAAATTTGTACGGAGGGGGACGTTACTGAATGGCTGCAATATTATAAAAATTTCATTTTTTATATTTCAATTGATTTTCGCCAGTGCCTTCTGCCTGGCGGCTAGTTTCAGTTCGAGTCGTGTTCCATGATACCGGACAGAACCACTTCGAAACTCACGTGTTGAACCATCAGCAGCTAAACTCACGTGTTGCTGACGAGGCAACACTACCGAACCGTGCGTCTACAATTTGGCTGTCCTATAGGGAGGTTTGGAGGTGGTCACGTGGGGGTGGAGCCGCGGCCAGCCGCTGGGAGTGGACACCTCGTCCGCTCTCCTCTGCTGGCAGCTTCCGACCCGGCTAGACGCTCTCCTCTCCTACTCTCTTGGGCAGCCGCCCATTCAGTTTCGGCGGCTTCTCTAGGCCTGCCTTCAACCACTCTTAACAGAATTAAACCATCGTGCCTCTCATAAACTGTTCAACTTCATCATCTCAACTGGTGCCTTCCTTGCCAATCCTGACACATTAAAAAATTGTTATGATATGAGTTATTATCTGCAATCATTACGAAAATAGCAGGTAATATCCGCAATCAAATGTTAGAGACCGAAATAAAGTATTTCGAGCATCAGCAGTTTGGTAGTGGCGTAAGTACATATTTAAGTATTAGTAACAACTTCCTCGTTATTTCAATTTGTGTAAGGGTAGATCGAAAGATTCACGTTTGAGGGCGCTGCTGTAGTGCATATACGACGTAGCGCGACTCCGATGTGGCTATAGAAACACCAACATGTAGGCGAGGGATTTGTGTGGCAATCATATCCTTCCGACCTACGTACGGTAATTTCAGTAACGTGACGCTAGAACCAAATCCACCCGACCAGGGACAATGAGGTTCTATACTTTTATTGGCTGCCGAAGGCCATTAAAGCTACACATTAATCGGCGATTGACGAATTTATAGCGGCAGCATATATGCCGACAACTACCGATGTGAAGTGGTGCGTCAAAGGGTGGTGTCGCTTCATGATAACGCATGTCCCCATATCACAAATGCAGTATCGCAGGCGTTACGTCAGTTCAAGCGAGAGGAGCCAGTCTTATAGTCCTGACTTCTCCCCATGCGATTATCATGTCTGTCTGACGAGAATGTGCAACAAGCAGTAACAGATTTCTTCACGCAGCAGGACACGGTGATATATCAAAAGGGTATGTTCAACCTGGTGCATCGGTGGTATTATTGCCTCAGGGTTCACGGTGAGTTTGCCTGATCGGCATATCGATTTAGGACCGTACAGCCTGGAGAGAAACACTTTTTGATCATACCATACTCGTGTTTTTCTCTAAACAAAAAGGTTGCTTTGTAATGTCAATGCACTTTAAAATGATGCTGAAGCTGAACCTGGCTTTGATCCGCGAATTTTCGCCAGTCCAATTTGATCCTACTTCAAGGGGATATATAATGGGATTAATGTTTACACAATGAATATATCCTGGGCAGCTCGTGGTCGTGCGGTAGCGTTCTCGCTTCCCACGCCCGGGTTCCCGGGTTCGATTCCCGGCGGGGTCAGGGATTTTCTCTGCCTCGTGATGACTGGGTGTTGTGTGATGTCCTTAGGTTAGTTAGGTTTAAGTAGTTCTAAGTTCTAGGGGACTGATGACCATAGATGTTAAGTCCCATAGTGCTCAGACTCATTTTTGAATAAAGATATCCGATTTCAACATGATCTGAAACCCCTTTCTATGTTAATCTATACAAAATTCTGAATGACGAAGGATTTCTTTAATTGTCAGTAGTGCTCGGAAAGTGGCACCGGTACGCTGCACCACTATCGGCTGCGGCGTATCTGGGTAGGCTCTACACGTTAATAACGTATAGTACGCCCGGAACCAGTTCCAGTGGAGCTGTACAGCGTCGTCTAAGCCATCGGCCCTAATGCCCGCCGCCGATGGCGGTCATCCCATTCGCAGTGACGAGACGAACCGGTCGCTGCGCGATATTCCGCATCGGCGTTTGACAGACGCTAATTGCGGAGGACGCGCCGTTAAACGCGCCGCCCCCGCTAAATGATGGATGGCGCCGTGGCCGCCTCCGGCCAGCAATTACTACTGCGCGGCCGGTGGAGGTGGCGGCGGCGGCGGCGACGGCGGAACCGCTCTGAATACAGATGGCCGCTCAGCGGAAAGAGGCGCGCGCCCGCTGACGTACCTACGACAGGTCCTTAATCGGCTATCGAGTCACGCCGGCACTGCGCTCGCTCGCACGGCGCCCGGCCGACTTAATGCACTCGGCGCGGCCTGTATGTGTCCGTCGCTTCGGAATGCTGCGCTTAACGGGCTGCGCAGTTCGTGCGCTGGAATATGGAGTACCCTTTGCAGAGTAGAATGGCTCCATACATAGGACACGGATGTGTCTACTACTTACCAACTTACTGGAATAGCAGTGTTTATGGAATCGGAAATACAGGCAGCGGAACCTAAAACATTTTAGCTTGTGAGGTGCCTTAGCGGCGTGTGACATTCAGCGCAAACAACAAGAAAACTAGAATAGATTGTCTGACGAATCATTCGTGGCGCGCTTGTGCAAATTTAATGGTGAGGTGCGAATGGAGCAAGTTGAGGTGGGAATTGAGCGTTAAAATACATCCAACGATTCGGCAGAACATTACGAACACATATATGAGAGCGCGTTTAACCACCTTCGTAGCGTAGTACAGCAGCGATTCTGGCTGTAGAGGATTCGAATGGAAGATACATAATTAAATGAAACAGTCACAGCCGTCGTTTTGGTGTTATGTGCTAAGTTGCGACCAGTTTCGGTGACTCACTACACAATCTTCGGGCCTTAACGAAAGCTGATTTGGTGAACTCAAATCGTATACACTATCCCATCAGTGGCCAACATCTATGAACTGGCTGTACTGTAAAAGCAATGTTGTGTCTGCACAGTACACTACGGAAGCCAGCAGATAGCTGTTGGCCACTGATGGGGTCGTGTATTCCATTGGAGTTCACCCTTTTAGCGCGAGCTAAGACCTGAAGACGGCGTCTTGAATTACCGCGACTGGTTGCAATATAATAAAGACAACATCAAACCTATGGCTGAAGGTGTTTTAATGAAGTAAATCCAGACACTCTAGGATGATCATGGCATTGAAACAGAGGGTGACACGCGTAAAGCTGAAATACTAAACACCTTTTCCCATAGCTGCTTCACACAGAAAGACCGCACTGCAGTTCCTTCTCTAAATCACCGCACGAACGAAAAAATGCCTAACTTCGAAATAAGTGTCCAAGGAATAGAAAAGCAACTGAAATCACACAACAGAGGAAAGCCCACTAGACCTGAGGGGATACCTATTCGATTCTACACAGAGCACGCGAAAGAACTTGCCCCCCTTCTAACAGCCGTGTACCGCAAGCCTCTAGAGGAACGGAAGGTTCCAAATGATTGGAAAAGACCACAGGTAGTCCCAGTTTTCAAGAAGGGTCGTCGAGCAGACGCGCAAAACTATAGGCCTATATCTCTGACATCGATCTGCTGTAGAATTTTAGAACATGTTTTTTGCTCGTGTATCATGTCATTTCTGGAAACCCGGAATCCACGCTCTAGGAATTAACATCGATTCTGGAAACAGCGATCATTTGAGACCCAACTCGCTTTGTTTGTTCATGAGACCCAGAAAATATTAGATACAGGCTCAAAGGTAGATGCCATTTCCCTTGAATTCGGGAAGGCGTTCGATACAGTTCCGCACTGTCGCCTGATAAACAAAGTAGGAGCCTACGGAATATCAGACCAGCTGTGTGGCTGGATTGAAGAGTTTTTAGCAAACAGAACATAGCATGTTGTTCTTAATGGAGAGACGTCTACAGTCGTTAAAGTAACCTCCGGCATGCCACAGGGGCGTGTTATGGGACTATCGCTTTTCACAATATACTGGGCTATTACAAATGATTGAAGCGATTTCATAAATTCACTGTAGCTCCATTCATTGACATATGGTCACGACACACTACAGATACGTAGAAAAACTCATAAAGTTTTGTTCGGCTGAAGCTGCACTTCAGGTTTCTGCCGCCAGAGTGCTCGAGAGCGCAGTTAGACAAAATGGCGACAGGAGCCGAGAAAGCGTATGTCGTGCTTGAAATGCACTCACATTAGTCAGTCATAACAGTGCAACGACACTTCAGGACGAAGTTCAACAAAGATCCACCAACTGCTAACTCCATTCGACGATGGTACGCGCAGTTTAAAGCTTCTGGATGCCTCTGGAAATCAACGGGTCGGCCTGCAGTGAGCGAAGAAACGGTTGAACGCGTGCGGGCAAGTTTCGCGCGTAGCCCGCGGAAGTCGACGAATAAAGCAAGCAGGGAGCTAAACGTACCACAGCCGACGGTTTGGAAAATCTTACGGAAAAGGCTAAAGCAGAAACCTTACCGTTTACAATTGCTACAAGCCCTGACACCCGATTACAAAGTCAAACGCTTTGAATTCTCGGCGCGGTTGCAACAGCTCGTAGAAGAGGATGCGTTCAGTGCGAAACTTGTTTTCAGTGATGAAGCAACAATTTTTCTTAATGGTGAAGTGAACAGACACAATGTGCGAATCTGGGCGGTAGAGAATCCTCACGCATTCGTGCAGAAAATTCGCAATTCACCAAAAGTTAACGTGTTTTGTGTAATCTCACGGTTTAAAGTTTACGGCCCCTCTTTCTTCTGCGAAAAAAACGTTACAGGACACGTGTATCTGGACATGCTGGAAAATTGGCTCATGCCACAACTAGAGACCGACAGCGCCGACTTCATTTTTCAACAGGATGGTGCTCCACCGCACTTCCATCATGATGTTCGGCATTTCTTAAACAGGAGATTGGAAAACCGATGGATCGGTCGTGGTGGAGATCATGATCAGCAATTCATGTCATGGCCTCCACGCTCTCCCGACTTAACCCCATGCGATTTATTTCTGTGGGGTTATGTGAAAGATTCAGTGTTTAAACCTCCTCTACCAAGAAACGTGCCAGAACTGCGAGCTCGCATCAACGATGCTTTCGAACTCATTGATGGAGACATGCTGCGCCGAGTGTGGGAGGAACTTGATTATCGGCTTGATGTCTGCCGAATCACTAAAGGGGCACATATCGAACATTTGTGAATGCCTAAAATAAGTTTTTGAGTTTTTGCATGTGTGTGCAAAGCATTGTGAAAATATCTCAAATAGTAAAGTTATTGTAGAGCTGTGAAATCGCTTCAATCATTTGTAATAACCCTGTATATAAATGACCTAGTAGATAGTGTCGGAAGTTCCATGCGGCTTTTCGCGGATGATGCTGTAGTGTACAGAGAAGTTGCAGCATTAGAAAATTGCAGCGAAATGCAGGAAGATATGCAGCGGATAGGCACTTGGTGCTGGAAGTGGCAATTGACCCTTAGCATAGACAAATGTAATCTATTGCGAATACATAGAATGAAGGATCCTGTATTGTATGATTATATGATAGCGGAACAGACACTGGTAGCAGTTTCTTCTGTAAAATATCTGGGAGTATGCGTACGGAAAGATTTGAAGTGGAAAGATCATATAAAATTGATTGTAGGTAAGGCGGGTGCCAGGTTGAGATTCATTGGGAGAGTCCTTTGAAAATGTAGTCCATCAACAAAGGAGGTGGCTTGCAAAACACTCGTTCGACCTGTACTTGAGTATTGCTCATCAGTGTAGGATCCGTACCAGGCTGGGCTGACGGTGGAGATGGAGAGGATCCAAAGAAGGGCGGCGCGTTTCGTCAGAGGGTTTTTTGGTAAGCGTTATAGCGTTACGGAGATGTTTAGCAAACTCAAGTGGCAGAGTCTGCAGGAGAGGTGCTCTGCATCACAGTGTAGCTTGCTGGACAGGTTTCGAAAGGGTGCGTTTCTGGATGAGGCATCGAATATATTGCTTCCCCCTACTTATACCTCCGGAGGAGATCACGAATGTAAAAGTAGAGAGATTCGAGCGCGCACGGAGGCTTTCCGGCAGTCGTTCTTCCTGCGAACCATACGCAAGTGGAACAGGAAAGGGAGGTAATGACTGTGGCACGTAAAGTTCCCTCCGCCACATACCGTTGGATGGCTTGCGGAGTATAAATGTAGATGTATATGTAGGTGTAGGTGTAGGTGTAGACCATCAGTCACAAGGGTGGACATACAGATACTTCAGTATTCGAAGGATTTATGGAGAAATGTGGCACAAGACGTCAATGCACGGATCAGATCATTACCGGCGGGACGATTGTGAGGGCGGATGTTTCCATCGGATTCAGATCAGTCGAATTTTAATTTTGTTATCAAAACATCAACATGACTTCACTATTAGGCTCCTCAAACCACCGTTGGACGATTCAGCTCTTTGTGACACGGACTGTTATCCTACTGGAAGCATATTGTTCACGTAATCCTCACGTTATGAGGAGTTGGGCTACTGCCATAAGTTAAAGGAAACTCAACAGAATGTCGCCATAGACCCCAGAGACCTCTGTTCATCTTTCGCGCAGCTGTTCATCTCGATTATAGTCTATACGGACACGACCGCTGGCGTGGTATAACAACAAACGTCCACATGGCAACTTTCATCGATAATCGGTCCTACCTCTATGATTCCGTGCCCAGTGCAGTCGTCAATGTCATAAGTCAAACAGGCAACACGTAGCGGTCGTCTGCTGTGGACTACTATGTTCAACAACATGCGCTGATCATTGTGCTCTGACACATTTGTGCCTTCGCTAGATTCGTATTCTGTCATCATATCCTGCTTTATAGAGGGGGTCTGCCTCAGACCTGCATGTCCTGTGATAAGGTGTGAGCATCTAACAATCGTTTCCCCTTCCTTCAACCACCAAACCGTGCCGGAGCAGGACTCGAATCCGGATTTAGAACTTGTCATGAGTAGTTGCCTTCGAGCACATCGGCCATCTGGACACGGTCCCACACTGACTCAGTTTTTAAACTTATCGCATGCTGCAATGCAGTATCCCTTCTCCATTAAACAGACTATTCACAACGTCTCATTCTCGTAGCAGGAGGGCAAAGGGATGAGAAAATTTGAGTGTGAAATACTGAAGGCAAGCCGCAGAGGGATGTGAAGTAATGCAATGGCCAAAGATGGAAATTTGTGCTGCACCGGGAGTAGAACCCAGAATCACAGTTACAGATCCTCATGAGCGGTTGCCCTCACCACTTTCGACATCTCGACACGACCATGACCGATTGAAATTTCCAAGTAACTGCACGCCCCAATGCAACCTTCCTCGTGCGGTACACTCACTACTGTGCGGCTTCCCCTGTCGGAGGTTCGAGTCCTCCCTCGCGCATGGCTGTGTGTGTTGTTCTTAGCATAAGTTAGTCTAAGTTAGTTTAAGTAGTGTGTAAGACTAGGGACCGATGAGCATAGCAGTTAGGTCCCTTAGGAATTCACACACATTTGGACACTCACTACTCGCAAGTCTGATAATCGTAGGAGCAAAGTGAAGAACCGTTGCAGGATTAATGGGAAATGGAAACTGCTATGTCGACAAGAATTTATGGTAATGCAATGGTGAAAGCAAAAAGTTGTGCCAGATAGAAACTCTATTCCAGATTTCCAGCTTCTGATGAGCTGTTGCCTTCACCACTTCAGTGATCCAGACACGGTCCATAACCAACTCAGATTGCCATTTTATCGCATGCTGCAATGCATCGAACCTCATCCAATAAACTCACCCCTCACAACGGCTGAATCTCATAAAAGGGGGGCAAAGGATCATCAAAAGGTGGATAGGAACTTGCTACCACACAGGGCGCTGTAGTATTTGCAATGGCGAAAGATGAAAATTTATGCCAGGTTCGGACTCGAACCCAGCCTTACAGCTTCTCATAAGCGACTGCCTTTACCGCTTTGGCCATACGGACCCGGTCCCTCGTCCATGAAACTGGCTACTCGTATGGCCTGATTCTTGTGTGAAGGAGGGGAAGGATACGGAAAGAATGGGTGGGAAACAGCGGTTGGTAGCCACACAGGGCATCGTAGTAATGCAATGGCGAATGTTTAAAGTTTTGTTCCAGACCAGGATTCGAATATGGATTTACAGCTTCTCATGGGTAGCTTCCTTTTCCGTTTCTGTCGTTTGGACACGGCTCTCTTGCTGTGGAATGTGGTATTACAACTGCGAAAGTGCCAGACCAGACTCGAAGCCGATTGAAGCTTATTTCAATATCTTTTCTTTATTATTATAAGGTAGGAATGAACAAACGCAAAGAAACCCTTCTAGAACTCACCACATGCGACTAAGATACTCCACAGAGTGCCGCAAAGTACCAGTTTTATTTTTATTTTTTGTCCATTAAGGAGCAGAGTCAGTGGCAGGCTGGAGGATGCAAGGGGGCGGGGTTCGTATCCCGAGGCCTGGCCACGATGTCTCCCCCATCCAACCCCCCATGGTGCACCGTCACAATGTCTTCGTTTTCATATGAGTTAAAAATCAACAACACAGTAGATCCATATGCCAAAAATTATGACGTTATGTGAAATAAAAAGAACCATTTCGCCCGCGGGGAACACCTTATCGAAGCGATCGGCCACTCATTTCAATGTTCGTCACCAGCCATCAACCGTGAGAGTGTCCGGGGCCGCCGCACAGAGCCAGAGACTGTTTCTTCTACTATACGGGGATCGTGACAACATCACGTCTGCAATTCAACTCCTTCTCAAACCCGGCGCACACCATCTGAGTGGTGAATACATGAACGACGGCGCCAGTTATCAAAAAGGTTCCTGTATTGCATTCTGTTTGTTAAGACCATGAACTCGTCTATCGTGTATTACCCCAAATCAAGGACTTCGTTTTCGCCGCCGCGGTAAATGTAATACGTCGCCATTCCCTTTATCCAATCCAGCGCTTTTATCCAGGTCATAGAGAAACAGCCAGCATTGGGATGAAAGAGGTCCATGGGCACAGTCAAAACAAAGGGGCGGCGTAGGAAGAAAGCCAGTCTCTGCGGATCAGAATCCAGCACTCGCGTGCAGGGCCACATGGAAACTTCGTCGGATCTTAAATTTTTCTTTAGTGACTACATACCACATCGGCCGCACAAGAGTGGACAGGAAGGCCGCGTGGATCTCTCGCCAAAACCCTCGTCTAGTCGACTGTGGGGTATCGTCGTAAACTGGATTCCAGCGCTGGAGGACGCTATAATAAATCTTCGTTGGTCGGATTCTGTATCTCCTGTAGAACTCCCAACATACAGCTAAATTCAACAAAAAACGACCTAATGTGAGACAGCGGGGCGGTAAATGTCCAACAGGTACCGGTGGGCACAACGTTTGCAGGACCACATCCGCTTTCAGGATGGCAGTAACATTGTCTGTTGGTGAAAGCCAGAGTCGGCGCATTAAGCGAAGGTACAGCACCAGTGCTCTGTGCTTGACGTGAGTGAGTCCAACACCTTCTTTGTCGAAGGGTAAAGTAAGCGTAACAGAACGGATCTCAGAAACTGCAAAACCGTTCACCATGTGTCGGAACACAGCCTGTAATCTGGAAGCCGTCGTCCCTGTCATCGGTAATACGTGAGCTTAATGGTTAGGATGAGAAGCTATGTAGACATTAACGTACTGAGCTCGTTGCTGAACGTCCTCCGATCCAAATTTGCAGAGGTGAGCCTCTCTGCGGAGTCGTTGTAAGACCTTACGATACGTAATGGCCGCCGTACGTTGTATTTGTCGGTGGAACTGTATCCCTGAACATTAGAGCAATGAGACCTTTGTCAGCGGTACATCCAGTTCTACAGGCATGTCTCATCCCATCTGTAAGTAGAGTGATTCCGTAAGTTGATCACCCTGCCCGCCACCGCCCCATACTGTTGGAGCCAGGAAAGCGCTGTTCTTATTTCGTCACCAGTCCGTGCTAAGAACATCACATCCTCGGCGTATGCGCCACATCGAAAGGTCACGGAGAGGAGATTAAGTGCTTCCAAGCGTCGCTGCAATCCCTGAAGAGCTGGTTCGATGGAAATGGTGAATAGCATAGGCACAAAGAGGACAGCCCTATCTGACGGATCTGTTGACACGGACGGGGGTGCACCGATAGCCCTAACTGCACGCAGGAATTCTCATGATCGACGCGATCGAAAGCATGGTCAACATCCAGCAAAAGGAGGGCGCTTCGGAGACGAAATGTTTGCATCAGCCCTACAACGTCTCTACATGTGCTCAAAGACGTAAAAGCATTAGCGTTGCCTCAGAGGTAGGTATGATCAGTGTGAATGGCCACCATTACAGTATATTTGAGCCTCTCACGAGAATGCATGTCAAGAGTTTGTAGTCGGAGTTTAGCACTGTCAATGGGCTCGTCGGACCGTTGTATCGGTTGACGCACCTCATCATCCATCGACGTTTCCTTGGGCTGGTCCACGACCTGGATCGTCATGTGCCGATATTTATGCCGCTTCGGAGATTTCTGTTTGCTCTGTCTCGCCTCTGTGTTTGGCGCATTGGTATGGGGTGAATGAGGTGTCCTGTTCTTGAACGGCTACCAAAATGTCGTCTAGCCGCGCTAGTAGTGAATTGGTGCCGCCTGGGCTCGACGAAAGGATAATAGGGGCATCGGCGCTAGAAGACTTGGGGGGGGGGGGGGGGGGGGGGGGGCTCTTCAGGAACTGTCGCAGGGGCCTCCAATGCTTGTACCAACACGGAAGGTTCGGCATAGACGGCTGGCGTCTCCCGACTCACCGCTGCAAAATGCGTAATCGGCATAGGGTTCACTACTGATGGTCGAATCTGATCGTTAGAAGGAGTCTGCGGGAGATGGCGTTGCACTCTTTTTGTCCACATCCGGAACAGGTCATTGATTGACCGTAGTAAATAATTACCGCTCATCAACCAGAGATCGTGAGATTCGAAGTTATATATATGACGGTGCAGCTCAATGCGGATATGCTGCTCTCCTTTAAGATCATGGTAAGTTTCCAAGGTCCTCCATTTATCGGCCGTATGGCCGAGGTCTGTGTCATAGGTTCGAAGAGCATGGGTGACTAAATCCGCTATGACCTCAAATGGTAGTTCAAACACGCGCACACTTTGTATTCCCATTGAAGCACGTTCAAGTGTTACCATACGCAATTTTCTGTCAGACTAACAGATTGGGCAACCTCCCGTCGAGCGGCGGAGAAATTTCACATAGGCTATACTGTCAGTGAAATTGACATACACAATGATAGAGACGACAGACAAGTGGATACCCAGCACCTCCTTCAGATCAAAGTGTATCATGTCTCGTAAAAATCTCTTTACTTCGTGGTCCTTGGGTCTGGAGTACGTTGCGTAAAAGTACTGGTTGATCGAGGATTTTCGATGCGAAAGAGGCATCGGACGTCAGGAACAGCGCGGTGGCACGGTAAACAACAACAACAGACCCTAAAACGCGACATTGAGCGGTCGGGATGTACCGCACAACTCCACTTCAAGAGTTCAACTTGCTTCTTATGAACGGTTGCATTCACTATCATGGCCATCCGTGCCGATCTCTAAGACTTGACATACGCTGCAAAGCAGCAATTTTTGTGGGGAGAGAGAGAGGAACGGGAAAGGATGTGTGTGACATAGCGACGGCTACCAGTAAAGAACATCGTGTTAATACAATAGCCAAAGTTGAAAATTTATGTCGAACCGGGACTCAAACTCTGTTTTACAGTTTCTCGTGAGTGATTGTCTTCATCGCTTCGGATATGCTGACACGGTCCTTTTCGTCTCAAATTTCAAACTTATTGCACCAATCAAAGCAGCTCACTGGTCGCAAAGCATGCTGGTTCCCGTAAGGGTTCGGGAGATACTTGCGCTTCCACTCTAAAACAAACGTAGGGGAGTTCTACCGCTCCCACATCCACCCCTTTATTTGTGAAAGATGCATTTTGTATTCTTCTTGCCTTGCCACTGCAAGTCCGTGTTGCGGTTGTCCACAGACTGTCTTTTTAAGCTGGAGACCTATGTACCCCTACACAGAGTAGCTATAGAGGTTAACATTCTTAAGAGTTTCAGCAGTGAATATCAGATGTTTGTACGTGTTAGGGAAGCCAGAATATCTGGAAACGGAAATGTAAAGACCTGATGAAGATATGATTGGAGATAGGGAAGTGAAAAGGACAATAGGCAATGGCTTCTGAACAAACGAATATAGTGTAATCTCTGCACTAGCAGAAAGTTGTGCGACGATAATATGATTCGTTATGAATAACAAGATGTGACAGAAAGTGAGGTATTGCAAATAGGATTGTTCTCAAGAGAAACGATAGCAAACCAACGTCACCAACCATAGTACAATTATACACGTCGGCGCCTCAAGCTAAAAATGAAGAAAGAATAAATGTTAAACTGGTCGGTTAATTCAGTATTCAAAGAGAGAAAAATTCAATAACCATTGAGTATTATAACGCATGTATAGGGAAAGAAAAAGAAGAAAGGGTTGCGGAAGAACATGAGCTTGGCTGTTGGAACGAGAGGGGAGAAAGCCTTATTGAGTTCTGGAGTAAATATAAGAAAGTAACAGGGAATACTCTGCCCATGAATAACAAAAGGAGGAGGTGTACATCGGAAAGAACTGATGACACCGGAAGATTCCAGATACGTGGTATAATGGTGAGGCAGACATTCCGAAATCAGACAATGGATTCTAAGGCAACTCATGGCCAGATCCTGACTCATATCACAACTTAGTAAGAGAGGACTGAAGGAGAAACAATTTGAAAAAAAGTGCCCTCTGCTCCTGAAGAACTGAGAAATTATGAGACACATCCGATGATCTTTAAGCTTGTAAATACTGACATAATGAATACCACAGCAAGATGCTCAGCTGAAGGGGAATGAACAGCACTAACACTGCCAATCAGAGAAGTTCGACAGTCGGACGTTGGTAAAAGGAAGAGATACTTCCGGTAAAGGAAGGAATATTCCAATTGATCGGCAGAAGAAAGAACCAAAACCGGTCCAGGGAAAGACAGAAGTACACCAATATCACTAACTTGGAAGTGAAATAAATTTGAAGTGCTGGGAAATAACTGCAGGAGAAAAGGGAAGAATTTAAAAAAAAAGAAAAACAAATGGTCTTCCGAAGGATTGATTTAGAATGTAGAAAACTCAAATCCACATTTAGTGAGATTAAAGGCGGAAAAAGTGAAAGAAGGATTCAACTGCTAAACAGTGAGGAGAGAGCGAGTAAGTGAGAAGAGTTCACTGATATCATCAGGGATGGGGAGGATTTATTTAATGAAGTGGTAGAAGAAGAAATGAAAGTCAAAATAGAAGACAGAGAGGTTCCAGTACTGAGGTCAGATTTTCACACTACATTGTTGGAGTTGCTAACATAAGGCAGAAGAGATAGGCAACATTCCTTCGGAATTCCGAATCATTGTTGGAAGTAGCATCCAAGTTGCTGCGAAGAACCAGTGAGACTGGAGATACATTGCGAGACATTTAAAGTAACGTTATCCACACAATTCCGAAGACAGTAAGAACTTAAAAGTACTTTGAACTATTGCAAACTGATCTTAATAGTTTATGCATCCAAGCTGAAGAGAAGAATAATATACAGAAGTACAGAAAAGACTATTCGGGATGTGTTAGATGACGATCTTTTTGTTTATAAAACGTAAATGCACCTGAGAGGCAGTTCTGACATTTCATCTAATATAGGACGCCAAACTTTCATAAAAAGGACCCTTTCATAGAACTGTTAACTCAGAAAAAGCTTGCAGTAGAGTAACACGTCCTCTGACGGAACATTTTCAGAACCCTGCGTTGATGATACAACTTCCTTATTTTGAAGGTTAATAAAATTATGAAAAATGAGAGACTGGTTTTATTCAGGGATTGCCTCAGTTTTAAATCGTAATTAATAACAAAAGAAATCATACAGAATGGAAAAAATAGTATCATGAAAATTTCGAAAAAATATCCTGTTATCATTAGTTTGTCGCGGAGCGCTTCTTCACTTCTCACGGAGCTCCAGTGTTCCACGGAACACAGTTGGGGAAGGTGAACGGTAACATAAAACATGCATAAGAATCCAGAGAAATCTATAAGAATAGAAGATGTTGAAGAAAGTGTTCGGATATTAAAGGGAGTAGAAAATCGGTAGTACATCTGTGCCGACTACATTTCACTTCGTTTACTTTGGTGACAAGTGAACAAGGCAGTCCCCTAGCCATGACATCGCAAGCGTCGTAGCACTTATCAGTGATTCATCACGTTTATCGATGACCTCATCAGTCTTACCACTAATACCAGCATCACGTGGCATGCCACATTTCCCGCTACCCGCTCCTCTACTCCAGTCAGAGCATAGTAGTTTATCCACCAAAGCAGATTAGTGTGACAGAAAGAGATGTGTTCCCATGTCTCAGCAGCGCAGATGCCAATCTGGTCGACCCGACGCATGTCAAATCCACGAATGTTATGTCAGATTCTTCCAGTTTTTCATGAAGCGCGTACTGTATTTCATCATCAGTATCATCTTCTCCTTCGACGATAAGATCGATAGTCTCTTCCTCCTCTTCCTCCCCATACTCGTCCTCTTTCTCCCCTTACAGCTTAAATACATCAAGTTCTTTAATAATTTCTTCCGTATTTTCATTAATTTGGTTTTCTTTTATCAGTATCAGCTTCTCACCATTCATGGTAAGGTGGATAACCTCCTCCTCCACTGTATCAGCCGTAAGATCGATATTTGTAAGAAATGGATCAAATCGTGAGGTAGTGATTTTTATTACAGACTAGAGAAGAATAAAAGCATTCGAAGTGCTATATTCCAGAATAATAGTTAGGCAGAGCAGACAACTAATGCAAACATTATGGTAAAACGTGTCTAAAGGAGAGTTAGGTTGATAGGACACATTCTGAGACGTAAATGAACAGCGAATTTGCTTATGGAATGATACCAGAACAGGAAGCAAATAAAAATGGGCGTGTACTGGGTAGCCTGTCATGAAAAGCAGCGTCTATTTTTGTTAGTAATGCAATCTGAGAAGATATACTGAAACAGTTATCATCATATCTCTAGCGCTTTACCCCTGCTGTTCTTGCAATGTTTCTTCGTCTGCTTGCAACAATATTGGGAAAGTACTTTTCTTAAGACAGCTGTGCACTCTTCTCCAGTCACAAAAATGCAATTATTACTCATTTAGGGGAAGATGAGTATTTAATGCACAAAACTGTTTGCAAGATTCTGTTATCAAATGTCACAATAAACTAAGCTTTTGATATCTTTACTGCAGTTGCCGAAAGCTTGAGTTTGTAATCTATAGTTACATTGATTAGTTCGTGGAGGAAGTAGTCAAAGGAGAGCACTTTCCACGAAAATATTTACTACAAAGCTATTACAAGGTTAATAGCTGGCATAGGATAGAATGCTATGTAGGCTGCGTGAAACCAATTATCAGACCGAAGTTAATAACGGCAACAAATATAACGAAATTGGAATTTAAGTGTAAGTTTCACTAGAAAGGAACTTACCGTCAGTCTCCAGCATGCCACATTCCAGCAACACATTCTGCAGCAATAGCAACAGAAACACAAGTGGCAACAATAGTAAAAGCAAAGATAATCCATGGTAAAGCACGTCGTTAACATTTTGAAGGGCGACGGCTTCTAAGAAGTGGATTGTCTCTTGTCATTTCCTCACCACCACCACCACATAGGAACATAACAGCGAAATCTAGCTTGAGAGAGCATGCTGCTGTAATACCATCAGTGGTTGCTTCACTTGAATAAAATCTTGTAGAAGAATGATATTATTTGTCTCTCTCAAACTGAGATACCAGAGAGAAAAGCTAGCTTTGGGATACCTGAAGTAATGGATATGTGAGTGAACTAGTTAACAAACTAAGGATGGTTTTCTAGATCACAGCTTGATAAATGGTGCATGGTAAAGCACAACTATCTCTCATTGTTGCTGCTAACGCTGTCTTTGTAAAAAGTTAAATGAAGCATCGGCTTTACAGTCAACATTTACGTCGCATGTTCGTGATGTAAAAATACTCTTATGACCGAAATTTTAAGATTTTTAAATTGATTTTCAGTAGCTATGATCAGATGATCGATCTTTAAAACACAATTTTAGTACTGTAGTATTATGCTAAAAATTTTGCATAAGGGTTCAATTATAGATAACGTTTACAGTCTTGGTTTCCCTAGTGCGTTGTATTTGAGTTTATGTGTTAGTAAACTGTCATTTTTAACTGTATCAAATGGTAGGGCTTTAAATAATTTTCAAAACTGAGGTACATCACGTAATGTGTAGGTAGAAAATTGTGGAATGATTATGAATACTGGGAATGTGTATTAAATGATTTTGTATAATAGGCTGTGCAATATATAATTCGGTCTAAGCTATACAGAGTCTAGACTATAATTTCGTACTAAACGATAAAGAGACCCGATTCCGCAGATTATTGCTGTGTGTACAAAAACTGCTTTTCCTTGGCTTGGGTCCTCATTTCATCTCATGAGACCGAGTGGAAGCACCGTTCAAGAACTCTCTACTTGAGAAAGTCTGAGGAGGTGTTGCAAACTGTTGTCAGTTCCATCTGCACAAAAGGAATTGGTGCTAACCTATTCAGCAATGGACCTGATCGATTTTGTTGTGCATGTGTGATAACCACCAAGATGCCCAGATGTTAAACAAAGAATTCCAGAGACGATGACTCAAACAAGATGATTACCGTATGACGTAACATAAATAGATTTTAAACGGTATCAAGAAAGGAAGATACACTAGTAATAGTTGTGTGTCGACTAGTAGTAATAGTAGTGTGTTCGAAAAAAAAATAATTATACCATTCTTTTCAGAGTTATACTGATCAACCTGTGAAGTAACTATCATTCGGGGAGGTGAGTGGAAGCCAGCAAGAGTCTCCTAAATTTAACATCTTCACATTTTTTGTTTGGATGGCGAACTAGATAGAGTGCTTGTTGTAAGCGAAAGTGTAGTAAGTTTCGTAAATAGCTGTCTATCTCACTGAATCTTCCAACATAATATTGATTACACAGCAGCAAGATAAGCACTACCTTGTCTCATCCAAATATTTACGGAAGATTTTAAGTACATATGTTACTGGCTGTCCCCTGTAAACTGTGCATCATTGCTCAAATGAATGAGGCGTGGGGCAATGTCAATCACTTTTCCAATTAACCACCATTGTCCCATGCAGTATACTGACCATCACTGATGAACACAGTCGTATCTTGGACTGGTGGTAATCACCCTGTCAGATGGTCTGCATTAACCCAACCGATACTGTTGGGAGGAAAATGACGTAATCATTGCCAGCAGTAGTATCCAAATTTGTATTTTTTATGTTTCAAGTGGACGGGAAATATTTAAGTAAGGAAGATGATGCTAAATGGACTAAAGAAGAATTTATAAAAAGCGAGAGATGCTATTGCTGAAGATTTGTCGATTAAAAGGCCTACTGAAAATTTCAAAATGTCTTCTAGCTCAGTGCAAATAAGATTAAACAATGGAAAACATTCGGTCCTGCGGTTAATAAGAAAATGTGCACACCGTGTTGAAACACTCGAAGTTGTAATGTGTTTGAAGATGTAAGAGAGACATTTTCCACAACTGCTTTATAGTTTGGGGCAGCCATTCTGAAAGGAGAAGAAGGCTTTGTAATGTGTAAAAGAAACAGCAAAACAAAACAACTGATGAAACTAGAAGGCAGTAAAGAAGGAGACTCATGAGAAAATGATATTGCAGATATCAGACATAGACTGCCAATATTATATTTTAGTAAGCCTCTAACCAGAACACATGATATTCTATGAGCTTTTGATTGCACCTAATACAAGTAACTATGGAAAGATATTATTTAAAAGCTCAAAGAGAAAGAGATGCTCACGTAATGTATTGTCTAAAGTTACACATTCTAAAGGGATGTACACATTACAATGTAGCAGCTACGTTTCGAAGTACTATGTAAATATACCCACATTATTTTGAAATTTTATTTAAAAGCTTCAATAGTAATGATAATAACGTAAGGGCTTCACCCAAGATTAAACCAATTTAATTCATGCCACCCATAAGGCAACGTGGAATAACATATATTCATTATTAATTATTGTAAATGTAAATGAGAGTATGCTGAAAACAGTGGGAGGGTATATGTCGAACGATCGGTATAAAAGGCTCTGAGTAACCTTCAGTGGGATGGAGTGCTGGTTGACGTGGCCAGATGAAGATGGAAGTGGCAGTTGCGGGGGAAGATCATAAATTTCTAGTACCTTCTAGAACGATTTCAGCATAATAACACAGTTCAGGTTTTAGAAAGCGTGTGGGATTGTGAATGCTGTGGGAAACACCCCTGTAAAACTTCGATGGTGATATTGCGAGATATCAGCGTCGAGGAAAAATAGTTTCGTTTTTTCTTAAGCCTTCAGGATAAGAAAAATATATTTTAGATGTAAACCAAAGCACGTAATTAAGGACAGGGTTTAAGAAAAGGATCTCCTATCTCACATGCTATTGTCTTTCAGTAGTTTCTAAAGTGCGTGACGATGGGATTACCCACCGGCGCGAAGGTAGGAATAAAGTCGAGGTGAGTGCTAGCTTTGGCGTTTGCACTCTCGCTAGGGAGAGCCGCCCCCAGATGGACGGACCCATATCCGACCGCTCCGCCAAGCACATTCTGTCAGTAAGCACCCTTACAGGCGTTGCTCTAAGTGTCTGAAGCAGCAGCTGAATAGTGACAGGTTATTCCGCAACTTAATACGCCAGTAAAATCATACGTGAGGCGTGATTTTTGACTGTGTGATACTAAGTCTCATTGGAACTGTGACGAGTTTTAGAACAATGGTAGAACCGCATATCGCAATGAAGAAGCAGTCTCGTAGAAATGGGTAAGTGACTTCTTAAATGACTCGGCGTTGGTATGAATTTGTGATAGTCTTCAAGGTTTTACGGTATGCAAGATACCCGTAGCGTTGAGTACATTTAAACGAATCTAAATTCGTTATGTAATTTAGTAATTTTCAGGCGAGCGAGTGTTTTTTATAGTTGCTTCATAGAAATCCCATGTAACAGTGGAAAATTAATAGTTTCACTCTGAGTGAAACCGGTACCTAATTCTATGTACGTAAAGAGAAGACAGAGTATTGTAGAAGGGGCTAATATACACTACTGGCCATTAAAATTGCTACACCAAGAGGAAACGCAGGTGATAAACGCGTATTCATTGGTCAAATATATTATACTAGAGCTGAGATGTGATTACATTTTCACGCAGTTTGGGTGCATAGATCCTGAGAAATCAGTACCCAGAACCACCACCTCTGGCCGTAATAACGGCCTTGATACGCCTGGGCATTGAGTCAAACAGAGCTTGGATGGCGTGTACAGGTACAGCTGCCCATGCAGCTTCAACACGATAGCACAGTTCATCAAGAGTAGTGACTGGCATATTGTGACGAGCCAGTTGGTGAGAGATGTGGAGAATGTGCTGGTTAGGGCAGCAGTCGAACATTTTCTGTATCCAGAAACGCCCGTACAGGGCTTGCAATATGTGGTCGTGCATTATCCTGCTGAAATGTGGGGTTTGGCAGGAATCGAATGAAGGGTAGGGCCACGGGTCGTAACACATCTGAAATGTAGCGTCCACTGTTCAAAGTGCCATGAATGCGAACAAGAGGTGACCGAGACGCGTAATCAACGGCGCCTCATACCATCACGCCGGGTGACACGCCAGTATGGCGATGACGAATACACGCCTCTGACGTGCGTTCACCGCGATGACACCAAACACGGATGCGACCATCATGATGCTGTAAACAGAACTGGATTCATCCGAAAATATGAATTTTTGCGATTCGTGCACTCAGGTTCGTGTTTGAGTACACCATTGCAGGCGCTCCTTCTGTCAAGGGTAACCGCTGCCATGGTCTCCGAGCTGGTAGTCCACGCTGCTGCAAACGTCGTCGAACTGTTCGTGCAGATGGTTGTTGTTTCCTCATGTCAGCACGTTGTAGGTGTCGGCACCGGAGCCAACCTTGTGTCAATGCTCTGAGAAGCTAATCATTTGCACATCACAGCATCTTCTTTGTGTCGGTTAAATTTCGCGCCTGTAGCACGCCATCTTCGTGGTGTAGCAATTTTAATGGCAGTAGTGTACATTGTATTGATATGAAGGATAGAGCCTGATTCAGTGTGAAGGTAATTTGATGACATAAATAAGAGATGTGTCGTCATAAGACGTGTAAGGGAAGACTTTAGCGTGGTCCTCTGACGTTTGTGAGCTCTAGGTTTAACTACAGGTGCCTAACATTACTGTAACAGCAATCCCTGGCATTTCTAACAGGTTCTTTATTTCAGAACACGGCGTCTCTGAATTATTTTTTATTCATCCCATTAAGTCTGTCTTCTTATTTTCTGCAACATCTTTTTTCATTACAGTTTAACTTGGTTGATTTGTTGCTTCTCAAGATTGCGTACAGTGAGTAACGTCGAGAGTGGGAGAGCAGACCTGTCTTTGAAAGCCAAACATCTTCGAGAAATACATAGATCGTTTTCTGTGGTGCTTACGACATGTAAAAAACGTGAAGCGGACGTTGGACAGCTGCGCGTCCGATTTAATACAATCTATGTGGCACCAAGGCCCTCAAGTGGTTAACCACTGGCACGGGTACATTAATAATAGTATGCAACTCATGTTATGTCACATTCCGGCATTCAGATTAGTCTTAATAATAGTCAGGTGGAATCAATCCCAGAGTAATAAACTGCTTCACCACCGCTTCTAACTTCCAATATGCCCATATCTTCGAAATTATGATAGAATTCCCAGAATACCCAATGTAAGCAGGGCTATCTCTCTTACACATAAATAAATTCAAACAAATGCTAAAGTAAACTCAAACTGTGAAGCCTTATAACAACACATTTCATTTCATGCAGATACAAGGACTGAACATGACATTTGGATATTAGAGATATGATGACATCTCAGAATATCAACTGTCAGACACTTTTCGATCCTTTTTTGTTAAACTAATAGAACTAAAATTCCTTTCTCCTTCTTCTTTTTAAAGCATTGGTGATATAATATTGTATGAGTCCTGTAACTTGCATTCTGTGCTAAACAATAATTCTGTTCGAAATATTTGGTTCTCGTTTTTGCAGCATAGTACAGAACCCTGCATACACATCGAAATGATGATTCTAATCATTATTTGAAAAATGCTTTTCACAAAATCGAATCAGAACGGACATCAAAGAGCCAAGTAACAAATCATGGATCACTAGTGGCATTAAAGTATCTACTGAAACGAAAAGGCAAATGTATATGTCGATTACAACAAGTAGAGATGCTGCAGTAGTTCCACATTTCAAAATTACTAAGATCAGCTGTTAAAAAGTTGAGGAACGTGCACATTATGTCAGAAATCAATAATTTAGACAAGAGATCTATGGCTATAAGGACCGTAGTGAAACGAGAGAGAAAGAACAAGCAGCAACAGAACAGGGTAACATAACTATCGAATTGAATGGAAGGGCTATAAACGATGCATCACAGCTAGCAAGTGCACAGTATTTAACAATCATTTCTCAGTTATAGTAGAAAGTGTAGGAACAAACAGCTGAAGAGAAAAAACACTGCATTAAGTTGAAAAAGCCACCCTCAGGGAATTCAATCAAACGAATCTATCATCAACTTCTTCTACTCAAATTAAGAGAATTATACATTCTCTAACAAATAAAAGTTCATCTGCTTTCGATGGCGTTTCCAATACAGTACTATAAACTTCTTCCCCATGTAATAAGCCCCATCGTCTCTGAAACATGTAATGCATCGTTAATGCAAGGCATTTTTCCACAGAAACTGAAATATGCCGTTGTCAATACCCTCCACAAGAAAGGTGATATAGATATCAACAACTATTGACCTGTTTCAGAGTTGAGATCTTTTCCCAAAATTGTTCAGTAAACTATGCATTCCAGAAAAGTATCTCATCTGAGCGACTGTAATGTCAACATTTAGGATTTCAGAACAATTGTTCTACTGAGCATGCCATTTACATGTGACTCAGCAAATTTTACAAGTATTTAATAATAAAATAGCGCCAGTTGTTATTTTCTGTGAGCTGTTTCAGCCTTATGACTGGGTGAATACCCTAGATAAATTGAAGTTTTATGGGATTCGTGGTACAGACAACCAGTACATAATGTTATATCTAACCAAAACCATTCAGAAAGTTGTACTTTGTAATTAAGACAGTGCAGTCTGGGTACATAACTATGACAGGGAGAAATTACATATGGTGTTCCCTAAGGCTGAGTTCTAGGTCCAGTTCCTTGTAAGTGTAAACCATCTTGTATCTAATATCAACAAGTGGAATTAGTTATTTTTGCAAATGGCACTAATACCGTAATCCATCCAGGCATAAACGCAAAAAGAGAAGTAATGGTAAACAGAAAAAAGTATGATTGACAAGTTTCCTGCAAATAATCTCACCCACAAGTTTAGAGTTCTGCTCATCTCGGGGTGATACGTCCATTATAGGTGTAACACATGGTGGGGCAGTAATAAATATGGTGAAAACTTGAAAATTATTAGATGTTGATAATGACAAGGAAAAAAGACATTTTGTAATACCTAAATCAGCTTAGTTCAAACTCATTTGCACTTAGAATCACTGCAAAACATTAGGAGAGCTATATTATTAAACTGACATATTTTCCATATTTTCATTCAATGATGTCATATGCAGTAATGTTCTAAGATAGCTCATCCTTAAGAAAGGAAGTCTTCATTGCTCAAAAACTTGCAGTAAGAGTAATATGTGGTGCACACACATGACCATATTGAAAACTTTTTTAATTGAGATGGGCACTCTGCTTCAGAATATTATTCCCTCAGGAAGATAGTAGTAAATAATGCACTGCTGTTCAAAAGGAACAATGATTTATGTAATTACAATATCAGAAAAAGACTCACAATCATTAATCCACATTAAGGTTATCTTTAGCACAAAAGTCCGCAGCTCGTGGTCGTGCGGTAGCATTCTCGCTTCCCGCGCCCGGGTTCCCGGGTTCGATTCCCGGTGGGGTCAGGGATTTTCTCTGCCTCGTGATGACTGGGTGTTGTGTGATGTCCTTAGGTTAGTTAGGTTTAAGTAGTTCTAAGTTCTAGGGGACTGATGACCATAGCTGTTAAGTCCCATAGTGCTCAGAGCCATTTGAACCATTTAGCACAAAAAATATTCCACAATTCGGCAACAAAAATTTTTCATAATTTACCCAGTGTTACAAAAAGTCTGAGAGATAGCAAAGTAAAATTTGAAAACAAAACAAAGAATTTTCTTCTTGACAAATCTTGCTCTGCAGAACAATTTCTTTTATAGTAATTTGTACAAGGTGGTGGGTAGGAAACAGTAACCAATTTTAAGAAAACTAAACAGTGTGTAGCAGTTTTTAAAAATGAAGTTGTGATCTGTATGTAAAGTGAATCATTCTACATCATTAAGAATTATAGTGAAAATGATCCATAGACATGAAATTAACTCACTAACATTCTTCAAACTTGAGTTCTGTGTTGAATAATTATGCTGTTCGAATTATTTTCTCCTTATTTTTGTAGCATAGAATGAAACCTCGCATTCCTGTAAAAAAGATGTTTGTGTTGAAAAACTTTTGTTCCTTATATTAGTTAGAAGCACTCATTTCAGTGACACGCCGATCATTGGACAGAAACACGATATTGTATTGCCACTTCAGCGTTTGCGATCGAAACCTACAACCTATGCTTGAAACGAAGTCCAGTTATTATTATTATTATTATTATTATTATTGTGCAAAGCTAGCTCTCTGCCTTAACGATTAGAAATAATACAAGTTCTTTTCACCACCATCAGTGCTTTCTGATGATGTTTGCTTGGCCTCAAGCTAATTATTGTGTGAACATGAAAATAGACTTTAATTCATAACATTTTACTTTTATGAAGAAATTCAAAATAACAAAACCAGTACAGGGAAAGAAAGTTGATGCATTACACTGATGACAGTTTTAAGGGTAGTATTTTACAACTATTTTGTGTTATTATCTTATTATGTGTTGCCTTTCTCTGTTTCATGTACTGACTGGAAAATGTAAAATACTGATAAAAACGGGCTGAAGTGGAAGAAAAATGTGTCTTATTAGCAAGAAACAACTTTAGATGAAAGAATTTCAAACGATTTAAGAAGCAAACACGAAACAGGGCTGAAATATATTTTTTGGGATCATTTTTACCTTTTATGAAGCAACATACAAGGTAAGGAAAATATTACATAATTCTGTTGACTATACATATCGTAATTGATGCCAGTCGAGTTAATCGTTTACTGCCCAATTTCTTTTATGTTCCAAATTTTAATTTGTTGGTAATTAATTGCAATATTCATGAAGTTCAGTTGCACAAGTTGGCTGACTTCGTGTAGCGCATGTGTAACATCACTTAGCACAGTAACATTGTTTCAGGAGGTAAATACTTAAAATTAGTAAAAAGATATTGAGCACACAGTCATTTACTTTTAATAAAAAGAAAATTTTATTAAAAATAAAAGGCTTTGTGATCAAGATTGCTGTTTAGTAATTTTTCTTAACTGCCGGATCTCTTTCTCCCATTAATGTTGTCCAAAATTACGAGGTTAATGTTTTCTCACTGAAAATTTCATGCCCAGCTCTATTATTATTTCCATGCTGTTAACAAAGGAAAATTCATAATTTAGGCAGGTAATTTCAGCCATCTCTGCGATATGGTAGCGATAGATAAATCTATAAAAACGCCATTTGAAGAACATAATGAAGTACAGTGATACACCGCAGCTAGCGAATTCGCTGGTATGGCTGTCGACAACATCCATGCTTCAGCATGCGAATTGCGATTCCAGACTGAGAATGAAGAAATTATTCCACCTACCAATGGCATTCAAGACATATTTACGGCATTATATCAAAATGTCGACTAAGCAAGATAATATGTCGTCTATACCCAAAATTATCAACAGATTGGCAAATTTGCTGTCGCAACAAGATGAAATAACAAACGAAATTTCTAAATTTGAAAACCGCATAGCAGGTACTCCTGAGGCCGTACAAAATGTAATATATGAACAAATTACGTAAAAGAATTTGTTCAGAACCTTAGTAAAAGATATATAACATTATTGCTGAACCAATGGGCAGGTTAAAAGAAGAGTTTGATCTTCAGAGAGAATGTTTTTTACAGGAATATTTGACATGTATTTTGCATAAGGACCCTCAGACCAATAAAAAATTAGATTCAGAGTTACAGTTTTTATACAACAGTCGGTTACTGAAGTCTCATCTAGACTTCAGAGGAATCAGTAATATTTGAGTGAAATCCAGTCAAAATTATTTTATTCAAAGTTATGTCTGAATGGCACAACAATGTCACCTCTCATATTAGTAACACGCAGTAGTAACTACGCCACTGTCAAAGAAATGGTACTATTTATAGGGCAAATAGTTACTGCAATACTCTGACACAATACGAGTACAACAGAAGGTGAAGTGGTGCAACAGATCATGCTAGTCTGTAACCCAACCATACGGTGCACTGGGTTGAGCCAGCCTCTCGTTCACCGTATTGATGTATTTCTAGGATTATGTTCATTTTTAGACGCTTCTTGCCCTACCAACTTTTAATCAGTAAAGCAGCATTAAGTTTATTGAAGAAAAATGCACCATGCAGTTGTCCAGAAAACTGTCAGGAGGACTTTGATGCAAACAAACAGACAGTAGTGGATTCTGAAATTTTACGTCACCTTTCATGTCAAAAAATTTCTATATTGTCATTGATGCCTCTTACTCAGAATTAGGGGGACGTCTTTTACAGTTACATGAGTAAAATGATAAATGTGAAGTTTTGCTAGTCATACACTTTCTGAATGAGCACATTCTGCCATAGCATTTTAAACACTGACGATAGTCTGGGCATTTAATGAAATATTTAAGTATTCAAGTATTAAATTTTGTTATGAGATTAAAACTGCTTCATGCGTGCCTGGAACGTTGATCTTTATTCTTAAAGAAATATGATTTTGAAACAGTAAATGTTTGTGGAAAGGACAGTGTAGTAGCAAATGCTATGTCTCACTTACCTCAAGATATACCAAAGTTTTCAGGACCTACAGCACAAACCTCAAACTGCAGAGTGTTATTGATAAAATACAGCTATTCCAGAGAATATTTCTTGAATATGTATAAGAAAATGGTAGCCGTATAAGATGCTGACCATTGGTCAATGAAATGGAAATTACCTGTTTCACAGAATGCTACTGGAAAGCAAAACCACTGGTACAAAATACTTAACAAATGACTGGTCTATAATTGAAATGTGTAGCCTGACACTTGGTGTGTATGTATTCCAATTCCGTTTCAAGACGCTTTGATCTGATATACATCTCATGCATGAGGACATTATGATGGACAAAATTTTCGAGAAAACTAAATCTTTACTGTTACTTTCCCAACATGTGAAGTGTGCGTAACAGCCATTGAAAACCTGAATAATATGCCAGGAAATAAAGTCAACAAATGAGTTTCTGGCATATAACTGAACCATATACGACCAACCGAATCACTACAAATCGTATCAGTCGGTACCACTAGTCCACAGCTTTGAGCTACTGGTGGGGTCACACATCTTGTAGTACTCTATGATATTTTTTTCAAAATACGCCAGATTATTACACTATTTGCAAGCGTGGTGCGTTACTAATCAACATTGTGTCACATTTTAGTGGTAGGAAACGCAGACCAGTTTTAAGGGAACATCAAAGTAAGTAAATTTTAATATCAAAATCTCACACAACAGGTAACCGACTGGCAAAAATTTTTGTTGAGTTTAACACATTCATGTACACATATGCTGCTAACCAGAGAACACACTGGGTGGGATACCTTGAGAAAAGGGTGAAAAACCTGCCACTGTAACCTCCACAATATACATTGCCTGAATGAAACGAGTGGATGCAACTCTTCGATGGCTTCCGAGAGAAAATGATGGTGGGGACATAAAGTAAGGCAACGGGTAGTCCCACTTACAGAACATGTATGCTTGAGAGAATTGTATTATGATAAGAAGTTGGGCCACATACAATATTATTAGGTTAGGAGATGGTGTAGATTTAAAACTCATCCAAACTCTGTTCATTTTCAATGTAATAAAAGTAAATGGTAATTACTTTACACTAGTCGTTACAAACTAATCAGAATTACCTGTAAAGTAAGCTACTTGTTAGCCTTCCCTACAACCAATCAATTAAGTCGACTACATTGTCATCATGAACGTAAGAAACATCTGCATAAATGATTCACCTGCTATATCTTTCACTACAGTTTCTTAATACATAAGTATATACTTGTATGATAGTAATTTACATACTGCAAGAAAATCTTGGAACCCTATGTATACATGGAATCCTCTTGGATTGGAAGAAGTTTCTTTCAGCAGTACTATTTGTACGTAAAAGTTTATTGCTTGTTGGTAAAACTGATGACTTGTGCACAGAATAAGTTGTCTTTTCCACAATATTGACTTACGTTAGATGAAATGAGTACTGGGCACTCTCTTTTCATAGTATTAAGTATTTAGCTGTAAGAAACATTTGTCTGTCTTTCCTGGTGACCTTGAATTAAATGAACACAGAGCTTGGTACCTGAGGGAACGGTCTTGATTACTGAGCAGTTTGAAAATGTGTATTGTAGCTTGTTACTATAATACGTAGATGAATTTTGAATTCATATTAACAACATTCAAAGTCCTGCAGGTAATGCCATTATTAAATGTGAGTGGGATTTGTACTTTTACATTTTGAATTGGCTGATTGGGAGAAGCAAAAGCTATGCTATTTCATGGGACCTATTTTTTGTTATGGATTATGTGTATCTGTCTCACAGAAATATGTATTATATCTATCTTATAAATACCTTACTTATACTATATTTCACCAAAATACGACGATTTGTGGCAGCGACATTAACAGGCACCACTTTGTAAGTAATAATTGCTGCATGACTACGATCCAGTGAGCTCAATTTTTAAAATATCCGTTTCTGGGAGCATGGTGCAACTGTAAGACACTGGTAAACGAAGTATCGTGCAAGCACGTGTTGAAATGCAACTAAACTAGCATTTTGTACTTACCTGAGTCGAAATCAGCAAGGTATTTTCATGCCAGTGGCGCTGTGTGGAAGTTAGAATCCTCTTAGAATGCAAAGTTTTGAAGGCACTAGAGCTTACGTAGCTTACTGAAAACGGAATGGCCACTTTGCTGCAGGATGCTGTGACCGAAATTTCTTCATGACGCCAGAAAAACTTGATTGATGAAGTGAAGTACTCTGTGCTCGGTCATTATTCACTTAAACTGTACAGTAAATCTAGATAAAAATTTTCTCAGCGGAGACAGTTTTTGGCAGATGTTGCAGAAGTTAAGTTTGCAAGACTGTTTTTGAGTTCATCTGGTGATTCAAAGCAATAAACAACTGAAATCGTAGTGCAGCGAACACTAAACAGCTATGTAAAGACGAAGTGTAAAGGGTCCCCTCAAGTTAATCATGTATCCATTTAATGAACGAATATTTATGTCATTCTCTGATATTCTTACTTATGTGAAAGACTGCCATTCTGCTAACAAATTCTTTATTTCTGAATAAATTTTGTAGGTCGTGCATTACATACATCTGATCCTTTTGCACAGCTGTTACATGTTACCTGGTTATGATGGACAACCTGCTGCCTCTTTGAGATCCACCAAACTATGCTGAGGCATCATACATGCTATTCCAGACATCAACCTCACTTTGAGGGTCCTGTCTTTCGTGTCGTGTCCTTGCGCATCTGACAGTCGTCACCTACATCATGTCCTTTGGGTCCATGTTACCTCACCCTCGTCAGCTGAATCATCAAGCCAAAAATGTTCAGATGTGTCAGTATTTCTACGGGACCAAACTGCTTAGGTTATCGATCACTAGACTTACACACTACTTAAACTAAGTTATGCTAAGAACAACAGACACACACCAATGTTCGAGGGAGGACTGGAACCTCCGGCGGCAGGGAATCACCAAGCCACCAACACAATCCAATATCTCCTAATTTCTGATATTCGCTATCATAAAAAAGTGAACTGAAATAATTTTCTTAGTGTACTGTTTTACGTTTCGTATGTCACCATGCTACCAGCGTCATCAATCGAATGCAGAACCACCAGCGATACCTAAACGTCACTTGTCCCCAGAAAGACATATTTTTTTTAAAATTACCTTTCCAAGCACGATAGTTTATGAATATGAATTTATTTTCCAGTGACCTGTAATGTCCCTCATAATATAAATTGCAATAGTCTTAATGCAGTATCACAGTTTTTCGCAGTTTGCCTGTTGACTGCTCCCAAACAGGAGAGGGGACAAATTTATTTAAATGTACTATTGAAGATAGAACTAAACCAAGATTTTAACCCTAAGTCATGTGATATGGCGTTCCACTGCAAAATTTTATTGCATTTGTAGCTCTGAAGTCATTTTCATGAATGTCCTGTCATAGAGATCATAACTTACTATACTGGTTCATTGAACTGCTTTCAAGCAACCATTGTTATCCTCTAACAATACAATAGATTTAACAGAATTGCACCATGTCTCTTTCACATTGCTTATGTAATTTTATTCTTGTGCACCGACTGCTCAAACTCCTGAGTGAAGTGGTGTTCAATTTCGTATGCATGTACAATGACAGAGATTGTCTCCACCATTCAAGGGGGATCTATAGTAACAAGTTTCCTTTCAAGCTGCCACCCTTACTGAACTTCACATTTCGATGTTTCAGATGAGATGACGTCTCACGTAATAAGCTTTATGTATGTACAAGAATTTTACGTGAAGGCATTTTCGAGCATCTTTTGTTAAACCAACGAAACTGATTTTCCTTCTTCTTCTTCTTCTTCCAGCACCGGTGAAAAAAGGCCGTGTAGGCATTTTCGAGCATCTTTTGTTAAACCAACGAAACTGATATTCTTTCTTCTTCTTCTTCTTCTTCTTCTTCTTCTTCCAGCACCGTTGATAAAAGATTGTGTCAGACATTTAACCTGCGTTATGTGTTAAAGAACATTGCTGTTTTAGTTAGTTTCCTCTGTATTTTGGTAGCATAGTAGGAAACCCTGTGTTGGCGTAGAAGTGAAGTTTGATTTTTGTAGTTTTTGGCCTGAAAATTAGTTGGAAACAGTCAGTTCGGTGACTCGGCGATCGCGCGCCATAAAGGCGCTATTGTTTCCTCATTTCGACGTAGGTAAATCGAACCCGCAATCCATGTTTTAAAGGAATTTCTATTGCGATTATTATTATCCATCATTACAAAAATTACATCATGTATTAACAGTAGCACTGTTTCTCGTCACCTAACTTGTACTTGCCAATGACGATGCTTGGCGTGAAACTAATTATTGAACGAAAATGAAAGCAGACTCATACGACTGAAAATCGTTTTATGCTGTAACAAAAGACTTGCAAGGCTAGTATCATCTTACCAATTTTATGATCATATATTTCCTTTTCTTTTAGTTTATCCTTTCTTAAATAACACTTTACTTTCGTAAATAAATTTAAAATAACACGACACATGCGATTTGCAAATGGTAATACGTTGCATCTTACACGATACAAATGAGGTGGATAAGGGAACCCAGCGAAAGTTCACCTCTTGATACACGAAAAGGGCACACACACCGCATATTGGTGTCCAGTGTTACCGTTTGCTGTTAAGATGAGCTAACTGAAAGCGATATGGAATATCTGACGGGAAAATGAAGTGGAAGAATCAACAGCAAAATGAGAAGATTCGCATGAGATCAGCCTGTCAGCTGGAAGACGTCAATAAAAGCCTTTTTCCAAATTTGGAAATTTTTCACGTAATTATTGCTTGGAGGTTCAAATGGTTCAAATGGCTCTGAGCACTATGGGACTTAACATCTGAGGTCATCAGTCCCCTACAACTTAGAACTATTTAAACCTAACTAACCTAAGGACATCACACACATCCATGCCCGAGGCAGGATTCGAACCTGTGACCTTAGCAGACGCGCTGTTCCGGACTGAAAAGCCTAGAACCGCACGGCCACCGCGGCAGACTTGCTTGGGGGTTTCAAGTATAGAGCAGCAGGCAGAGATGGTGAGAGATTGCGTTCGACTTCACAGGAGAATTGCAAATAAACGCCGAATTGTAGCACCAAAATTACGTCTGGGATAACGTCCTAGCTGGACATCTGTCTTATTAGAGAGGAGATGTGTGACTGCCAATATGAACAGATGACGAAATTGCGTCCAACTTCACTGGAGAATATCAAATAGTTGACAATTTGTAGCGGCAAATTTATGTCTGGGGCAGCGTTCTAGCAGAGGCGATTCGTGATTGCTGACAGGCGTTTGGGAATATGATTCATGCCTGCTATGCCCGCCCGGTTGGCCGTGCGGTCTAACGCACGGCTTTCCGGGCGGGAAGGAGCGCCCGACAGATTTGTGTCAAGGTCCGGTGAGCCGGCCAGTCTGTGGCTGGTTTTTAGGCGGTTTTCCATCTGCCTCGGCAAATGCTGGCTGGTTCTCCTTATTCCGCCTCAGCTACACTATGTCGGCGATTGCTGCGCAGACAAGTTCCCACGTAAGCGTACACTACCATTACTCTACCACGCAAACATAGGGGTTATACTCGTTTGGTGTGAGACGTTCCATGGGGGGTCCACCGGGGGCCGAACCGCACAGTAACCCTGGGTTCGGTGTGGGGTGGCGGAGGAGTGAAGTTGACTGCGGTAGTCGTCGTGGGCTTGCGGTTCACTGCGGCTGCGGCGGGGTCGGAGCTTGTCCGTCGTTTCTAGGGCCCCGGTTAACATAACATAACATGCCTGCTTGTATTATCATGTGTGGGATAAAGAGTTATAGCGAAATGCTTTATTTTGAACCACAGAGTCGTGGTCAGGAACAGCATAGAGAAACAGTGAGAGAAAGAGAGAGAGAGAGAGAGAGAGAGAGAGGGAGAGAGAGAGAGAGAAAGAGAGAGAGAGAGAAATCTTTGAGTAGGTACATCTGTTTCCAGTTGTTTTGAAATTCTCAAACACACATCTTCGAGACCGAGTCCCCTCGATAATGTGTATCCCGGAGCTATCCTCCGAATTTATCTTGCTTGCAAATGTGGGAGAGAAAATATGACGCTACATTAACAAGGCAGGACTTAGTGAGCAATGTTGAATAGTAACATTTTTGATTATTTGACCTGGCATGATGGCGTGTTAGAAAAGATGGAAGACTCACTGCGAGAGGTTTATGGTTGTTGCTGCAGTGTCATGAACCCGATGGCTCATCCTGTGGTCTTTTCACCTTCTAGAGCCTTTCCTTGTAGTCACATTTCGCCCACGCACGTCTTATTCGCCATCATGTATGCCAATTGGATGAATTCAATATCACCCAACGTAACTGGCCCAATGAAGTAATTGATGAGATGTCCATTTGTAACGTGTTAAGGTTGACTACTATAAGAATTCACTGATTATTCAGTTGACTTATCGGAAGTACGGAAAGTAGCACTGCACGTAATATTCTCTAATGTTTCATCAATTTCAATCGCAACATGGAACGGCTTCCTTTTAATACAGCGTATATTCAAAGCTCATATCTATTAATATCCACTCGGAGTGTCGTAGTTGCTGGATGGAGAAACGGTTTCAACTTCTATTTTACGACGATATCTCGAGATCGAGTGGCCAGGAAAGTAATTTATTCATTAGCAAATTTTACGGGTAAAATTCCACGCAAGAGTTCATAAGAACAACGTAACATATTTTACTGTAGTAATTTCTTTATGAAGCTCTACTCACGAATTGTTAGGAAACACAAAATGTAAAATAATCAAACGCAGTCCTCGGCTTGGGGAGCAGAGGATCAAAGTAAGAAGCAGAGCGAGTATATTTTCGAACCATTCATACGATAATGCATGCAAAATCTCAACCATTTTACTGTATAAAAAGACTCATCAAGACCCCGAGTGTGCTCGAGAGGGCTAGGGGGTTAGGTTTAGATGCAGTTGTAGAGACGACCACCAATACAAGGGCACAAAAAATATTAAAATCATTAACTAGAAGAAATTTTCCGGAAAAATAGGTAAACATCTTAGTCAGGAATAGGTTCAAGAGGCTGTTCACATTTAATTGCAGTAGTACCTGCATTCACAACACGGAACTATCTGCAAGCCAGAAATTTGTCCATCTTTCACAAATTAAGAATCTGTGAAGCAATACAGAAATACACACTTGTGCGGGTACTCGTTAGATTCAAGACATTGATATGTACAGATTGGGACAAATAAAAGTGGCCCGGACATTTTGAAGTCATTTGTGGCAGCACTAGCGGAGGAGAAAAAGCCCTACAGTTACGTACAACTGCACATGCAACCGGTCGAACCTTGGAGTACATTTACACAGCCTTCATGCCTGAAAGAGTCGTTAGCAGAGGCTAATTTGGTCTCGGCCCTAGCTAGCCACCCAGTTGGTATCATATGACACTGTACGATTACTTGATGTGGGCAGCCCTCAAGTCTAAGGTGTATTGCAACAACCCACATAGTCTTCAAGAGCTGCAGCTCAGCATTTCGGATGAGATTACAGCAGTTCCAGCAGTTCCAGCAGTCCAGCTTCGATCCGCTATCAGCGACTGGCAGATTAGGACTCAGAAGTGCCAAGAGATGAATCATGGTCACTTTAAATATCTACTATAGCCAGCCGAATATTGTATTTCCTTTCCTCTGCTGTGTTTCTCTGTAAAATGGAATTCTGCTCTTAGGGTCCTTTTTATTTGTCCCACCCTGCATCATTTAAGCATATCTTTGAACGGGAAAATCCGATACATGGAATGTGGTACGCGAACAGTAAGAACACAGGAATACGGTTCAGACTCATTCGTTTCACAGTAAAATTACCATAACAATATTACAAGCTTATTTTTCATCCTCTTTTAGACAAAGGAAGACCCACCGAGCTGCACGTAAATTTATGAGATATAAATTTAGAACAAAGAAGAATCGTGAAACTGTGGTATTATATCCTGAAAAAGTTGTCGAAAACAACTGCAAACTCAAACCGAATGATTCTCAATACTTTTTCCATGATACTAGGGCCATAACTTACCAAGTATCTCTCTCCCACGTTCAGAGATGTGTTCACCTGATGTCAATTAGGCACCTGTACCTCACGAAACGGGAACACTGTCCTCCGTCACTAATCAGCGTCTCTGGTTTTAGCACAAGATAGCTCCTGTCTAATGATGGTAGCTCAAATATTTACTCGAGATGTAACAACTTCCTGTTTGCAGTACACGATACTCAAGAAAATGTGAACGAGGGTTATTAAAGTCGTGTGTTTCTGTAGCCTGTGTCAGTAAGTTAACGGTCACTTTCATTCATTCTGTGAAAATTAAAAAAAAAAGTTTTACAATCCAATTTATATCGCTAGCATTTTTCGTAGGGGGAGTTTCTGTTTCTTTCACTCCCTTTATAGTATTTTACAATTTGGTTACTCCATTAAAGAAAGCACTGTCGGGATGATGAGACAGATATCGAAATATTTTATGAAATTAGTTTGTGCTGTGTGGCCACAAATAAGAAACGAAATGTACTGGTGAGACGCCTATGGAGAGACCGAAAGAGAGATAGGAAATTTACTGAGGTGCAAAAAAACGGAGAGATGATAATGACGAGACAGATTTGGAAAGATAGTGTGCGTACAGATTACATGTAATTTCTTGACAAGGGAGTGCAGTAACTACACAGGTGGGACGTTGACACGAGTGTGTGCGTGTGTGTGTGTGTGTGTGTGTGTGTGTGTGTGTGTGTGTGGCACCAATTTACGCATTTGAGAGGGAAGTATCTCTGAACGCAACTACAGCTGAATTTCCTGGAAATACAGCGCAATTGAGTAATTGGCGCCAGTTCAAGTGAAGATTGCGTAATATCACAGCTACACACTGACTGGCTGCCTCAGTTTAATACCTTCCAATATACTACACGGCGATTGGTGAGGGCAGGGCAGGCGAGGGTGAGAGGAGGGTTGGGGACATTTAACTCATTAGAAAAATGGTTTCTCTGAAATATGTTCTCCCTCTTTTTAACAAAACCTGCATGTACAACAACATGCTGTTTTCGGTTCTTCCTCGCAGATGGTATAAGCAGAAAATCGGGTAATAATTTTTATGTCTTATTGGTGTAGGTGGAGGATATTACCACGGTATCTGTATTTTCCAAAACTTTGTGATCCTACCTGTTTGCAGATTGAAACACTGTCACTGAAGCTACGATCCTCACAGATCCAGTTAAAGTTTAGCCTGGATTAATAATAAACAAGTATCGCAAAGTCAAAGAGAGAGTGGAAGAGGAGATGGGCAGAAACGAGATGGGGGGGCTAGAGAAAATTGAAACAGTGAGGGAGAAGGAGGGATGGACAAAGAGAGCGAGGAGGAGGAGGAGCTAGACGAAGAGATGGACCAGAAGAAGATCAGAACGAGTATCCAATACCCTCACATACTTAACCACTTGCGAAGCATTGCCTAATTCGCTAGTCTTGTATGTTACCCATCTGTCCCTATCGTCTATTCCTATTTTCCCCAAAACTACACATGATCAAGACATTCCTCCAAATTTTTTGTAGAATGCAAGCACACTCCGCAAGTCGGTAGCAGAAGGTGCTTTATGCCACAGACATAAATTGTGAGGGAAAAATAAACGGCTACAATGAAGCCTCTGTGCGAGGCCTAATTTTTCTTATCGTTCACAAAATGTATGTTGGCTATGGAGGCCATTTTTCAATAGTGTTTTCGCGAGAAGAGCGTTGTCTATTAGTTCACGTAATACTAGACTGTTGATTGAGAGTACTTGTAGTTTCAGAAAAAGGTCTCTAGTAAGTCTGTAAGGAGTGTGTCTCAGTAACTCCACAGGCAAAAAGGATTGAGTATTACGAACCGGCCAGCAGTCCTTGCGGGTTGACAATAGATTATTTATTTCGACCTTCGTTTTCCTTCTTCATACGAAGCAGTCTTGTGATACATCTGTCGTAGTTTCCCAATGCATACACAACCAAAACTCATATTTAATAATTTCATCATTATGATCAACACATGATTACTTTGTGCAATAGATTAAATAAATTACAGCTGCAACGTACAATGTCGTTACTGGTGCTGTTCTTGATATTTTGTTCACTCTGTAATAAAATAATTTTTTCGATTGTCTGAGTACTGGGCGTGCTGCACCTACGGCGACAGGTATGCGCCACAGTGCGACAGGCAGCTGCACTCACACCGACGCCATGTGTGAGCAGGTCTGTCGTATGGAAATATTTATCTGGTGTCGGTAGTTGCATGGGTTCCGAGTCGGTAAAACGAATATCGTTACCACTACCCATCGCGATACACAGGTCAGTGATTCACTGCCTTTTATCAGTTTCGCGTATGACGTTTTCCGATGGTTGCTGTCAACCATTGTCTGCACGTAGAGGCAGTGGTGGTTCTTCCCTGAGGTGTGCCGTCACGATAACTGCTCTATTCGATGAGCTACCTGGAGACTTGCAGTGGTGGGGGCAGTGTTAACTCAAAGCATTTGCGGAGATCGGGAAGAAATAGTAGTGACTTTTCTGTTCTCAGGTACGTGTAGACCATTTATTCCAGCAGTCACTGTGCGTTTGTTCCAAGTTGATTCCTGTTTGGTGGAAAGTTAATTGTAATTACATGTGTGTCTCTGGAGTGCCAGTTCCCCAACAGACGGTTTGCAGCATCAGCAGCTTCCTATGGTTGCATTTTATTGCATGGTGAAAGAGGTGCCGTGACGTATGTCACTTAATAATTTCGTATGTTGAAATAGTTTATTATTTTTCTGCACTCTGGCCAATGATCAGTGTCATTTTGAAGGTAGAGGTGCGTTCATGCACTTTGGAAAAATGGTTCAAATGGCTCTGAGCACTATGGGACTTAACTTCTGAGGTCATCAGTCCCCTAGAACTTAGAACTACTTAAACCTAACTAACCTAAGGACATCACACACATCCATGCCCGAGGCAGGATTCGAACCTGCGACCGTAGCGGTCGCGCGGTTCCAGACTGTAGCGTCTAGAACCGCTCGGCTATCCCGGCCGGCTGCACTTTGGATTATTTCCATATTTAATTACGAGTGCTGTAGGGACGTCAGACACTAATTTTCTAACGGTTTACTTCGTGTTACAAGTCTTTGTATGCTGCCTGGGAACACATGTTGATCTCAGCCACTGGAAGTGTGTACTTGTCGCTAAATTTTTCCCGATGTTCTCAGAATGGCCCACCTGTAGGGGAAATGGAGTAGTTTCGTCGCATTTCATCACTCCTGTCGAGTTTGATGGATTCTGCAGTCTAATATTATCAGTGTGATGGGCACAAAGGATTTTTACCATTCTTACCCGAGTTTATTTCGTACTTACTTTTGATTCTTCTACCCATTAATAAAACAATAGTTTATAGAGTGTTTTGGTAGATTACGTGGATTTTATTCTGCCTGGGAGCTCTCGCGGACGAGGACTGAAACAGCCCACACATGAGCGCAAGCTCTGAAAGTAGGATGGTTGGGAAGTTTTGTTCTGATTGGTGCAGAGAGAGAAGGGGAGAGGGAATGAATCTTACCAGAAGTACAGAGAACATATTTCCACTGACTTGTTGCGAACTGTTTGCCATTAATACTGTCGGTAGAAGGTCCCCTCACCGAATATTTCGTGTAGCAGCCGTGTCTTTTGCTCCAGCAAACATGTCAGTCGCGTCGGAGAGAAGTAAAACTAAAATAATGCAAATATTTAGGAAACTGCTGGCTTGGTGCCGTTTACTCATGGCCACACTCCAGAGGTCGAAGTCCGCAGGTGTCCGCAGGCCTGCGGGCGAGTTGCTTTTCGCTAGGGCTGGTTGCAGGTACTAGTCAGCTCTCTAGTGGTTCAAATGGCTGCGAGCACTATGGGACTTAAATTCTGAGGTCATCAGTCCCCTATTACTTAGAACTGCTTAAACTTAACTAACCTAAGGACATCACACACATCCATGCCCGAGGCAGGATTCGAACCTGCAACCGTAGCGGTCACGTGGTTCCAGACAGTCAGCTCTCTAATTGCATATATTGTAGGCTGTGCTAATTCTTATACGCATATAATGTATCTTTGATCGGACATCTATAAACATCAGAATATTGCTACAGCAACATAAATTTTCTGTGATGTGGTTATTTCTAACGCTGCATTGGTTTCAATACATAAACTATGTAACACACAGTCAAGTAAAGTACTGACAGCCTAGCAATTATTTATCTATCACAGAATCACATTTAGTACTAATACAGTACCTTTGTTTGCTCAGCTCTCATAGAATTTGCTATTATGTAATTAATTTTATAGAATGATGTCCTCATTTCTACCTACAGAGGAATGTGTTTGTTTCTGAAACATACACTACATCACACATACACTACTAGTCTAGTGATGTCTTAACAATGATGAAATATTAATTCGGATATTTTTGGGCACATGCTGCATAGTGATTGGCTGAAAGCACCATGACGTGATGCAGTGTGATGAGAGTTTAATGAGACGTCATGACATGGCCGAACATGACATTGATATGACATTGTAACGTGACGTGACGCCACGTGACCTGATGTGACGCAACATGATGCGAACGACATCGACTTGATGTCGAGAGGACTTAGTAGTATCTCAAATAACTGGATAAAATACGTAAAATTGTGGAAAATGAGTACAATTCTAAAAGTGTGAGAAATTAAGTAAAATTGTGGAAATTATGGAAATATACGAAATATGATAATAATTACCTTTCTGCCTGGGTTATGGCAGAATATAGGCTTTGTAGTGGGAATGAGAGAGGAGAAAATCTAACAGAGTTGTGCAATAAATTTCCTCTTGTGATAGTAAATACTCTGTTCAAGAATCACAAGAGGAAGACGTATATATGGAAAATAGATGAAGATGGTATTTGTTCTTTCGGACATGTCCGAAAGAACAGATACTATTTTCATATAGTTAAGGCTAGCCGGCCATTGACCTTCTTCTGTGCGGATGCACACGCACTGCCTGAACTCTTACGGGACTTGTTAAGATTATCTGTCGCGAGTAATGAGTGTAGTGGGCAGGGGCACTACGAATGTAGTGTGTGGAGATTAAGTTGGGAGTGTGGGTCTAACGGGGAGCGTGCAAGGGATAAATCACTGCTTTTCAACTGTCCCTGTTTTCTATCAACACCTGGCGACAGCTTAGGGTCTTGATTTAATTATCCTTTCTTTATATGGTAGGCTGAAGGTTAGGAGAGTAGTCAGGTAGGATCTATGTGCAAGGAAATCGGCTAGTGAAGTACGTAGATATGAAGAGATCTACTTGAAGTTCTCTGAGGCTGTGGGTACTGAAATAATAAATTGCTTCGTAGGTGGTTCAGTCGAAGAAGAAATGATATCACCAAAAAAGGAAATCACAGAAGTTGGAAAGAAAAACATACGTACATCTAAACGATCAAGAGGAACTGGAGAACTACTTGAGCTGATCGGCAAAAAAAGGAAGTACAAAAATGTCAGGAAAATTTAGGAATGCTGAAATACAGGTCACTTAGAAATGAGATAGATCGGAAGTGGCTTGCATGAGAAATGTGAACACATCTAAGAAGTAAAAATCGTCGAGAGCTTTGACACCGCGTATAGAAGAGTCAAAATAGCCTTCTGTGAAATTAAAGTCAAGGACGGCAACCTTAGAAGTGCAGTGATGGCTTGGTTCAAATGGCTCTGAGCACTATGGGACTTAACTACTGAGGTCATCAGTCCCCTAGAACTTAGAACTACTTAAACCTAACTAACCTAAGGACATCACACACATCCATGCCCGAGGCAGGATTCGAACCTGCGACCGTAGCGGTCACGCGCTTCCAAACTGACGCGCTTAGAACCGCACGGCCACACCGGCCGGCAAGTGCAGTGATAATTCAACTGTTAAACGCAGAGGAGAGAGTAGGTAGTATGGAAGAGTACACTGAAGGTCTCTGTGAAGGGGACAACGTGACACAAGAAACGGGAATCGACAGGAAACGGATTGAGGAAAGAGGACCTAGTACTAGAATCAGAATTTAAAAGAGTTTCAAACGACTTAAGATCAAATAAAGCAGAAGGGGTGGATAACATTCCATTAGAATTTCTGAAATCATTGGGAAAAGTAGCAACATATTATTTTCATTGTTGTGTAGAATGTATGACACTGGCGATATACTATCAGGCTATCTGAAAAACACCATCCAAATAATTCTGAAGGTAGCTAGAGCTGATAACTGGAGAATTGTCGCACAAACACCTTAACGGTTCATGCATCCAAGTTGCTGACAAGAAAAACGTACAGAAGAATAGGAAGGAAACTGAGGTTCTGTAAGAAGACGATCAGTTCGGTTTTCGGGAAGGTGAAGTGACGATTGAGAGAGTTCTGACGTTGCTTTGGATAATGGAAACAAAGCCGAAGAAACAACGAGAGATTTTCATAAGATTAATTGGCATGAAAAAAGTTTGTTCAGCAATGACAAATGGAGTAAGACGTTCGAAATTCTGAGAGAAATAGGGGAAAGCTATTAGGAAAGACGGGTAATGTACAATACGCACAAGGAGCAATAAGACTTGACGAACAAGAACCAAGTGCTCCGAAAAAATGCGCTGTAAGATGTGGCTGCAGCCTTTCGCCTCTATTTTTTAAGCTATACGTCGAGGAGGCTATGACGGAAATACGAGAGAGGTTCGAGGATGGGATTGAAATTCAAGGTGAAGAGATATGAATGATAAGATTGAGTGATGACATTGTTATCCTCAGCGAAAATGAAGAAGAATTTCAGGATCTGGAGTATGGAGTAAACAACTTAACGAGCACAATATATGGATGGAGAGTCTATCGAAGATAGACGAGAGTAATCAGAAGTAGCAAAAATGACAACAGGGAGAAACTTCAGAATAGGGGATAACGAAGTAAAGACATTTTTCTACCGAGGCAGCAGAGAACCCATGACGGACGGAGCCAGAAGGATATAAAAAGCAGACTAGTACCGGCAAAGAGTGCATTCCTGTCCAAGGGAAGTCTACAAGTATCAAACAAAGCCGTCAATTTTAAGGAAAATTTCCGAGAATGTACGTTTGGAACACATTGTACATTAGCTAAACTTCGACCGTGGGTAAACTGGAGCAGATGAGAATTGAAGCATTTTGAGTGTGGTGCTACACAAGAATATTGAAAATTGGGTGAACTGATAAAGAATTAACAGTCTCTCTTCAGAATAGGGGAGGAAAGAAATATTTAAAAAAACACGTAAAAGTGAAGGGACGGAATAATAGGACAATTGTTAATACAATAAAGAATTGTTTCCATGGTATTACAGGGAGCCATAGAATGTGAAAACTGTTGAGGCAGAAAGATTGGAATACATCCGTTCATTATTGACATAGGTTGCAAGTGTTATTCTGAGCTGAAAAAATTGGCAAACGCGAGGAATTCGAGGCACGCTGCATCAAACCAGTCAAACGGCTGATAACTTAAATAAACAAAAATTATAGTAAAATAAAACAAAATAAATTAGTACGTACATGGATGTGGTTTCCGATGGTGACTCGAATCACGAAAATCACATCACAGTAAATTTAACTTGTAGTTACTAAATATCCATATCCTAGACCTCAAGCGATGTGACCGGATATATTGGAAATAAATCCGTGCTACTTTGAGACGAGTAATATGTTATTAACAAATGATCCCACACATTCGAGTGTTCGTTTTATAAGAGATGAGGAGGGGAGGGAGTACTTGAATCTTATTACTCGAGATGGGAAGTGAGAGACAAGGGGTAGGTTACGTGAAGTGTAGGTGAAAGGAGGGGAGATGTGGGGTGACCAGTTTCCAGAGGGAAGAGTGGGAGCTGACCTTGATTATAACTATCATGTAACCTGACACTGCAAGTCGTTGACTGTGGCCATGAGATAAGAAACCGGTTATATGCGGATAGTGGTAGAATCCAGCCAGCTTATCTACCTACACAATGTTCTTGAACAGAACTGATGAAAATGCAGAAAGTGTACGTTAAACACAGACCGTAAACTGCATCCTATTCTCGCGAAAATATCTAAGTGACTCATCGCGTCCGCTTCGTCGCACAGCACGTCACACGATTTTCCGGCGCTTGTGCGCTCACTTACGACATTTCAACCACAGGCGACTGTTCGTTCATGTAGTGCGCCGCCTCTCGCACGCATGCGCGGTGGCAGTGGCGGTTGCGATGGCGCCCTCATTAATTCGTAAGCGAATGTCACATATCCGCTAAGTCAGTGTGTGCAGACGAAGAACACCCTTTCCGACAGGCATCTGATACCATCTCATGGGATATTCCAATCACTAATGCCATACGCCACTACAATTGTTTCCTTGGTGTTTAAGTTTTGACAAATATTATTTTGAAATGTAATACATACTGCATTCCTGTCTATTGCTCTGCATGAGAATGGCAGGTTAAGGCAACACCGTAGTTAGTTTCCGCTGCGTTAACAACGTTCTGAAACTCAGTGTGACGGAAGTAATCTATCGCCCCTTGAAGTGTCACAACATTTCTGAGCCAGCAAGATTGATAGCCCACAGACATTTCGATTATGTTAAAGTCTTTCATTATAATCTGATTATAATCTCGTTCAGGTCGATAGGCGACTGACATATCGCTTCCCCACCTCTGTTAACTTGCCGTTTGTATAGTGTGAGCTCTGTTCCTATATATTCTTTAATACTGCCACAACACTGATGCAGTTAATTCACTGAGGGTAGATGGTTACACAGTAAATACACTTTTGTGCCAGTTTGGTGTCCGTTGGCGGGGAACTACCAAACAACAAATTTGGTCTCAATAGAGGTTTATGTGCTCCTACGATGTTTCCACGTCAGTTTTGGATCTGGAAACAAATTAACTGCAATTTCTGTCAACGAGCTGGGTAAAAACAAACCTCCGAATGATGCTGTGATGAAGAAGGTGAGCTGTAATCGTCAGGGGATGTCAGCTGTAAGACGAATTTTTAATACCGATCGGCAACTTCCGAATCAACAGGAAGTCTTTGTACCAAGGAGATACTACGTTGCGAGACAATAGGGTAGATCCTGAACAATATTGCCGCGTTGTTTCAAGAAAGTCAATCCCCGTTCGCTGCTCTACGTGTGTCAGGGAAAATCTACGAACAAAACTGTGAAGAGAGTTGAGGTCTGGACTCGCATTCGGGAGGACGACGGTTGAACCCCGCGTCCGGCCATCCTGATATAGGTTTTCCGTGATTTCCCTAAACCGCTCCAGGCAAATGCCAGGATGGTTCCTTTGAAGGGGCACGGCCGACTTCCTTCCCCATCCTTTCCTAGTCCGATGAGACCGATGACCTCGCTGTATGGTCTCCTTCCCCAAACACCCCCAAGAGTTTGGGTCAATAGTTGCGGCTAACAAGCAGCCCAAAACGTACGTCCGGCATTGATAACAACAGTACCAGCGTCGAAGCGAAGCCTTGCACCATGTGTCACCACTCAAAGAACTAAAACCGGGGCGACGTGGGTCAGCAGGTGGCTGTGCTCGTCATCGGCAACAGCTACGCTCCTACGGAACAGAGAAGTCGCCCCTTGCAACCAGGGATCCTGCACAAAATGGAAGAGGCAAAAACCAAGGCAACGGCAGCGTTGGCGTACGGACTGGAGAACAATGGAGTGCGTTGTGGAAGGGAACATGAAAACAGATATATATTTTAGTTATAATGAATTTCAATTAGTATAGTGTATACCAGTGATAGATTGGAGGGACACATTTGCAAACAATAGTAGTCACAGGTATACTTACGCATCTACCTCTACATCTACAAACTCCGCAAGCCACCTTACGCTGCGTGGTGGAGTGTACCTGGAACCACCGTTAGTTATTTCCTTTCCTGTACTGCTCGCAAATAGAGTGAGGGAAAAACGAATATTTACATTCCTCCGTAAGTGCCTTAATTTTTCCTATCTTATTTCCATAGTCCTTTCGTGAAATGTATGTTGGCTGCAGTAGACTTTTTCTGCATTCAGCTGGAGATGTCGGTTCCCTAAATAAATCTAAACCGCGTTTCTCGAAAGAACTTCTCCGTCCCTCCAGGGATTCCTACTTGAGTTCCCGAAGAATCTCCGTAGCACTGAAATGTTGTTCGAACCTGCCGGAAGCAAATCTAGCAGCCCACCTCTGCATTTCTTTTATGTCTTCCTTTAATCTGAGCTGGCTCGCATCCCAATCTCTCGATCAGTACTAAAGTACAGGTCACAATAGTGTCCTTTGTACACAGGCGCATTACGGATAAAACACACTTTCCCAGAATTCTCAGAACAACTCGAATTCGACCATTCGCCTTCTCTACCACATTCCTCACAAGCTCGTTTTATTTCATATCTCTTTCCAATGTGATCCCAGATATTTAAACGACGTTACTGTGTTAAGCAGGACACTACTTCCGTTGTATCTGAAAATTAAGGGTCTCTTTTTCCTACTCATTCGGATTAACTTACATTTTTGGCCGGCCGGTGTGGCTGTGCGGTTCTAGGCACTTCAGTCTGGAACCGCGTGACCGCTACGGTCGCAGGTTCGAATCCTGCCTCGGGCATGGATGTGTGTGATGTCCTTAGGTTAGTTAGGTTTAAGTAGTTCTAAGTTCTAGGGGACCGATAACCTCAGATGTTAAGTCCCACAGTGCTCAGGGCCATTTGAACCATTTTTAACTTACATTTTTCTACATTTATAGCTAGCTCCCATTCAGTTAACCAATTAAAAATTTTGTGCAGGTCATCTTGCACCCACTACACCACGACATCATCATCAAACAACCCCAGGCTCCTGCTCACTCTGCCAGCCATGTCATTTATGTATATGGTATATGTAAAGTGGGTGTAGTCTTCATTAATATTACGATAGTTACGGTAAGGTGAAGTAATATATATCAGCTGAGCTAGCGGATGTCATATCATTACTTGCTAATGTATGGGAAAATATTTGACAGTTGGTGGTAACAGTATGAGTAAGTACGAAGAGAGTCTGTGTTTAAACTACGGGTAAAAAGCTACACTGTAATAAATAAATAAGCCTACATTTGAACACAAAACAGTTTTGCAATAGGCTGTATTTATGAAGGATTCTTAGGCCTTTAGGACATAAATGGTGGTAATTTAAATTCCTGACATAACAGATCAGTAAGTACTTTACAACGAAACATCAATTTATATGTAGGTAACCTACAAATAGAATGAGTAGAATGAAATGTAGTTTATAGGCACAGCAACTGCTACAGTTAGGTGTGCGTAAGCAAAGCACGAAATTCGGAGTTGGCTCTGACCGCGAGAGGTGGCCCGCGCACTACTCCTCGCTCACCACCTGCAGATAATAAGTTTCTGCTGGGGATTCATATGGAGATTTAATATGGACAGGCTGTGACCAGTTACTAGGCAGTGTCTGTATGAAGAAACCTACCACACCTGAAAAAAGGAAAACGGTCACAACAGCACGTTTTCGCCAAGAGTGAACGACATGAGGTACTGTAGAAGAACATTCGAATCATTCATAGTTCTCTCAGTTACAGATAATTAAACTGGTGCCCAAATTTGGAGCCGGCCACTGCGGCCGAGCGGTTCTCCGCGCTTCAGTCTGGAACCGCGTTGCTGCTACAGTCGTAGGTTCGAATTCTGCCTCGGTCATGGGTGTGTGTGATGTCCTTAGGGTAGTTAGGTTTAAGTACAGGGCTATTACAGATGACTGAAGCGATTTCATAAATTCACTGTAGCTCCATTCATTGAAATACGGTCACGACACACTACAGATACGTAAAAAAACTCATAAAGTTTTGTTCGGCTGAAGCCGCACTTCAGGTTTCTGCCACCAGAGCGCTCGAGAGCACAGTGAGACAAAATGGCGACAGGAGCCGAGAAAGCGTATGTCGTGCTTGAAATGCACTCACATCAATCAGTCATAACAGTGCAACGACACTTCAGGATGAAGTTCAACAAAGATCCACCAACTGCTAACTCCATTCGGAGATGGTATGCGCAGTTTAAAGCTTCTGTATGCCTCTGTAAGGGGAAATCAACGGGTCGGCCTGCAGTGAGCGAAGAAACGGTTGAACGCGTGCGGGTAAGTTTCACGCATAGTGATGTGAAAGATTCAGTGTTTAATCCTCCTCTACCAAGAAACGTGCCAGAACTGCGAGCTCGCATCAACAATGCTTTCGAACTCATTGATGGGGACATGCTGCGCCGAGTGTGGGAGGAACTTGATTATCGGCTTGATGTCTGCCGAATCACTAAAGGGGCACATATCGAACATTTGTGAATGCCTAAAAAAATTTTTTGAGTTTTTGTATGTGTGTGCAAAGCATTGTGAAAATATCTCAAATAATAAAATTATTGTAGAGCTATGAAATCGCTTCAATCATTTGTAATATCCCTGTAGTTCTACGTCTAGGGGACTGATGACCTCGGATGTTAAGTCCCATAGTGCTTAGGCCATTTGAACCAATCTGAGCAAAACTTGTGGACGAAAGTAATTTCCGCATGATATGTCAATGATAGGTTCCATAGTTGTACAATAAGTTGAAAAAAGTGTTATATTACGGTACAGAAGGTAACTGAAATAAATAGGCAGCAAGAGTAAATGACGCCTTTATCCAAAGACAGCAATTACACTGAAGTTACCGTGATGCTTAATGGTGGTCTGGATATTACAAAAGGCAGGGCATGGTTCCTAGTAAAGCGTGTGATCACACGGACGGCAATGCATATTACGCAACATGCTTCCAAGCTAGCTATAAGGTCGGTAAGGAGCTATTTTCGCAGCAGAGCGTTTTATTCCTCCACTAGCTGGATGGTCGTTGGTACTTCTGGACGTGGTGCAATACTTCTCGCCAACGCAACCCGTACGTGCTCGATGGAATTAATGGCGGAGCGAAAAGGCATACCAGTTCTTTCGCCGAATATCCTCTCGTTATTAAACCTCTTCTGCCTGCGCTGTTCGGTGGGCTCCTGCCTTGTTATCAATACAAATGCAATAAGAGCCGCACGCACCCATGAAAGACGCACACGAAGATTGAGTTAAGTGTCACAACAACATTGTCTGTTGAATGTATTGCGCACTTGGATTTGGAGGTTAGTACGTACACGCAAAATTGTGCCTCCACAGACCATAAGACGAGGACCACCTAAATGACCATGTTCTGCAATGCTTGATGCACCCTTAAATAGCGAGAGGTGAAAACGTGTAATGCACCCAGGAAAATTGTCGAACATGCTGCTGTATTGATAGCCCGTGTTTAATGGTGTTTGAGGTACAATGTTGCATGGTCGTACTGAGCAACAAATCCTTCGACACGGCACACTCATCGTTATTGTCACACTGTTGTCCTTCTGCACGCTCGTCCTTTGAGGTGTGGAATGCTTTCGGGAGACACTGTAGCACTGCCTCGGCCATTCAGTTGTTGCCAACGGCGCCGGTGGACGAAAGGTACGCCCTGCCACAACAGCTTCTTACTATTCTTGTGGCCCAACAGGTTCTTACTATTCTTGAGGCCCGGATGGGAGCACAAGGCAGAACATGCATTGCTGTCCGTAAAGATCAAATGACTCTGAGCACTATGGGACTTAACTTCTTAGGTCATCAGTCCCCTAGAACTTAGAACTACTTAAACCCAACTAACCTAAGGACATCACACACATCCATGCCCGGGGCAGGATTCGAACCTGCGACCTTAGCGCTCGCGCGGCTCCAGATTGCAGCGCCTAGAACCGCTCGCCCACTTCGGCCGGCTCCGTAATGATCACAGACACTATTAAGAGCTTTATACTGGCTTTTGTGATGTACAGAGGACCATAGTAAGTTGCGGTGGTTTTCAGTGTCTTTGTAGCTTTGAATAAATTTGTCTTTTCTGTTCACCTCAATTTGTATTTACCTCAACTACCTTCAGTACTGTACTGTAGGAGTTCTTTCCACGTGTGGTTCAAATTTCATCGAACTATGTTTCTTGGCAGTGACACATCATGTGAAAGTTAGTTTTGTTCTTAAGTTTTGCACACTAGTGTTGTTGTTGTTGTTGTTGTGGTCTTCAGTCCTGAGACTGGTTTGATGCAGCTCTCCATGCTACTCTATCCTGTGCAAGCTTCTTCATCTCCCAGTACCTACTGCAACCTACATCCTTCTGAATCTGCTTAGTGTATTCATCTCGTGGTCTCCGTCTACGATTTTTACCCTCCACGCTGCCCTCCAATGCTAAATTTGTGATCCCTTGATGCCTCAAAACATGTCCTACCAACTGATCCCCTCTTCTAGTCAAGTTGTGCCACAAACTTCTCTTCTCCCCAGTCCTATTCAATACCTCCTCATTAGTTATGTGATCTACCCACCTTATCTTCAGCATTCTTCTGTAGCACCACATTTCGAAAGCTTCTATTCTCTTCTTGTCCAAACTGGTTATCGTCCATGTTTCACTTCCATGCATGGCTACACTCCATACAAATACTTTCAGAAACGACTTCCTGACACTTAAATCTATACTCGATTTTAACAAATTTCTCTTCTTCAGAAACGATTTCCTTGCCATTGCCAGTCTACATTTTATATCCTCTCTACTTCGACCATCATCAGTTATTTTACTCCCTAAATAGCAAAACTCCTTTACTACTTTAAGTGTCTCATTTCCTAATCTAATCCCCTCAGCATCACCCGATTTAATTTGACTACATTCCATTATCCTTGTTTTGCTTTTGTTGATGTTCATCTTATATCCCCCTTTCAAGACACCGTCCATTCCGTTCAACTGCTCTTCCAAGTCCTTTGCTGTCTCTGACAGAATTACAATGTCATCGGCGTACCTCAAAGTTTTTATTTCTTCTCCATGGATTTTAATACCTACTGAGAATTTTTCTTTTGTTTCCTTTACTGCTTGCTCAGTATACAGATTGAATAACATCGGGGAGAGGCTACAACCCTGTCTCACTCCTTTCCCAACCACTGCTTCCCTTTCATGCCCCTCGACTCTTATAACTGCCATCTGGTTTCTGTACAAATTGTAAATAGCCTTTCGCTCCCTGTATTTTACCCCTGCCACCTTCAGATTTGAAAGAGAGTATTCCAGTTAACGTTGTCAAAAGCTTTCTCTAAGTCTACAAATGCTAGAAACGTAGGTTTGCCTTTTCTTAATCTTTCTTCTAAGATAAGACGTAAGGTTAGTATTGCCTCACGTGTTCCAACATTTCTACGGAATCCAAACTGATCTTCCCCGAGGTCCGCTTCTACCAGTTTTTCCATTCGTCTGTAAAGAATTCGCGTTAGTATTTTGCAGCTGTGACTTATTAAACTGATAGTTCGGTAATTTTCACATCTGTCAACACCTGCTTTCTTTGGGATTGGAATTTTTATATTCTTCTTGAAGTCTGTGGGTATTTCGCCTGTCTCATACATCTTGCTCACCAGATGGTAGAGTTTTGTCATGACTGGCTCTCCCAAGGCCATCAGTAGTTCTAATGGAATGTTGTCTACTCCCGGGGCTTGTTTCTACCCAGGTCTTTCAGTGCTCTGTCAAACTCTTCACGCAGTATCTTATCTCCCATTTCATCTTCATCTACATCCTCTTCCATTTCCATAATATTGTCCTCAAGTACATCGCCCTTGTATAAACCCTCTATATACTCCTTCCACCTTTCTGCCTTCGCTTCTTTGCTTAGAACTGGGTTGCCATCTGAGCTCTTGATATTCATACAAGTGGTTCTCTTCTCTCCAAAGGTCTCTTTAATTTTCCTGTAGGCAGTATCTATCTTACCCCTAGTGAGACAAGCCTCTACATCCTTACATTTGTCCTCTAGCCATCCCTGCTTAGCCATTTTGCACTTTCTGTCGATCTCATTTTTGAGACGTTTGTATTCCTTTTTGCCTGCTTCATTTACTGCATTTTTATATTTTCTCCTTTCATCAATTAAATTCAATATTTCTTCTGTTACCCAAGGATTTCTATTAGCCCTCGTCGTTTTACCTACTTGATCCTCTGCTGGCTTCACTACTTCATCCCTCAGAGCTACCCGTTCTTGTTCTACTGTATTTCTTTCCCCCATTCCTGTCAATTGTTCCCTTATGCTCCCTAGCACTAGCATAACACTAGTGTTATGATCTAATAATAAATTACGTCCAAAATTCCTACGATGATTCATACATTGATTGCTGCAGTTAATATTGTAACAAATTCTTCTTCTTCTTCCTGAAATGTTTCTATTCATGTAGTAATTTGTTTTGTATGTATTCAATATTTATGTCTCTAAAGTTCCAGTCTGATCACAAAGATTCCTTTGGCTGGAAATCGAATTTACTAGTACGTAATGCAGTCTGTATTGGCCCAAGGGTATCACTAGTCTAGGAAAAGTGGCGATTGCCAATAATATTATGCCATGAAGGCATACAATTTTGCTGTCCAATTGGTATGGCGTGAATGTTATGCCATGAAGGTATACAATTTTGCTGTCGTATTGGTGTTGATGCGACTTCTTATTTCAGTAACATTACGGATAATAAGCTGCGTAAAATGGTTTACTGTCAAAATCTTCATTTTGGTATGATACGTATAGTGTCTTGGAAATATGTTATATGGTCAATGTAAGCGAAAACAAAACGAGGGTAACAGAACATAGTAGAATTAAATCATTCAATTCTGGGGGAATAACATTAGGAATTGAGACACTAAAAGTAGTAGTTTCACTATTTGGACGGGGAAAATAGCTAACAAAGCCGGAGGTAGGGAGGATAACAAATGAAGGCTCTTAACACATAGTAAAACATTTCTGCAAAAAACAGACTGGTAAAGATTGAGTAAAAGTTTAAACACTAGGAACTCGTTTCTGAAAGTGTTTTCGAGGGACTAACCTTCTACTGAGTAAAACTTTGACCTAAGTGTCTTCAGGCAATTTGCGAAAGCGTGAAGATAAGCAGTACAAACAGGAAGACAAATGAAACTTTTGGAATGTGTTGGTATAGTAGATGAACGTTAGCTGGATATATCTAGTAACTAGTTAGGAAATATTTCATAGAACTGCGGAAAAAAAGGAATGTGTGGCACGACTTCAGATTTAATCCGTCGATCGGGCACTTCGTGAGGCAGCAAGTTATCGTCAAATTTGTAATGGACAGAGGTGTAGAGGTGCAAACACTGTTGATACATATCTAGAGGTGTAGAGGTGCAAACACTGTTGACACATATCTAGACAGGAGGACAGCAAGCACATACACCCGTTAAAACCACTTTTCTTCTGAAATGTTTCATATTTAAGAGTGACGAATCAACAATAACAAATGTTGAGAAAATTTTCAAATGCTGAGTAAATTGCATTCAAAACAGTCGTCTGGTAAAGGTGTACTTCTGTATTTAGGCGAAGAATTTATCTGTAAGTATCACAGTACAATTGTATGAATTACGTCAGTTGTTTATAATTTACTTGAAATGTGCTAATTAAACACATTGAAGATATATGAAGATAACGCCTATTTTGAAACTTCATGTTATACTTATGGGCCACATACAGATAAACTTACTTCCAAGTACACGTATTCTCAATATTTCTGAGAATCAGCTTTGGACTTTATCCTCGCAGCAAACGTTTTAAATCCGCTGTTGGCTTTATTATTTCACCTGCGAATTTAAGCAGCTAAGAAGCTTAAGTAAAGCCGATGTATTAAAAGGGAAAGGAAATGGACGAGCTGCTTATTGCTTCCAGCTCTTTCTATTGAAATGGTGCTACACCACGACTGTATTCTATGAAAGCTATTGTGATTATGGTTGGTTAAGTCTGCTAAAACTCAATAAAAATAGAAAGTTGGAGGGAACCAGGAAATGAAACTGGTGACGGTTATCGGATAATTCCTGGCTTTTATGAATGAACCGACCTAACTGAACCATACATTTTACAGGTTTATAACACATACATGTTTTCTGCAACGTGTATAAAATATGGTTTCTGCAACGTGTTTAAAATAAAATAAATTGTAGGACAAGACCGATCTATACATTTATATGAATGATGATGATGATGATTAGTGTTTTAGGGCGCACAACAGCGAGGTTATTAGCGCCCGTTCCCAAAAGTTCAATTCAGAGCCGAATCGTGAGAGAAGTGGTATTGTTCAAATTGCAAGATTGGACACAGCACATCAAAACAGGGAGATAAAACTAAAAATAAAAGAGCAGTACAAACAGGGAAAAGGAAGTAACGGTGGCTGAGTGACCACTTAAAAATAATGGGTGACCAAACCACTGGACAGCACATTACGACTTCAATCCCAATATTTTGGGAAGAAGGCCAGACATCACACAAAAACGTAAAACTCTAGCGACACTCGCCTCATTATTAGTTAAAAGAGAGGGTAGGTCTGGTGGGAAACGGAAATCTTCCCTCAAACCCGCATATAAAACACACTCAGTTAAAATATGCCGTATCGACAACTGTCTCCCACATGTCTGACACGTTGGTGGCTCCTCACGACGTAACAGAAAACCATGTGTCAAAGGACAATGTCCTATTCTAAGCCGTGTAAGGGCTACTTCCTCAGCGCGGCGTTGTCGGAAGGAGGTGAGCCACGGTCGGACAGAATCCTTCACCGCTCGCAACTTATTATCCCTCACGTCCAGCCACTGAGCCTCCCACCAACGCATGACCTTCCGAGTCACGAAAGACGTAATGGCCTGCAGGGGGACGGAACAGCGAGCAGGAGGTGTGATGGAGCAAGCCTCCTTGGCAGCCGCATCTGCAAGTTCATTTCCAGGAATCCCTATGTGCCCTGGAACCCAGCAGAAAATCACATCCTTACCCTGCTGTTGCAAGAGCAGGAGTGCGTCCTGCACCTCTTGCACCATCCGATCTGCTGGGTACATCTGTTGAAGAGCGTGTAGAGCACTTTGGGAATCGGAGCAGATGATGAATTTCGTGCCACGATGTCGGCGCATATGCTCTAATGCTTGCAGAATGGCAAACAGTTCTGCATAGTAAACTGAGAACTGCTCTGGGAGCCCTATCCGATGGACAGTATCGGGAAACACAGCAGAGCAGCCCATAAAATCCCCCTGTTTAGAACCATCCGTGTAAACAGTAGTAAAATCGGAATGGCGTTCTAAAATCTCAGTAAGTTTAATTTTAAAAAGGTGGTCCGGGGTACAATACTTCCTGTAAGCAGCCAGATCAAGAAGTAATCTTGGCCTTTGTAGTCGCCAGGGAGATCCCCTACTCCATTCCTGGTGGAGGACCTTAATGCCCTCCAGGTGTACCGACTCGAGACTCTCCTTTGCACGGATGCCAAACGGCTTTGTTGCCGCCGGACGGTGGCGGAAGAGACGTGCCAGTGCCGGCTGGGAAAAAGTGTCGGACGCCAATGAAAGAGGAGTGGACTTGGTCCTGTACGCGTGCCGTACCACGAGGAGAAGACGCCGAATGGACAGCGGAGGCTCTCCCGCCTCGACACACAGACTAGCAACCGGACTCGTGCGATAAGCCCCCGTTGAAAGCCCTCATTTACAAAACAATAAGAATTTTTTGCGATCTTTTGGATAAACGTAATTTGCCATATGTCAAAAGTAGCATTTGGGAACACATACTTCCTATGAATTTGTTTCTGTTGGTTTGACGATAACATAAAAATGAAAGTTATAAATACTTTTAAACTGAAACTTTTCCAACTCATTTATTGGCATGGTAAAGTGACCAGTGGTATGTGATTGAGAAAGATAATTGTCTTGGTTGCAGGATTGTAATGGACCGTTCAACATGTCAGATTTAATGGTAATTCTTATTAATTCACTGTGGCCATATTGACTGAAGCTGGACTTTCTGTGTAACTGCTGGTTCATTTATTTTGCGTCTGAGCTTTCATTTGCATCCACTGCCATAATTGAGACTGATTTTCCACTTTAATATTTTAATTATTATTGTGTGTTGCACACAATTTGTATTGAGGGATTTTGTTCGGTTTCAAGGTTTTTTAATGGTGTAAATTCGTTAACTCATTTTAATATTTTTATTATCACTGCTTATTTTTTTGTTTTGGGATTGCACAGTCACCGTGATTTAAATCACTAGCTATTGTCTCTTGCATTTGGCATCTATTGACGAAGCGTTATCTTGTAATAAATTAATATGGTTCCCTTGGTTATCTTGGTGATTCATTGAAAATTTGAACCGTTTTTAGTAATAATTTACAAACTGTGATTTTCTGTGCATACTAAAGAAATGGTGAAACGAAATGTTCACTCACAGCTGAACGCTGACCTATCACTCACTCTACTATCATCAAAATTTGTTTTCTCAACTTCTGTCACTTCAGGAGCAGTCACATCACCAACATGTGAAATACCTACATGTATTTACGGTACAAAATATTTCGTAAACCAATTACAATGACCCATTAGCCCACGTACAGAACCGCTATTTTTCTTGTGGGTGCGTGCTGAATTATCTTCTGCCGGAGCTGCTAGACCTAGTGAAACGTCGCAGGCAATATGCATGCGAACGCCATGAAACAAATTTTTAGGCAGTTTAAATTTTATTTTTATTCAAATAATAGGGGTTTATCATGCGTCTCCCTTAATGTGATTCACTTACATTTAACTAAGATATTCATAGCTGACAAGGATAAATGCGTTATCCGGTAACTGATTCGTTTGTCGACACAGTATTATAATTGAAATCAGTGACGGTCTTCTGAAACAAAGAGGAACTAACAAAGACTGGAGTACTCTTTGCACGCTTCCTTTTTTTCCTGGGTTGCAGCAAATGTATGTGTCGTAACCGAAAATAGGGAGACAAGCTTCTTCAGTTTACGGGCCGTTTTTATGCACTGCTATTATCATATTTCAGTCAAGTGATACTACGCAACTCAACCTCATTAAGGTTTTTCGAATACACACATCTTCAAAATATTAAAGAAGCTGGGGAGTTTCATACACATGGTATGCCGTCATGTACAAGTGAAACATCAGAGTACAACCCAGCTGTATTAAAAAAGCGCCAACTCAATAAAATGGTCGCATGCCTCTTACGTGACTGAATGTCACACCTTAAATGCATGTTCAGACTTCCAAAATGGTAGTGGTGGGTCTATCAGAAATTAAAGAAAAATCGTGGCTAAGTTCTATGTTAACCATTTCTTAAGTATCCCTACACTTCTGAATTTTCCTTACTCAGTTATCTTAGATGTCGTTGCGACTCTTATTTGATATTTGGTGTCTGCCACTGTCCCGATACGGGGGCCTGTAAACAGTGTTGCACACTAACAGCAGTACTTCTGTAAACTACTTCGTGCCTTCTCCCTAGTCCACTGTTAATTTTGTTTTCTTCTTCTTGTCACAGCCTTCATGTAAAAAGGAGATTTCTTTTCTATTGTCAATAGTGGTAATGTTGTAGGACGACGTAGTGGTTAAGATAAAACAATGTTTATGCAACTTTTATTGACAAAACTCACTTAGCCGTAACACTTTACTGTAGAAATGGTTTCGAAGATGTCGAGTACTTTCCCATATTAAACCTAGCTAATATTCTGCTCTGTCAGTGAAATTTCCCACGTTTTCTTGTTGTTAAAGGATCTGCACGGATAGTGAAAACGTTATCCCCACATACAGACGTTAGAATATAGCAAACCGGTTAAACCTGTATGGTGTGGAGGAGCTATCATGATTGGCATCGGCTGGTCTCCATTTCCGTCTATTGGAGTCGGAACTTGTGAGCTACGTTCCATTCACTAAGATCATTCCCAATCGGATCCCCGGGAGGAGAATGCTAAGGAGGATGTGAACACGAGAAAGTGATTAAATAATCAATGTAGGGGTAACATACTACGAATCGGAGCACGGAATTTCAGATATTTGAAAGTGGTAGGGATGCGAGAAGATCTTAAAAAGGGAAGTGTAAAGACTAAATATAGTTGCGGAATGAGTCAGTAACATGAAATAGAAATAAGGATATAATAGAGAGTAGTATCAGCAGCTACAGAAAATGATGCAATGGGAATAGAATTAGTAATGAACAGCAAGGCAGGGCAGGAAATGAGTTACTGAAACACTTCACTCACGGTGTTATTCTGGTCAGATTTGACAGCAAACCAACGTCAACAGTAATGCGATGCACACCGTGCGTGTCGCTGGGGCCTTATTAGCTGAAGATCATCAACGCTGTCCACCGTGATGGGTTAGGATGGCCACAGGTGCTTACAGGACCAGCTCCAACTTCACCCAAAACATCGTACTGTTGCTTGTCCACCTCTGGAACGCCATTTCTTCAATCGTCCACGAGCAACAATGGCGTTTGGGATCCGCGTGCTGTGTGCGCTGCAATCACTTGGTGCGGAGCACATACAGCCTCAAACAAAGTGTTTTAACCACCAAAATTGTTATTGTAGAGGCCCAGAGTAATTTCAGATTTGGTGCAGTGCGGGAGAGATTGCACACCTGCATGTTTTTAAGTGAGCACCACAGCCCTGGAACTGTCTTAACGTACAGATCGAAACAAGGGACTCCGTTGGCCGCTCTTTGTTTTCCCTGATCGTGCCCTCAAGCTCACTTTGCCTCGAGATTTTGCTGTCCTCGATGCGGAATTATATGCCATCTTTCGGGCATTGGAGCAGATGAAATGTTCTTTAAGTGCTTAATTCCCTGTCTGTTCGGATTCTCTGAGTGGCCTTCGCTCTCTACAAAGCCTGTAGTAGCAGATAAAGTAGTCCAAAGTATTCAGGACACCATCTTCGAACTACAACGGCTGTGGAAGGAGGTGTCTTTCTGTGGGTAGCAGGGCACATGGGTGCTCCGAAGACTGGAAGGGCAGATGTAGCAGCCAAGGAGACGTGTCGTGATCCTCAGGTATTTTAGTGTGCCATCTCTCTGCACGCTATCGCCTCGCTGTTGAGGTACAGAGTCAAGCGTCAATGGGAGGATAGGTGGCTGAAAGTGACTGATAATAAGCTTCGTCTAGTAAAATCCGAGCCGTGGTAAAAATTGCTGTTTTGAAGAGCGCCCCGCAGCGCGTAGTGTGAAGCAGTCGCCCTTCGTTTCTGGCGGTGGTGCCGCTGTGGCAGTCACAGCTTTCGTCTCTCCCTCTGATGGGAAAGGGGAAAGGTTGCCTGTTCACGTTCATTTATGGGGCGCTATGACCTTGCCAGCCGGTCAGCCTGGGTCAGCCTCTCGTCCACATCTTGCTACTCTGTCTCTTGTACGTATTTGTTAGGCAGTTAGTGTCTGTCTATCGTTCGGAGTGCTAGTATGCCTGTCGTTCGGATCAACCTTTAAAGACGGTAAAATGAGAGTCTTTCCACTCCACCAGTAAGAGAACTCAGTGAGTGGTCTTCCGGTCGGTGATTAGTTCCTGCATCTGAGTCTGTGCGTTAGGCTGCCAGTCTGCTCGAGTTTGCTCAGGCAATGGTCATTGGCGGTTGGATCGATCGGTTGGTCGGTCGCGCACTGAGTCACAAGACGACTTGTCCGTCTTGAGCGTCGGCGCGTGTGAGGTCGCCACGTGAGTCCAGTGGGCCGCGGCGTATAGCGAGGGGTAGTGACTTAGCGATCGACACGAGAGCAACAGGAGTCAACCCACGACATCAGTCCGGCCGGTGCGAGCTGCGACCCCGTGAGACGGGAGATCGGTGCGCCTTCCTGCGTCCGTTGAAGCGGCTGGCAGCGGACGGTTCGGGAGAGCGATTTGGGGGTGCTTCGCCAGGTCTTCTCGAGAAATCGCAGTTGATTAGAAGTTAAGTGGTTGGTGATACGTTGTTTGATTTACTCTTGTTAAATTCTACTTGTTTTCTTGCTGAGGTCACCAGCCGTTTTGCTTTGGGAACGACCCACCATTCTTCTCCGTTTGCCCACCCGCGGGAAGGTGGTTGTTTATATGTTGGATGTTTCGTTTTTCCCTTGTGGGGTAGGGGCGGGTTAGAGCAACCTGCGGTTCGGGTTGTTCAGTAACCTCCCTGTCAATCTACCGTACGTTAGTAGCTGCCTCTGTCATGTTTGTCGGATTTGGTGTGTTAACGAATTTATTGGTTGGAATGTAACGGCGTAATACCTGAAATATGTTTTGATCTTTGGAAACTTTGATATTATTGCCTATGATCTTAAGAGGCAGTATCTGTGTACTGTAGAGTGTCTTAACTATTGTTTGGCCAACCTTGTAGAATTTCATGGGCTTTTATTTATATGATCATTTTAGTATATTAAGTTGCCACCCTTTCACCGTAAGATTTTTCTTATAAGTTAAAATCAAGTTGCTCCTTCAGTGGCAAGGTTAATATTTTAATTGTTTGTGTTTGTACCATTTCCATCCCTCGTACGGGGGGTGCATAGTTTGTGTGCTTGTGTAAATTGTTAAAACTCTTAGTTTAAAGTAATGTGGTGTGTTGCAGATTTGTACCAGTATAGTCTTTCAGAGGCTGTTGTGAAAGGTTCTCTGCCCAAAGCTCTTAGAGCCAAAACTTGTTTCTTTCTGCCTCTGAATAAATTGTAACTTAGATATTTAGAGGGTGCTTTCTGATTATAATTTTAAATCGGTTTCTTTTAAAAATGCCTTTAGGCACTATTAAAGTGAGTAAAATTCCCATTTGTTAAAATGAATTTGGTTATGATTTCATCAGTTACTCCCTGGCAACTACTTCCATGCTTACATATTGTGATAAAATGTGTTGATGTTCTTGATGAATCGCTAGTAAATAAACTAAATTCTTAAGAATATTCTTTGAAAATAAATCACGGTTCAAAATCCAATGCTCGGCCGTGGTGTACCAGTCATCAAGACGGAATGAGTTTCTTCTTACTCGTCTTCGCTTACGTCACAGTCCTCTGACTCATGACTTCTTGATCCGGCGTGACGACGCTTCACTGTGTGATTCGTCCAAATTGTTTCCAAAACCCTTAGCTCGACGTTCTTAGCGTGTTAACAGGGTGACTGGCTCACCCATGGTTTTTGTAACTGTTCACTCACTCACATATCCCCGGGCCTTCGTATTAGGTCATCTGTCTGTTTTCTTCCTTTGTTTTTTGGCTTGAGATATGTAGTGCTTGTGTGGATCTACATCTGCGAGTGAGTGACTGAGTTTGCAAACGTTTTAGCCCTTTTAAATGTACCCGTTTCTTTTATTTTTGTAATGGAGTTGATGGAAAAATGGAAATGAAGTCCCATGCTTCTTTACAGAGCGTAGGGGAACGATGCGGGAGACCCGCACCGCCTTACTAGGCAAGGTCCTAATGGATGTGGTTTGCCGTTGCCTTCCTCCGACAGTAATGGGGATGAATGATGATGATGAAGACGACACAACAACACCCAGTCATTTCGAGGCAGGAAAAATCCTAGACCCCGCCGGGAACGGAACCCGGGACCCCATGCTCGGCAAGAGAGAACGCTACCTGAGACCAAGAGGGAGTTGATAGTCTCGCAATTGAGCGTTCGTACAACCCAAAAACAACGAAGATTAATGCCTTTGTTTTAATGATTGCCATCCGAATTTGTGTGTCATATCCGTGGCACTCCCTCCCCTTTTTCACGATAATACGAAGCGATCTGCACTTCTTGGAACTTTCCCGATGTCCTCCTTCAATACTATCTGATGCGGATTCCCTCCACAGCACTCTAATACTCAAGAAGAGGACAGACCAACGTATTAAGGACAGTTTGTTGGGTAGAAATGTTGCCTTTTCTAAGTATTCTCTCAATAAATCTCAGTTTTTTGTTCATGTTCCCCCTAAATTATCAATGTGATTGCTCCAATTTAAGTTATTCGTAACTATAATCCTAAAGTATTCAGTTAAATTCACATCCTTTAGATTTGGGTAATTTATCATGTATCTGACAGTTAGTGGATTCCTTATAACACTAATGTGAATGACTTACAGTTTGCTTTATGTAGCAAAAATCAGTGGTAAGGTTCTATGGGACCAAACTGCTGACGTCACCAGTCCATAGGCTTACACACTAATTAAACTAACGTAAATTAACTTAGGCTAAGGACAACACATACACCCATGTCCGAAGGTATGTGGAATCGATTGCCTCTTTACGTACAATACAGATGTCTTGCCTACATCATTTTGCATTTGGGTTTGGTCCTGAGACTACTTTTCAAGACAATAAATGATAGTATCATCTGGAAACTATCTAAAAGGGCTACTCAGAATTTCTCCTAAATCTTATATACAGAATAGGACCATCAGAGGGTTTACAACATTTCCTTTGGAAAAACGTTATAATTTCTGCTTTACTCGATGATTTTCCGTCGAGTACCACATATTGAGTGCTTTCTGACAGGAAATTACGAATTCAGTCCCACAACTGAGACGATAGTCCGTATGCAAGCAATTTGATTACAAGCTACTTATGAGGAACGCTATCAAAAGCTTTTTGAAAATCCAGAATTATGGACTCAGTTTTAGATACGCTTGCAATAGCACTCATTACTTCGTGCGAATAAAGAACAGGTTGTGTTTAACAAGAAAGATATTTTCTGAAACCGGACTGACTATGCCTCAGTACAATGTCTTCGACGCAGGTCATGATGTACAACACAGTATATGTTCCAAAATTCTACTGCAAAACGATGCTTGTGATATGGATCTGTCATTTAGCGGATCACTTTTATTTCCTTTCTTGATTACTGTTGTAACCTGTACAGCTTTCCAGTCCTCATGTACGAATCTTTCGACGAGTCAACGGCTGAAATTTTGGAATTTTGTGGTAAGGTCTTACGGGACCAAATTGATGAGATCATCGGTCCCTAAGCTTACCCACTACTTAATCTAATTTAAACTAACTTATGCTGAGGACAACCCACACACCCATGCCCGAGGGAGGACTCGAACCTCCGACGGGGGAAGCCGCGCGGACCGTAACAGGACGATTGGGACAACGCGGCTACCCAGCTCGGTGTTCGCGGCTGTATATGGTTGCAAAGTTTGTGGCTATTTTGTCAACCTATTCTGAACGGAACATAACAGGAATACAATCTGAACCAAAGGCCTTGTCTTTATTAAGACAAGACTTGGCTTATGTCTGACTTTCTCATCTTGGTAGTTGTTCACGATTCGAAATGTGGAATATTTACTTCGTGCACTTTCGTGAAGGTATTTCGGAAATTTGTGTCTAGGTGCCTCTGCTTTAGTGTCACTGACATCAGTAACATTACAACTGTTGCGACACAGAGAAGGCATTGTTCGCTCCTTGCCGTTGGTGCACGTAACATACGACCGGATTCTTTTGGTTTTTTTCCTGGATTTCTAGATTAAGTTTCTTCGACTGAACGGTTAAAATCATGTCGCATTGAAGACCGCGCTAAATTTCGAACTCTCGTAAAACTTCGTCAATCTCCGGAATTTCACATTTTTTAAAATGTGGTACGCCTTTTTCGTTACTTCAACTCCAGTGCTTGAACTGTTTTGTGTACAATGGATGATCAGTGCCCTCTCTTATTAATTTATATGGTGTAAGAGTGTATCTTGTTATGTCAACGCCAATACTTTGTGTCACCAGTGTATGCGACAGTGCTCGAGATTAATGAACTGATGAATATTTTTTCAGAAATAACTTTTAAGCCTGTAAGTGATAACTGATACAGAAAAGACTTATCACTATATTGTGAAATGTAAATGATTTCCAACAACAATACGTTTTATTATTTTAAAAATAGTTTTCTACAAAGAATAATCATATAACAAAAGATAATACCACTAAAAGAATGTATTGGCATTGTACTGTCAGTGAAATTTTTTCCGTCCTATTGTTCTCTATGATGTATGAAGCGACTGAGGTCGGATATAAGCTGAAGTCTGTTCTTTTAAACATTGTGAAAAAGTAGTCGTGTTGTGTGAGATGCAACTGATCAGAACTATAACGTACAATTTACTAAATCGAATTTTAGTGTAATAACCTTTATTTGTAACTAGAGAACCTACTATGAATATTTTAGGTTTTGTGTCCGCAGCTAACAGGAAAGCGGGCATTAGCGCCTGGTACAGCGATACTGAAGTATTGGTTCAAGTGCCTCTGAGCACTATGGGACTTAACATCTATGGTCATCAGTCCCCTAGAACTTAGAACTACTTAAACCTAACTAACCTAAGGACATCACACAACACCCAGTCATCACGAGGCAGAAAAAATCCCTGACCCCGCCGGGAACTGAACCCGGAAACCCGGGCGCGCGAAGCGAGAAAGCTACCGCACGACCACGAGCTGCGGACGAAGTATTGGTAACTGGTCAATAATATTAATATCGTGAACAGTCAGAACGGTGAAGGACTCTGACATTTAATCCAGCAGAAAAAAAATGGTTCAAATGGCTCTGAGCACTATGGGGCTCAACTGCTGAGGTCATTACTCCCCTAGAACTTAGAACTAGTTAAACCTAACTAACCTAAGGACATCACAAACATCCATGCCCAAGGCAGGATTCGAACCTGCGACCGTAGCGGTCTCGCGGTTCCAGACTACAGCGCCTTTAACCGCACGGCCACTTCGGCCGGCAATCCAGCACAAAGGGAAAGGCTGATGTTATTGCTTTTCTACGAAAAATTACGTTGGCAAGAATACCCAGCCCAGACTGTGTTTTGTCCGCCGCCATTACGTAAGCGTATGTAGCGGGAATTTCTAACTGCAGAAGAAAATCAGATATTAATTCTTAGGACTGATATTACAGTATTTGAACTCCGAGGACAAGAACCCAGATGAATTTATTATTTTTATGTTCAAACAGTAAAAATCACATTCGATAGAACAATCTTAGATTTCACACAAATGAAATAATTTCAACTGAATCCTTCGTCGGTTCTTGGCAGAAGAACATTATAATTGTTCTACTTTATTGTGTTAATGAGTTTTCGTCTTACAAGGCCATCTTCAGACATTTACTGATGATTGTCACCAAAGAAGTTACAATATTGGAAGAGACGTTACACGTCTACATTGAAGCAGAAACATACAGTAAGTAAGATCTTCGACAGTGTGGCGGTAATTCAACGAAAAAGCAAAAAATTGCAAAGTAAATAAATAAAAATGGAATAGACACAAAAAACTTTAAGACAAAATAGAAACAGCATGCGTACATAAGATTTTCTGCTAATAAACAAAACAAATAAAATAAAATAAAATTAGTACTTGGTATAGCTACTTCGGGAGGTATAAAACATGCAGAGTGATATACAAATCAATTGAAATAAGAAACAATTATAATGGAACTAGAGAATACATAAGGAACATAAGCAGTAGTAATATGGTAAACAGAAACGAATAAATGCTAGAAAATGGAGGAGTATGAGGGAATATACCATAAATGCAAGCTTTGATAGTGTGGTGATACTGCATTTTAAGCGGTAAAAAGGCCGAACAATAGACAAACACAAAAGGAGAAAATAGGAAAAGCATTTGCGTATTATTCAGCCTTTTTACCTGTCTGAAGATGGCCATGTAGACCGAAAATCGGTTAACACAATGAAAGTAATACTGTAGAACTAAAGCAAACTATTGCTTTCCATTTATTATTGAAATAATTTTTGTGGCCGCTGCATAAGATTAATTTTTCTCTGAGAAATTTATCAGTGACTTAAAAAAAAATGTACGACCCCAGTGTTGTTAAGGGAAGTGTGATATATTAATTACCTGGTGCATATATTTTAATGTCACTTACTGAATTAATGAAACATAATGTCAATATTGTTTGTAGTGATGACGTAATACTAAACAATTTATTGTAGTCGGGCTCAGCAACACGTATATAAGAACTATCAGAGATTTTTTTTTCTTTTAAATAGTTGTTAGTCTTGCTTCTACTTTTTCATATTGAACCGTGGCAAAATTTGCTGTTTTGAAGAGCGCGCCGCAGCGCGTAGTGTGAAGCAGTCGCCCCCCCGTTTCTGGCGGTGGCTCTGCTGTGGCAATCGCAGCTTTGGTGTCTGCCTCTGGTGGGAAAGGGGAAAGGTTGCCTGTTCACGTGCATTTAAGGGGCGTTATAAGCTCGCCAGTGGCAGTTGGTCAGTCGGAGTGAGGCTGGGTCAGCCTCGCGTCACCAGTTGCTGGTCTGTCTGTCGATCGCATTTGTGTGGCAGTTTGTGTCTGTCTGTCGTTTGGATCAAACTTTAAAGGCAGAAAATGAGAGTCTTGCCACTCCGCCAGTAACAGCACTCAGCTAGTGGTCGCCCGGTCGGGGCTGAGTTCCTGCATCTGTGAGTGCGCGTTAGGCCGCCAGTCTGATCGGGTTGCTCGGGCAACGGTCATTGGTGGTTGGATCGATCGGTTGGTCGGTCGCGCACTGAGACACAAGATGACCTGTCCGCCTTGAGCGTCGGCACATGAGAGGTCCCCACGTGAGTCCAGTGGGTTGTGCCGTATAGAAAGAGGTAGTGGCTTCGCTGTCAACACGAGAGCAACGGGAGTCAAGCCACGACATCGGGCTGGCCGGTGTGAGCTGCGACGCCGTGAGACAGGAGGTAGGCGCGTTTTCCTGCGTCCGTTGAAGCGGCTGGCAGCGGACGATTCGGGAGAGCGTCGCGGGTGCTGCGCCAGGTCTTCGTCAGATATCGCAGTTTATTAGAAGTTAAGTGACTGGAGTTGTGTTGTTTCATTTACTTGTCAAATTCTACTAGTTATCTTGGTGAGGTTTTTAGGAATAAAATTTCCATTTGTTGAAAGAAATCTGTTTTCATCAGTTACCCATTGGCAACTACTTACACGCTCACACAGTGTGATTAAATGTGTTAATGTTCTTGGTGAATCTCTAGTAAACAAAGTAAATTCCTTAAGAAAATATTTTGAAAGTAAATCCACGGTTCACATACGTTTTACAAAACATGTAGACACCAACACAACATCATTAAACGAACACAACAAAACCAATCACATTGGTGCCCTGTTACGTGGGGCTCGAATTCTAGTATTGTAATTGTATTTATTGTAATCAGTGTATTTCTTTTTGTGTATAGATTGCCACTGTAAAGTGTGAATGGTTGTTTGTTTGCCTTTTCATGTACCAACTGAGAATGTACAAGTTCCACTGTACATATCAAACTGACACCTGGCTAGATTATTGTAATTATCCAGGCAAGCTGTAACTAAAGTGCTATATGATCTTATTTCGGAATCTATATGCAGTGCACTCTCTTGTTTAACCAACAGCGTTGCCTGTCATCAACAGTACATGGTCAAGATCTTTTTTATTTTTTTTTATTTTATTTATGGGCCTCCTTCCTCCCCTGTAGCCCTACCTTTTCCTCTCCAAAAATGCCGCCATCCTCTACTGTCGACGCAGCACGTAAAGCAGGGTGCTGTTGGTAGCAAAACTCATTGCCATAAATCGAAAATAAAAACGGAGGCATACTCTGCTATGCCTCAGGGGGCGACGACACACTACTCAGAAATACACCTCTCTCTGCAGGTGTGAAGCAAGTGATGAGTTTAGAAACTAAAAAGGAAGAAAGAAATAAAGACAGAAATGAAGGCAAATTAAAAACAGGGACGGCAGCACATACAAATGAAAACGAAACTGGCGAGATAATCCCATCGCCCATAGAATTAACGAAGGAATAATCCTCTAAGATAGATTACGTGTTTTCTAATTTCCTAATAATTTGTCGTACAAGGTTTACACAATTCCCATGTTACCAATTGCCATATTATCAGTATCATAGAACAGTCTACTTTAGTGATGCCCAGAAGGCCAATGTCAAATCTTGGGTATAGGTAAGTCAAGGGTAGTTTGAAAGTCCGAGTGACAAAGATCCAGGGGTGGACTCAGGCAATTCCAGGACGAGGTGCCTTAGTCAACCCGGAACACCTTTTGATATCCATGAACCATTGCAACTTTCAGAAATCTTGCAAAAGTAGTGGTATATTTCCGGTCAGATTCCGTCAGGCGATGCTGGCTCCATAGGTAGTCCATGAAAGAGACAGCATCGGTGAGGGAAAGGTCATAGATCGTGAAAATGGTGTGGCCCAAGAGCCACGCCATTGCGTTATGTCGTGGTCGGGGGTTGGTCTAAATATCAGGGGTAAGGAACCAGTCGATTGACACATTGTCTGGTGTCGTCCCACCGATCAGCGCTAAAAGCACACGTGCAAGGTCCCACACTTCTGTGACGTGAGGGCATAAGAGACGATGCTCTCTGATGTCTACGTCACCACATCGGCCGCAGGCAGCCGAGGGCCGTAGGCGGATGGCCGCCAGGCGATTATTAGTGGGTATTAAATTGTTTACGACACGATACCATAGCGCTGAAACTTCCGTGGGAAGGGCTGGGTTGTTGATATTAGCCCAAGCTTGGTGCCAGATGACCGACGGTCGTCTGTCCTCTAATTTATGTGGTGTGGGCTGGCCTCGAAGTGCCTGGTAAAGGCGCTTCGACGTGCGTGCCTTGTCAATGGCCACTGTTAGGAAGTAACTTTGATTGAGGTAATAGTCCTTGACTGTCGTCATCCGGAACGGAATATGTGTCAAACATACTGGTGCACGCGCCGATTGTGGGCGATAACGGTCGAAAAGAACCGCTGTTGTCCCACCTGGGTCAGTTTCACGCAAAGTGGCGATACGGCGAATCAGGAGGGCCGCACATTTGCGGGGAAAGTCAATGAGTCCAAGGCCACCATCGACCTTTGGCAGTGTACAAGTCTGTGCATCAACTTTGAACAGTGCATGCCGCCACAAGAGCCAATATATGTTTGTGAGATGGCTCTGCCGGTTTGTTTCGGTAGCGTAAGGAGTTGTGCTACATACCATGCCCGTGATAGGATGTAAGTATTAATCAGATGGATTGGTTGATGGAGGTCGAGTCGTCGATCAGCGTGACTCACGCAAAGTCCTCTGATGCGCGTGAGAAGCCGCCTCCACGTGAGTGTTAACATGCGCTGGGGACAGGCAGTCACCTCAAGGCCCAAGATACGTCGTTCCCCCACAACTCGGTACCATGGGCGTTCTATGGTCAATGATCGTGGTCCGATCGGGATCAGCACCGTTTTGTTGGAATTTAACATGGCACCGGATGCTCGTTCATAAACGTTGAGAACTCGGCGAACTGAATCGATGTCCCTGGCGTTTGCGACGAACACACCGACATCATCCGTGTATGCCGCACTGCGGAAGGTGACGCCTGGGAGAGCGACACCATTGACCATCCGTCCAATGTCGCGCAGCATGGGGTCCAGCGCTAAAGCGAACAAATACATTGACAAGGGACACCCTTGTCGAACTGATCGTCTGATGGGAATTGGTCGTGATCGGCAGCCGTTCACCACGATTGTGGAATTTGCTCCATCCAAGAAGTGCCGGATGATTCTTATGAAGCGCTCCCCAAAACCCATCCGCGACATAACGGCCAGTAGGTAAGGGTGGGAGACCCAGTCAAAGGCACCGGCGAAATCTAAGGAAAGAATTGCAGCCGGGGTTCGAGTGTCGGCGGTGAGTAAGACCGCATCACGGTATATAGATGCGGCGGTGAAAATGGTTTCGATTCGAACCGCCACATGATTGAGTGGGGAAAAGTACCTTATTCATTACCCGTTTGAGACGAGAAGCCACGCTTCGTGCCACCAACTTATAATCAGTGTTAAGAACGGTGATAGGACGCAGGTCTTTGGCTCGACAGTGCCTGTGACCTTTGGAATAAGGGCAATACGTCCAGCTAGGTTCGCAACCAGCAAAATTCTCCTCGCACATTTTGCAGAAGCGGTCTCCTAACAGGTCCCAAAATTGTTGGTAGAACTCATAGGGGAGACCGTCGGGGCCAGGTGATTTGGGTCCCGGACAGGCACGGGGGGGGGGGGGGGGGGGGCAGATGTGTGAGTGGCTCGATTAAGCAGTCACGGTCTCGACGATCCAATGAAGTTGCGACCCCAGCGATAAGTGAAAAAAAACCTACTGCAGCCATAAGAAGTAGCATTATCATATTCTGGCTGCGAGAAGCATTTTCAAATATTTTCTTGTTTCTAGTGAATTGTTGTACATCCTAACACACATTTAGTTTTAGTGATTATTTCTTGTGTTAGTTATGAATACTTTTGGGGATTTGGTTTTATTGTAATTGCTTTATTGTGTGAAATATTTGCTAGTAAACATGGTTAGGTCTAAGAGCCAGGCTAAAGCGATTGAGCAGACTCAATAGCGGATTCAGAGGGGGAGGCGGGGGGAGGTAAGGGGATCCGCCCCCCCCCCCTCCCCAAGAGCATCTCGTTCCACCTGTGACAAATCTCAAATCAAACTTGATATTATCTTATTGTCTTAGTACCATACTGCCTATAGTACAATTTTCATCTCTTGTTACTTAATTAATTTTAAGTAGGTGTAGTACGTCTTCAAATTTTACATTTCTCTAAGAAGGTGCTTTTGCAACTAGTTTTTAAATCGCGTGCAGCCCATTCGGAATGCATGTACACATACACTAGACTAACGCTAATGCGACCCTCAGTAGTCAGGCCTCTCCGTTATCCGAAGCACATCCAAAAACACATGCACAATTCATTATCGTGCGCAACAGTGCTTAGTTAAACAATGCTTTATATACCGTATTTGAAATTGTAGCTTTCTTTACAGTTCGGATTCATGTCGTCTAGAAGGAAACACATTACACTAGACCTCAAGCAGACACTCGAAATTTTAGACAAGTTAAATCGCGGTTCTTCAAAGAAATCCATTGCTACTGAGTTCAGTGTTGGACGAGCAACTATTTATGACATCAAAAAGAAAGAAGATGTTATTGGACAGTACTCAACACAAATGGGTTGTGAGTAGGGAAAACGGAGTGTTATACGAAAAGTGAGGATAAAGAACTGGACGCAGTAAAGGAATTCCAGTCAGTGGCCCGATTATAAAAGAAAAAGCTGGTGTATTTAACAAACAACTTGGCGGTAGTAACCTGTTTGCAACGAGAGAAGGTTGGCTATCAAACTGGAGAAAACGACATCGTATTCTGCAGCTGACAGTCACCGGGGACAGTCGCTCAGATAACGATAAGGAAGCTGATGAGTTTGTCAACAACATCCGGAAGTTAATAGAGGAAGAAGATTTAACTGCTGATACCTTGTATAATGCTGATAAAACATGACACTTTTACAAGATGCTTCCTTCATAAACATTAGCTGCCAAGAACGAGAGGGAAGCTCGTGCTTACAAGCAACAAAACCACCCGAAACATTAATGGCGTGTTGTAATGCAAATGGGAGTCATAAATCCCAACATCCACGTTGTTTTCAACCCACTGACATAAATACCCTACCAGGGCAGCTCAGAAGAAAGCGTGGATGGAGAGAAAAATATTCCCTTGGTGGTTCGATGAAACGTTTGTACCAGCAGTGAGAAAAGAGCTGAAGAACAAAAAGCTTCCACTGAAAGCTATCCTTATTGACAATGCTCCGAGTTATCCTTCAGATGTTTCTCTAAAGTGCGATGGTATACACGTACAAGCACTCTTTCTCCCACCCAGTGTCACATCCCTAAATCAGCCCATGGACCTGAGAATATTGGAATCAATTAAATATCATTATCGACATTCACTTCTCGTCCTCTTGCTGAACGAAAGTGAAAACGACTTTATCGAGACTATGCTGATGGCGTGGAAAGCAATTAACATACGTGATGTTGTTTTCCAAGATGCCGAAGCATTGGATAAAGTGGAGAGCGCTACCATAATGAAGAGTTGGAGAAAATTGTGACAATCCGTTGATGGCGACTTGGGTCCAGTAGTGAGTGACAGAGATGAGCCCGTCAATTCGGAATTACCAATTACTCTGTAGACTGACATGTTTCACAATCTTCCAGGAGGAGAAGAAATTGATGATTAAGATGTTACTAAGTGGCTGATTGAGGAAAACTGTGATACGGCCCAAACTTAAAAAGATGAAGAAGTAATCAAAAGCGTGCATAAAAGTAATGATGAAAGTGATGAAGAAGAGGACACCGGAAGAGAGACCATGAAGATTTCTCACACTGCTGGTGCTGAAGATGCCGAGGCCTTCCTGGGTACATTATGCAACAACCAGATACGTGCAGTACCGATATAACGCTTGTAAAGCGGTTGCGTGATAAAGTATGCCACCGCCGCGTATCATCATTGCGACAGCTAAAAATTAGGTCATGTTTCATAGTGAGTGATACAACTGCATAATTATGTATAGTATACACTCAAGGACCAAGTTTTATTTGAAAATTAATGAATTTTTGAATTTAATGCTTTAAAACTGTATCCTTCGGTTTAATACAGTTCATTACAATATATCCCCTATGTTTTCAAAATAAATAAAAAACCAAATAAATGAATAAAATAAATTTCAGACATTCAATAATCGGGCACTTCCGCTAATCCAACACCCATATGTTCCAGTAATGGCCGGATTAGCAAGAGTCTTGTGTACACACACCACTATCACCGCCACCAGCCCCCCCGATACTAGTGTGCGGTTTGCGAGTGAGCGCACCGCCTTTCTGTATACATAGGGTATTGTTGTATGGTTTGTTGAATCGGACACAATAGAATGCGTTGTTCAAGGGGATTTTAATTGCAATGAAGGCATGCTTTTGTTTGTATTTGTCAGATTTTCAAAAAACTGGCATCTACACGCAGACAAGGAGATCTACGTTCGCTTTCTTTTTTTTTTTTTTTTTTTTTTTTTTTTTACTGAAAAGGAAAAAAGAAGACATAGAATCAAGCGAAAATTAACTAGTATTACCTGGAAGCAATGTCGGTGACTTATAATTGTCGACTCAACGTTTAGCAGATACATCTTTCTGATTACTTTGTTTGTGCTTTATTAAATTCATACAAACACGATTAGTCGAGTTTGTAACTTTTTATTGGGTTGAGTTCGTTGATCTTTCGGTCAGTGTGGTGTGGTTGGCTGTGGACTGGGCACTGGATTAGTTTTGCGAAGTTAGTGATTTTTCCCACTAAATTTGGTGGTTTTGAGTACCTGTCTATTATGCAGATTTTGTATCTACTGGCTCGTGTGGATTATGGTGGATTTTAAAAAGATTTGAGTGGTTTATGTTAAAATTATTTTTCAAAATCACTTGATCCATTCTACATACAGCAAAGGGCATTATTTAATTTGGTAACATATAATAGCTCTTAAATTTATATCACTTAAACATTTATAAAACACGAGGTTTTAATTTCGTTTCCGTGTTGTTTCGTGGCTGTACTCTTATACACTTGTTTCGTTATGCGGTCTAGCATTAATAAACCTGCAGTTTCATGCACAGTGCATATCTGTAGTGCCGGTGATAACGTGGTGTTTTTAAATCACTTGCTGTTGTTTTAGAACTAAGCATATGTAAAGCAAAGCGACAGTGTACCCAGAGATTTCGTGCACAATCGCTACGTGATAGTAAATTTGCAGACTGGCCAGAACGAGTTCAAATTTTGCCGTATTTTTTGAAGCGTGTTCTGCCACAATAATATGCCCGTAAAAGATAAAAGCGCAGACAGCGGCAGCACCATTGCTAACAAATACAAATACCTTTCAACACCATGAAAGAGTATTCAGAAGCGAATCAAACTGAGAGTTCCCTTGCATTATTTGTTTCCACCCAATGTCTGGTCATGTCATGTCATGTCACGTAAATTCACAGACGGTAATATGGCCAGAAAATAATATATTACAGTGCTGCAACCAAAGCGATCATTTTAACGTTTCTAAAACTAGCCGATATCGAACATTATAAGCGAAGCAGCAATTAAAGACACGTCTCGAGAACTGAAATTAGATCCAAATAAGCTGCGGGATACAGGCACAGACAGCACGAATGTAATTGTAGGTGTTGAAAATGGTGTCAATCAAATTCTGAAAAATGTAATTCTGGATTTGATCGTTATCAAATGTGTAAGCCATTCAATTCAACTTCCTACTTCTGCTGAAAGTGAGACGCCCCAGGAAATCTGTACTTCTTAACTGGGGAAACATATAATTGGTTTTTAAATTCGAGTTCACCCTCTAGTAGCCCCTTATTAGCCGTCACAACAGCTGACAAAAGCATACATCTGGTCTTAAATGCACGGGACATAAATAAAATTATTGTGCGAGAGCGCATCCTCAGCCATCACTGATTAAGAAAACAATAAAAGGTGGCATCTACCATACGAAGGGCCACTCAATTATTTTTTTTCGATTTCTCATGACGATTGCTGTTTACTGCAAGATATCAGTACTGAAAGTATAAATGGACTCTGTCGTAATAGGGACCTTAAGAAATATTTGCAATAAGAACCACAGTTCATTGATTGCAAGTAACAAAATACTTCAGTGCACAATCAGCTTTGTAAAATATGTAAATAGTAGTTATAGAGTAGTTTCATTCTAAATTCTTTTACTCATGTCTCTTAGTTTATAAGGGTTTATTTCAGGTCATGTATGACTAGATAATATGTTTAACAGTAATTTCAATTCCTGATCAAATCGAAGTTCCCACAAGGGATCAATTAAAGAATTTAAAGCTTGAAGTATCAGTACTGAAAATTCATTCAGAAAAATCTTTAAACAGTTAGAGTAAATGTTATAATTTAAATACAATTCCTCGATTTTTTCTGCGTGGTGGCTTCCTTCATAGTTGGCTCTGTTTGGAGCATTTGCCTTCTTGCATACCACTTTGGGTACTTTTAACTTTCGGGTTTGTCTTTGCCGTTAGTTCTTTGAGATACTTCCTAGGAGATGTCCTGAATATGGCCATCTGTTCCGAAATACTAGTTACGAGATTTAATCGAAAGTGGTCCATTGATCAAGACAAATGTAGAAGATTCTATCAGTCAATTTATTATGTGACGCTCAGTATATTATACGATTTTTTTCTTCATGTTTCGACATAATACCAAATGTAGACATGAACAAATATCTTTGCTGTGCAAGTGTAAAGTAATATGAAGATTGTCTGTTGTGTGGAACTATAAGCCCCAGCAGCAAGCAAGAAACAAACAAAGCACACAATGAACACCAGACTCCTTCAAAAGTGCCGTATGATATATTTGCGATTTATTTAAACGATCTGTGAATCACTACGTTAACCAGAACAGTGTTTATACCTGTATACAGAACATCCCCCATAGATAAAATGAGTGAATCCATGTGAATGTAGATAAACTTGCTTCTTCAACAAATTTTTTATCAATGACACCAGTTTTCGATCTTGCATGTACCCACATTGGACGAGGGGAACGTGGAACGGGGAAGCAAGACCTGTTCCAGATATACTAGACCGAGAACCGGAGACAGTTGACAGCAGCCAGCATTCCATCGACGTGCTGGGGGCGAACCAGCAATAGTCTCCACCAGCAGCGGCCTCCACCTGTCTTTGACCTCTGATCCAGCTACTCTACGCAGGTTTGTGTATTCAACGTCGTCGGGAAATTCATTCAAATTTTTTCCAATATAAATTAACTTTTAACCTCAACAATATTTTCTATCACGAACATGTCAAGCCTGACACTTGTATTAGATATTTTTTCGAAGCCAATTGGGGCGCGATAAGAATTTCCGGGAAGTCCCCGCAGCCCTTTCCGGAACTGTACAATTGCTGAAGCCATTTTAAACTTAAGTATGTACAATTTTTTTAGGTTTTCAGCGAAAGGGGCAGTGTAATGTCAACGACAATAATATGTGTCATCAGTGTAACGCGACAGTGCTTGAGGGCAGCGTGGGGGGTAAAAATCGTAGAGGGAGACCAAGAGATGAATACACTAAGCAGATTCAGAAGGATGTAGGCTGCAGTAGGTACTGGGAGATGAAGAAGCTTGCACAGGATAGAGTGGCATGCAGAGCTGCATCAAACCACTCTCAAGACTGAAGACCACAACAACAATAACAACCACAAGTAAAAAGTGATACAGAGAAGAGTAATTATTATAGTGTGAAATGTAAATAATTTCCCACAACAATACGTTTTATTACATTTAGAAATAGTTTTCTACAAAGGAGAATCATACAATAAAAGTTAATACCACTAAAAGAATGTATTTTCATTATACTGTCTGTTAATTTTTTTTTTCCTTCTGTTGTTCTCTGTGATGTATTAAGTGGCTTAGATCGAAGATAAGGTGAGGTCTGTTCTTTTAAATATTGCAAAAAGTTGTTGTGTTGTGTGAGGTACAAGTGATCGAAAATATAACGTACATTTACTGAATAGACTTCTAGTTTATGTGCTTTTGCTTGTAACTAGGTAACCTACAATGAATATTTTAAGTTTGGTGTCCGCAGCGAACAGGAAAGTGGCCATTAGCTCCAATTACGGCAATACTGAAGTATTGGTAACTGGTGAATAATATTAATATCGTGAACAGTCAGAACGGTGTAGGACACTGACATTTAATTCAGCAAAAGGTGAAGGCTGATGTTATTGCTTTTCCACGGAAAATTACGTTGGTAAGAATATCCAGCCCAGACTGTGTTTGTCTGTCGCCATTACGTAAGCGTATGGAGCGGCAGTTTCAAACTACAGAAATAATCAGACATTTATTCTTTCCATCGATATTACAATATTTGAGCTCCGAGGACAAGAACCCACAGGAATTTATTATTTTTCTAACAGCAAAAATAACACTCAGTAGGACCATCTTACACTTAAGATAAATGAAATAATATTTTGGGCTGGTGCGTAAAATTGATTTTTCTTAGAGTAATTGATCAGTGACTTTAAAAAAAAATATATTTGTGCCCCAGTATTGTTATGGGGAGAGGTTGTTGTGTGATATATTAATTGTTATGTGCTTACATTTTAATGTCACTTACTGAATTAATGAAACAGCATTTCAGTATTTATTTGTAGTGATAAGGTATGACTAAATAATTTTGTATAGTCGGGCTCAGCAGCGCATAAATTAGAATTATCGGAGATTATATGTATTCCTTTTAAATAGTACTGCTATTCTGCCTGCTACATTTTCATACATTTTACAATAACATGTACACACCACCACAACAACTTTAAACAATCAGAAGAAAACCCATCACAACCTACCAGTTGAGGTCGAAAATATTTTTAAATTTAAGTCAAATATGATCTACCCTTACGAAGTGAGATTATAATGAGCTGAGGTTATCTTTTAGGAAGACGCCAAGCAAGTTATTGTCTGCTTTCTTAAATACACATATTCTGCGTTTCCTTTTGGTGGATTTGGATATTGGGGTACTCATTCTTGCTAGAACGACCTTGTGCTCGCTAATCCCTGTACGCGTCATCATACCAGCTGTTTGGGCAGAATTATTTGTTGCTTAGAGGTCAAATACATTTTCGAAACAAATAACATTTCGCGTGGCCTACTGGACTAATGGTTCAAAATAGAGAAAGCATTCAGCACTATTTCGAATGACGTTTCATTCCCAGCACCCAGTTTAAACACGTATTTTCACCAACATGTAGGTGGTAGTTTGGAGTCACTACCAACTATCATTGCATCAGAGGGTTACCTATTTGAAATGAGATCAAGTTTATTTTCAGTCTATTCAGCAACTGCATTTTTTGAGTGGGAGGGGTAGGCAAACGGGATAGATTATTAACTTATTCCGGTTGTCTAGTATAACTTCTACCCATGCCATTAAACGCTCTAACACCCACTCTATTTAATCTATCCTTTCTGAACACGGTAGCGTTGTTTGTCAAAATTTCGGCTGAACTGATCTCCTGCTTTAGCAAACTTTCCAAACCTGTAACGATTTAAGATTCATGCTTCCTCTTAGTGCTTGGAGTTCTGGCTCTTTCTCAAGAAACCTGCGACAATTAACAGTAATATTACCGATTGTTGCAAGGTCTAGCTTCGTCTTGTGTTGCCCTTGCAACCTTCTAGACTGACGACCTTTCTGTAGATTTCTGGGAACTTCCAAGCTAAAAAAAAGTAGAAGGGATTTGTTTCACAGTTACAGAGATGAACAAATGGTCAAGTTATTAAGGTACGCAGTTCAAAGCTCGTGCTTGCTGGGCATTTTTGTCATGCTATAGTCGGCCGATCATCTGGAAAGAGAACACTCTGCAGTAATAGAGATACGTTTCATAGTAAGGAAGACAAAGGAGTGCACATAGATCTTAAGTTGTGCATTTAGGCCTCGGGTTATTTAGATTCTTTATCTTATTTGGGTCCACACCACTTACATCCAAAACATGGAAAGCAAAGAGCTTCTAGTGGGGAAGTCCAATTGTCAGAGGTGTCAAAACGAATTTCGTTTATAACATTACACTGAATCGCTCCCGGAACAGGGTTCACTGCCTTAAATTGATGCATTTACCGTTGTCCATCACCCTTGAAACTGTGTGACGTCATCACAGAACCACCGCGTAGGTCGAGTAAGCAATTATGTAAATAAATGAAAGGTTCAAATTGGAAGTATAATCCAAGCAGAACAGGTGTCAATAATGAGATTCGCTGTGACATTCGTATACTTAAAGTCAATCAGGAAGAATTACAGAACATACTGAATGAAATGAACAGATCTCAGAGGACAAAATGTAAATTAAATGTAAAACGAAGAAAGCCTAAGTGGGTGAGGCACAGCAGAAATGAGGTTACTGGGAAATTTGTCCATCTCGTGGTCCCCGATTTCGATGTTAAAGTTAACGAATTCTGCCACCTTCGAATCAAAATAACACATGACATACGAAAGGAGAAGCAAACACAGACAATCCGGGCACTCCTGGACAAAGAAGACTACCAGTGATATGGGCAGAGAGAAACGTGCTTGGGAGGGTGATAGGGTAAGTCCATCAAATAAGTATCAATCGCACTACAACAACCTTGTTAAAATAAACCAGCACTGTGTACATCAGTAAAATACAATAGATATTCCAAACATTTATAGTACAATAACAAAAGCAAACAGCTGTACTTTTCGCTTCGTTTTAGAGTCATCTGAATGACGGATAGATATAAACCCAACAACACTTCAGAGTATTGGATGAATTCTTTTACACGCTCTGGCGAAATAGCGCAGTCGCTTGTATTTCGTCTTCATATTCATCTTCTCTTCAGGTATAAGGCAGGAATTGCCTGTTACAGTACCCATCTGTGTCTCGATCTTCCTCTGTCTCTTCTCCCATAACACTTGCAATTTCTTGCCTTTAAGAGAAATCTCTCGTTCTCCATTCTTTGTAGATGTTCATTCCATTCTCTTCTCTAATCTCGAATTTTATCATTGAGGCTAAAGATTTGCAGTTCTTCTCTATTATCATGATTTCTTAGCCTGTCTTCTCTTGTGCAACCGTTGACACCTCTAAGGAATTTCATTTCTTGTGCCTGAATCCGGCTTTCTTGCTTCTTGGTATAAAATTTAATTTGAGTATCTTTCCTGGTTTTGTTTTTCAGGATCCTTTAGATTGTTCCACATACCCTACTGAATTTACTATGCTTAATTTCAATAACTCTGCTGTAGCCATATGTCATTTCACATCTGAGGTAATTGAAATGGTTTACTTGCTCTAAAATCTTCTGATCAATTACCATTTTGGTTCTGATTTTTTCTTTCCCCATGAAGGCCATTGTCTTTGTTTTTCTTTTGAAATTTCCGTGTTAAATTTTGCACTTATTTGTTTTAGCAAGTAGATCCCTTTCTGAAGGTCCTCTTCCTTATCTGCTAGGATCACTGAGTCATCAGCATCTAGTAGATTATTTAAAAGAATGTTCCTATCCAGGTAGATGCCTTTCTGAAATTCATATTTACATAGATGTATTATTTCATTAATGTAGGTCTTGAACAAAGCTGGAGAGATGCAGCAGCCTTCTCGTACCCCTTTGTTAGTTGGTACCTCATTACTTGTTTTACCATTGAGGTCTAGAGTGACTTTTGTGTACTGATATAAACTTTTTATCGCATTTACTAGATGCTTTGGACATCAGCGATTCGTCATTATTTCCCAAAGTTTCTGTCTATTCAAATTGTCAAAAGCTTTTTTAAAGTCAATAAAACAATGTGTGTTTCTTTATTATACTTTCTGCGTTTTTCTGTCATTTACTGCAGGGTAAAAACTGCATCTATTGTGGAGCGTCCTTTCCTAAAACCCATATGTTCCTCATGCAGTGCTGCTTCTGCTATGATATTGAGTCTAAATCCTAGCATACCCCTTGTATACTGAGTTGAGTAAACTTATTCCTCTGTAATTACTGTATAGGCTTTTATCTTCTTTTTAAAAAAATTGATATCATTCTAGCTGTTTTCCAGTCTTTGGGAATAATCGTCTTCTTCCAACATTCATTGAATAGATTTATCAGTCATGGGTGTAGCATCATTCCTCCATATATTAATAATTCAGCACCAGTGCCGTCCCTTCCTGTTGCTTTACTGTTCTTAAGTGATGTTAGTGCAGATGTTAATTCGTCAGACTGTATTTCATCTAATCCTTTCTCATCTAGTTGGTCAGTCTCAGTTTCTTGTGCTCTATGAACATACCACAATTCGCTGTAATGATTTATCCACTCTGTCCCTTAACATAGAGTGGCAACTGTCCCTTACATAGACAAATGTAATGTATTGCGAATACATAGAAAGAAGGATCCTTTATTGTATGATTATATGATAGCGGAACAAACACTGGTAGCAGTTACTTCTGTAAAATATCTGGGAGTATGCGTGCGGAACGATTTGAAGTGGAATGATCATATAAAATTAATTGTTGGTAAGGCGGGTACTAGGTTGAGATTCATTGGGAGAGTGCTTAGAAAATGTAGTCCATCAACAAAGGAGGTGGCTTACAAAACACTCGTTCGACCTATACTTGAGTATTGCTCATCAGTGTGTGATCCGTACCAGATCGGTTTGACGGAGGAGATAGAGAAGATCCAAAGAAGAGCGGCGCGTTTCGTCACAGGGTTATTTGGTAACCGTGATAGCGTTACGGATATGTTTAATAAACTCAAGTGGCAGACTCTGCAAGACAGGCGCTCTGCATAGCGGTGTAGATTGCTCGCCAGGTTTCGAGAGGGTGCGTTTCTGGCTAAGGTATCGAATATATTGCTTCCCCCTACTTATACGTCCCGAGGAGATCACGAATGTAAAATTAGAGAGATTAGAGCGCGCACGGAGGCTTTCAGACAGTCGTTCTTCCCGCGAACCATACGCGACTGGAACAGGAAAGGGAGGTAATGACAATGGCACGTAAAGTGCCCTCCGCCACACACCGTTGGGTGGCTTGCGGAGTATAAATGTAGATGTAGATGTAGATGTAGATTCTTCAATACTATTTATTGATATCTTCCATCTTTCTGTTGTGTTTAAGGTTTTTAAAACCTTATATACCATTTGTTGTCTACCGTGGATATCACGTCCGATATTATAAATAAACCCACAGATCTTGATGTGCTTTGCTTACTATGGATTTAGCGGTACTTCTTTTCTACTTATGGTATTGTTTGTTCTCAATAGTGGGGTTGCCTAAGTGTTTTATATATGCATCCTGTTTATCTTTGACAGCTTTCGTTATACCCTCTTTCCCAATTTTTGGGCCTTTTCTTTTCTATGTTCTTTGCTTTTTTTACAAAGAGCGTCCCCTGCTACTCTGCACACAGTATTCTTCACAGTTTGCCATTCTTCTTCTATATTGTCTTTATTTTGTAAGTTTTCTAGGTCTTCATTTAATCTTCTTTGGTACAGGTGGCTGATACTGTCCTCTTCTTAGCAAGTATACCTTATAAACGCTTTGGAGTTGTTGATTTGTTACTTGTTTAGTTATTTTCTTCCATTTTGTACAAAGATCTATTCTGGAGATTAGTAAGAAATGATGTGATCCTACATCTTTCCCTCTATAAACTCTTGTATCTCTTTCTTGGCCCACTAGCTTGTCATTTACTAAGATATAGTCAGTTATTGATCCAAGACCTCTGCTGGCCCAAGTATACTTGTGCATATCCTTTTTCTTAAAAAGTAAATTTGTGATTTTAAAATAGTTTTAAGTGGCAAAATCTCTTAGTAATGTTCCATTTTAGTGACATATTGGTTCTCCAAACGGACCTATAACGTTTGTTACTGGGATATTTCCTACTCTGGCATTTAAATCACACATCACAATAATTTGATCGGGAGCATTGTATTTACTCAGAGTCTTATGTAGTTCTTCATAGAAGCTTTCAGACTCATCTTTTTTCCCTTCTTCAGTTGCAGATACAATTATAAAGGTGGCGTTACCCCTTATCAGTTTCAGCCTGACTGTAAGTATTCTTTCATTTAAGTATGTACAATCTTGAATGTCTTTTTCCCATTTTCTATGCAGGTGTATTACTACGCCTTTGCTTGCTCTTTTATGTTGTTCTACACGACTATCGAATATAATGTAAACTCCTACATATTTATTTTCTCTTAATTTCTTTTTAGTTTCTGTGAGTGCTACAGCATCGATATTTATGTCGCTTAGTATATTTATTAATTCTACCTGCTTTGAGAAGGTTGCTGGTTCGATGTGTCCATTTAGCGATTTTCGTTTGTCCTTTTTCATAGCCTTGTTATTTACCTTTGATACAATCCTGTTTCAGAGGCTCGTTTGGGTACTGGGAGTAGTCTGTATTTTCTGAGAGTAGGTTACCGGCCATCTGCTCAACCCCCTTCTAGGAGGATCAGGATTTTCTTTCGGGGTTATCTCCCTTCAGTTATTTAAAGGCGCCGGAAATAAGTTCGCCTTTCATCCTCTCGCATTAGCTTTGTAGCCTGTATTCGCTGTGTGTCATACATTGTCGATGGGTCTCACGACTCATGCCTTCTAGGATGTGGAAGTAGGGTTTGTTGGCAGAGCTACATTGAAATCCTTTGGTCAGATTGATTTCTCAAATTTCAGTTGACGTTTCCATGAGTTCTGTTTCTGCAAACAAGTACTAGTAGCCTCAGCCAACTACAGGGCCCTTTGCCAAATTTTGATTGTTGGAGAATAGAAAAGAGAAATGAAAGACACCATCAGGGCTCGAAACCTAATACCATTGGAGTTGAAAGAGTAAGAGTTGGTCAAGGGGGGCCGATAGGAAAGAATACAGAAGAAGCCTGACACAAGTAAGTGGAAGTAATGTCAGACTTAGCTAAGGGCCCATGTTGTTGCCACCCATATACTCCCAAGACAGGAGCTCCATGGGATGACTACTCCTGGAATCTCACCAACTGATCTGTCTGGCATTGGTGACCCTACCGGGAGCTTGTACTTTTAAAACGTATAAATACATTTAGGAAGCACATGACAACCAGTTTACAAAAGAGGGCAACTCTTCCATGTTTCCCAAATTACACATTGCATGACTACATTAAAAATAACCTTTCATGACACTGAAATAAAGTAAGGCCACTGTCAAGAAGACGAATCAATTCCAGCAGTACTACCTATACCTGATGACAGTAGCTATTAATCTTTGAATGTTAAACCACCAACAACCGGTCCTGATAAACTTAACACAAATGTAGGGTAGCGCTTCCATCAGTGGATCAGTAAAACTTAGTCTCAAGTTGAAGTAAATTCAATGTTTCAAATGGTGTGAAACTGAACGTCAGAATTCTTCAGGTAAACCACATCACAGTGTATGGCAGTTACTCCTGAAATGCCTTGAATAATACCAGGAAAAAATGAGTTTCCCTTCAGATCCACTCATGGATATCCGTTCCCATCAATGGACCAACTGAATTCCATGAATGGACCATTAGATGGATAACCGAAATATCGTAACTGAACACCTCTTACTGGAGGATACAATGGCTGGGCTGGTTTGAATATGATCACAAAGTACAATTTAGAAAATAAAAGGATGGCTAACTGGAAATTAATTTTAATACGAACGAAGGATGTTGATCATGAACATAAAAACAACTGCATTAGACAAATACTGACGTGCATTAAAAATCTAAACTGATGTTCTTTTCAAATTAAGTGAAGTTAAAGCTACTATATATTATAACTGCGCCTGCGTATAGTTATGGACAAACTATGAGGCAGTTTGTAAGTAGGCTGTTTAGATTTTTTTATTGATAACGCCACGTAGCGCTCTGTATTAAAATCACTGGCTGTGCTGTGTGCAGTCTGTGGCTGGTTGGCATTGTTGTTTGCTATTGTAGTGTTGGGGAGCTGGATGTTAACAGCGCGTCGCGTTGCGCAGTTGGAGGCGAGCCGTCAGCAGTGGTGGATGTGGGGAGTCAGATGGCGGAGTTTTGAGAGCGGATGATCTGGACAGAGACAGTAAATTTGTAAGACTGGATGTCATGAACTGATATATATATATATATATATATATATATATATATATATATATATATATATAAGGACTTTTGAACACTATTAAGGTAAATACATTGTTTGTTCTCTATCAAAATCTTTCATTTGGTAACTATGCCTATCAGTAGTTAGTGCTTTCAGTGGTTAGAATCTTTTATTTAGCTGGCAGTATTGGCGCTCACTGTATTGCAGTAGTTCGAGTAACGAAGATTTTTGTGAGGTAATAATTCATGAAAGGTATAGGTTATTGTTAGTCAGGGCCATTCTTTTGTAGGGATTATAGAAAGTCAGATTGCGTTGCGCAAAAGTATTGTGTATCAGTTTAGTGTTGATCAGAATAGGTAAAGAGCGAAATGTCTGAGTACGTTCAGTTTTGCTCAGCTGTTTGAAAATCAAATAACGTAAGGGGTTTACCAGCACAGTAATTCACTAATTTTTCTAAGGGGACGTTTCAAGTTCAAACACTTTTCCATAACACAGGGATGCCATCTACGTGAAATAAAACAAAATTACCTTTTAGTATTCTTCCAAACTCAAGCGCAGTTCTCATGCACCCACTAATTACGCGACATGCACATCATCTTGTCTTCCACTGATAGAATTTAACGTAGTTCACAAAACCAGTCATTGGTCTTCATGTTTTCCACTTGTTTCGTTTGACTCACTATAAGCAGCTTTATCTTTAGGTTAGCGGGAGGATATCGCTACGTCCTAATGATCCTTGCCAGTATTAAAGCTTTTTGTGTGCCTTTTCCTGACCTGGCCTTCAGTGACATGGCAGCTTTGCGATTAATTGAAAGAATACTTGAACTTAAATATGCAACTGCTAAGTGCCAATTATTTTTTTCGTTCCAATATACTTTAAAGGTGCATGTGACACTTTAAAAGTGCGTGTGACATCAGTATTGTAGGGTGTGTGTATTGAACCGGGTACCTAGAAACAACAGAGGGGCTTCGTCCCGCCGTAGCCCTCAGTGGTTCACAACTGCAGAACAGGCCACAGCAGTCCACCCACCTCACCGCCGCCCCACACAGAACCGACGGTTATTGTGCCAGACGAGTGTAATCCCAATGTTTGCGTGGTAGAGTAATTATGGTGTACGCGTACGTGGAAACAGTATTTGCGCAGCAATCGCCGACATAGCGTAACTGAGGCGGAATAAGGGGAACCAGCCCGCATTCGCCGAGGTAGATGGAAAATCACCTGAAAAACCATCCACAGGCTGGCCGGAACTCTGGACCTCGACACTAAACCGCCGGGCGGATTCGTGCCAGGGACCGGCACGCCCTCCCGCTCGGAAAGTAGCGCGTTAGACCACGCGGCAGTATTGTAGTACTACATATAATTAACCAAGGTCAACTTGCTAGAATAAATTTAACAAAATAGAACAATTTAATAATAATTGCTAAATATTTAACTGCAATATTTATACTTTAAATTATGTGTGTACCTGTCTATGGTACAGAATGGCCTTTGGAACGTATTTGTGGTCAGTAAAGTAAATAAATCCTAACACTGTCAGTAGAGACTGTTATCTATTATAACTTTACGGTATTTTTCTGAGTGTACCAGTGGTCCATTCATGGGAGCTGGCTGTGTATCAGTGGTGGGAACACCGTAACGTCGGTTATGCTCGCCATGAGATAGGAAACTGCGGAAAATAATACAAATCTAAATATATCCATCAAAAGTAGGTAAGACTGACTTACCGATAATACATGCCAAGTAGACATGCAATATTCGATGTTATCACTATACAAAATCCCCCTTTAACCTGATGCCACATCAAATAACACAATTTTTCCTCGTGCCCTTACATCAGGTCTTCACTGTAACCTACAATTCTCGGAGTAAAGTGATGGCGTCTTTCCCAGCTGGTAAGTCGATTCAGCATAGCTAGGTGATGGCATCTAACCACACAAAAGTATAGGGGTGATCCGTCCATGTAATCGGTCCTCTGGTGACAACTATTCCCTAATATAGATAGGTTCAAATTTGTAAGAAACGGTGCTGACCACGGAAGCTTAATCAGATCGAATAAACAGCATTGACTGAGACCAGTTCAGAATATTGAAATAATAAAAATAATAAAACCAAATGAATTCACTGAGAAAGATCAGACTGCCTGTAACCACCGAAATCCATTCTCCATCTTGACCCCGATGCTGAAACTAATGACTAGCAATTTTAACCTTAAGACAAAACGTTTAACTCCGAAGCGAAATCACAAGAACAGCTTACGGGCGGAAGCGATTATCATGAAAGATTCTGAGAATAGAAATAATCAGTCGTCTACAGCACAGATTTTTATTAAATTAACTTCTTCTCTCGTTTCGGCAAATGAATCTGAAGTCCTCAGAGAATCAAACAAATGAGCTTGCATCGGAAAGCAATCGTCAAACAATCTCTTGCTGATTGAGTCCTTCATTAAAACTTTTCACACAGTTCTGTCAAGTACTTGAAAAGTAACGTAAAAATATGAAGATATGGTGACCAAAAAGAATTTCGGCTCATAAGTATTAAAAAAAAAAGACATGTGATGATTAGCACGAACAGACTATTGTCGTGGTTTTTTAATATTTTACTTATGATGCTACATATTTTTATCACTATGTCTTCGCATTTTTAGGTTACTTTTTAAGGGCTTGACAGTACTGTGTGAAAAATTTTAAAGAAAGATTCTGTCGGCCAGAGATTGTTTGACGATTACTTTCCGGCGTAAAGTTAACTGTGTGATCCTCTGAGGATGGCAGATTCACTTGCCGAGACTAGTCAAGAAGTGAATTTAATAAAAATTTGTGCAGCTGACAGCTGATTACTTCTATTCTTAAAACGTTTCTCACAGCTGCTGTTGACAGCCATGAAAAAAATTTTAACGTGAAACAATTAGTAGTCTCCCGTTGCAAGTAACAAAAGACGCCTGCAATCCACTAAGGAGTGTGGACTAGTTAATAGCACATAACAGATAGACATATGTGTTGAAGCCAGCTCCGCGGCGTAAGTGCTCAGACACAGGCGATGTTATGAAACGTGCTCACGAAGTTAAGTTCTTTTTGCTTGAAAAGGGCTGACGCAAGTGGCAACTGGTAAACCAATTTTCCTTTGATCGCGCCCCATGACCCAACGATTCCTTCTCCTGATGTCCGACAGCCCACTTCGCGACTTTCCGCACTCTCGCGTAGGTCCTGATGCTGACGTCGTGCACTGCGCCACACTGCCCTAAAAACAGCCGCTCGAAGTAGAGTCTGCGCTCTTGTTGCAAACTGGAATCTTCCTTCCTTTTCTTCAGACCGAGAGTTCCTCACGTAAGTCCGGTACGCCTGTAAAAGACCCTGAACTTGCTGCCCGGACCCATTGTGGCTCCTCGCGCAAAGCCGTCGCTTGGTAGCAGTGAAAGAGCATAATAACACGTAATATCTATAAAATCATACAAGCTCAGTCCCCCCCCCCCCCCCCCCTACCTCTTAAAATAAAAAACCTCGGCGGCGTGATTTACAAAATTTCACGTGCCAGGATCAGTTTTAACATGCCTTAGGTATAAACGGTATGTCTTACATGTGGATGTAAAATAAAAGGCTAACTGGGGTGAGCATTTTTATACTCTTACAAGGTCCTAAAAAACAGGGTAACAACTTACTAGAGATTTTCTTATCGATCATTCCTTGGGCACTGAAGTTCTTAATAAAAACTACATCTCCGATATTCATTTTGGCAGGGAGCAAACCGGGATGTATTGCTCTGCCTGTCTCAGATATGTCCATGCAACATTAACCCATACCCCTTCCATAATACCGAAAAACTTCAATAGTCATTTGGTCCGGGATGAGGTCCTTCACTGAGCAAAGATTTGACGGTGCCGAACTGACAGGATCAGTGGTGGTGTTCAACGCTAGATTCAACCAAAGAATACACCTGCCCCATTTTGTCTGTGTTTAAAATTACGATTCTTCCTCTTAGCGAAAGAAGGCTCAGGGTAATAAGGGATCGTCTGCATATGAGACATACCATTCTGAAAGCAACATCTCTGAAATACCCTTGAAGCAAAAGCCGGCGCATCGTCGTTCACTACACGCTAGATGCCCCAAATATAGAAAAAAAAAAAATGTTTACTCCAGATTTTATTCCCCCACTAAGAAATACGAAAAGGCACGATTGACATCGAGTGCATGTTTAACACCCTCCTACGTACGAGGCAGCGTCCCTGTTTGATCAATAAAAACCTTGTCCATCAGTCTCTCAGCCCATGTAGAATAAAGCAAATAATTGAGTTTGTCGAAATTCGACTTGGTAAACTTACAAGCTTTACATTAATTCACCAACCTCTTCATTTCTAATTTCAGGGATGACCAAGTTAGTAATTACATAATCTTCACATTTGTCTTATATATTCCCAGGTGCCCCCAAAGGAGGGAAAATATTTGAAAATTGCTATCGCCCCTAGAAGACAGATTTTCAACTTGTTATTCTCCAGGGTGAGATAACGGAGTAATGGTTTTTGCAGTTGATAATCGGGCATTTCTTCCAGGGCGGGAAGTCTCTGTTATAACTATCGGTGCTCAAGATAGAGCTTGAATCTTTCTAGCGCACACAGTACTGAAAAGACCACTAATTCATAAACAGATTATCTTACCTCGGCATTAGGCAAGGACCTGGAGGCACACAGCGCAGGACATCTGTCAACGGTTTGTTCCTCGGCGCCTAAACTAGATGCATCGGCCAGAATTATGAACGTCCTATCAAAATATGGAATAGACAGAACAGCGACGTTACTGAAGGCGGATTTAAATGCGTCAGAAGGCGCATGTTGGCTTTCAGTCCAGTGACACAACTCGCGTTTCTTACATAACTGTGTCAAAGGGTACTGCGAGCTGGGAAAATTTAGGCACGAACTTCCTAATAAAATTAATTATCTACACAAATCGGGAGATTCCCTTACTATCCCAACGTGGTCGAAAGTTCAGGATCGTCTTAGTTCCCTGCTTGTCTTTTTAATGCCACGGGAGACACTAAATACAATCGTAAGGATATTTCACGGGCAACATTAATCTTAGATTGCCTTACTGTGAGTTCAATCACACCAATACTTGGTTGACATGCTCGGAATACTCAGAGAATGTGTGACTGTGTATGAATACGTCAACGAGATAACTATAAACAAGCTTAAAATTCAAATCCCTATGGACCGAATACAAGAGGCTTGAAGGTACAGCCGCTCCGGCAAATAGACCAAAGAGGACCCGACTAAACTCATATGGTTTCCAACGCTTCGAAACCTTCAGCCAAAGGAATTAGGGGTTAAGCTTTGTTGAAATCTAGAATGGTAAAATATTGCACCCCGGCGAATCAAGTGAAGCTGTAGTTGAGGTTATGGAAGGGAACCAATTCCTAACCGATTCCTAAAGGTGCTATTGATTAACCCCTACATATTCCAAAAATGGCCCATTGGGAACCTGAAACATGGCGATTCACAAGTCGAGGTCGATGGTATAATCACCATGTCACGTGACAGCCAGTCAACTATGTGGTACAGGATGTTCTTTTTTGGCAGCGACAGGCGGTATCGTGTTTGGTGCGCCGATACCTGATCTAACAGCTACACTCAATACTTCACTTTCTCTGTTACCCCTCGATTACCACTCACAACAACGGGAAACATTGTGAGCATCTGTATTAGAGCTGTGCCTCACCAACTTGGGAAGTACCAACTTAACACTCGGTAGCTTCGCTGGAAACGTTATACAAGCCTTGAACACCCATATCTTCACACAATTTATATAACATATCGGGCCGTAATTGGAAGCAAAATGGACGACAGGCGCTATCCAAAACTAGTCCAGTACTCCGAAAAAAACCGCTGCCCAGCAACAATTCGGAGCAGATCCCCTTAGCTTCTAGTAACATTACTGGCCATGACGAGACATCAGTTTTAGATTAGGTTCTCACCTACTCAAATAGTGGGTTAACATTCGGGTTGCGTCAACACTAACTATATATTAGATACCAACTATGATTGGGAACGGAGACTCTGCTCCTCGAATCCAATAAGAAATAAATTAGTTCTCTGATTAGCAGCGCACACACAAAGGGAAGTCTATGTCTTGTCACCGTCGTCAAATTAATAAGCTGTGTCACTGGTGCTCCGGATCACTGACGCCAATTTACCCTAGCGCCACTCACTCCCCGATTTCTTCCATCATGAGCGACGATCCCGCGCAAAATACCTAGACCCGTTCAAACTGCAAGGTTGGCCGCAGGGCATGATGGAAATTAGTATGGTTTGGTTTAGCGACGAATCCTACTTTCATATGGATGGGCTCGTCAGTGCGCAAAATTGACGCATTTGGGGGAATGACGAACCGCCCTTCGCCTACGAGAAGTCTCACAACCTGAACGGGTGACAGAGTGGTGTGCAGTGTCCAGTCACTTAATAATTGGTTCGATGTTCCTTGATGGCACCGTACATGAAGGTTTTGGAATATGATTTCTTCCCCATTATCAAAAGTGACCCTGATTTCGACAAGATGTGATTCACAAAAGGCGGAGCCGGCCGAAGTGGCCGTGCGGTTAAAGGCGCTGCAGTCTGGAACCGCAAGACCGCTACGGTCGCAGGTTCGAATCCTGCCTCGGGCATGGATGTTTGTGATGTCCTTAGGTTAGTTAGGTTCAACTAGTTCTAAGTTCTTGGGGACTAATGACCTCAGCAGTTGAGTCCCATAGTGCTCAGAGCCATTTGAACCATTTGAACCAACAAAAGGCGGAACTCGACCCCATAGAAGCAGGAGAGCGTTTAATATCCTGGAGGAGCACTCTGGGGTACCCAGAGTCCACTGGCAGGGGCCTCGATTGGCCGCCATTTTCTTCGGATCTGAACCTATGCGACTCCTTTTTGTTGGAACATATAAAAGATAAAGTGTATAGCAATAAGCCTAAAACCATTGCTGAGCTGAAAACAGCCGTTCACTAGGTCATCGACAGCATCGATGTTCCTACATTTCAGCGGGTCATGCAGAATTTTGTTATTCGTCTGCGCCAACTCATCGTCAATGATGCAGGCACATCGAACATGTCATAACATAAACCCGAAAAGCTGTTGTGACGTTTGCATGTTGAGTAAATTCTGTGCACACCGTAGCAACTAATTTACGTTTCCGTTCTTATAGTTCAATAACTGGGACCCTGTGTCTGAGCCATTCATGTGATCAGATCCTTCTTCAAGACAGATGATGCATTTCGTACTGGCTGCTACCTTACCCAAATCAACAAAGGTTAAAGGATTCTCAGAAATGAATATTCTCGAACGGTCATATGGTAGCGTCCCCTTTGAGACGTTGTTTACAACGTCTCCCTCCGTGACCTGAACATTTTAGTTCCACTGGTTGTACGAATTTGTTGCATACACTCTTCTAACAAGTCATTACAACACTGGACATGATAGAAATGCTGACTAATTACGTCATACCTAACCCCATATGATAATCTCTTCCATGCGGTTCCTTCCCATAACCCTCTTAATTTGAGCTATGATCACAGAGAATGTCTGTAATCATTTAGCTCGAATAACCACGAAATAAGTTGTATAAAGCGCGAAAAATTGTTGAGTGCTTGATCTTAATAACGTCAGCCTTGTTTTCCAAAGTTACGTAAACAACAAAAAACTTAATATTCCTTGAACTTACTCCTTCCATAAATTATCTACACCGCGGAATTTCGTCAAACAGGGGTTGAATGAAGCTTCCTGGCAGATTAAAACTATGTACCAGGAAGTTTCATATCAGCGCACACTCCACTGCAGAGTGAAAATCTCATTCTGGGGTTGCATGATTTGGCAAAGTGGTACCCTATACACTCATTAATGCATCCTCTTATCAAAAAAGTGCTTCAAATGGCTCTGAGCACTATGGGAGTTAACATCTGAGGTCATCAGTCCCCTAGAACGTAGAACTACTTAAACCTAACTAACCTAAGGACATCACACACATCCATCCCCGAGGCAGGATTCGAAACTGCGACCGTAGCGGTCGCGTGGTTCCAGATTGAAGCGCCTAGAACCACTCGGCCACAGCGGCTGGCCTTCCTCTTATCCCATTATTAAAGTCACCTTTGTTTCATGGGAGACAGGGATCCCTGTCTTATTTCCAACGGTATTAGCACCCCACTCTAACGAATGTAATTTAATTTATTATTACGTAACTCTATTCTGCAACGCAATAATCCTAGCAGTCTGTTCCTGATTAGCATTAACTACATTCAAGTCATGACAAGGGAACCTCCCCATCGCACCCCCCTCAGATTTAGTTATAAGTTGGCACAGTGGATAGGCCTTGAAAAACTGAACACAGATCAATCGAGAAAACAGGAAGAAGTTGTGTGGAACTATGAAAAAAATAAGCAAAATACACAAACTGAGTAGTTCATGGGAAAGATAGGCAACATCAAGGACAGTGTGAGCTCGGGAGCGCCGTGGTCTCGTGGTTAGCGTGAGCAACTGCGGAACGAAAGGTCCTTGGCTCAAGTCTCCCTCGCATGAAAAGTTTACTATATTTAATTTCGCAAAGTTATGATCTGTCCGTTCGTTCATTGAGGTCTCTGTTCACTGTAATAAGTTTTGTGTCTGTGTTTTGCGACCGCACCGCAAAACCGTGCGATTAGTGGACGAAAGGACGTGCCTCTCCAATGGGAACCGAAAACATTTGATCCCAAGATCATAGGTAAACCGATTCCTCCACAGGAAAACACGTCTGATATATTCTATACGACACTGGTGACGGCATGTGCGACACATGACACGAATATGTTGTCGACCCATCTAACTTGTACACTTGGCGAATGGGTAAAAAGATTCTTCTACCTTGCCCGATTTAGGTTTTCTTGTGGATGTGATAATCACTCCCAAAAAAGTGATGAAAACATAAGAGTTTGTCACATAAACTGCAACAAATGAATGCAACAGTTTCACAGTCGCACAGTTTTCCTTGTGCTCTGTCAAAACATATGTTTTTAACGTTTTCGAATTTTTCCGTGTGTAGACCGTCAAATCCTGCATATGTCCAAGCAAATCTGAACATGTCATGGAGTTTTGGAGAACGAAGTTGATTATGTGTGAGTGCCTGAACTTTGATAATTGCCTGAAAATAAAAAAATTAACTCTTCACTCCAGGGAAACTTGAACCAAGGACCTCTCGTTCCGCATTTGCTCACGCTAACCACGGGACCACGGCGCTGCTGGGTTCAGACTGTCCTTGATGTTGCCTATCTTGCGCATGGACTACTCAGTTTGTATATTTTGCTTATTTTTTTCATAGTTCCACACAACTTCTTCCTGTTTTCTCGATTGATCTGTGTTCAGTTTTTCAAGGCCTATCCGCTGTGCCAACTTATAACTAAATCTGAGGGGGGTGCGATGGGGAGGTTCCCTTGTGAGTATAGTTATACAACTGGCTAATTAGCACTTGAGTTAAAAATATATGCCCTGAGAATGAATTAATATGTTTGAAAAACTGAACGTATTCACCTATATTCGACAGAGAGAGACAGAGGTGGCACAAACAGAGAGGGAGGTATACTCTTCACCAGCTCTGCCCATGTTGACTTCATAGCGAACACGACAGTGTTTCGCGCAGCCATGCACTCAGCTCTGCAGTGCCTCCGTCGTCCATCTCACCGCATATCTGAGTTGCACCTTCTTTAAGTATGTTGTGCCGGGAACGGACTTCTGTTCCATAGCGCACCCGAGTACACCTAAAACATGGTGATTATGATGAGGTCCCATACTCCGAGGAGCCTAGGGGACGATGCGGGAGACCGCACCGCCGACTAGGCAAGATCCTAGCGGAGGTGGTTTGCCATTGCCTTCCTCCGACCGCAATGGGGATAAATGCTGACGATGAAGATGACACAAAAACACCCAGTCATCTTGAGGAGGACAAAATATCTGACCCCGCCGGGAATCGAACCCTGACCCAGTGCGCGGGAAGCCAGAACGCTACCGCAAGACCACAAGTTGCGGACACCTGAAACATACAAAATCACAAATAGACTCTGCCTACAGACACTATTTTTTAAAGTCATGAACTACGCTTAATTGAAAGGGCTAATTTGCCCAGCTCTCAGAGAACCACGTTGCTACCATTAAAATGGATAGTGCTTTGGGAGTGCTAGGACAAGTCGTCATATAACCATCATTCACACAAAAACATTATTAAAATAAACCATCACTGTAGTCATAAATAAAATACGAAAGTTAATTCAAAAATTTATTATACACTTATAAAAGTCAGCAGATTTTACCATCTCCCGAATGATCGGTGGGCTCCATCCTGGCACCATTTCACAGTAACAGATATGGCGTTCTACAAGATTTGGCCAAATAGCGCGGTAAATGGTACTTATAAAACGTACATTCCAAATGAAGTACATGTAACGAATACGCAATAACTAATTCTTAGAGCGGGCAGCTCATCCAAGTTACCAAAATTATTACCCGAATTACACAAATACTAGGTGATCAAAAGTATCCGGACACCCCCAAAAACATACGTTGTTCTTATTAGGTGCATTGTGATGCCACCTACTGACAGGTATTCCATATCATGGACCTCAGTAGTCATTAGATATCGTCAGAGAGCAGAATGGGGCGCTCCGCGGAACTCACGGACTTCAAATGTGGTCCGGCGATTGCGTGTTACTTGTGCCATACGTCTGTACGCGAGATTTCCATACTCCTAAACATCCCTTGGTCCACGTGAAGGGACACGTACAGCACAAAAGTGTACAGGTCGACCTCGTCTGTTTACTAACAGAGACCGCCGATAGTTGAAGAGGGTCGTAATGTGTAATAGGCAAGCATCTATCCAGACCATCATACAGGAATTCCAAACTGCATCAGGGTCCACTGCAAGAACTGTGACAGTTAGGCGGAAGGTGAGGAAACTTGGATTTCTTGGTCGAGTGACTGCTCATAAGCCACGCATCACACCGATAAATGCCAAACGACGCCTCGCTTGGTGTAAGGAGCGTAAACATTGGCCGATTGAACAAGGGACAAACTATGTGTGGAGTGACGAATTGCAGTACACAATGTGACGATCTTATGGTAGGGTGTGGGTATGGCGAATGCCTGGTGAACGTCATCTGCCTACGTGTGTAGTGCCAACAGTAAAATTCGGAGGCGGCGATATTATGGTATGGTCGTGTTTTTCATGAAGGGGCTTGCACCCCTTGTTGTGTTGCGTGGCACTACCTCAGCACAGGCATACACTGATGTTTTAAGCACCTCCTTCATTCCCAAGTTTGAAGAGCAATTAGTAGAGGGTGATTGACTATTTCATCACGATCGAGCACCTGTTCATAATGCACGGCCACGACAATAACATCCCTGTAATGGACTGGCCTGATCAGAGTCCTGACCTGAAACCTATAGAGCACATTTGGGATGCCTTGGAATGCCAATTTCGTGCCAGGCCTCACTGACCGACATCGATACCTCTCCTCAGTGCACCAGTCCGTGTAGAACGGGCTGCCATTCCCCAAGAAACTCTCCAGAAATTGATTGAACGAATGCCTGCAAGAGTGGAAGCTGTCATCAACGCTAAGGGTGGGCGAACATCACATTGAATTCCAGCATTATCGACGGAGGGCGCCACGATTTTGTGTCATTTTCAGTCATACTTGATTACGTTGTGTAATATGACCCTTCTACAGCCATATATTGAAAAATAACCTTCATGATATTCATAAATATCACACAATTTAGATGAACAAATCAAAACAATAGTACTTGCAGCAGGAGGAGATTAGTGTTGAACGTCACATCGACACCGAGGTCATTAAAGACAGAGCACACGTTCGAATTAGGGAGAGATGTGGAAGGTAATGGTCGATGACCTTTCAGAGGAAACATTCCGGCATTTTCTTGAAGCGATTTAGGGAAATCACGGATAACATGAATCAGAATGGCCGGACGTCCTTCCTAATGTGAGTCTATTGTGTTAACCAATGGGCCACCTCGCTAGATAATAGTACTGGCATCTACTGACAATAACTATTAAACTTCCAATGTAAGACCGCCAACCAGAGGTGCTGATGACAATAGTTATTAAACTTCTAATGTTTAACCACCAATAACAGGTCCTAATAAACCCAGTACAAGAGTAATACAGGTAGGGTAAAAACTGGAAAAAACTGTGCTGATTATGGAAGCCTAATAAAACAGAATATAGCAAGCGTACAGCACCAGAAAACAATATGTTACAAAAAATTCACGTAGTAAAAAATCTAAAAGCAGAGGCATGCAGTGAGCAAGATCAAGCCAGCGGTATCATTCAGATCTGTTATCCCCTTTGAACCTCGTACACTTCTTCTTCTTATCCTACGTGATCAGGCCCAGTGGTACACAGATCAGTAAATGGACAATTTAAATCTTAAAACAAAACCATTTAATTACGAGCCCGGACCACAAGAAAGAATTACGAGCTGATGCCGTTTTACATGAAACAATGAACAGTCCACTCATTATCTTCAAGTCTATCAGAAACAATAATGTACCCAAGCAACAAAAATGAGTGCAGCCCAATGAGGAGTAAGATCAGGTAAAGAGCACTGAACAAATTGAACTCTATCTCACAGTCAGCACTGCGGCACAAGTGCACAGAAATAGGTTATGTTCTGAAACGTTCTCACCATGTATAGTTTCTTTTCACCTGAACAAGAACTAAGTGGAGGTTGGTACACCAGTCTTCCTTCGGCCACGCCCCGCGACCCAATGTACCGCTAGCTACCCACCGCGCCTCCTGTCCGCTCGCTCCTTAAGATCCCGATGGTGACGTTGTGCTCTCGGCCAAGTTCTGCTCCGAAGGCGACCGGCCAGCTTATTGGCTGGATTTGGAGTCGACGATCTTGTTGTTAGCTGGAAACTTCCTTCTTTCCCACTAAATGTAGAGCTCTTCATGCCATACCGTAATACCAGCAGAAGTCGCACACGTCGTCTGTGGAGACAAACGCGAAACCGTTGCTTGGCAACAGTCAAAGAGCGTGACCCAAGGCAATATCGATAAGAGTTGACACGGCTCAACTAATATCAATTATCAGCATTAATCTGAGCACGGAATATCTTCTAGAGCATCCTCGTGCATTACGATAGGATATTGAAGTTCCTACGTTGTTCAGAATTACGATGCACTGTTCTTACGGACAAGCAACTATCAATTAAAAACGATATTGAAGATTAAGATACAAAGTTCCTTTAGGCATGCATGTAAGTGCAAAGGAACAGGCACTGAGGCGACTGCAGCCGTTATGATTTACTTTAAATGAATTCGCGATTGCGATTTAGGACAACCATCAGCTGTAAAATGGAATGACGACAATAGAATTTTATGTCGGATCGGGACTCAAACCTGAACTTCCCACTAATTGCGAGCGGTCGCCTAACCAATTTTTTTTTTCATTTTGTTCATTAGTGTTCCTTGTATTTGATCGTAGCTGACGTCACATGATGTCCATTGAAGTTCCTTGTTGACCCTTTCACTCAGTTTCTTTATTAAAAAGACCAGCCATCTCTCTCACCGAACAGGCTGAGCTACCGTTCCGGCACCACTTAGCTACACGGGCACGAAACACAGCCACATCCAAACTTTCGTAAGTCGTCAACCACACATCAGAAGCGTCAGTAGCGAAATAAAAGAAATTGTGCCCTATCGAACCCACATTTTAGTACGATGTCGTTTTTCTAATACATGTTATGAATTACAACTTTAGGTTTCATTTACTGAAAACTTGTTTGTGAAGTTTCCCATAGATTATTTAGAAAGTTAAGTGGAGTCGTGTTATGGATTATAGTCGCACCTTCCATAGTATTAATTATCAGCCGTATACACTGGCGTCCAAAATTAAAGCAATAATCCGCTATTTCCCCGTCCTGTATCTATTTCACGATATAATCATTAAAAAATGTCAATCATACGTTCATACGATCGTGTTCTGCGCGGAAGATGGCATTCTGGTCAACGGATAACATGGCAACGATGCCAGGGCATCTCTGAAACGACGTAATGTCTGCCGGGTAGCCCCACATCCAAAGTTGCAGTAATGACAGTCACAGACGGTGCGGTATGACACAGAGAGGACGTCTACGAGATTCTCTGCAGTAGAGGACCAGAGAAAGAAGGGATGCAGGACAGTCGCAAACTGATGTGGGCCGATGGCTTAGTGTGAATCATTCTGTTGTTTCTGGGATGGAGCGACGATGTATGCAGACCGAAACTGAATCCCGGAGGTTCGAGTCCTCCTTCGGGGCTGGGGGTATGTGTTTGCCCTTAGGATAATTTAGGTTAAGTAGTGTATAAGCTTATGGACTCATGACCTTAGTAGTTAAGTCCCATAATATTTCATACACATTTGAACTTTTTTTTTGAATCCCGAAGATCAGAGCAGAGCCGACCACGTGTCATTTCAGAAGATAGGACCGTTATTTGGCTATAAAGGCACGACAGTACTGCCTTAGTACTGCATGGCAACTGGCATGTGAACTCTCAGTATGCACGTCACGTGTTGTATCCAGGCAAATGGTGTTAGGAAGGCTTCGGCAGAGTGGGCTTTAAGGTAGGAGACCTGCTGTGTGTTTACCTCTGTCACGTCTTCACAGAAGGGAACATCTAGAGAGGAGTCATCAACATGTCTCCTGGGACAATATTGTTTTCACAGCCGAGTCCTGATTTGGGGGTTCTCATCTGGAGGGAACGTAGAGCACGATTTCGGGATACAAACATTGTTGAGACCGACAACGACGAGGATTCCGAATGGTGTGGGCAGGGATTATGTTGACCACTCGAACACCTCTTCACGGAAATATAAGGGTGAAGTGGCAAGGTTTAACTACTGTCAGGTCTCGTGACGAGATCTCGGGAGTTCATTTGCTGTTGTTACGAGGTACTGTGGTCCAAGACTTCGTACTGACGGACGTTTATGTTCGACCCATAAAACACGCGTGTCTGATGTTTTCCTGGAAACGGAAGATACCGCACACATGGCGTGGCCTGCTCACTCCATCGATTTGAGTCCCATAGAGCTTGGCTGGAATGCATTAGGCGATGGGTTACATCATGTTACCATCCACCAACAGCTTTCCACGGCTGCGAGCAGCTATGCAGGAAGAATAGGCGTAATTACCTCAGCAAGAGAATGGTGACATCACTCACATCATTCCCCGTCATTGTCAGGCCTAAATTGCATCCAGGGGTGGTAACATCTCACGCTGAGAACATTAAACAGTTGTCGGAATGTGTGTCCGAATCCGTTACGTTGGACAAAACGAAGAACATTTTTGCCTGCCGTTATGCACATTGCAGTAGTCTACGTTCACTGTTCTTTACATTGTTTCTACTTTACTATCACCTGTTTACAATCTGTTGTGGCGGAACTAACGCAACTTAGCAAAATTTCCGTTTGTTCCTTTAATTTTGGACACCAGTGTAGTTCGTTCACCTACCATGCATTTATTCACTATAGTGTTTAATCACCTTAACGTGCTTCAATGGTCAATGAAATATCATTGTATTCGTACTATTAAATATTTCTTAGAGATACAATGACAGATTCACTGATATTTAATCCAGGATTATTTATGCCACATGTGATACGCTGATAGGATTCAGATTTTGAATCACGGATTCAAAATGACTGTATAGCAGAACAGTCTTAAATTTTATTTGTGGCAGCTCACGGTAATTTCGAAGTGACTTCTGTTAATGAAAACGAATTGGAAACGACTAAGACGTAAGATGGCTGCTGGCAAGAAGGAGACAAGATGTAAGTGTAACTGTGCGTATATTCATGTAGACCTCCATGTTGTCACTTCTGGCTCTTGCAAATGTAAACAATACGTCTACCATCTGCAGGATACTGTGTTTTCCAGGATATGCAGTATTACAGATTGAGTAATAACGTTGATGCAAAACGCTAGTACTGATCGCGTGTTTCGAAAATAGTATTAGGAAATCCTAATACGAGGAAGTACTGAAAAGTAATGCCTCCAACTTCTTGTGTGGTAGCACATCATTTCTTTTAAGGAAAACAAACCTTATTAACAAATGGCTCTGAGCACTATGTACCTAACGTCTAAGGTCATCAGTCCCCTAGAACATAGAACTACTTAAACCTAACTAATCTAAGGACATCACACACACACATTCCCGAGGCAGAATTCGAACCTGCGACCGTAGCGGTCGCGCGGTTCCATACTGAAGCGCCTAGAACCGCTTGGCCACACTGGCTGGCCTTTATTAACATTCTACATCCTTACTCTTCATGTCAAGGAAACATACTTTCGTTGGTAGAAATGAGGGTGAGTATGTTTAGAAATAAAATGGTAGACATGTAGAATAAAGATGTACAAGCCGGCCCGGCGAGCTCCGCGGTCTAACGCGCTGCCGATCCCTGTCATGAATCCATTCGGTTAATTAGTGTCGAGATCCGGTGTGCCGGTCAGCTTGTGGATGGTTTATAAGGCGGATTTCCATCTACCTCAGCGAAAGCGTGCTGGTTTCTCCTTATTCCGCTTCAATCACACTATGTCGGCGATTACTGAACAAACACTGTCTCCACGTATGTGTGCACCATAATTACTCTATCACGCAAACATTGGAGTTACACTCGTTTAGTATGAGACGTTCCAGACGATGGGGGAGGAGGGGGGGGGGGGTTGTGGAAGAGGGGGTCCACTGGGAGTCGAACGGCACAATAACCCTGGGTTTGGTGTGAGGCGGCGGTGGGGTTGGTGAACTGCCGTCGCCTGTTGTGGGGTTGTGAATCACTGAGGGCTATGGCGGGACGAAGCGACTCCTTCGTTTCTAGGTCCCCAGTTTCATAGATATATTCATACAAGATGTTCAAAGCTAACATTATTCGTTTTATTTAAAATATGCTGAAACGTTCCCTCATACTCCCTCATATTGATAATGTCCTTCAACTCTTAACGTCAAAGTAATTTTTATTGCGGGCACCCGCGGGTAATCTGCCTGGTATTCGGATAGGGGCAGGTTCCCATACGATACATACTGGCCATTAAAATTGCTACAACAGGAAGAAATGCAGATGATAAACGGAAATTCATTGGACAAATAGATTATACTAGAAATGACATGTGACTACATTTTCAAGCAATTTCGGTGCGTAGGTCCTGAGAAATCAGTACTCAGAACAACCACCTCTGGCCGTAATAACAGCCTTGATACGCCTGAGCATTGAGTCAAACAGCGCTTGAATGGCGTATACAGCTACAGCTACCCATGCAGCTTCAACACGATACCACAGTTCATCAAGAGTAGTGACTGGCGTATTGTGAAGAGCCAGTTGCTCAGCCACCATTGATCAGACGTTTTCAGTTGGTGAGAGATCTAGAGAACGTGCTGGCCAGGGCAGAAGTCGAGCATTTTCTGTATCCAGAAAGGCCCTTACAGGACCTGCAGCATGCCGTCGTGCATTATCCTGCTCAAATGTAGGGATTCGCAGGGATCGAATTAAGGGTACAGCCAAGGGTCGTAACACATGTGAAATGTAACGTCCACTATTCAAAGTGCCGTCATTGCGAACAAGAGGTGACCGAGACGTGTAACCAATGGCACCCCATACCATCACGCCGGGTGATACGTCAATATGGCGATGACGAATACACGCTTCCAATGTGCGTTCACCACGGTGTCACCAAACACGGATGCGACCACCATGATGCTGTAAACAGAACCTGGATTCATCCGAAACAAGGATGTTTTGCCATTCGTGCACCCAGGTTCGTCGTTGAGTACACCATAGCAGGCGCTCCTGTCTGTGGTGCAGCTTCAAGTGTAACTCCAGCCATGGTCTCCGAGCTGACAGTCCATGCTGCTGCAAACGTCGTCGAACTGTTCCTGCAGATGGTTGTTGTCTTGCAAGTGTTCCCATCTGTAGACTCAGGGATCGAGACGTGGCTGCACGATCCATTAGAGCCAAGCGGATAAGATGCCTGTCATCTCGACTGCTAGTGATACAAGGCCGTTGGGATCTAGCACGGCGTTCCGTTTTACCCTCCTGAACCCACCGATTCCATATTCTGCTAAGAGTCATTGGATCTCGATCAACGCGAGCAGCAATGTCACGATACGATAAACCACAATCGCGATAGGCTACAATCCTACCTTCATCAAAGTCGGAAACGTGATGGTACGCATTTTTCCTCCTTACACGAGGCATCACAACAATGTTTCACCAGGCAACGCCGGTCAACTGCTGTTTGTGTATGAGAAATCGGTTGGAAACTTTCCTCAAGTCAGCACGTTGTAGGTGTCGCCACTGGCACCATGCTCGTGTGAATGCTCTGAAAAGCTAATCATTTGCATATCACAGCATTTTCTTCCTGTCGGTTAAATTTCGCGTCTGTAGCACGTCATCATCGTGGTGTAGCAATTTTAATGGCCAGTAGTGTAAGTCAATACTGCTGCGGATACACGAGTTGACCTCTACCTGTCGAGTAAATAGGTTAAAAGTTCATATCTTACATGTACTGCTCATCAGTAGTCATGCGGCAGAGCACGTTTGTGTAGCTTCGGCATGGAATAACAGTACCCCACATCCCATCTGTTTGTGCCCCTCCATCTGTGTAAGTTTACACGCATCAGTAGGCATAATTTGGAACCTTCTAATTTATCTTTCCTTCTTTATTGTTTCTTAATGTCTCCCATGGTGTGTGATGGCTTTCTGCACAAATAATGTAAGCGCTGTAGTGGGTTTGAATCTGATGTGTAATTTGTAAGGAATGCCGCTGATATACTAGTTAATGAAAAGATTTTAAATTAAGCGGATAAATCAGTTCCCACATGAAACTATTAGCTATGATCTTTAAATTTTTCCGGCACATTTTTAACACAGCTTTGCACACTTGAAATGCCCGTCCATAACGCACTTAGACCGTGAATTCGACACGAAACGAATATCCTGACGTTGCTTCCTCTCAGAGTGTCTTTTCCTTGCAGAATGACTTGTGATACTCTGCAGTCAGCCTCATTAGAGCGTGTTAGTGTCTGATACACTTACTTGTTGTATCTGTGGTAAATATTACTTACAATTTTTCGATCATTTGCTTTCTTTAAGAATATAAAATAGAAATGAAATAAGCATCTATCTAGAAGAGAAATTGTGTCACAAATACGCACTGATGGGAAAACCTAGAGATCCTTTGATAATATTCGGGTGTGTAGCTGGACTCCTCGAATTCTGCCATGATATTTCGGCCGAGAGACGTTCGGCCATCTTCAGGCGAATTGACCGCTGCCGAATCTCGCGCATGCTAAATGTGATGGCGTCTTTCGGCCACTGCGTCAGCTGATGATAAGCGCGGGACAGCCGAGTTGTGCGAACGGCCCTCGGTGATGAAAGTCAGAGAGGATTTAAACGCTGAGCACAGAATGACCCCGTCGATTCCGTTGTGACTGGATAATTTTAATTATAACATTCCAATAATTATCCACTTGAAAGCCGTCGTCACAGTTTATAAGATTATCAGCAAGACTTAGTTGCCACGATTCTTCGATTACTGAATCCCAAAAACTGGAACCTGGAGCTAAAACATTTGATCTGTTATATTGAGTATCCCATGGAAATACAGTGTTCTCCTACTGTTGGTTTTTACGGTTGCCCGATACGGATGTATCTTTCGTGTTATATACAGCGCTCCTTGACAGCACGTTTCGTCTGGACTGGCTTACAACTGCCATCGTCCTGAACCAACCGCCGGTGTTCTTAGTACCTTAACACGTCGAGTGCATGTGATATCGGACGGTGAAAACCTCCACGCTGAATTAGAATACTTGGAATAGGGTTTAAAGAGAATGGCTACGTTTCACCCCTAATAAAGGCCATGCACAGCTATAATAACAGGAAGCTACGCACTGAGGACACTGATGACGACTGTAAATCAACTGCGTTCCTCTCAAATGTCTTGAATGTTTTTCTAAAATAGGCAGATCGCTTAGGAAATATAAAATCATGCCCATCTTCCGTTGCCTAGCAAAAAGCTTGGTCTTGGTTGGATCCGTTAAAGACCACTTACAATAGAAGAAAACGAGTGTTTACATAATTCCCTGTGAATACTGTACTGGATATATAGGGCAGGTGACACTAACCATCCAGGAGAGTTGTACAGAACACGAAAGGTACGCCTGTCTTCGGCAACCGTTTAAAATAAGCAGTAGCAGATCACTGTATTTCCATGGGACGCTAATAATACAACAAAAGCCAATTTTTCGCTCAGTTTCCTGTTTTTTAGATTCAGTGACCAAAGAATCAGTGCAAAGACGTCTAGCTGATAAACTTATAAACCGTGACAAGTGCTTTCAACTGGATGATAATTGGAAATCTGTAATTAAGATTATTCAGTCACTGTGGAATCCACGAAGTCATTCGATACTCAATGATTAGATGAGTTGTCTTCTGCATTACCGAGAGTAGTACACACAGCTCGGCTGTACCGCGCAAGTCATCATCTGACATGAGCCGAAAGACGCCAGCACATTTTGCATACGCGAAACTCGGCATAAATACTGTGAATTCACGTGAGTTCTTCAATAGTTGTTTACACATCTGAACATGGCCGGACGTCTCTCGGCCGAAGTATCGTGACAGAATGTCGACGGGATCTGGCTGCACACTCCAAAATTATTAGAAGCAGAAATACTCCGGGAAAAATTCAAAATTTACACTTAGAGATCATTTTCGTTGTTTATGGTAGGGTATAAGAGCAACTGCTCTACGTCTCTAGTTTTTAGCAGAGTTTCTGATTTGTTCTCGTTTCGCTGTCGTTTGTTCCTTCCAGTTATCGGCTTCTCTCTCTATACTCCTGCGGCTGGAGTAAATCCTGTAGCTGATCCGATCATTTGTTGGCTTAACATAACGTCTACTTGACAACAGGCTGATCTGCCTGCTGTTGGAGCAAAGTGAATTCTAATAAATGCGTTTCTCCTCCCTCTTTCTGGAACCCGCGTTTCTCCAGTCTGGCGTCTTATGAGTGACGTGAATATGGTAATGCCAACGCTTCACGCCGGAATATCTGCGCCGGATGCAGGGAGCGCAGAATGCCCAGTGCTTCGGTGCTGAACTCTACGGCGTGGGGTCGCCAGGTAAGGCGTTTGTCAGCTACAACACTCCAATAAAAAACAGGTCGCATCCAGCAAACTGCTGTGGCAAGCTCGTTGACTGATTGTGCAGCTTTTACGATTTCTAAAAATGTGTATGGATTCCTAAGAGACAAAAGTGCTGAGGTCATCGGTCCTTAGACGTATTCACTACTTAAACTAACTTATGCTACGATAACCTCACACACCCATGCCCTAGGGAGGAGTCGAACCTCCGGCGGGAGCGGCCGCGCAATCTGTGCATGGCGCCTGAAACCGCGCGGCCACTCCGAGCGCCTTTAGGACTTCTACTGTGTCGAACATCGTCACTGCTGTGTCCGATGTTTAGAACATTGGGGTGGCTATTAAATTTGTACTGTTAATTAGAGCACTCTGGATAACTAATACTTCCGCCAGGCTCGGCTGTAAACTGCGTACGTGGACTTGCAGCCCAGAACACACTAAATGACCACGATTACTGAGTGACTAGTGGATACGCCTTCAATGATCATGCAATGGATTCACTACAGTCAACAGAAAACACAAGTTCGTAGACACTTGTTGACACAGTTCTGACATAGTTCGCACGTAGGTGGATTTACTACCCGACGGTTGACACAGGCTGTAACACGGCGAGCAGGCAGCACAAAGACGCTTCTCCGACAGAAACTCCCTGAAAGTGGGCAGCACTCGACCTCCAACACAGCTGCCCTCCCTGCCTCTGGGGACACTATTTCAGGGCAGAGGTACAGCTGCGGCGCCTCGTTACTACGAGACGTAGTGCTTCATCCTAGCATCTTACGGTGCGTCGTGATATCGCATTGCTGTGCAGTGTCTCTGCAGTGGCCGATGTTTTTGCCCCAATCTCAATACTTGAAGACACCACCCAATTTGTGCCATTGGACACAACACGAGCTGTAGTTTTAAGTTTTAACTATCTTACGACAAAAGTTAAGTGTTTAAAATTTTTATTTGTTTGCAGCTCCGTATACGCATTCCTGATACTCAGAGAGATCTCCGTGCCACAGTACTGCAGCACGCTGTGCTGTTAGAAGAGTAAAAACAAAAATAGCGCATCGCATCTCCACTTTGCCAGTAGACTCTACCGTCGAAAACAGGTGGCCCATCCGCATGGCCTGCACGCACGTCCAGTGTGAGAATACACTTCCCAAACGTTGAGGAAAGTTGCCGAAGGTTACCATTCCTAATTTCAGCTGCGTGATCGGATGTGCATCCAGCCACGCGGCTGGCACAGCCGCTTGTGGTTTGTTAGCAGCCACGCGGATTTCACGCACCTGCACTCACTTCCTCATGGGCCGCAAATTTGCAGTGTGGGAGTGTGTGATGTGCTTCGCCTACCACTAGACTTGGACGACTTTTGTGCGAGAGACAAATAAAGAATATAGATATAAATTATTATTCGTTATTCGGGAATAAAAGATGTAATTCGAAACGGTACTCACTTGCGTGCTTCTTTCAAACTAGTTTTCAGGATTACTCACTTTTTCAACCAACTCACCAGGAAGCTAGTTTGAAAAAATGGTTCAAATGGCTCTGAGCACTATGGGACTCAACTGCTGAGGTCATTAGTCCCCTAGAACTTAGAACTAGTTAAACCTAACTAACCTAAGGACATCACAAACATCCATGCCCGAGGCAGGAGTCGAACCTGCGACCGTAGCGGTCTTGTGGTTCCAGACTGCAGCGCCTTTAACCGCACGGCCACTTCGGCCGGAGCTAGTTTGATTTCCGGAGATTTACAGTTGGGATTCTGAGGAAAATACGTCCTAAACATGTAATGAGCACGTGAATTCGTCTTTAATTTTGAAAATAGTATAAGACTTCCAGCACACACTTTTCTCCAGCAAAAATTGAGAAATCATCTATTCTGCTGTAGTCTTCCTTCAAATGATTCGTTGTGAGTCCACTTACATCCACTTTTTCCCAATCACATTCCAAATAAAACCTTAATTTTACGCCATGAATTCGTGACACGTTCTCTTTGACATATCTTTGGCTATTATATCTCTGTAAGTTGTTGGAAGCCTTCGTTGGTCTTGGACAGCAATGCAAATGAACTACAGCACTTGTTTGTTTGCCGCAGATCACTTAGTGAGTGAGCGCTGCGTGATACCGAGTGAGTGAACTGTGAGTTAGGTGATTCCATGTGCATGTGCACAGCGAGTGACATAGACGAAAGGTACTCACACTGATTCACCATGAGGAACGAGTGCTCTAACTAGCAGCGTACTACCATACTGTGGCACAGTGATTTATCTATGTATCAAGACTGCAGATACATACCATCAGACATACAAAAAAAATAAGTACTTAATCTCCATTTTAAAAGGTAATTTTTAATTTAAGACTTCCACCCGTAGGCCATCTATAGAGAAAGGATAATCTTTTGTTGTACATCCCACCGCTGTTAATTAGTGTAGTGGGTAGCATTACCGACAAACTCAACCTCAGCGCAGACGACACACTAACATATGAGATATCTGAGATACTTTCAACTGAAAAGACTTGTAACTTGGCGGTCGATCTTCCTGAGGTTTGGATTCTGGGCTAACAATGTCATACGGTCATTTCATATTTTTTTTCGGTTCAAGAAATATGATGTCATAAACACCGACGTGCTTTAAAAAAATTCTCCGTCATACATGATGTTTTAATTTATTACGTCCTTACTACTAACTCTGTCCACAACACATTTCACAGACAGTATTCAAATGTGACACTGAACTTTCCTGCAAAATATATCGCTGTACAACATACGGTTCATCAGATATGACATGATAAATTTTTAGCTGTGTGAAAACGGAACTGAAGGGTGACAATCGCTAGAAACACAGACGAAATATGTGTACATGTGTGTGGAAAATATGTCAAATATATGTTGCATGAGTGTATTCTAGGAAAGCTGTGGCTCAGAAACTCCTCAGATCTGTTTCAACCAAACCTGGCACGCATATTACTTACTGTGTCGAAAGATATACTGTGGGAGTAAGAAACACCAGTCTTCTATTGGTGTAAGGTTGATAACTTCAGACCAGCCGGAGTGGCCGAGCGGTTAAAGGCGCTACAGTCTGGAACCGCACGACCGCTGCGGTCGCAGATTCGAATCCTGCCTCGGGCATGGATGTGTGTGATGTCCTTAGGTTAGTTATGTTTAAGTAGTTCTAAGTTCTAGAGGACTTATGACCACAGCTGTTGAGTCCCATAGTGCTCAGAGCCATTTGAACCATTTTTTTTTGATAACTTCAGAGATAAGGTGGTGTAGACGAGAGTGGGAAGGAGGAGAGGGATACAGATAGCAAGGAGGAGGAGGCCAAAGTAATGAGCAGGAACAGAAATAAGTATTGTGGTTAACTCAGTGTCAATGCCGAGGCCAGAAAGTAAACAAAGTCAACGTATTCTACTGCTTTTCCAGCAATGTGAACATAAAACTAGCATAAGTAAAGAGGGAATTCCCGATCAAAAGGAGTGGTTTCAGTATCAGACATTGTACTTAATTTGAAACAATTATTTTTGGTAATACAGGATTCCTATTATGTGGAAGCATCCAATCGACCTGAATTACGTTTCACCTGTTTGATTTGCAACCCACAGAATGTATTTCTTGAACGTCCTCTTATCACTTTTTCCGTACAACCGTTTCACTATGCAAAATGGTTACCGCAATTGACCACTATAAAACACTATTCTGTATGCTAATGACATCAAATGTAAATTAACATCACAATATTATAAATATCAGAAAACACCATATTCGAGATGAGGTATTAATTAATACTAGCATATTCAGATTTACTGCAGTAAGTGACACTTCTGAAATGTTAACTTTCTCATTAGTATATGAAACAATTAACACCCGTAACCCAGTCATGTATGTCATTCTGTAATACATATTCGAAACTAGATTTTTTCCAGTAAGAGGTCAGTTAGTTGTTAATATCACTGAACTTTAAATAACGAGACGAATTGTCGCGTTCTAGATACGTATTCGAACCCACCACCTATAGACAATTGAAACATATCAAAGCACCTGATTAAGACTCAAACACAACTGTCGTTGCTTGCTACTAGAACGTATATTTTTCAAACTACGATCGAGCGCCACTAAGGTATTATCCTTAGCAATATTAATTACTAAAATTTGGAACGGTGATTTTTAATATGAAGGAACATTTTTCAAACGATTTTCCTGTGTGACAGCGTTATCTTGCTTACGCCTCCATGCATCACGAAACATGCCGACAACGAGAATTCCAGTTTAGCTTGCATCTTCAGTCTTTTAATTGGAGGAATATACATAATTCATTTAGAAAAAAAATGGTTCAAATGGCTCTGAGCACTATGGGACTTAACATCTATGGTCATCAGTCCGCTAGAACTTAGAACTACTTAAACCTAACTAACCTAAGGACAGCACACAACACCCAGCCATCACGAGGCAGAGAAAATCCCTGACCCCGCCGGGAATCGAACCCGGGAACCCGGGCGTGGGAAGCGAGAACGCTACCGCACGACCACGAGATGCGGGCATTCATTTAGAAGGAAATAAAAAAATCAGAATTACGGTTACTAATCAGATGTGAAAAGTACAGCACACCGGTACTGGATTGACTCCTTTCCATGTACATTTTTAAAAATACCACTATCTTGGAAAGTAAATGAGTGAGTTGAAAGGATCTGGGTATAAAGAGATATGGCATGATTAAGTTTCAAGCAGTATCATTGAAAAAATATGAACTCTAAATTACGCGACAAAAAGCTTTTTATTGGGCAGCCCCGGCCATTATTGTCCCTGTTAACTAACCACAAAAGATATTAAATATTGTTTCGTTAATAAGAAACTAACTCAAAATTTGAGGACTAAAGTTGTGTCTTCGACAGAATTCGACCATTTCACCTAAGAAAATTGTTAACTAAGCACAATCCTATGTTCGGTGTAGAATTTTGACAGCAGTAGCGAGATGCCGGAGTTCAAAATCGACGTCTACTGCCATTCGTTTCTGGCCACGGGTTACTTTAAATATAGTTTTCTTTCCCCTGTAGCAAGACGTGGTCATGTTTTAACAACAAATAAGGAAACTAAAAATTTAGTGCTGACTGGCAATCGAACCCCAGGCATATCATCATCTACTGCACACGAAAATACGTTAACTATCGACTTCTTTTTCACCAGTAGCTGGGAGTACCATACTGAACTTCAAAAGATGAACGAGAAGTTCTGTGGCTTACTGGGTGTCAATACCATCACAGATTGTTACAGGGCTATTACAAATGACTGAAGCGATTTCATAAATTCTCTGTAGCTCCATTCATCGACATATGGTCACTACACGCTACAGATATGTAGAAAAACTCATAAAGTTTTGTTCGGCTGAAGCCGCACTTCAGGTTTCTGCCGCCAGAGCGCTCGAGAGCGCTGTGAGACAAAATGGCGACAGGAGCCGAGAAAGCGTATATCGTGCTTGAAATACACTCACATCAGTCAGTCATAACAGTACAACGACACTTCAGGACGAAGTTCAACAAAGATCCACCAACTGCTAACTTCATTCGGCGATGGTATGCGCAGTTTACAGCTTCTGGATGCCTCTGTAAGGGGAAATCAACGGGTCGGCCTGCAGTGAGCGAAGAAACGGTTGAATGCGTGCGGGCAAGTTTCACGCATAGTGATGTGAAAGATTCAGTGTTTAAACCTCCTCTACCAAGAAACGTGCCAGAACTGCGAGCTCGCATCAACAATGCTTTCGAACTAATTGGTGGGGACATGCTGGGCCGAGTGTGGGAGGAACTTGATTATCGGCTTGATGTCTGCCGAATCACTAAAGGGGCACATATCGAACATTTGTGAATGCCTAAAAAAACTTTTTGAATTTTTGTATGTGGTTGGTTGGTTTGAGGAAGGAGACCAGACAGCAAGGTCATCGGTCTCATCGGATTAGGGAAGGACGGGGAAGGAAGTCGGCCGTGCCCTTTGAAAGGAACCATCCCGGCATTTGCCTGGAGCGATTTAGGGAAATCACGGAAAACCTAAATCAGGATGGCCGGACGCGGGATTGAACCGTCGTCCTCCCGAATGCGAGTCCAGTGTCTAACCACTGCGCCACCTCGCTCGGTTTTTGTATGTGTGTGCAAAGCATTGTGAAAATATCTCAAATAATAAAGTTATTGCAGAGCTGTGAAATCGCTTCAATCATTTGTAATAACCCTGTATTGTTGACAACGAATGAAAAGACATTAAAAATAAAAGCTACCTTCCGTCAGCAGTTTAGGTGTGTTCAAGCTATAGCTAGAAAAGACATGATGAAAATTTTCGTGGCGGACTAGGATTCGAATACATACAACTACCTTACGCAAACACCTTAAAAGGCGTTTTGAATAATGGGCAAGCAAAAAAATTTAACGAACTCTTTCGTCTCGAAGTTTTCAAGTGATTTGAAATGGAAGATGCATGATCAAACCCAGACTAAAACTAATATATTCAACATCTCAAGCTCAAATGAAAAGTGGAATAAGTAGCCTGTGACCTTTCAAGGTGTTTGGATCATTAAATAAAATAAGATTACTACAGCAAGAAAGGCTACAGGTGACAGAATTTCTACATGTAGGCATATCCGCCTCTGTTGAGGCACAGTCCAACATCTATTCGGCGGCAATAATACATCATCTTTAGTGCTAAGGTAGTACCACGGAGCAAAAGAAAGGTCTTCATTTTGCGTAACTAGAAGTTCAGAGTAGCGTTATGAACTTACGTTCTCCATTATTTGTTGGATGCAGTCCAGTCTCCATCTTTTTCTATATCCTCTACAGATTTTACACTCTCCAGTTCCCTCTAGAATCATAGAAATTATTCCCGGATGTCTTAGTTAATGTTCAGCCCTCCTGCCCCTTCTTTTATTCATCATTTTCCATACATTTGTTTCCTCTTCGTTTCTGCGGAGAACCTCCTCACTTCTTACCTTATCAGTCCAACTAAACATCAACATTACTTTGTACCACCACACTAAAGATGCTTAGATTCTCCTCTTTTCTGGCTTTCCCACAATCCACATCTAACTACCATACATTTTTGTGTTTCAATCATACATATGCTGAAATATTTCCCGCTAATTAAGATCAATATTTCACACTAGTAGACGTTTCTCGGCCAATAATGCCACTCTTGCTAATGCTGTTTTGCTTTTTACATCCTCCGTGCTCCGTCGGTGATGTGGTATTTTGCTGCCTAGTGGCAGAATTCCTGAATTTCGTCTACATCGTGATCATCAGTTACGATGTTAAGATTTTAGCTGCTCTCATTTCTGCTGCTTCTACTTACCTTCGTCTTTCTTTAATTTACTCCCAATGGACAGTCTGTGCTCATTAGACAGTTCATTCCATTCAGTGGCTTCACTATTTTTTCTTCACTTTCACTGAGGATAGCAGCATCAGCAGCGAATCCTGTCATTGATATCCTTTCGCCATGAATTTTTATCCCACCGTTGAACCTTTTTTGCATTCCCGTCATGCTTCTTTGATGTGTATATGGAACGTATAGCACCCAGTTATACTGTCGAACGTTCATTCTAAATGTTACAAATCGAAAATCATACGAGTGTGTCTTGCTTTTTCTTCAGTCTTGCCTTCATTATCAACCGAAACTTCACAACTGTCTCTCGTGCGCATTTATCTCTCCTAAAGCCAAACTGATTGTGATCTAACAGATCATGAATTATGGTTTCGCCGGCCGCGGTGGTTTAGCGGTTCTAGGCGCTCAGTCCGGAACCGCGCGGCTGCTACGGTCGCAGGTTCGAATCCTGCCTCGGGCATGGATGTGTGTGACGTCCTTAGGTTAGTTTGGTTTAAGTAGTTCTAAGTTCTAGGGGACTGATGACCACAGATGTTAAGTCCCATAGTGCTCAGAGCCATTTGAACCATTTTTGGAATTATGGTTTCCATTCTTCTATATATTATTCTTGTTTTCAACTTGGATACATGAGTTGTTGAGCTGATTGTGCTATGCTTCTCGCAGTGGTCGGCTCTTGCAGTAATGGAAATTATGTGGAATCTGTTTTCTGAAGGTCTAATGGTACATCGCTAGTCTCATACATTCTTCACATTAACGTAAATAGCTGATTTGTTGACACTTTCGAGAATAATTTTATAAATTCCAGTAGAATGGTATCTATCGCTTCTGCCATAATTATCTTAAGACGTTCAAAGCTTTCTGAAATTCTGATTCTATTAATAGATTCCCTATGCCTTCCCTATCGACTCCTGTTTCTTTTTCTATCACATCCTCCTCCTCGTAGACTCATACATTGTATTCTTTCCACCTGTCTGCTTGCAAGATTACACTGGACATGCGGCATGTTTTAGAAAGCGACAGGCGACTCTTAGTTACCTCTCTGTCAGCAATCACTTTAACTATTAAACTTTCCACTTGACTACCTGCCCCATGTGTCTGCAAAAGTTATTTTGCCCATTAATTTTGTATGTTGTCAACAGCCTCCATTAGACTTTATCACGGTTATCAGAAGATGAATGAACTTCCATGCTGAAATACTGTTAATGAAATGATGGCCTTATCATTATTTTTAAGCTGTTGTGGATGATTAATATATTAACACGGGACTGATGTTTTAAAAACTTTATGGCATAATTTTATTGATTGAGACTGCACAAAAATACATGTTAAGTGTGATGAGGAAAGTAAAACACGTTCTGATGGCAGCACAAATATGCAACGAACAGTTAACAACCTTGTGTGGTGGCTGGGTGACAAAGACTAAGGTTTGAGTGATTGAATTATTTATTCTGGCTCAAAATATGAATATCTCAATCTGAAATTATCTATAACTGAATAGAAGTTGTACTACGTTGGTGCACCTGAGAACAAGTGACAAGGCTGTGATCTTGTTTGCTGTAACAAGCCGGAGCAGGACCCCTTTTTTCGTTGTGAGGCGTTGCCTCAGCTGACTGTCGTGGTTCAAGCGTTTGCGGAACAGCGGTGCGCAGTGCCTGTAATTACCTATCGCGGGTGCAAAATATCTAGTGTCGCGGCTAATAACCTGTTAAATGAATGCAGTTACTCGGCATGTGACAGTTCTGTTTACCGGTCATACTACGGACCAATTTGACTCACTTATACAGCAGTGAGCACAAGGAGATCATAGATCAAGGCGCCGGACCTGTCACGAATAAGATCGTCCTCTGCACAGCGAGTTGTCCGAGACGATAGATGTCTAAACCATGAGTACAGAAAAGCTGTCACCACGGGTCCCCAATTAAGACCAGTGCTAGTTCGGAGTCATTCTCAGGACAAGAGTCCTAAAAGCGACCCTCTCATAACGAACGTCAAGACCGGTTACCTCACCAGACTGGATTTTCAATCCACTCCGGCAGTCATGTGAAACAGAAGACCAATTATCATCAAACCACGGTAATTTCACAAAAGCATTCCCATAATCACCCTCTAGGATTCTGTGCCAGTCACAAAAGCCCAAAACTCCATGTCTCTCCTCTAACACGTCTGCTCTATTCGTCAGCCAATCATTCTCCCTTTTTCAGGAGAAGTGAACAATTCCTGACTAGCGAATTCCTAAGCAGAAACGAGAAGACGTTCTGTTCCTGACTTGTTTTATCCCATGATCACTTTAGGCAGTGTGGTATTTTATGTATATGTAAAGCTCCAAAGCGAACAACACAGTTATCGTGGAGATCATTATCTAGAGGTTCTGACAATTACTTCATGTCCGTCCAGGGTCCCTGGCTAAACCAAGAGAAGTGCTCTTGTGTCCCAACATAGATCGTGTCAGAGCCTACATAAATGTTGTACTCTTTCTAAAATAGGTCACTTGGGCTACGTCCACTAACCTAAGTAAGCCGAACACCACCTCTTCCTTGGAATTGGCAGGAAAAGGACTCAGCCTGTTCTGAGCTCCTGGATAGAGTGGATATAAGTCTTCATTTATTTTCAGTTTTTATTTAAACAATTTGAGTTTTCATAGGCAGTAGCTCCATCCAAACTGTTCACCATGATGTCTGTAGTCCAACTGACCTAGTACACAGTACCGCCACCAGAGGGCATTGTCATCCCTTCCGTGAGACAATCCAAGATGGCGGTCTGAGGGATAAATGGCTGGAACCAATAGGAACCCTTAATTCAGTAGGACGGTGGTATCCGGTAATGTGATTGGAGGGGTTATAGTGAAGGCTCAGCAGCTCTGGGATATCAGTCTCGCTTAGTCAGCTAGCAGCAGCAACAGCAGAAGAAGAAGAAGAACCATGACGTATCAACAGCAGTTGCAATCCAACACAGCCCTGCAGAACAGGAAGAAAAGGAAAACCAAGTAACCCCTACCACATCTTTGTCTGCAGTTAGCATTATTATTATGATTATTACTATTATTAATGGTTGTTTTCGCGTCTGGGTCCATATGTAATGCTTCCTCATCTTTGCTCAGCAGTAAGCCCTTCACACATCCAAGCCCGCAGGATCGAGCGCCAACATGCCGACCTCTGCCGCGTCCACACCTGTAGCAACCTTGCCTGCCATCTTATCGAGACCTGCTCCGACCTCTGAACCTGCGGCAGCAACAGATTCCAGCATGTCTGAACCTCTAGCGAATTCGTGGGATCCAGTAGTGCACATAGCCCACTTGCTGGAGGAGGACAAGGAGCTGTTGTTTTCTGTCCCACTCATCGACTAGTGTGGTGGTGACACGCGATCTGCTCCCAACACATCGAACGCTGCTGGCGGTCCTAAACAACAATAAGATGGAGGGCAGTACAGGTTATCAACGTACAACCCACCCCAGCAGGACATCCCTGTGGTAGTGGAGTCGCAGAGTGCAGATGGTGTGAACAAAAAGGCATCAAGTGTACTTATGCTTTTCAGTTCTACATACAATTTAACTCCCAATGGAATGAAACGTGTAAACGTTCGTATAGAAGTTCGTCATGACTGGGGCTTGCATGTGAGAATAGAAATTGAAAATGCATTGAAGGGTGTTATAGTGCCGAATTCGGAATTCGACAACTAAAGTGTGTTATCCAATTGGTATCCCCCTAGATTCGCCTTACTAGTGTTACACTATCAATTACAACAGTATATGATGTGTGTGCACTGTGTGTGAAATCGGGTAACAAGTGTGTTTATCTACGGCAGACCTCAGTTATGAACTTATGCGACCTGGATATTGCACTACGCCTTGCATTGGAGAGACTGAATTGTTTGTTGCCAAGCAAGGACTCTGCATACAATAATGTTGTAAGCTCCCTACGTGTGCATAGTGTACATGTTGACGATTTGGAACAGTAACTTTGTTTGCACATAAAAGCATAACTGAAACAGAAATAAATTTAATTGCGTGTGAAAAACGTGAGGTATCCATTGGCTTGAGGGAGATACGCGCGGAATATATTACATCAAAAAAGCTTTGTTTGGGAAATACTGTACAGGTGCGAAGAAGAAGATAGAGTCTGCTGTTTTTTTTTTAAATAATGCATCCTCTGTATGATATCTCAATGAATAATAAATGTATATATAATCTCAAACTGTGTTTGTGTCTTATTTCATACCCCTCCCATTATGGTCCAATTATTACCCTTATTAATATCATTATTTTTCAATGACACACCTATAATGATGCAGCAGCAGTAGCAGCAAATAATTATCCCAAACGTCCCCGCACCAGTTATTGACAAAATGAATGATCAAGCTGCTCTTCGTTGATAAACTACAAGGTGTCCCTCTCAAACCTTCCTGATTTCAAAGACCCAGAAAAGAAACTACAGTAGATATGACATTGAAAAATGCATCTCAAAGAATTTCTTTATTTATCATCAATACACATGTGAACCATTTCTAGCACGAAGAATATCGAGTCTACATTCAATTTCTTTCCAAGTTCTTTGTAACAATTCCTCTGTTATTGTTGCAATCGCATTAGTGATACGATGTCGCTACGTAGGAATATCGTCCACTTTGGTCAGATACGCGCGGTCGTTTACGAATCCCCGCATGAAGAAATGAAGTGGCGTAATGTCGGGTGAACGTGGTGGCCAGGATATGGGTCCGCCGTGTCCGATACAACGATTGGGAAATTCTCTATCCAGGTAGTTGTGAACAGCCGTTCACCAATGCGGCGAAGCACCATCTTGTTGAAAAATGATGTTCGGTTGCAAGTCTTGTATCCGAAGGTACACAAACTGCTCCAACATGTCCAGACAAACTGAACCATTCACTGTTTGTTCCTCAAAGAAGAAGATCCAACAATCCTGTCATACATTAGCCCGCACCAGGCATTTAGTTTCGGGCTATCACGAACATGTTCAGTGACAACGTGGGGATTTTGCGAACCCCGAATCCGAACATTAAGCATTCTAACCCTTCCTGGTAGATGAAGGGTTGCCTCAGCTGAAAATAAACATCTATCCAGGAAGCTGACATCCATATCAATATGCTACAGCATATCCGCAGCAGATTGTTGTCGGTGTGGTTTGTCGTTCGCCGTCAAATGATGCAGAATTAGCACTTTGTAAGCACATATACGAAGACGCTGGTGAACTACACGATGCAATGTTGATCGAGGTACATCAAATTGCCTAGATGCTTGACGAATTGACTTACGTGGGTCTCTGAGAAACGTTTTTTTGATGTCCTCCATTGTCTTTTCTGAAACTCCATAACGTGCACCACCAGAATGTTTCGGAACACTTCCTGTTGCCAGAAACTTTCTATACCATTCCTTAATTATTTTCACATCAGATGGATCACATTTAGATACACGACGATAATTTCTTTGCGCAGTAATCGGCGATTTTGTTTTTGCAAAACACACTACTGTTTGCCCACACTGGTATGGAGTCGCCATTTTCACTTCATACGACCATACTGCACTCTGGCGACAATACTGGGCACTTCTGACAAGAGAATATAAATTCTTTTAGATGCTCTACAATGTGGTACATTTTTCATTGTCGTGTCTACTGTGGTTTTTCTCTCCTGGGTCCCGGAAATCAGGGAGTTTTGAGTGGAACATCCTGTGTATATAGCTGATTTCTCTGTGTAGCCATTATAGCTCAGTTGGTTAAGTGACGGAGCTATAGTGGCTACACATACTACACTCCTGGAAATGGAAAAAAGAACACATTGACACCGGTGTGTCAGACCCACCATACTTGCTCCGGACACTGCGAGAGGGCTGTACAAGCAATGATCACACGCACGGCACAGCGGACACACCAGGAACCGCGGTGTTGGCCGTCGAATGGCGCTAGCTGCGCAGCATTTGTGCACCGCCGCCGTCAGTGTCAGCCAGTTTGCCGTGGCATACGGAGCTCCATCGCAGTCTTTAACACTGGTAGCATGCCGCGACAGCGTGGACGTGAACCGTATGTGCAGTTGACGGACTTTGAGCGAGGGCGTATAGTGGGCATGCGGGAGGCCGGGTGGACGTACCGCCGAATTGCTCAACACGTGGGGCGTGAGGTCTCCACAGTACATCGATGTTGTCGCCGGTGGTCGGCGGAAGGTGCACGTGCCCGTCGACGTGGGACCGGACCGAAGCGACGCACGGATGCACGCCAAGACCGTAGGATCCTACGCAGTGCCGTAGGGGACCGCACCGCCTCTTCCCAGCAAATTAGGGACACTGTTGCTCCTGGGGTATCGGCGAGGACCATTCGCAACCGTCTTCATGAAGCTGGGCTACGGTCCCGCACACCGTTAGGCCGTCTTCCGCTCACGCCCCAACATCGTGCAGCCCGCCTCCAGTGGTGTCGCGACAGGCGTGAATGGAGGGACGAATGGAGACGTGTCGTCTTCAGCGATGAGAGTCGCTTCTGCCTTGGTGCCAATGATGGTCGTATGCGTGTTTGGCGCCGTGCAGGTGAGCGCCACAATCAGGACTGCATACGACCGAGGCACACAGGGCCAACACCCGGCATCATGGTGTGGGGAGCGATCTCCTACACTGGCCGTACACCACTGGTGATCGTCGAGGGGACACTGAATAGTGCACGGTACATCCAAACCGTCATCGAACCCATCGTTCTACCATTCCTAGACCGGCAAGGGAACTTGCTGTTCCAACAGGACAATGCACGTCCGCATGTATCCCGTGCCACCCAACGTGCTCTAGAAGGTGTAAGTCAACTACCCTGGCCAGCAAGATCTCCGGATCTGTCCCCCATTGAGCATGTTTGGGACTGGATGAAGCGTCGTCTCACGCGGTCTGCGCGTCCAGCACGAACGCTGGTCCCACTGAGGCGCCATGTGGAAATGGCATGGCAAGCCGTTCTACAGGACTACATCCAGCATCTCTACGATCGTCTCCATGGGAGAATAGCAGCCTGCATTGCTGCGAAAGGTGGATATACACTGTACTAGTGCCGACATTGTGCATGCTCTGTTGCCTGTGTCTATGTGCCTGTGGTTCTGCCAGTGTGATCATGTGATGTATCTGACCCCAGGAATGTGTCAATAAAGTTTCCCCTTCCTGGGACAATGAATTCACTGTGTTCGTATTTCAATTTCCAGGAGTGTATTACCGTCCCTTCAAATGTATCTTTGTATATATGCCAAATACTTGTGAGTACTTGGCGTAGTTGGTATCATAGCAGGGTGGGTGAAATATCCTCATTACAAGGACTTGGTTGTCAGTGACTGGTCTTGTGAAGATGCAAAAGAGAAGTGGCCGAGCTGTTCTAGGCCCTTCAGTCTGGAACCGCGCGACCACTACGGTCGCAGGTTCGAATCCTGCCTCAGGCATGGATGTGTGAGATGTCCTTAGGTTAGTTAGTTTTACGTAGTTCTAAATTCTAGGGGACTGATGACCTCAGATGTTAAGTCCCATAGTGTTCAGAGCCATTTAAAGAGGAACAACAACGCATTTGTCCGTCCTGATAATATACGAGCAATTATTGAGGTCCTTCCAATTGTGGCCAAAGTAATGTCCTCATGACGCTGCTAACATATGTAGATGGAGTCCCATTTGAACATGTTTGTGTATTCTCAAAAACACTGTTTGAGCCCAGGTATCAGCTATCACAGGAGATGTTTCGCTGTGGAACGGGTGTTACATACACATCATTCAGAAAAAATGGTGATATCCACCCCACCTGAAAAAGCAAAGCCAAACACTGTCTTCATATTTTACGATGTTGCTGTGGAAAATCAAGACCAAATTCGAAAAGATTTCTGTTTAGGTCGTCATATGGGTGCTGATATATTTTATCTTAGCCTAACATGTTCCAGAATCCCGAAACCGTTGGTTAGATATAATGCAAACCTCATTATAGCCTTTAAACAAGACGATCTGATTTACAACATGTTTACCAGGAACATGTAGGAACCGAAATGTTCAATAATTTTGTAAAGCTATGTGCTGATTGCTGGAATCATTCACAGTATGGGTTTCTCGTGATTGATAAAACAAGAAAACTGAATGATCATAGGTACAGGCGAAACTTTCAAGAGCTTCTGTATGTGTAGCCAGCTAAGAGAGGCTTGTACATCAGTATACGCTGCACCATGGACAAATTCGAGCGTTTGTCTAGCTCTCAACCCGAGAGAATGGGTGTACATAGACATAACATTCGCCTGTACATGGGTGCGAAAATTCAGGCTGTTATGCATTAAGTTGGAGATATGCGCACGGAACTAGAGACGTATGACCAGGTCCTTCTGAGAATAGTCAACGCGTTAAATGAGTTAGTTAACGAAATCGGTAAGAAAATAACTGACTTAACTGAAAAAGTCAACGCTATTGACGAGAAAATAGATGTACAGTTCCATGTCGTTGAGAACGGGGAGCAGGCACATAATAAGAGGAAGAAGAACAGCGGATATATAAAGCCTCATGTTGCGGAGATGTCTGATTAGTATACAGCGAGATGTCAACGAAGCAGAAAGGGATTGAAGCGCGGAAAGCAGTTCGAGAGATATTACGGATGCTGAGGTTAGGGCATATGGATCGACAGCAAATGCGAAGAGAGACCTTTAAGCCTGTTTGAATCTCTCAGGCAGCTCTCAGCAAAACACGATAACGATACTGTTGCCATTGATAAATTCATTATCCCTCACGCCTCTGGCCAGATAGATACACTACTGGCCATTAAAATTGCTACACCACGAAGATGACGTGCTACAGACTCGAAATTTAACCGACAGGAAGAAGATGTTGTGCTATGCCAAATTTAGCTTTTCAGAGCATTCACACAAGGTTGGCGCCGGTGGCGCCACCTACAACATGCTGACATGAGGAAAGTTTCCCACCGATTGCTCATACACAAGACAGCAGTTGACCGGCGTTGCCTGGTGAAACGTTGTTGTGATGCCTCGTGTAAGGAGGAGAAATGCGTTCCATGACGTTTCCGACTTTGACAAAGGTGCGATTGTAGCCTATCGCGATTGCGGTTTATCGTATCGCGACATTGCTGCTCGCGTTGGTCGAGATCCAATGACTGTTAGCTGAATATGGAATCGGTGGGATCAGGAGGATAATACGGAACGCCGCGCTCGATCCCAATGGCCTCGTATCACTTGCAGTCGAGATGACATGCATCTTATCCGCATGGCTGTAGCGGATCGTGCAGCCACGTCTTGATCCCTGAGTCAACAGATGGGGACGTTTGCAAGACAACAAGCATCTGCACGAACAGTTCGATGACGTTTGCAGCAGCATGGACTATCAGCTCCGAGACCATGGCAGCGGTTACTCTTGACGCCGCGTCACAGACAGGAGCACCTGCGATGGTATACTCAACGACGAAGCTGGGTGCACGAATTGCAAAACGTCATTTTTTTGGATGAATGCAGGTTCTGTTTACAGCATCACAATGGTCGCATACGTGCTTGGCGACATCGCGGTGAACGCACATAGGAAGCGTGTATTCGTCATCGCCATACTGGCGTATCACCCGGCGTGATGGTAAGGGGTGCCACTGGTTATAAGTCTCGATCACCTCTTGTTCGCATTGACGGCACTTCGAACAGTGGACGTTACATTTCAGACGTGTTACGACCCGTGCCTCTATCCTTCATTCGATTCCTGCAAAACCCTAATTTCAGCAGGATAATGCACGACCGCGTATTGCAGGTCCTGTACGGTCCTTTCTGGATACAGAAAATGTTCGACTACTGCCCTGGCCAGCACATTCTCCAGATCTTTCATCAATTTAAAACGTCTGGTCAATGGTGGCCGAGCAACTAGCTCGTCACAATACGCCAGTCACTACTCTTGATGAACTGTGGTGTCGTGTTGAATCTGCATGAGCAGCTTAACATGTACACGACATCCAAGCTCTGTTTGACTCAATGCCCAGGTGTATCAAGGCCGTTATTACGGCCAGAGGTGGTTGTTCTGGGTACTGATTTCTCAGGATCTCTGCATCTAAATTGCGTGAAAATGTAGTCATATGTCAGTTCTAGTATAATATATTTGTCCAATGAATACCCGTGTATCACCTGCATTTCTTCTTGGTGTTGCAATTTTAATGGACAATAGTGTAGAATATTCGGCGTTAGCAGGGGGAGACAGTACATGTTAGGAATGCATGCTATAAATGTAACTGATGACACATTCAGATTGGTGATAGGTGGTTTGAGAGAACACCTGGTTTAATGAATCTTATTTTACTAAGAGATACATTAAACCTTCAAATTATTCAGTTAACGATAGGAAAATATACTGTGATATGCTGCATTTGAGTGTTGTGCATAAGACGACAAGAAGCCTGAGCAACAAGAAATATAAAACCATTAGAAAACTAACGCTTGATTTCGAAAACAACAGCATCAACAACAATAACAACAGCAGCAGCGGAAATGCTATTGACGCTGAGCATATAGCAGTGAGCAATCGAATCACGCAATACATATATTAGAACGATCCCTCCGTGCCAATAGATCGACTACGGCTGGTCATGGCACCAGCCGCCGTAGGCAATACAACTCATTCGAATGAGGCTGTTTCAGCAATCTCTGAGCTTAGAGAGAGTGGTATCATCGGATAAGTATGGAGACAGTAGTTCGAGAACTGCAGAAAGCAGCACGCAAAACTTATCCTCGTAGGCATGTTATGATTAAGGGTTTGGATGACTTATGGCATGTGGGTATGAGAGAATATTCACATGAGAATAATGGATTAAAATATATTTTAATGGTTATTCTCACATACTCCAAATTTGCCAGGACATTACCTGTTAAAACAAAAACGGGTAGATACGTCGCGGATGTATTTGGGCGTTTACTACAGATAGGGACTAATCGATGCCCAGACAACCTCCAAACCTATGACGGCGGAGAGTTTTACAATAGATATTTCAAGACCGTGATGCAGCGTCTGAACAGAACAATAAAAGGGCGAATGTGGATGCACTTTAACCTTCGCGGCTCGTACAAGTGGACAGATATCCTCCCAGAAATAATTGCTCAGTATAATCGAACCAAACATAGCACATTAAAAGTGGGACCAATTGACGTTCGTGATAATGGACTCATTGATACGGTGTACTATAGCATTAAAATTCTAGATCCACGTAGACAGAAATTTAATGTAGGTGATTTGGTTCGTATCTCAAAACACAAGACAGCATTTGAGAAATCACACCTACTGAACTGGTTAACAGAGATATTTACAGTTTCAAAGGTGCAAAGAACGAATCCTAGAACTCATTTATTGCAGGATAGTAAAGGCGCAGAAATTGCAAAGTGTTTCTACACCGAGGTGTTGCAGAAAAGCTCAGAACCGGATGTGTTTCTCGTGGAGAGAGTTGCGGAAATAGGGCACAGGTCAAACGGTTTTGTTTTCCTGCACCACAAAACAATTGGATTGACGCTAATAATTTGGTATATAATGGGAGCGCTCAGTCCACAACCACCGCAGTTGCATAACATGCGTGCTAGGACACGCATTATGGGAGGTGGTGGTATTCTAGACAAACTGCCAGAGAAATTACACATTCCGGGGTATAACTATTGTGGACCTGGAACGAAGCTTCAGAAACGCTTGGCACGAGGTGTTAAGCGGTTAATCTGCTCGACGAAGCGTGTATGGAACATGACATTGCATAGGCTGCAAATAAAGATCTCTGAAGTCGTCACATTCCAGATAGGATTTGTAACGCCGCTACCTTTTGTACGGGAAAATGAAAAATATAAATCTAGTCCTCACACCCCGATACAAGATCCAAATTTCATAAAAAGAAAAACAAAGTCCCTGTGTACTAACATTGCATGACTAGTAGCATGTAGACTGAAAGGGAAGTAATATAAAAAGAAATAGAAAGGAATTCTGGTAACAAAGTGACTTCATGTTTCAAAAAGAATAAAAAAGAAACAGAATCCATTCGTTTCAAGATAAAAAAATAGTAGATCGCAAAGTTGTAAACAAGTAGATCACGGAGTATAAAAAGTGACCTCAAAGAATACTCCTTGTGAGTACTCTTTGAGGACATTGCGAAATACAGAAGCTAAAGTTGTACATTGTTAATGTGCTTCTGGTTTTTTCCTTGTCGTAGCTAAGTTTTTCAATTATGTGAGGTATACTAAGACACGGAAAAGTGCAAAGTGGTAGAAATGTGTTTCTACCATGAAATTCACTGGGACGATCCTGGCATGCCCTACAAAGATATGGTGACGTCGCTTTAGTTGTTCTACCACACGGATACCATCATTTACGTGAAGAGTAAGGAGAAGATCTCATGGATGCGTCGAATTTTAAGTTCGCTGCTATTCAAGACCTGGAATTTTACAGGCGTCCTTCACTCCATAGACTCAAGATGAAGATACTATGAATATGAGTGTAATATTATAATGTGAATAAATATAAGTAAATATGAATAGTAAATATAATAATAATAATAAATAGAATAAATATATGAATATAATATGAATAAAGATAATAACATTAAATTAATGTTGTTGCCTCTGCTTACGAAAATGTAAAATTACTTTTGTCTAAGATGAGAAATAAATCAATTTTTACCTGACAACCTCGGTGTTCCTTTTGACAATGTACAGTTTTAACCACACGCTATGCCCGTGGTGTTCCTCAGGCACAGGAGATATAATTTTAGACATGTCTGCTATATATCTTCAGAAGCGGACATTGTCACATGCCTCCTGCTCCCGTAACCAAATTCGTGCTGCACAACAGGCATAAATCCATGGAACCGTCTTAAAGTTCACCTCCTTAAAAGTACTCATCTTCAGCAAAACTATTGTTATTTGTGACCTGCACAGCGTGTATATACATATTTACGTGGACTGTGCACGCTTAGAATCTAATTTCAACAGCCCCAATACCGAAGGTTTTTTCTACAACAATTCTGATAAACTGTGAGCTCTCTCTCTCTCTCTCTCTCTCTCTCTCTCTATATATATATATATATATATATATATATATATATATATATATATATATATATATATATATATATATATAAAACTATTGTATTTAAAAGACGCACATGGTGCGTAGATATATTTACAGGCAACATATATGTTGCGTATGAACAAATAATATAAATATCTTTTTCTGTTTATTCTCTTTAATATTTTATTTATGCCTTTTTAATTTTTTTCTTTCATTCACACACATGGTGTGCATCTATCAATCAGGTGCTCGAAGGTTTCTAGGGAAATAGCAGCCCATTATTCACGGGGTCCTGTACTGAGGAGAGGTATCGATGTCGGTCGCTGAGGCCTGTGTTCCACAGGATTCAGGTCAGGACCCTGTGCAAGGCAGTCCACTACTGGGATGTTATTGCCGTGTAACCACTCCGCCAAAGGCCCTGCATTACGAGCAGGTGTTCGATCGTGTTGAAAGAAACAATTGCCATTCCCTAATTTCTCTTCAACAGTGGGAAGCAAGAAGGTGCTTAAAACATCAATGTAGGCATGTGCTGTAATGGTGCCACGCAAAACAGCAAGGGGTGCAATCCTGCTCCATGAGAAACACGACCAAAACATAGCACCACCACCTCCGAATTTTACTGTTGGCACTAAACACGCTGGCACATGACTTTCAGTGGGCATTCACAATACCCACATCCTGCCATCGGATTGCCACATTGTGTTCCATGATTCGTCACTCCACGCAACGTTTTTCCACAGTTCGTTCAATCGTCCAATGTTCACGCTCCTTGCACCAAGCGATGCTTCGTATGGCATTCACTGGCGTGATGTGTGGGTTATGGGCAGCCGCCAGACCATGAAATCCAAGTTTTCTCACCTCCTGCCTAACTGTAAGTGGATCCTGATCCAGTCTGGAATTCCTGTGTGATGGTCTGGATAGATGTCTGCCTATTACACATTACGACCCTCTTCAAATGTCGGCGGTCTCTGTCGCTCAACAGACGAGGTCGGCCTGTACGCTTCTGTGCTGTACGTGTCCCTTCACGTTTCCGCCTCACTATCACATCAGATACAGTGGAGCTAGGGATGTTTAGAAGTGTGGAAATCTTGCGTACAGACATATGACACAAGTGACACCCAGTCAGCTGACCACATTTGAAGTCCGTGATCTCTGTGGAGCGCCCCATTCTGCTCTCTCATGATGTCAAATGACTACTGAGGGCGCTGATATGGTGTATCAGTCAGTGAGTGGAAGTACTATGCACTTAATATGAAAGAAATATGTTTTTGGTGGAGGTCTGGATACTTTTGATCACATAGTGTAAATATTTACACGACGCACACACACACACACACACACACCTACAAATTACTTACCCTATGACAAAAGCTTTATACTACTACTCTGCAAACTCTCTCTCTCCCATTCTCTCTCACTCTCGATCAATCAGCGTACCCCACCCCTTGTCACGCTATAAGTGAGTAGTGTGAGTTCGGGAGAGTTTCTATCGTGTAATCACAAATGACCCTTTTATCATCATGGGGCGACAGTCCGATTTTAGACGACAGCGCAGTGTACACCTCGTGCCCTCTCGATCGAATGCAGGTCTGTCATACCATATGCGGCAGCTACAGTGCAGCACCGCATCCACAACCATACAGTCACCGTAAGTAGTCTCCGATAAAGAGAGCTCTCGATGCTATACGATGTACACACGTATCCTGCCTCTGGATGGCACCTTCCAATGTGTGATATGCATCTATTTTGAGAGCAGACCTACGAACTCCACAATCGTCAGTCCAGTCGCCTCGTCCTTCATAAGACTTATAACGGTCTTCTTCTGTGGAATAATACCATACAGATTATCTGCTGTGTATGAGGACGTATCGAATGTATTACCATGGTACCTCAGTACATCATATCGATCGCAGTTCTACACCAAATAGATGATGCTACCATTATCCATATAAAGTAATTTAGGGTCAGTGAAATGAGCTATCGAAAACTCATAATGAAAGAGGTACATGTGAAGTTTTCATAAGTGCCGGCCGGAGTGGCCGAGCGGTTCTAGGCGCTTCAGTCCGGAACCGCGCGACCGCTACGGTCGCAGGTTCGAATCCTGCCTCGGGCATGGATGTGTGTAATGTCCTTAGGTTAGTTAGGTTTACGTAGTTCTAAGTTCAAGGGACTGATGACCTCAGAAGTTAAGTCCCATAGTGCTCAGAGCCATTTGAACCAATTTTTTGTTTTCATAGGTCTAGTATTCAAATCCCCACATAAATAGGTTTCGTAAGCTCTGCTGCTCTCTTCGCCATCTCCACAGCAACAAATTTCTTATTGAATATGTGACCCGATTAAAATTTGGTCTGGCAGTGCATTTTCCCACTCCATAACGGCCATCCAATTCGATTCTAATCAAAATTTCACGTCGTTCCCCAAATTCTCCATTGTTTTACCTAAAATAGAATTATTCAGTAATTTGTAAAATCCTTTCTCAGAGTCACATATCACGGAAGCTCTCTGCCTCGTATTCAAATCAATTTATTCCCTCAACCATGGGTACTGCTTGAAGGAGATAGCCAGGGCGATTCTAACCAGTTCCAGACCCTAGCTGAGACCCTGCTGGAGATTACGATAGTGAATAATGTATCTCCCCTTATCCCCCAGCGTTGTCATCATTTTTGGTGTGGAGTCGCCTCGCGGAACTAGTTACTGTGGACACAGGGGCAAATCGGTGTGCACGTCACGCAAACTAATAGGGTACATGAGTTATGCATCCACCATATACCCTACATCAGAATCAGCTGCCATACCACCCATGATCTTTGCATTCGTCTTCGGGCACCCATCGAAACTCACCAATCGCTAGTGATTGCCGCATGGCAGGCCCGCATAAGCTGTTTACGCTCAGGTACATTATGAAACTTGAATCAAGGGAAGCGTTTAACGTGTCACCCATACGTGGGTTGTTTGCCTTTGCATGCCTATGGACACATTGGCAAAATCCCCCACGGATCCTTTGCTAAAATAAAGGAAGCATGTTAGCATCAGTCAATAATTCAATGCTGCACTTCGTTTTCTTGAGCACTGTGTCCCAAGACAACACAGGTGCCGTGTAATAAACGTTGGGATCCAGAGAATATGTAGCCATACATTCTGGAATTTCTCGAAAACGTGTGTGTCCTTGTAAAGCCGTGCTTATCTACCTAAAGTGGAGATGTTGAAATACCGTCAGAAATTCATATGTTATGGCATAGCCTGTAAGGTTGCTGGAGAATGCAGTTATGTCAAGTAGATGGGTTTCGTTGAGTTTTGCCATTCTATCCACATACTCATATGGGAAAAACCCCTTCTTCGTCACAAGTTGAAATTTTCCTCAGCGGTAAATGCAGCTCGAGTGATATGCATATCCTCCTGAGGTAGAGTTTCAAACAGTTTCTTGAGTGGCATCTGCATAAAACGTAGCGTATCAAGGAAGTCGAGCGTAGTTCCTGGCGTCATACGTTTGAGGAATGAATTGTATTTCTCAACGCTTTCAGGTAGGACACTGACCTGACCTTTCGCCTAACCGAAATAAGCAAAGTGCTCAACTAGAAACTGAATGTCATACCCGCTCAAATTATGAAAGAAAACGGGTATGTGCCTTGGTAGCTGGTACTTCAAATTAAACGCATTGCGAGCTGCGCCACGGAACTTACACATAAGATGAAAGTGGTCCCTATGATGAGTTTCCGCTTTTCTCTCTAAGCGCAGCCCATGAATATGACAATCAACTGTGTTACTGTACGAATCTTCATTCTCTTTCGATTTGATCACTGGAACGTTCTTGCTATAAAGCTTATCAACGTCCCCTGGAAGTTTTTCGAGCTCAGTGAGCAGCCAAACTGCAGGATTATCCACGACATCAGATTTGTAGAGGTTACGACTGGAATCATTGGTCGACAAAATTTGGTACGCTGCTACATATGTTATGAGTTTTCCCGTAAAGTGTGTATGTGAGGTTGCGGACTCACCTACACAGCGGGTCACTGGAGCGAGGAGGCATTCGAAGTGGGAGTGCACTACAAACGGGCATCGCTCCTGGTGGTGAGCGTTCTTGACCTTTATGTATTTGTTTTCCTCAGTAGGCATAATAACAAGTACCGGATCCTTGGAAGCGCAGTCTACTAGATGCTCCGCTGATAACTTGTCTGAGGAGAAATAATTCAGGCACCTTCAGCAAATATGCAGCTAATGTTCTTGTTTTTTCATCTGGGCGGAAAGGAGTCCTGACATGTCTTTGATCCAAACATAGTGATAATTATCACCTTCAGAGAAGAGCAGTATGTTTACATGCAGCTCATGCTCAATGGCAAATTTTAAGAAATGGAGGGGGCCAATGACAACGTGCTTGTCTTCAACATCTGATTTGCTTTTCTTCTCCAGGCTATAAACATGAACCGATATTCCGGTATTCGGCGCCTCAAATTTAGGTATGCCCTAGATCTTGACAGGAACTCGATACCATCAAAGTTATAGCACCCATGAATATTGTCTCCAACATGGTATATACTGGGACGCTCAGGATAATCCCTACGATTGTAATGTTTTTCGCAAGCCAGGATTGAACATGCAAAATAAGCCTGATCGGTTTTATTTTCGACGTTAATGCGTGCCCTCTTGTTAGCTATATCTTTAGGGAGCTTGACATAGCTTGATTCTCCATTTACTGGATGACAGACATGTGAATGGATATCCGGGTGTAGTATTCGGCTGAGTGCTTTAGCTGACCACGCCAGTATGGCATTCAATGTAGATATACGAAACCACTTGGCGATTGACGTGCTCCGCGTGATCACACCATTTTCCCTCCAAAGATAATGGAGAGTTGTCTCTTCAACACCAAAATCAACTTTGGGAGAGTGCGATAGTTTGATGCAAAGCGCTGCATTCAATGGCGGGATACCGCGAAAGACTACCTTGGGGAGCTCCTTTTCCATTACAGGTCAACACACCCTTAGAAAACCAACAATGTCGCGGTGCCCATCTGCTGGGCTCTCGATCATTGTGAATGAGATTCGCTCCTCAAAGGCGTCTGCAGTCACTGGGCATTCTAACTGTGATATGAAATCACTGATCTGATGTCCTTCACTAAAAGGACGGGAGAGTGAACTGCTACTAGCCACTGGATCTTCTGTATTACTATTAACGTTATTCTGCATCCACCCCACTGATGATGGTGTTGGGGCAGGGCAAGTCGGTATGCGCAGAGGCACAAATACCTTGCGTTTACGCCGATTCTGACATGATGATGATGATGATGATGATGATGAAGAAGAAGGAGGCTGTTGCTGTGCTACCAGGTTAGACTAATGGGAACAGCCAGGCTGCAGTGATGGTTTCCAACGCTTTGTTTGTAACAAATATGTATTGTTATTCAAGTGGACATGGAATGCGTCTAAGTTTTCTATATTAAATTCTTATAGTGGATTGAACTGAAATTTTTGTATTTTGTTGTATGCGCTCCGCCCCCTGAAGTAAGAGTAGGTTTGATATGATCCACAACAAATGCTGTGTGCTGTGTGCTTTTCGTCCACCGCAATAAAAATCGTCGTGTCTATAGTTTCGTCTGTTTGAACACGCTATTATCCAAAACTACTATACGAATTTTCATGAGGTTTCCATAGACCACCTGAGCGTGGCTTGGGGCCACGTACAGGCTTTTTTGCATCAAACTGTGAACAAGAAAAAGAAGATATCTTAATTTAAAGTTTTATCTGAAATCGTCTGCTTAGCTTATTACTTCAGAAGTTTACCCTTTATAGTGTTGTACACAAAAAAAGCAACAGATGTGAACTCAATAGCAGATATAGTTTTGTAGGTTCACGTCAGTGACAAAATTAGGCAAAGCAGTCTTATCTTTACGAATACAAACTAACATTAAATTTACTTGGTTATGATGCATGGATTTACTGATTTCACTTTGCGTGTTAAAAGCTTAATGACGATGCTTTGTTTTTTTGGGGTAGGTTTTATTTACATTAATTGCTAGTAAAACGAACAGTTTAGGTTATGGTGTTCGATTGAATGCTACTCATTACATCTTGATTTCATTCTTTCAATAAAATGCCTAGAAAACGTTTGATCTTCTGAAAATACCAGAATGGCTAAAAGGCTGAGGACTATGCGGTCTCAAGAATCCAATAAAGATTGTGAGCCGAGACTTGCTACAGCTCTGGAATACTACGTTTTGAGTCACTTTTTGTAAACTCCTTCCACAAGTGAGGCACGACGTAACTGATACAGAACGTTGTGCATTATCTCCCTCCTTACAATACTTCACTCAAAAATGGCTAAGGCCCTTTAAAGTAACACCATAGAAGCGGAAATTCTGATAGAAAGTGGTGCAGGTGTGCCAAGTTTATAGCCTGAAGTCCGCTTATTCATAACAGTTTATCGCTTCGCATTAAACGTGTGCAACTACCGGTGAGTCATGTCATGAGCATAAAAAATGCACAAAGCCACACGCTGCCTGTTGTGGGTTTGGACCTTTTTGCCAGTTGCCTTTTGCATGGACAGTTCAACACACGTCTCCCTCGTGTTACTGAAGCAAATAAGCTGTGATTCATTTCCCAAATCATACGTCAAATGTCGTATGGAAAGAAGATTTACAAGCCAAAACTAAATTACACGTGTATGAAGTCTTCGGCATAGTTATAAATAATTATCGAGGAAGCCTTGGGATTCTCAGCTAGCTACGAATACGAAACTGATCCGAGAGATTTCCTCCTCCACCAACTCGTTTTTATATGCCTGTAGATAAAATTTTAGAAAATAGCTGGGCAATCCCAAAGCAGTCAACTATGGCTCCACACAAAAAATATGAATTATGGTTTCCGGACACTTATGAACTGTATTCAGTACTATATGTCATGCGCGTACCTATTAGCCGATAACCCTTGGCATCTGACCCAAAAGCACAAAGTAACTTCCTCAGTATTTCAATTTTGTCACAATTTCTTACAGGTGTACAGAATCCCAGTGTCATAAAACATTTTCTGCTATTCTTTGTAAATTCAATGGAGGCAATAGATGAAACAAAAGAAAACCATCCTAGGCTGAAGAAGACCGCGCATTTCTGTCACTCTGGAAGTTCTAGGACACATAATCACCCTTTAGTTGGGTAACAAGCTCCGATGTGAATTTCTTTGTCGTCAGATTGATAGATCACCAGAAATATTTGTAGATTTATATCTGCAGTATCGGATCCGTGTGTTCAGCTTTTTTTTAGTGCATGTTCTCCTATTGCTCTGAAAATTAAGTGAACAGCAAAGGTAAACGCGAATAATGCTTGTGGCGAACATCCAGGGCGTCCATCTTTCAAAGCCACTGTTCAAAACACTGTGACAATAGCCGTCATAATGATCTCTAAGAAATAGTAAGTAACAAAAGTGAAAATAATATTATAATGTAAATAGAAGTTCAGCGCTATCGAGCATTCGGCTGATATCTATCAAAAGTTACCTATTCAGTCGATAGAAAACCTGCAGTGCGAAGATTGCGTTACTGTATTTCATTTACACTCTTACGTTTATATTAGACAAAGAAGAGAATCAGCTGACTTTACATATTTCACTTTTACAGTCATATTTGGTCCTATGGAATTAGTTGGATCTGTATGAGAAAACGAATGCTATATCACAAGACGCCAAATCGAGGAACATTCTTTCACTGTTGCAGTAACAGCTACCGTGAAATGGATCTCAAATTGCAAGTGCATGACGATAGTAATTATTCTAATATGTGGATGAAATCACCTTCACTTATTACATAACTGTACAAAGAATTTAATGAAAATTACAAGAAACATCCATTGAATCTGGATGGATAATTCGGTTCCAGTCCCGAAAGAAAGTCGACAGTTACAGAGTCGCTAAACTAGTTGTGTGGTGTTTCTGAGTATCAGCTTTTCCAGCAACTGGAACATATTTATCTATCACTTACATCCGGATCCGTCTATAGGCTACTTTCGGCAAGTGCCTGCTCCCTGCGAATTCGACTACTCTTGACGCATAGACGTGCCCTCACCAAGACTGTTTACTAATATCAGGTATCGCGTATTACAAGCGCGGTATCTTTTACAAACAATCTTGTTAATGCCGCGGTTGTTCCAGGTGCCACCAGATCTCACCAGCCACTTTTGCTCAATGCACACACCCGCAAACAATAGCTCTGTAGTCGTAGGTCCGGTTTGTTCTGTGCGTCGTGTGATCATCAAACCGTCGTTGGTTTTCTTCTGACCTATGGTTACTTATGATGCAGTATTCCTCCAGCAGGCAGCATTTGCTCGCCTTCTCGGATGTGGACCAGGGGCCGACTGCATCCCACAAACCATCAGTCGGAACTTCACTGAGACAGGCCATGAGGGTCGTATATACACTGCCATGTCGCACCACTCTAAGCCAACGCTGTGCCACTCCTCGTGGATGCCACACTGAGTCAGTGTCGAGCCATCTCTTTGTAGCACTGTAACCAAGCCGCCACTGCACCACACCACCTCCACTCCGCTCCACTTTCGCGCTCCAAGTTGAGCCATATCTACCTCTAGTCATCTCTCACCAAGCCATCTCTGCACCATTCCATCACCACTCAGCGTTGCCTTCACACTTTGCTGTCTCTGCATTGAGTTATCTCCACACTGAGGTATCTCCACACTACACATCTCCGTGTCATGGCTGACTCTCCACATCACAATGAGAGCGCAACAACCCGACCTCCACTGCTCTATGGCTGCCATCTCATACGGCTACTTCTGCACCTTGTTTTATCTTCCTGTCGCCCTGACTCTTTGCCCCAGCTCAATAACGCCACTCGTAACAACTGCATTACATGCCCAACACGCAGAACTACACTGCACTGTGAACAATGCTCTGTTATCCAGGATGAATTTTTATCGCCTCAGTGGATTTCTTTGTTATATTCTTAGTGACCATGGAGGAGCTTTGACTTCTTATCCATAAACACACATGCT